>NC_080401.1:12392500-13000000 GCF_030265065.1 Corythoichthys intestinalis | reverse complement strand
GTTGTTGTGCAGCTAACGTGCTGCTGCTAATGAGCATTAGGAGAGCTTTTTACATGCCTATCAATGATCAAACGTAAGTAGTCCTTTATTTAAAGGAAGTTTGTAGTGTTTACTTTGTAAATATTCGTATTTGACATAATACAAAACAAATGTTTACTCACTTCCTCATAAGTCCAATGGTCCCACAGTAGTAGGGCTTGGCCAATATCCACGGTGAACGGGAACCTTTTGAAACTCCAAAAAGGCGCATACGCCTCTCCCTCATACAGAATGATTTTTCTGCAGCCGTTTGGCTGGCGTGATGCGAAAAATAAACGTATTAATCCGCAAAATCAGCTGAATCCTTCGTCCTCATACACAACAGTACACTGTAGCGTGAAGAGGATGTCTTCTACCGTACACGTCACAGCGCCCTCCTCCTCAATGCAAAACCGAAGCCGGTAGTCACTCATTTTCATGGCGCGGGATTCAAAAAACTAAATAAAAATAGCAATCGCTTCCACATACATCCAAGCGGTCCATATCATTCAGGGGCATAAAATACCGCGTGTATTATGAAATAAACATGCTTTTTCGTGTCACAGGCACTTTAATTCTCCTAAGGTGGAGGGTTTACTTACTTATTTTCTCCCCTTCTGTCATTGCTT
Source organism: Corythoichthys intestinalis (assembly GCF_030265065.1). Lineage (NCBI taxonomy): Eukaryota > Metazoa > Chordata > Actinopteri > Syngnathiformes > Syngnathidae > Corythoichthys > Corythoichthys intestinalis. The sequence continues at coordinate 12,999,353 of NC_080401.1, read as the reverse complement.
GCATGCTACCCTCATTAAATTATGAAAACCTATAAATGTTTGGGTGGTTTTAGTTAAAGCAGACACTGTTTTTACATCTGTGTGATTTTGACAAAGATCAGATCACATTTCATGGTGATTTTATGCAGAAATGAGAGAAATTTCAAAAGGTTCAGATACTATTTCATACCACTCTGTACATATATATATGTATCTTTGTTTTACTGTATTCAGCATCATTGTACTGTAAAGAAAACATAACAAGCATAACCCTACAAAACCGAGATCCTTTCACTGCAAGTGAATGCGAGCTTATGGTGATGTTGTGAAAAAGACTGCTGTTGTCATCCAGTCAGAAGCACACTCATCTTTTTTAGTTTACTCCTATCCTTGGATGAAAAAATAAAATCAGCCAAGCAACAGCTCACACTTAGAAAAAAGATCATAGGTCAAAGCACTCGCAAAGAAGTGTGTTGTTAATAATAACTCTGCCTAGTCAAAGGCTGCTCATGGATGTCGTCATTTTAGATGGTAAATGGTAAATGGTGTTATACTTATATAGCGCTTTTCCACCTTTCAAGGCACTCAAAGCGCTTTACACTATCTCGCCATCCTATTCATTTTCCCAAAAGAATAGTCAATTTCCTCCCGTGTGGTCGGAAACAGACACCTCCAGCACATTGCTGGGAAATACAGCAAAGTGAAGGTGTGATTGTTTACTCAACATTCGGACACATCATTTGGAAAACAATAGCTTTCCCAGACAAGGAATCCACCAGCTCCCGCACAGCCAACTCCAGACCAAGCTGATAAATTATTGCATCACTGTAGCTACATGCTAGTTTAATTATGACGACTACTACAATTTCAGAGTAGTATATTTTTTTCTTTTTACATAAATATAAAGTGATTCTGACTTTTTTGAAAAATTGTTTTAATATTGATGATTTTGACAAAAAAAGTAAAGAAAAAGAAAACCTGACAAAACCAGATTCTCTGTAGGGTCCAGGTCAGGAGAGTTGGCAGGCCAATTGAGCACAGTAATGCCATGGTCAGTAAACCATTTACCAGTGGTTTTGGCTCTGTGAGCAGGTGCCAGGTCGTGCTGAAAAATGAAATCTTCATCCCCATAAAGCTTTTCAGCAGATGGAAGCATGAAGTGCTCCAAAATCTCCTGATAGCTAACTGCATTGACCCTGCCCTTGATAAAACACAGCAGACCAACACCAGCAGCTGGCATGGCACCCCAGACCATTACTGACTGTGGGTACTTAACGCATTTTGGCGTTTCCTTCTCCCCAGTGTTCCTCCAAACTCTGGCACCTTGATTTCCGAATGACACCCAAAATTTGCTTTCATCTGAAAAAAGTGCTTTGGATCACTGAGCAACAGTCCAGTGCTGCTTCTCTGCAGCCCAGGTCAGGCACTTCTGCCGCTGTTTCTGGTTCAAAAGTGGCTTGACCTGGGGAATGCGGCACCTGTTGCCCATTTCCAGCACACGCCTGTGCACGGTGGCTCTGGATGCTTCTACTCCAGACTCAGTCCACTGTTTTTGCAGATCCCCCAAGGTCTGGAATTGGCCCTTCTCCACAATCTTTCTCAGGGTGCGGTCACCTCTTCTGGTTGTGCAGAGTTTCCTGCCACACTTTATCCTTCCCACAGACTTCCCACTGAGGTGCCTTGATACAGCACTCTGGGGAACAGCCTATTTGCTCAGAAATTTCTTTCTATGTCTTAGCCACTCGCTTGAGGGTGTCAATGATGGCCTTCTGGACAGCAGTCATGTCGGCAGTCTTGCCCATGATTGCGATTTTGAGTAATGAACCAGGCTGGGAGTTTTTAAAAGCCTCAGGAATCTTTCGCAGGGGTTTTGAGTTAATTCGTTGATTCAGATGATTAGGTTAGTAGCTTCTTTAGTGTACCTTTTTATGATATGCTAATTGTTTTAGATCGGGATTTTTGGTTTTTCTTGATTTTTTTGCCAAAATCATCAATATTAAAACAATAAAAGGTTTTAACTACTTCAGTTGTGTGTAATGAATCTAAAATATATGATTGTCTGATGTTTATCAGTACATTACAGAAAATAATTAACTTTATCACAATATGCAAATTTTTTGAGAAGGACTAGTATGTTGTCATGTCAACTGTTTCATTCCCCATCTTATATTTCCCAATGCTATGCTGTACCAGAAAATAAAAACAGCATTACAGTACTTTTAAGAAACATACTTGTCTGCAAGCTTCACCTAAATCAAACAAAAAATCACTAAATACGGAGTAAGTAATTATTAATTAATACTAATTTATTAATCTATTACACTAATTAAAAATCACTCACAGGGAAAATTGATCTAACACTTGTCACCAGATCAGACATGTCCGATTAAATAGAAAAAATACTACTTCTACTGCAATTAATACCTTGCAAATAACGAACAGCTAAAATAGCCGTTTTTTGTGAATTATCAGCGGGATTTGTACTACCACCCTCCGGCTATACTACTACTGACTTATGACTCCACTTTGACTTTTGATATTTTATTTGACCTTGTTTAAAAAAAAAAATGAACAAAAGAAACAAAAACTTCATTTTACCATAAATATCGTAAAAAAGCAATTCAGTAAATTAACACGAAGTTTATACATTAAACCCTTGCAGTGACATTGGTCACTACAGTGGACAGCTTTTCAAAAAACTTGCTTTTTCCTTGTTCAAATGTAATAAAAACACTTAGAACCCTTAGAGACCAAGTCACTAATTTGGGTCATTAAAAAATATATATATATATTAGCAATGAGTATTATATAGTATTTTAAAATAATTATTAATGATTGTATTTTATTAGATTACTTTTATACTAAATACATTTGTGGATTAGAAGGACACCAATACTCTGGTTATGGCCCCAAGTAACACTCTGAAGCTGATTTTTTTTTTTCTTAATTTTTTAATTAACGTGCATGCCAGTGACAGCGCGAGATGTCGAATTTATATTGGGAAGACTGGGTGTAAATGCTCATCTTTCAGTGCCATTGATGGGCTAAACGTCAAATTCATTTTGACTGGCAGGGGTGAACATTCATTCATATTGTAATACTCGTGTACAACATACTGGACTGTCTCAGAAAATTAGAACACACAATATTCTAATTTCCTGAGACAGTCAGGAAATTAGAATATTGTGTATTCTAATTTCCTGAGACAGTCCTGTATATATACACAGGACTGTCTCAAAAAATTAGAATATTGTGTATTCTAATTTTCTGAGACAGTCCAGTATACTATACTGTATAAGCTATGTTGCAGACTATGCTGTACACTACACATGCTGTGTGTTCATTCATATGACCTTTGTTACTGTTAATGTGTAGTTCTTAGCCTCTGTCTTTTCTTATTGAAATGCAACATTGGTATGATAATGAAGCTTATCTGGCAACTCAAAGGGGGAGATCATGGTGAGCAATCAATACTGTGGTACCTGGACATATGATCGCACTGACATACGATCCTTTGGCCATCCGACGTAAAATTTGACACTTCACATGTCTCGACATATGATGACATGCTCAAAATACAACGATTTATGCATACGTGGAGATTAAGAGGGGCCGGGGGTTATGCCCCCCTCCCGGTGGCCTAAAATGTCATTGCATATTATTTACTTTCCGATATGAATTAAAAATTAAGATATCGCCAGTAAAATGTTGTCTGTAAAAGTCATAAAGCAATGAAACAAACAACAAAAATGAATGAAATGAACAAAACAAATTTGTAATGGGTCAAAATTATTTTTCAAACAGATCATGTGACTAGCACCTTAGAGACGGTCATTTGCTTAGCCCAAAAAACCACCTGAGGACAGAAGAGGCAAGATGGATATACGTCATTTTTTTTTAAACCTAAGCTTTCAAAAGCGACAACAACTGCTGCTGAGCAAGAACCAAGGCTTGAAGATGTGGACCATGAAACGCCGGAGAGCACAACTAAAATGGTGATGGAGTTTCAGTTTGCTCTATTAAAGACGTTAACCCTCAAAAATGATGGGAAACAAAAAAAACGCTAATTTTCAACCTATTATTATAAATGTTCCTTGCTGGAATATTCAGTCAAAACGGATGCGGCGTCTACTTCTCCACTAGGTAAGACAGAAAAACGCGCGTGCTCACACACGCACGCGCACACACACAGCTGGGATGCCTGTATGTACGAGCATGGGCTAGGCTACTATCCGAGCATATATCTTGTAAATTGATTTTATTGGTGACACTGCGTTTCGGGGTCATCTACATTTTTGTCCCCCTTGCCACAAAAGTCAAACTCCCCCTAATTATTAATGACAGAATTGCAATTTCATTGTTTTCTTGTAGCCTGTGAGAGAAATCAACATGGATCCCAAGAAGGTTAGTGCAGGTGGTGAAAAATGGAAAAAGGTGACGCTTGCCATTGAAATAAGAGCGTGGTGTTCTTGTCAGTAAACTGGCTCGACAATACAGCCGAAATATGTCTGCAATCTCTAGAACAACACTCGTTATGATTATTATTGTAACTTTGGCAAGGAAGTCGCCAGCTTTGTCAGTTATTTAATCATGTATTTCAGAATTTGTGCAACACAACACGGCTACTGTCCGCCGTAGTCGACGCCAAGAACAACAGAACATAAAAATAGAAAGTAAAAATTACCACTCTTCTCAATCACATTGTGCATTCAGTAACAGCATGCAAAACACTACCGCCACATTAGAACCTGATTAATTACATTATCATTACAATATTATTATTATTCTGATTTGTATTCATCATTTATTTGTTTTGCCATGTGTATTGCTATTTGTAATTGTTCCTGCAGTACTTATTAAGGATTTAGCCTAGATTTTTGGGGTGTGGAACGAATTAATCGAATTATTATGTACTGTATTGGCCCGAATATGAGACTGTTTTTTTTTTTTTAATTGAAATAAGACTGAAAAAGTGGGGGTCGTCTTATATTTGCGGTCTAGACGTTATACCCATTCACGACGCTAAATGGCGCCAGATATCATTAAAGCGATGTTCTGTCATGATAGATCTCAGCTACTCTCAAGTTTAACCAGTTTTCATTATTTTATTGCAATGTTTTTCCTTATTCAGATGTGTTTCAAGACTACAGTTAGACTTCACTTTGATGGTTAATGCAGTTATAGCAATTTTGTTGTTTTATCACAATAGATTGGTTTATTTACATTTCGAAAATCAGAAGCCATTCATTTACGACTGTGATTGCACTTTAGTTTACATATTAAAATGTTCAGATATCAAGATTTGAATGAGGCAAAATAACATGCTTTTTCTCTTAAATATATTGTTAAAATCATTTGTTTCAGATGTACTGTAATATTTTCTGTATAAAAATTAATTTGTTGTTCAAAAAGTCTTTTTTCAAACTTGAGTCTTGAAAAAGAGGGGGTCGTCTTAAAATCTGGGCCGTATTATATTCGGGCCAATACGGTATTCTTCTGGGAAAATTCCGCTCGACCTATGACCATTTCAACTTACAAACCAGGTCCTGGAACGAAATATATTCGTATGTAGAGGTACCATTGTATTTTGACCCTGATTGCATTAACATTTTTTGCCACCAGTCTTACATATTGCTCTTTAAGTGGAAGTACAGATGCTGTTGGTTAAACTTGAGAAGTTGAGTCACATTTAAAGTGACTCACTTGAGGTTGAGCTTGTGTTGTCGTCTCGTAGGCTGGCGTCAACATCATGTCCCAGACCCGCACTTCGCTCCTGGAGGAGGTTGTGCAATGGCGCCAGGAAGCCTGCTGCCGGGAGCTCAAGGCTGTCCTGCCCAAATTTACCATATCCTTCTCGGTCCTATCTTGTCATTTAATAGTCCATTAAATGATGTCTATGGTGTACATTTTAAAAGTACTATGGCATCATTCTAAATTAGTTTAAAATATTCTTTGGCCTTTCTTGTTTAATCTTAAACACTTGACACATTGAAATGAATAGCTTTAAAAAACAACAACAACAACAACAAAAATCAGGATATTAAACTAGTCTACTGTGCCTGTCTTGACCTGACCTGCTGCGGAGTCTCTCCAAGCAGGCATACACCCCCCACAAGGCCATGTTGGAGCTGCTGGACAGGCTTTTCCTTGATTACAGTACCTCTAAAGAAGAGGTCTCTGATATTTTCAAAGGTTTTATAGATGATCTTCATGTTCCCACTGTCCTATTTACATTTTCATGAATAAAAGGATTGCCTCTAATATATAGTGAAACTGATGAATCATATAACTACAATACAGTATAAAAATACGCATTTAAGATATGTATTTTAAACATTGAGTAGACTACTAAACTCTGATTTGAAATGTTACACGTCTAAATTAATATATCATTCATGTTACATATACAGTAGAAAATATATCAAATTCAACAATTAAAGCAACATTAGGTAACTTTTAGGCAACCTTTATAAAATTTTGTCCTAACATTTTTGATGATACAGTGCCTTGCAAAAGTATTCGGCCCCCTTGAATCTTGCAACCTTTCGCCACATTTCAGGCTTCAAACATAAAGATATGAAATTTAAATTTTTTTGTCAAGAATCAACAACAAGTGGGACACAATCGTGAAGTGGAACAACATTTATTGGATAATTTAAACTTTTTTAACAAATAAAAACTGAAAAGTGGGGCGTGCATTATTATTTGGCCCCTTTACTTTCAGTGCAGCAAACTCACTCCAGAAGTTCAGTGAGGATCTCTGAATGATCCAATGTTGTCCTAAATGACCGATGATGATAAATAGAATCCAAATGTGTGTAATCAAGTCTCCGTATAAATGCACCTGCTCTTTGATAGTCTCAGGGTTCTGTTTAAAGTGCAGAGAGCATTATGAAAACCAAGGAACACACCAGGCAGGTCCGAGATATTGTTGTGGAGAAGTTTATAGCTGGATTTGGATACAAAAAGATTTCCCAAGCTTTAAACATCTCAAGGAGCACTGTGCAAGCCATCATATTGAAATGGAAGGAGCATCAGACCACTGCAAATCTACCAAGACCCGGCCGTCCTTCCAAACTTTCTTCTCAAACAAGGAGAAAACTGATCAGAGATGCAGCCAAGAGGCCCATGATCACTCTGGCTGAACTGCAGAGATCTACAGCTGAGGTGGGAAAGTCTGTCCATAGGACAACAATCAGTCGTACACTGCACAAATCTGGCCTTTATGGAAGAGTGGTAAGAAGAAAGCCATTTCTCAAAGATATCCATAAAAAGTCTCGTTTAAAGTTTGCCACAAGCCACCTGGGAGACACACCAAACATGTGGAAGAAGGTGCTCTGGTCAGATGAAACCAAAATTGAACTTTTTGGCCACAATGCAAAACGATATGTTTGGCGTAAAAGCAACACAGCTCATCACCCTGAACACACCATCCCCACTGTCAAACATGGTGGAGGGAGCATCATGGTTTGGGCCTGCTTTTCTTCAGCAGGGACAGGGAAGATGGTTAAAATTGACGGGAAGATGGATGCAGCCAAATACAGGAACATTCTGGAAGAAAACCTGTTGGTATCTGCACAAGACCTGAGACTGGGACGGAGATTTATCTTCCAACAGGACAATGAGCCAAAACATAAAGCCAAATCTACAATGGAATGGTTCAAAAATAAACGTATCCAGGTGTTAGAATGGCCAAGTCAAAGTCCAGACCTGAATCCAATCGAGAATCTGTGGAAAGAGCTGAAGACTGCTGTTCACCAACACTCTCCATCCAACCTCACTGAGCTCGAGCTGTTTCGCAAGGAAGAATGGGCAAAAATGTCAGTTTCTCGATGTGCAAAACTGATAGAAACATACCCCAAGCGACTTGCAGCTGTAATTGGAGCAAAAGGTGGCGCTACAAAGTATTAACGCAAGGGGGCCGAATAATATTGCACGCCCCACTTTTCAGTTTTTTATTTGTTAAAAAAGTTTAAATTATCCAATAAATTTTGTTCCACTTCACGATTGTGTCCCACTTGTTGTTGATTCTTGGCAAAAAATTAAAATTTTATATCTTTATGTTTGAAGCCTAAAATGTGGCGAAAGGTTGCAAGGTTCAAGGGGGCCAAATACTTTTGCAAGGCACTATGTCGCCTGACAACTAGTTGAATGAGACCTCTTTTATATCTTGAGGGGGTCTGTATCACTTTTACCAGCACAAATTAACTTTGAGGAGGGTGGCAGGAATCCTCACACACAAAAAAACTACAAATGTGCTGACTGCTTTACGGCATACGTCACTTCTCCTTTTCCCCATTCATTATAAAGACGGAAGTCGATGCTAACGCTTTCATGCGAATTCTGCAAACATGGCAGAGCAACAAAAGAGACAAAAAATTTTGTCTGAAGAACAAAAAGAAAGGGAGCCTACCAGAATATACAGAATAAACATTGGCCCGGCTTTCACTCGCTGGCATGACGCCCCCCAATTGAACTCGTCAGCGCTACACTAAGCCACACCATTGCTAACCATCATATGCTATTGTTTAGCCACAGCTGGATTCATTACTTTATTACTTTTCATCCTTCGCACAGCTACTGGAAACATAAATGTTGTTTATTCCATCTGCAAGCGACCATCATGATTTTACGACACTATGCAGGTGTGTCTCATGGAAAACGCAGTCTTCCTTAAGGCAAAACACAACCTCTTTTGTCCACCGACAGTGCTAAAATTGACATAAACCGTAAAGTTACCAAGTATTGCTTTAAATAATTACAATCACATATTTTATTTTCATAAATATTATAAATTAAATTAGTCCTAAAAGAAAATTTAATAGAGTTTAAAAAATAAAATATAATAATAAATTCAAATAAAATAGTTGAATGATGAATTTGATTGCTTTACTTTAAAAGTAAAATATATTATCAAACGATCAATACAATACAAATATGAATGATAATTTAGGTAGAAAACAAAAATCATATAAATACTGCAAATATATATTTAGACTAATTTAAATATTTTATTGTAAATAATATAGCTGTTAGTAAAACAAAATATATGTTTTAAATATAAATACCTTATTTTTCAGACTTAAAATCCTTTATTTCCCTCCAAAATTTACAGTGCGCCTTATAATCCAATCCACTTGATAAATAAATTCTGGTTGTGCTTCATGACCTCAAATTTGTTTTGTTGGCGCACAACTGGAGCACTGCTCCAGTAAAGTACTCAAGACATACGGTAAATGATACACATAAATAATGAATAAATGCCTCTTACAATCAGGTGCACTACATGTATGAAAATAATCTTGTGGTTCTTAAAACGTGGTATTTGAAATTCCTGAAGGAATAAAATATAACGGTACTCTATTCAAACAGATGTACCTTGTTTTTAAGCGTCATTATTCTGCACAGACAGTCTGAAGTACCAGTCTCTGGTGGAAGAGACAGCTAAATAACGCTTGGAGGCGAATTACCGGTTACGGCAGAAATAATCACTTCGTATATACTACTAATTTTCTTAGTTCCACACAGTACATATTCCACGTAATTGATAAAGGTCAACTTACTGGGTGACTTTGTGAAGTAGTTGTAGATGTTTCCGAATTCCACTGCAGGCAATTCCTTTGGATTGTTTAGCCAGCTATCAGCTGCGACTTTGGATGGGCAGATTTGCAGGCCAATTCACGCTAATTTTAAGTTGTATCGCCTCCTCGTGTCTGTCGGCATGACTTGTGATAATAATAAGTCATGTATAAGATGTTTTTATGAAAAAGAGAAGCAAAACACAGCTGAAATATATGAATTTCAGACGTTTGTCTATACGAATGTTTACCTGTGCATGCCCCCATTTCAAAATGGCGACACGTTGCTATGCGAGATGACGTCATCGTGACATCATGCCAACTGCGAGAATAAGTAGATAGAGGAATGAAAAAGAAAAAAAAAAACAACAACAACAACAACTGCACCCCAAAAAAATTAATGCAGCCTCAACGGGACACAAGCCAGTGTCCTACTTGCACCGGTCCCAAGCCCGGAGAAATGCAGAGGGGAAAAAAAAAAAGCCTGCATTGGGGGTGCCCCCTCAAGATTTCTTAGTGCCCACTCTGGTGGGTAAACCTAGATCCGGGCCTGTTCACAACGCTGTGGATCTGGCAGAGAAGATAAAGCACACCTCTCTGATGGTTTGCATGTTTGGCAATCAGCATAACTGTATCCCACTTATAGAATAATGAGAGTCACTTCCTGTTTGAAACTCCTTGCTTGATGTATTTTGCATTGTATAAGGTATTTTTTAAGTCAAAGGTCTCACGTAGATCATTAGCTTTTGACTTGATGCACTTTTGTCCATTTTGCAAGGACACAATGCAGGGACCTGTTCCAGAAAACTGCAAAGATGTGCAGATTTTTTGCCAACAATCTTGTTCATTACATAACTGCATCTTGTCCAGTAGTCATCAACTCATTTTAAAATACAATAATAATAATGTTACTCATCCTTCTGTATTGTTCCCCCTGCTTTCATAATATACTGTCCACCACAACAGGAACAAACTGATCAAAATAACACACACTGCATCCAAGATCATGAACCACCTCACCCTCAACCTGTCAGATTTCAATCATAGAGCAGTCACACGCCTTGCGCTGTCAATAACCAACGGCCTTGGCCATCCTCTCACCTCACACTGCTGCCCTCCGGTCGCAGATACCGGACCCTGAGATGGAGACGGGCTCGCTTCAGTAAAAGCTATTTCCTATTTCTGTCATCTCAGACCTCAATAACCTCCCACGATAACCCTGGAGGGGCCAGTTATCCGAGAGTTCTTCTTGTCTATCCTAAATGTTGTCTATGATGAATTGGTGTGGTTTTGTATTATTGTTGGTAGACTAAAAACTAATTTCCTCATGGGACACTAAAGGCCATCCATCCATCCATCCATCCATCCATCCATCCATCCATCCATCCATCCATCCATCCATCCATCCATCCATCCATCCATCCATCCATCCATCCATCCATCCATCCATCCATCCATCCATCCATCCATCCATCCATCCATCCATCCATCCATCGAAATTTTCCACAAAAAAAATCTCTATTGGTAATAATTGCCCAAAAATGAACATTGAAGTGCCTGTGACACCATAAAAAAATCTTAAATAGCATTATTATATGAATTAAAATCATATTTTGAGACAATTTGTGGATATACAAAAATTTGGCAAAGTGCAGATAATGAGAAATGAGTCTTTCAAACTGCCATTCAGCTATTCCTGTCATTATGGCACTCTGGCGCAGTCATCTGGGTGATGACGTTGGTAGAGTAACGATTTCAGCTGGTTTAGAATTCAGCCCAATGGAGGAGGAAGATTCGTAATGAGGAAAATGTGACAGAGGGTAGCAAAATGTGATAATTGTTCTCTCTCTACTGTAAAAATTATTTATGAGGACACTCTTTTTATCTAAGTATTTTTCCCCAATTGCTAAATAAATTGTATGGTCATGACAAATAACAGTCTGGTGCTAAATGGAATATGAAATATGATAAATGCATTTATTCAGTACGACAGAGCTAAATTACTGCATAATGGTCAAACCTGCTGACTTCTTAAACCTCCCGAACTATATTTTATGCCACTTTTGTCATTTTCCTGCTCCGGCTTTGGAGATGGAGGAAAGAGCATTAACAAAGCAGGAGGCGTGAGAGCTAGGCGACGTGCTAACCCGAACCGAGCGGCTCTTCCAAGTTTCTTCCTCGCCATTCCAAAAAAAAACAATTCATACGAAAAACTACCCCGACTCATGTCACACACGGGGGCGGGCGTGACTGTCTTCACTGATTGGCCAGCCCTTGGCGGCGAGCAAAATTCGGCTTGTGGCTCTGCTGCGGCCCCGGCAGGCAGGCAGTGTTTGTCGCCGGGGACGCAAAGGGGAATGAATGCCAAAAATGGTGCATTCTTGTTGGACAAACCGGCCAACGTCGGAGTGCGTAGCTGCCCGAGCCCAAGCCAAGTATAGCGCTCTCTAGGCAGGCACACGAAGAGGACTGAGGTGGGTGGAAGTCCTGACACAATCGAGAACTGGAGACGAGAGCAGGGGAGCTCCCCGGGCTCAAGCCAAGGATAGCGCTCCATGGGCGGGCACGCCTTTATCGGCCGGCGACCATGGAGTGCTGCAAGCCGCCGGTCGTCAGCCTAGTGGCCTTCTCAGTGGACAGGGAGCATTGTCACCTCCAAAATGCAAACCACCTCCTTATTAAAATGTTTGCCATGATCCCAGTATTTTGACATAACACGTAAAACACGTAGCTTACTCATTTCATCATCCGTCCAATGGTCTCTAGATTGTCAGACTTGTTTTGACCATTCTTTTCGGTGAACAGGATCTTTTGGAAATCTAAAAAGCCTCACACTATTCTCCTTGGTGTAGCAACAAAAGCCTGCAGCATACTGAGCTGTCTTGACACAAAAAAATAAACAAATTAATCCACAAAATCAGCTGATTCCTCAGTTCTTCTGCATACTATAGTAATGGCAATATTGGGAATATGATTAGTCCGCTGATGTCACATTTGTCTTCTTCCTTTATCCAGACTCGGGCAGGAGGTCACTCATTATCATGGTGCGGAATTCAAAAAATTGAATAAATATATCAATCGCAACCACACACATCCAAGCGGTACATTTCATTCAGGGGCATAAAATACCGCGTGTAATATGAAATAAACATGCTTTTTTTGTGCCACAGGCACTTTAAGTGACCTAAAATCAACAGGAAGTGACCTGGAAATTCCCAAATTTAACAGAAAGTGACCCGAAATTAACACAAAGTGACTCGGAATTGGCCCAAAGCTAAAGCTGTTAGGTATTACCGGTATATCGCTTTACATTATTTATGTAGTTTGATGATTATCATAGTCGTATATCAATCAATACAACTACTTTGTCCCCAGGTTTCCTATCTACCAGTCAGTGTTCCGTAGTTTCCGGTGTCGCTATGTCGAGTGCAAGCTGCTGGTGTTTTTGCTGGGCTTGATGACAAAGGTCAGGCCCAAAGTCAAGTGTCTCTGCCCCATCACGTGTGTGTGCACCTCTGCGCCAGTGTTGCTGTTTCCTCCACAGTACTTTCCTGTTTTGACTTGTTACAAGTGATTTTAAAAGTGTGGTATGTTAACCAATAATTAATAGTATGTAGAAATGTCCTGTGTGAGTATCCCCTAAGTTTTATTTTAAGAGTTTAGTCTGAAATTTGATTTTTTTTTTTTTTTTTTTTTTTTAAACCCTAATCACATTTTGTGTCCTGCATGTGTTTTCCGAGGGATTTCCTCTCATTCAATGCAGGAGTCATTTTCATTCCAGTTTCATTTATTTCTGCTTTCACTTTATTTCTTGATAACATTATCTCCTAATGTTTTCCCACCAGAACCACCCTTTTCTTTATCATCTTTAGACTGCTGTTGGCAACAGCCGTGTAGTGCCTCACTGCGTGGTGAGAAAACGTTTTTAACATTCGCAGTTGGCACCACCACTGTCCACATTTTGATGAACTTGGTGAAATGTCCTAACATGCTATAAGATGCACCCTGAAAATTAGCTGAGTATTTCATTAGTGCAAAGGAAGACTCGAATTTTCAGACTTTAAGGCATGCATACTTAAAATCCTTTATTTTTCCCCAAAATGGACAATGCGCCTTACGATCTAGTGCGACGTATGTATTCATTGTGGCTGTGCTTATTGACCTCAAACCTATTTTTTTGGAGCCTAACTGTATTATACTGCTTCAGTGAAGTACTCAAGACAAATGTTCATCATTCATCAAACCCATAAAAAAAAACCCCAATAAAACCAATAATAAATAAATAAATAAAACAATAATTACAATCTTAAAAGATGAAGAACAAACAAGAAATGCAGTACATTGATACACTGGTATGAAAAAGTATCTACTATCAAATGTGATCTGATCTTGAATCTTTGATCTTTGATGATAAATAAGTGAAAAATCACATTTAATATTTTTTGCCCTGCCCCCCCGTGGCCGCAATAACTTCAACCTGATGCTTCCTGTAGCTGCAGATCAGTCTGGCACATCAATCAGGACTAATCTTGGCCCATTCTTCTCTACAAAACTGCTGTGGTTCAGTCAGATTCCTGGGATGTCTGGCATGAATCGCTGTCTTTAGGTCATGCCACAGCATCTCAATGGGGGTCAAGTCTGGACTTTGACGTGGCCAATCCAGAGCATGTATTTTGTATTTTCTTATGAAACCATTCTGAAGTTGATTTACTCTGGTGTTTTGGATCATTGTCTTGTTGTTGATCCATCCTGTTTTTAGCTTCAACTGTCTGACAGACGGCCACAGGTTTTTCTGCAAAACATCCTGATAAACTTTTGAATTCATACTTCCATTAATGATTACAAGTTGTCCAGGCCCTTAGGTAGCAAAACAGCCCCAAATCATCATGCTCCTTTCACCGTGCTTCACGGTGGGGATGAGGTGTTGATGTTGGTGAACTGTTCCATTTTTCCTCCACACATGACATTGTGTGTTACTCCAGGGGCGGACTGGTAATCTGTGGGTTCTGGAGGATCACAGAACGGCCGGTGCCCTGGACGGCCGGCGGCCGCCATTCCTTATACATCACTGTTTTTATCCCCCCTAGCCTCTCATTATCTACAGTTCGCATCCAATCCGACAGGTGGCAGCAATGCGCCTGGCTGTTCATTGCCAGTCTGATAAAAGAACGAAGAAAACACAAAGTACCCTTCATTGGTTCTTTGTACTAAGCAAACTAGCGACGAGCGTTAATGCACAATATGGATGGTGGTGGCAAAAATAAGAAAAAAAGGGTGGCACGGAGAACTTCGGTTAGGGAGAAAAAAATCAAAGAAACAGGAGAGCAAAGCATTTAAATGTCTTAAGTTTACAAATATTTTCACAAGCAGCAGTCTGGCTGCAACGGCCATGTCGGGTAACAGCAGCCTAGCCCCCGGCAATGGTGAGAGGGGTAGCGGGAGCCGCTCTGACGTGCAGCCGGTGCAAGGAGAGAGAAAAGAAGAGGGAGGGTGTAATGATAAGCTGGTGGAAGTTCCCCATACAAGCGCAGGGCAAGTAAAAAGGGATGAAGAGAGTCACTTGCTCGGTATACCGGAAATTGTTATCCACCAGGTAGCTACATTTTAAATGACAATTAAAGGGTTAGTGCCAGCTAGTCCATTTGCAATCGTGTCAAGTTACAGTATGCTAGTCCTACTATCACTCTCCTAAAGAAAAATATTTTAGCTGTAAAACAACGTATGCACACGCAGCAGCAATATTAATTCATAAGAAATGTAACAAAATATTAATAAAATGAATGGTTTTACTTTAAAGTTTAGTAAGTCAAATTGATATGATTTTTTTTTTTAAATCGTGTATATATCGTTTTGTTTTCTGGTTAATACTTTCCAATGAAGGTTATGTATCCAGGATTTGTCTTGAAATGTTTATTGTATTTTCATTGAAATTTATTATTTGTATGGCAAGATTAATTATGGCAGGGGTCTTCAAACCGGTCCTCAAGGGCCGCTGTGGGGCCTGGTTTTTGTTTCAACCGATTGAGTACGGACAGTTTAACCAATGAAGTTTCTGCTAAAACAATCAGCACCTGACTGCACTTGTAAAACACCAGATTGGTGCATAGGTGTTGTCTTGTTTTGTTGGAATGAAATCCTGCGCCCGCTGCGGCCCTATGTGGAATAGTTTGGAGACCACTGAATTATGGCATGAACAATGAAATCATTTTATAGACAGAGATATATAGAGATATATTAGAATAAATTAGATACATAAAACTTGCTTTGAAAAATAAATTCTTTCATTTGTTTTTTCAGGTTGATCATAGAGCTAGTACAGAAAATGAACCCAACTCCAGTTCAGCATTGCAGTACTTTGAGCGCCCCAAGTCAGACAGTCACAATCTAGACACATTTTCTTCATTTTCTCTCAAAGTGCACGAAATTGATGCATTTTACAATAAAATGAAAAAAAAAAAAAAGTCTTCCCGGGGGTGGGGGGGGGGGCATGCCCCCGGACCCCTAGGGGGTCCGTGTTTCCCTTCGTATAGCGATTCTTGTGGGCTGGGCCGAGTCAAAGTCCAGGGCCGCTTTTTAGTCCCAGTCCGCCCCTGTGTTACTCCGAAACAATTCAACTTTGGTTTCATTAGTCCACAAAATATTTTGCCAATACTTCTGTGGAGTGTTCAAGTGCCTTTTTGTGAACATTAAACAAGCAAAAATGTTTTTTTTTAGACAGCAGTGACTTCCTCCGTGGAGTCCTCCCATGAACACCGTTCTTGGCCATAGTTTTACATTTAGTTGATGTGTGCACAGACCCATTGGACTGTGCCAGTGATTTCTGTAAGTGTTTAGCAGGCACTCTAGGCCTCTTTTTTACCTCTCTAAGTATTCTGCGCTGAACTCTTGGCGTCATCTTTGGTGGACGGTCACTCCTTTGGAGAGAATCAACAGTGCCAAATTCTCTCCATTTGTAGATAACTTCTCTGACTGTCCCAGTATGTACTGTTTAACAAAGGACAGTATTCATTCTCTCTGAAAATTAAAAAGCCAATAACATGTCTGATACAATGAATAATGCAAGGAAAGTTTTTGATTAGCTATTAGCTATTGATTATATAAATCTGCCTTGTAATCAGGTACACCTTACGTATGAAAATAACCTCTTTCACTGATGGTGAGCCTTTTAACCTGGTGCGCTTTTTAGGGGGATAAAAAATGTACGTTAAATTGCTCTTCCGGTGTAATTTATTTATTTATTTATTTATTTTATTTTTCAAAACAAATATTCTACAAACTGTTTATCTTGTTATGTTTTCCTTCTTTAATTGCTCATCTGTTTCATTTTTAGGTTCTGAATAACAGAACTTTGTCTCCATCATGTCCATCTCATGGCTCACTTGTATTTTTTTCTTTTTAAAGAAGTTTTGAACCGACTCCTGACCCTAAATTATTCATGAGCACCTCCTCTCCATAGGTAAAAAACTGTTCGGACAAATGCTCCTAAAAGTGGCACCTGGGCCTACTGTTCAGATGATGACCAGCCATCAGGTTAGCAGTAGCTGTCGAATAGTCCAGAAAACATACAGTATGCATGTTAGTCGAATGTTTGAATGTTTGAAAGAAATTCTTAAAGCTAAAAAAATGCACAAAATATAAAACGCAATTATTTACTGTATGCTTTGAAATGTCTTTCATCAGTAAACACAATGTCTGAAATAGTGCACATATGCAGTTTCCAGGTTAAATACATTTTACGAATGATATAAAACCTTCACCACCATTTTTAGGGTTTGAGTCTGTGTAATACTAATATATCTGAATTGTAACATATATGAATGTGTAATGTATTATTTTTGCCGTAACATACTAAGGCCCAAAATGAAAATACACGATGTGCTTTAATACTTGATGTTGGCGCCACCTGCTGCCAATTTGCTGCATAGTCCCATGCGGAACTTTTGCCAATGTTGCCTCATTCGCTAAAATTACACTGGATGGATCTGATACCCGAGAATAAGAAAAATTAAATCGAAAAATGAAAATCCAAATGAAAAAAGTTGTGCTTTAATCTTTGGTTCTATCCATTTTAGCATCACTGGGTAAGTGTGAGTCAAGCCATGCTAACCTAGATACATTACTTTCAGGAGCGGGCCCCATTCACGTTGACAGCAGTGCCCACCCCAGTGGCCGAAAAATGTCATTGCATGTAATTAATTGTCCCAAATATTTTAATTTACCTAGCCGGTAAAATGTTGTCTATAAAATTTGTGCAGCAATAACACAAACAGCTAAAATGAATGAAATGAACAAGAATCATAAAAAGTATTTCATAATGGGTCAAAGTTATTTTTCGAACGGCTAAGTGACTCACACCTTAAAGACCCTGACCCTACTAACCAAGCATATATCTTGGGAGTTAATTTTATTCCTGATACTGCGTTTTGGGATCTACATATTTTGCCCCCACTCCCACAAAAGTCAAACTCCGCCTATGGTTGACAGGGACATAACACTACCAACTTTTCAGGTTGCTCAAATTGTCCCTACTACTTTTTAAGCAACTTTATTTGAATTATATAATGATTATAATTGATGATAATTATTAATGATAATAATTTATCATGTCTTCCCATATGTTGTAAGAACAGAACTGACCCTTCCATTATTAAGTGAAATACTTTTCATTATGTTCAGACTTACATTTACCCCTTTTCACTTGCTGAATGTGCCGGTCCATTTTTACCCCTCAAACGCACATTTGATTGGCTGATGACTAGAAGACACAAACACGCACACTCACACAACCCTGACAGAAATACATGTCAACATGCCGCCTCCTCCACCCCCTTCAAAGAAGAGGGATAGTAGAATTTTTTTTCGGCCAGCCGCAGCAGCAGCCACTATAAGTAGACGTCAATGTTGTGGAGGTGGGGAACACGCCATTAATTTTGTTACTGAAAGTCCCACCTGCATCACAGTTAGCATAGCATTAAACTGTGTGAACTTGCTAACCTGCAAAACTCGAGTAGGAAGCAGCTTAGAGATAAGTGTCCCCCTGTACTGTATGTGTTTTCGAGTGTTAATGTTAATTCATCTGTGCATTTATTCATTACTTAAAATATATTTATTTATTTTATCCATCATTCATTTAAAAATAATTTCATTTGCAGCCTATATGCAGACATTTCTTTAACCCCCCCCCCCCCCCCCCCAAAAAAAAAAAACCCACACGAAAACACAACCACTGCAAATTTCCTTTATGTGGGGGATTAATGTCCCGTCCCCAGCAAAAAGTGTATATGCAGGTTATGCAGGTTATGCTGTTATGACGTCCCTACCAATGTTGAGACCAAACCTGCGCCCTTGGTTGACAGTCACACCAATGGGAAAATCCAGTAATCTAAAATAGGTATATAGGTAACGTAGTTCCTCTCCAATCAGAAAGAGACTTCACAAATTTAACCTTCATGGGAGGAGTGCAAGGAGGAAACCTTTGCTCTTCAAGAAGAGCATGAAGGCCAGACTGAAGTTTGTCAGAGTGAATGTAGACAAAGACCAGTATTTCTTGAATAATGTTCTTTGGACAGATGAATCTAAAATTGAATTATTTGGACACCCGAACAGAGGATTACAGGGTAATAGCCTTAATTTTGAAATAAACTCACTGTTTTCAATCATTTCGTTGTAGGCTGTCCGTCTGAAAATTGCAATCCTTGTCTAGTTCATGCTCTTCTCTTCCAAGGCCGTCCGAAACCTCCTCCGAAACTGTCCGAAGCGGTAGATGAATTTACGACGCAACTCGTATTGGCATTGGCTGCCACTTGGGGTAACTCTAAACGCTATTGGCTGACATTTCACAAAATGGGAACCTTATTGGCCGCCATGTCAAGAAATGGGAACACTATTTACGACGCAACTCGGATCACCATTGCCTGCCACTTGGCGTAACTCGCAATGCTATCAGCTGCCATTCCAAGATATGGGGGTGCCATTTCAAGAAATGGGAGAACGCTACTGGCTGCCATTTCAAGAAATGAACCTCCTATTACTCGCTCGTTCACCTCGGGAGATTTTTTTAATGTCTGACGCTCAGTATGCACGCAGGGAAAGTGGCACAAAGCCCAAAAAAGTGCACCGGAGTGGCCAAAACATTGAATTATTTCAACGAAACAAAGGAGGATGTTGTATCCTGTCTCTTCAATGCCAAGCTTGGCTGCACATCGGCCGTGAATGTACACCTAAACACCTAAAGCGCCGTCACCCAGTTGTAATTTTGGAAGACGACAAGAGACAACAAGATAGCAGATCGTAAGCAGGGGTGAAAGTGGGCCAGAACGGTCAGGAACGCAGTTCCAGTATGAGATTCAGGGCCAGAACGCAGTTCCGGGATAAGATTCAGGGCCGGAATGCTGTTCCGGTACACAGTGCTTTGATTCCGAAAATATGACAGCAACTTTCAAAACGCTATGTAAAAAAAAAAATGCTAAGCTGCCACACATGCATTTCATCTCCAAGAAGAAAACAATCTACCAACATCAGATTTACATACACAAGTGTTGACAACAAGCATAATAAATTGCTTGTGTAGCATAATCCAATTCCACCTATATTTATTATTTATTTTATTCCACGGACGGCATGGAGGGTTCCCCAGCTGCTGCAGTTATCCGAGTCTGACGTTGATGAGTCACGTCAATGTGCGAATGCACACAGCAAAACAAAACGCCTGGACTCATTTATCCATTCAATTGGCTGACATACTGACATGTGATCAGCAGAAATAGTTAGCTCTGATTGGTTCAAATCTGCATGTTTTCTGGAACAGCAAAAAGAAAAAGAAAAAAAAGTTTGTTGAATTGATGTGACAAAAAAGGGCAATGCAACATAAAATGGATCAAATCTTTAAGAGCAAGGAAAGAGTTGAGGAGGCTTATCATATTTAGTTTTATTTGCTGTGACAGGGAGGTTCAGAACATCTTAGCTGTCAATGTGCACTTTGGACTTCATATTCATTTATGTTAGGCTACTTATTATTTTCTTTTGACTTAAAAAAGTCAATCTTCAAAATATATTCCATTTCACTCTGCATAATATAAGTCATTTTTACCTATTTTTCCTGAGTGTATGTTACTTATATCTTTTTATATATTATATTAAAAAAGAAAAGAAAAGTAAATGTTTACATTAACTTAAATTTTAATATACATCCTATTAGGGGTGTGACAAAATATCGAAATGGTGATATATTGTCATACTTTGTATCCCAAAAGGTTATCGATATGCTCCTGCCAAGAATCGAGATATCATTTTAAAAAGGTGTCACTGTCTAAAAATAAATAAATAAAAAGGAACCAACAAGTTGCTACCAAAATCTTCCACCATAATAGTGTCTCAGTTAACTCTAAGGCAGGGGTGTCCAAAATTTTTGCCAAGGGGGCCAGATTTGGTAAGGTAAAAATGTGGGGGGCCGACCTTGGCTGACGTGCTTTACGCAGAATAATATATTTAAGCAAATTTTAGCAACCCATTCTGTGTGTAACATTTGTTTTATTATATTTTTAAAATTAATAATTTCAACAATCTCGCAACTAGCATTCTCTTTCGACTCTCGGGCTGTTGCGAAATACTGCTGCTGTGAAATTAAACTAGCTTCAAAAGTTGCTTCAATTTCTCGCTGCATATCTTCCCTGTAATCTTGTCGTACATGTTAGCGTGTCTTGTTTGGTAATATCGCCTCACATTGAATTCTTTAAAATCAGCGACTGTCTCTGCAAATGAGGCAGACACAGTTGTTGCATATTTTAATGAAGAAATAGTCCAATTTCCACCTATCCTTGAAGCGTCAGCCATTGCAGTCAACTTTTTTTTTTGTTGATTGTCGCCATTTTAGAAAATTGGAAGTCAAGGATGACACGGGGTAATGTTGCTTAGAGTGCTGCTGCCTTTTAGTGGGTAAATGAGGAGCAGCATTTAGTGTGTAGGCTACTTCATATGCTGGTAGCAGTACTGCTGACCAATTTATTAAGTCTGTGTGCGGGCCAGACAATATTGATCTTATGACAGAGGCTGGGGGCCGGATGAAATTTGACCACGGGCAGCATTTGGCCCCCGGGCCACACTTTGGACATGTCTGCTCTAAGGCATTGACGGTGCACGACGCCCAATCCCTTTAGACTGGGAACATTCATTCATTCATTCATTCGAAACTAGAGCATTCACAGTCATTCTGTGTGATTTTCAGGGCATTTACAGGTCATTTCCTGTTGAGTTTGAATAATTGCCTATTCATTTGGGTAATTCCCAGGTCACTTCCGGTTCTGTAACTCAAAATAAACAGTAAGTTACCCATAAAATACCCCAAAATCAACAGGAAGTAACTGAAAATCAACAGGTAAATGACCTTAAATAGCCCAAAAATTATGTCATTGCCTGGCATTGGCTGCCACTGACGGCCATAGATGTTCAATCCGTTTGAAGTGGGAGGGATGGCAGCGAATGAACGAATGTTCATTCGCTGCCACCCTCCCAGTTCAAACGGCGTCTACTAGTGATAAACGCATTCCAAATTACAGCAGAAGCTTGTTTTTCTGTTTATTAGTTGTTTGTAGAATATCCTAGAATGATTTCCTGACCAATGTATCAATAATCGTTGTATCGCCATATTGTCAGATCATCTTTATCGTGACCTTTGTATCGCAAATCGTAGCGTATCGTGAGGACCAAGAGGTTCCCACTCCAACATCCTATGTTCTTAAGTAGTTAAAATTGAGATTTGGCATTTACTAGTCGTTTGTGAGGAAAATAAAAATTAGGAGATAGAGGTTGGGGTTATTGCCGTTTTTGTTAACTTTTATTTTGCAAATCATTGAAAACATAATTTTGAATGATAATCAGTTTTCGTATGTGCCCCCCCCCAAAAATAAATAAATAAATACATAAATAAATAAAAAAACACAATTTCTGGCTCAGTGGCGACCTTCACATTGGGGAGTTCCTGTAAGGAATTCTAGCCACTTTCATCCCTGATCGTAAGTCCATCTAACTAACTGACGACATGTTTTATTGAAGTTGCTAAGCCTATCGCAATATGAAATGAGTCCATTTATCGCACGGTAAATAAAAATGAGGGCGTAATTTTTACGGCTGCGTTTTATCGCCGTGTGCATGCAGGCGTGCATACATTTGTGTGTGCGTGTTGATGGCATATGAGATTCCAGTTCATAGTTTCACAGATGTTTATTGGTCATCAACACGCCGTAGAATTAAAGTTAATACATAAAAATTAGGAAACACATCTATATTAAACACTGTAAACATTAGCGTTGCTACATTGAGGCTAATTGGAAAAAACCTATAACCCACTGTGTATTATAGCAAACGCTAATACGAATCCATATCACAGGACAGGCTTAACAACCTAGCTATGCTCTTCATTGAGCGTGAGCTTGTTCAAAAACTGGATTTCACTGGTATTAAAAATGACTTTGCTGTCAAAAAAATCTAGGCACATCACTGTTTGAGGCCTTGATAACCCCAGGGATGTGGAAGGGGCAGGCACAGGATGTTTAGTTAAACTTTTTTGTTGCTTAGCAGGCAGGCATAGAACTCTCAGTTGTATTGTATTGTAGCCTACATGGGACAATAAATGGAAATTGTTTTTCATATTGTGTCACATCTCATTATGGTCTCTTAAATTTTACTGTCAATCTTAAATAATTTGAAAATTTACACTGTCATTGCTTGCAAAGCGTTAAAAGTACTGTGTAAATTGAAGTGATAACCCGTGGTAGGTATGGGGTGGTCTCTAATGGTCCTTGTCCCCGGGCTCCTGCAAGTCTGTTGACAGCCCTGCTTGAGGTAACACTCAAACTTTAAATTTGTGAGACGGTTAAATTTATAAGTAAAATTAACCTGCCCCGAGTGAGGATCGAACTCACGACCTTCAGATTATGAGACTGACGCGCTGCCTGACTGCGCTATCGAGGCGTGTGTTCCTTCCGGGAAAGTAGTCACAATCTCAAACTTCAAACACAACTCCAGTGCGTGTTCAGCAGTTTTTTGAAAAACATTCAGTTTGTATCTCATTGAAAAACACATACGCCTTGCCAGAAAAATACAAATTTGATATTTGACCTTGAATTGGCGTAAATGCTGCATCAATGTGAGGAGAAACATGTTTGTTCCCATCCTCGTTGAATGCATCACGTGCTGTGTGTTGCGGCTCCTTTAAAGAAAATCTCCCGCGTTCCGAGTTGAGCGGAAATAGAATCCCTTTTTCCTCTATTTAAGCGCGCCAACAAAGACTTCAACACAGTACACAGGACTCGAATCAATTGGCACAATAATTGGTGCTTTTGCCTGGCCTCATTGCTCTTCCAAGCCTACGAAAGATGCCAGAGGAAACGTCCGTCGCGTCAAGTTCTGGGAGGTAACGCCTGTAATTTTGCATTTGAATTTTTAATGTACGGAACACAACCGTGATAATTGCTAACACTAGTAGCCTCACATTGCTACCTTATATTCTCCCGGCATGTGTACTGTATCTTCAAATACACTCGGTAGCTGTTCAAATGCTAGCTAAGTAGCCGTTTAGCTAACAATATATAGTAACATACCATTGCGTGAATGAGGTACGTCAATGACCATATCGACCAAACGTTAAGTAGCGTTACCTAATAAAGTGCTGAATCAGTTTGAGTTAATTGTGTTTTACAGCAGCATGGACGAGAAGCCGTGCTCGTCGTCAGCAGCTGCGACGGACAGGTGAGCGAGTGTCAGAACGTTCTACTCGCTGGGCCTTACCAAGCACTTTGAGTGGACTTGATTGCACTATGTATGTCATTGTAACAGCTCTGTCGACGTCATGGAGGAGGCAAAGAAACTCATCGGCACTGGGAACAGACATCTAGTGATGGGTGACGTGGTCTCTGCGGTCGGCGTCTTTCAGGAAGCATGTGGCATGTTGTGAGTACACGCAGAATTGTTTGTCACGTTTCAATTCCGACGGATCTGCATTCGTCCAAATGAAATAAATTTAATCATCGAATCAGCAGAGCTGCCAAACTTATTTATGATCCCTGATTATTTTTGGACTTAGTCGATGTATCGGTTTAAATAAAAATCGCAGTAATTTAGCCTTTCGGTCTTTCAAATTATTTTTTATAATCTATTAATTGAATAAATATCCCCCCCCCCCCCCCCAATTCAAAAATAGAAGTTATTTTAGACATGTTGTAAGTCAGACATTTTTATGCTTCCTGACTTAACTGTAGTCTACAACTACAATTTTAAGAAGGTCTACAGGTAGCGGTGTATTTGGCAAAAAACTTTTTCTACGGTTTGTCCTATCATGTACATTTAAACGAGGGTTCTTAAAAACGCCCTCCAGAGACGTGTGAATTCTGTTTGTGGCGCCATCATGTGGACGCTGATAACCGAATATTTATACAGTGGTACCTCTACATACGAAGTTAATCCGTTCCAGGACCTTGTTTGTAAGTCGAAATGGTCGTATGTCGAGCAGGATTTTCCCATAGGAATACATTATAATTCCATTAATTCGTTCCACAGCCCAAAAACCTGCACTAAATCCTTAAAAAATACTGCTGGTGCTATTACAAATGGCAATTACACGTAGCAAAACAAATAAATTATAAATCAAAATTGGAATAATGTAATAAAAAGAATAATAATAATTCCTGTAATAGTGTAACGAATCGGGTTCTAATAAGGCGGACGTTTTTTTGTGTACCTGAACGCACCGCGGGGCTCACGTGCCAGAGACAGACCGGTGAGCTTGAGTTTCACTTTCACTTTGAATGTTCTCTTGAGAACACCATCAATTGCGGCAGACAGCAGGCGTTTTGTGTTGAATAAGTTGTAAAAGAAATGATGAAAACGTGGCGAAGCTGGCGATTTCTTTGGAGACAATAAGAATTGTCAGCTTAATTTATAAAGACTGGCGAACGATGGTCGGAGGAGGACCGTGGAGATGTATTGTTGAGCCATTTCACGGATGCCCACCCCACGCTCATATTTTTCTGTCATTTGCATCTTCATTTCGAAGGTAAGCATCAACTTTTTCCTTGTTTCACCACCTGTACCAACCTTTTCTGAAACCTGTGTTGATTTGTCACACAAGAAAATCCGCCGTGCATTCGTCTGCGGTGCTGCCATTGTCGTCGTATTTCGAGCATGTCGTCGGATGTAGAAACAAATGGCGAGTCAAATTTTACGTCGGATGTCGAAAAGTTCGTGTGTCGAAGCGATCGTATGTAGAGGTACCACTGTAACTGGAAACTTCACTGCCATGTTACTACGCCACTCATGAGACCAATGTTTGCATTTGGAGTAAATTAGGCTAGGTTCATACGACAGGTCTTGATGCACAAATCCGATTTATTTATTTTTTATTTATTTTTTATTTTTTTTTGGGCGTGCCCGTTCAGACTGCCTTTGTCCATTGAGACTAGGGATGTCCCGATCCAGGTTTTTGCACTTCCGATCCGATACGATATTTTGCACTTCCGATCTGATACCGATACTGGGCGATACCGCTACCGGCCTATCTGAGCATGTATTAAAGTTTAAAGTTATTTAGCCTCCTTAATTAGTTGTCAGACTCATGTTGAAAAAGGTTTTAGTACTCTTGATGACAACTAGCCAGCTGAATTAGGTGAGTTTGAATAACACACAACGGTTTGTAACAAGAAACTGACCTGTTTATTATGTGACAAACACAAAAGATTATAAATAACAGAAATGGCATAGTCAGTCAGTAAAATGTGCAAATAATATTGTAAACTGTCAGTGGTAAATCCCACAAGTCCCCCAAGCTATTAGATGCTTTTAATGTTTCGTGCATTAGTTACAAAAATTGTATAAAAAGCCTCTCAGGTTTAAATAAACGACTTTCAGTTTCAAGTTAACATTTTAAAACCGTAAATAAACTACTCAAGTCCCCATTCATGTATCAGCAGCTTTAAACTACACTCAATTAATTTAATTTTACGAATCAACTGTTAGTTGTTAAAATTGCTCCCGTTATTCCATAATTTCCCTTCTGTCTACTTTTGACATATGAAAGTTTTAAAACTGTTTTGAAGATATTCAAGTCAAGATTTTGCTGATTTAGGAGTATTTTAGATAAAAAGTTAATTAGGTTCGCTTGGAAGGTTCACTACAACACCCTACAAGGGAAGTCTCCTGCTTTAAGATGGCGGCTGTTTACTAACGCACAAAGTTTTCAATGCATGTGTTGCTCACGCTGTAGAGTCTGTCATTGTGCATCTAGTTCTACATACATATGATATCTATTAGACAAGCATGTTTACTCTCGGGACGCAATGCGGTCCGTTCTCATTGTGTCCCGAAGACCTCGCTGTGTATTAGTTTCGCTTTACTTGACATATTTCAATAATCGGAATTTGGATGTTTGTGAATCATTCTCGAATCTTCCACGGAAGAATCGCTCAAGGATGTAATGAAGTCTGGGCATGTTGTACCGTGGTTCTAATGCTGCGTTCCAGAAAACTGGGATGTTGGACTTTTCCGACCTCTGACTAGGAAAATATAATTGGAACACCACTCGAACTGGGAGGTCCAAGTCGCGAAGTCGGAGAAAAAATGACTACCCCGACTTCCAAGTTGTTTCAATCTGACGTCACTGGACAAAATGGCGCTCAAAAACATGAATGATAACACAATAATGAAGTAAATCAAGTTTATTTGAGACGCCATGTATTATTTTTTCCTCATACAGTGAATTATCTTTGTTGTGCTATGTTTTTATATTGACTATCAGCAAAGGATGGAACTTAAAAAAAGGCAGTTTACAGTATGGGCTATAACGCAGCCGTCGTTTTTCCTCTATTTGATCGCTTATAGGAAGGCAGGTTCGCTGGAGGTCAAAATGTCTTTGGATGGCCAAAATAAAAAACATCTCGTCGCGATCAGCCATCTTTGTTGTTTACATTTGCTTGGAATGCTTTGAGGTCGGAACTGGTACCATCCGAGTGGGATAAATCTGACTTCCCACTTCTCTGGAATGCAGCATAATGTTGGACGGTGCGTCTTTACTCACGAGTGATGATGGGGCGTGATTGGCATGTTCGTTTTTGAAAGATTACCGGCGAAAAGTAGCACTAATTGCGTTGTCTATGCGAGGGCGGGTCTATAATGTCCCACTTCGGCTTTACTTCCGCTTTACGATGCGACGTCACTGTCTAAAAATAGCCTGCGTGCGGTACGCCATTGAGACCATTCAAGTAATTCGCAGTCCGACACTCGCTGAGCAAGAAGACCCGCATGCGCAGAAGCATCATAACAAATGACCACACATTCTGGCTGTAATCAGTCATTCCAGGGATATCATATTTTGCTTTTCAAAAAGAGGACATAAATAACAGACATAAATTATCACCATTTGGGCTTAAATTCAAAGTTGATATGGATCGATAGCATGCACGCACTGTCCGTGCATGTCACACACACATACGGGCAGTTTGCCCCGACTCTCGGCCGTGTAATGAATGTTGAAATATTGCTCATGTAGAGCAGAGAGAACGATCATTCTCAGGCTTATCCTCAACCCATTTTTTTTCTTTTTTTTTTTTTTTTCTGACTGTTGTTAAGCCCGGCCCTTCCCCAAAAGCAGTGTTCAATGCAAGCTAGGCGCTAGTAACTCACAGCTGCACCGCTACCGTAGTCTCTCTCGCTCCATGATGACGTAATTGCTGCATGAATTCAGATTTGAGAGACTGGACAGTACAGACTGCCGCGACAGTCTGGAAAAATGTGGCCCAGATCGGATTTGAATCGCATACGAAAGTGGCCCAGATCGGATTTGAAATGGTCCACTTCTATGAGATTTGTCACGTTCAAACAGTCAAGGTAATGCCTCACTCGAGTCGGGGAAACGCGAAAAAAAATCTGATTTGTGCATTAAGACCTGTAGTATGAACGTAGCCTTAGACTGATGCTTTTTTGCTTCCCTTTATTTACAAATTTGCAGTGTTTCATATTGAGAAACACATGCTAAGGATGGGGGTATTATGGACAACTATGGTTCGTAGTATAAAATTAAAAAATTTCTCACTACACAAGTCAGGCACGGGGGCCAAATGCGGCCCGTGGTCAAATTTCATCCTGCCCCCAGCCTCTGTCATAAAATCAATAACTTCTAGCCTGCACACAGACTTAATAAATTGATCAACAGTACTGCTATCAGCATTTGAAGTCGCGTACACGCTAAATGCTGCTCCTCATTTACCCAGAAAAAGCAGCAGCACTCTAAGCAACATTACCCCATGTGACCTTTTACTCCCAATTTTCTAAAATGGCGACAATCAACAAAAAGTTGACTGCGACGGCTGACGCTTCAAGGATGGAGGAGATTGGACTATTTCTTACCTAAAATACGCAACAACTGTGTCCGCCTCATTTGCAAAGAGACAGTCGCTGTTTTTAGAGTTCAATGTGAGGCGATTTTACCAAACGCACGGACATGTACGAAAAGATTACAGGGAAGATGCGTAGCGAGAAATTGAAGCTAGTTTAATTTTGCAGCATTACTATTTCACAAGAGGCCGAGAGTCGAAGGAACTCCACAAAGGCTAGTTGCGAGATTGTTGAAATTATTAAAAAAAAAAAGCAAATGTGACACAGAATGGCTTGCTAAAATTTGCTTAAATATTTTCTACGCTAAGGTTGGCCCCCACAAATTTTACCACACCAAATCTGGCCCCCTTTGCAAAAAGTTTGGACACCCCTGCACTACACAAATTGGACAAGTCCTGTTCATTCAAATAGTGTTGCGGATTTTTTTTCCCCTAGTGGGCAAAGCGCTGATGTAAATTGTGTCAATGACTTTTATTTTGTTAAAACAAACTAACCAACAAAATGAAATCAGAGGAAGCACTCTAATGAATCTGTTTTCTTTACCAGTTGTTCATAAATGCAATCAAATTTCAAAGCTCACTGATAGTAATTGTCATACAATTTAGTTTGAACAGGAGTTTGTGTTGAAGGACTCTAAGCTGTTATATAAATGGGGTTTGTGTGGTGTTCCTTTTGTAGAAATGAGACAACTTTAACAATAAAGTCCTAATATGCTTCTACAACACAATACAAAGACCCTTAAGACACTGATTAGCATAATCGCTAAGTGGTAATGTCCCATCAACAAAGAATACAAACAATACAGCTGGCTTGAACTCTCCTCACACTGGACCTAACACACAAGACCATCTAATGCTCGACACTTCATAAAATTGCTTCAGCAACCTGAGTGTAGCAGTGAACTCTTGCTCTAGTCACTGGGACTCATGCATCCTCACATTACACATGAACAAGGACCCAAACGGGACTGCTTATAGCTGCTGGCAAAAATCGATAATCAAATTCACTCCGTTGTTAGACTTGTGTATATAGTATTTGCCTGGCGCACTGTAAGTGTAAACGCAATTCCGGCTCACAATATATGCTAAGGTATGTTATGTCTTAAAGTGGCTTTAGTGTGACTGAATATTACTCTGGGCTTTTTGGCAGTTATTGCATTGGTAGGAAAAACTGTGCTGAGAACTTGGGCAGCCACTGTTTCACTGTATCAGTTTTCCAAAGAAAAAGCAAGTGATTACAAAATGTCATTTGATTAATTCGAATCTGCTTTTATGAGGGGCTACAAGATTACTCTTTTTCAGTGTCATCAATGATATATTTCTAGACCTGTAGCTTTTGTCCCCCCAATCCTTCTGCTGTGAATTGGAATCAATTTTTCTCTAGTAGAGGTGTAATCCATTTGAAGTGGGAGGGCCGGCAGCAAATATTTGTTTTTGTTTGAGGGTGGAGCTGCTGCATTTAGCCATACTGTGAGCTGGTGATGTACCGGACTTTTGACTAGGTCGTGGGCCCGAATTGTTCACCTGTTACTATGCCAATGGTGCCCAAATCTAAATTCAGACTTCAAAACCTGAAAATCATGTCTGCCATATTATTGATATTTGCTGTTTTCATCTACTTCAGAGCTGCCAGATATGGAGACACAGCAGATGAGTGTGGCGAGGCCTTTTTCCTGTGTGGAAAGTCCCTACTTGAGCTTGCCAGGTAACTTCAGTGATTTTGAGAATCTGCCGATAGTCCCAATCAGATAGTGAACAAATTTCTATCGTTTCCACCATGCACACACCACTCTAGCAGCTACCCATTAAGTTCCCACATTAGCTTCCAGAATGTTCTCCTATTGGCCTGTTTACAGTACTTTTTTAAAAAAAATTTGGTCTATAAATTGCTGTAATTGGCAATGGCGCCATATACAGCTTAAAAGGTTGTAACGTGTCAATCAGCCTTTATGTTTTGGGCTGTTGACCAACAGAATAAGTCTCAAAATGAGTCTTTGGTTTTCATAACCAATTTGACGGTTGACTTCATTATATAAAAGAAATGCATCTTCTAGTGTTAAAAACGCGTCCTTTTGGAGACAAATATTTTTGATGTAAACTTTTTATTTGAAAAGATTTTGGTGAACAATTGCATCAAATGTACGGACGTGAATATTAGAGATGTATCGGAAATTCGATGGCTAAAATTTTTGGCTGAAATGTGACTGATTAAAAATGTGGTATCGGTCAAACGCTTTTTGCACAACGTTGCATTACCTATACCGCAAAGCAATGACACAAGAAAATTGCTCTGTAGCATGGACTTGCTACGAGAGTCAACATGTCCGTTGAATGAGTGTTCGTATGTTTTGGCTCACTACTGTGATTCACTTTTGCAGTGGAAGAACACTTCTTCCCACTTTAAGACCTCTTTTCTTGCCTTTTTGAGTGGCACAGATTAACTTCTATAAACCACACCCTACCTCTCAGTGACTAAAGCGTTTTAGAATGATCCCTTCAATTTTCAGAAATAAAACTGCATTAAGACTTGATATTAAGAAAATCTGAATAGTTGCTTGTTAATAAAATTTATGCAAATTTTTGAGTAAGATCTGACTACTTTTTTTTCTTAAATACTAGTTTTATTTAAACAAAAAAAAATCTACAAAAACTGGCATGACCAATATTTGAGTTTTTAGAGGGTAATCATAGTTGTGGCTACATTGCGGAGGAAAACGTTTTTGCAATAAAGGTGTAAATTTTAATTGGCATAAAAATCAACTTTTCCTTTCTCAAATGCCCTGAGTGTTATTAGAGTAACAGCTTGTCATGTCAGTGTTACTGTATGTAGTGAATTTTATTTTGAGTAAAATTCTAAATTACTATCTGCTAGAACTTAGTTCAACTTTCACTCGTGGCTGTTTAAGATCATAAGCGGTGAGAACACAAATGGTTCAGTTTTATGTAACCTGACTTTTTGTGTGTGGAGGATGGAGAACACAGTCCTTGGAAATGCTCTGGAAGGAGTTCCGGAAGAATCTGAAGATGAGGTCCCGCCTAATAATTCAAATATTGAAAGTGCCAACAACCTTGACGGTAAGGGCTCCGCATTAGTCTCTGTAGATTAGAAGCATCCAAACATCCTTGAATGATTTTATCAGGATTTGGATGACACCCCCAACACCTAATCTTATTTTCTAGAGCTAATATAGAATTGTTTGGTTGTGACCTCATGAAAACTGTGTGGGGTAGGTTAGTCATTGTGTTGTAGAAGTTAACTGTGGGGGCGGGGGTTGATTGGAACAGATTTCTAACATAAGGACTTCCAGCAAATGCACTGCAATGAAATGCAATCTATAAAATCATGCCAGGGTAGTTACCAGCAAAACAAGATCCCCCCCCCCCCCCCATTAGGTATTATGTATAATGCACTGTAAACGGCAAGGTGACTAAATGGCATGAAGTCATTGACACAATGCTACACATCATGCATATAAACTTTCTGCAATGCAAAAACTTTTTTTAAGTTTCACATATACTGTGCCACTTATTAAAAAAATGGATCAAACTTGTCAGTTACAAGGTGTTTTGCCAATTTTACAACCTTAGCAATTGAATGAGATTTTAGATATTTCATGCGTTTGGTCCATTGTCGTCAATAGTGGATTTTGACACTGTAGCTTACATTTATTTTACATTTATTCAAAACCACATAATAGGTGTGTCCATCACAAATTTTATTGATTATGCAATGGATTCCATGAGGTGAGGTACATGTGCCGATATTAGTCTGCCTTCAATCGATTTAATACAATATTACGTCAGTACACATTTAGCACTCTGCATTTCACTTAAAGCAATAAAAACACATGGCACGTTTGATTTGGATAACTTTGTTGCTGAAACATTGACGATGTTGTAATGAAAACTAAACGGCATATGCAAAAGATGACTTTTTAAAGATTTTATTGATTTTTTTTTTTTTTGTTGACCAATCTGGTTGTGCTTAACAAGTTGATATACTGATCCTGATTTTTTTTTTTTCCCTCTCCCAACTACTTGTGTATTAGCTTTATTGCGAATTCTTTGGCCAATTATGAAATTACTGCACACTGTGATTCTTCAGTCAATTTTGATTTACATTCTGCATGTTGAAGCCTATTTGTTACATTGATGCAGAAATGTACCAAAATATCCTAATTCTAAAGGTTAAGTAACTCATTTATATGGTTGTCATAGATTTATAAAGCCTAGTCTGGCATTTGGTGGAAATGACAAATTACAATGCTACATACATACATACACCAATAAGGCTCAAGTTGCATGCCTGTGTATTTTGTCAAAAGAAGGTAATTGCAAGCTGTAACGCAATAGGGAATTCCTTGGACATTGAGCCATACTAATTTAACATATGCCACTGTGGTGCAGAAAAGACTCTCGATGAGCTACGAAAGCAGGTGTATGATGCAATGGCGGAGAAGCCTGAGGCAGTAGACACGAAGCCGGAGTCGAGCTTGGAGAACAGCACTGAAGTGAAGCTAGAAAATGGTGTGGCAAAGTCTCCTTCAAAACAAGCTGGGAATGACTGTGGGAAGGCTCCTGATTCCCAACTGAATGGGGAGGAGGGAAGTCTTTCTGAGGAAGCTAAAGTGAACAGCACTGGGCAAAGCCTCACTGAGTCCCCCGGAATTGAATGTGTGGCAAAGACTGAAGTATCTCAAAAGCAGAATGGTGAAGAAACTGAGGCAGACGAAGAAAATGGCCACTCCAAACCTGAGGAGGAAGAGACGGAGGGCAGGCAGTAGACCTTTTCATAAAACACTATAATTGCATGATGGGTGTGTCACAATCCTTGGTGGTTTAGTCAGTCCTTGGTGGTTTAATTTGTATTTTTTTTTTAAACTGATTATAGTTCACATGCTGGTGTTAAAAAAAGTCTTTTGGGCAGTTTTTGTGCACTTTTGTCACGCTTCTAAACATGAATTATTTTCTTGCTGATGAAGAGGAGGATGCTGATGATGATGACGACGATGAGGAAGGGGATGATGATGGTGGTGACAAGGTAATTTCACTTTTAGTGTATTTTTATTTTATTTTTCTTATAAATCTTGTGTCTAACACTGATCAGGAAGAGGAGGAAGTGGGAAATCTGCAATTGGCTTGGGAAATGTTAGAGGTGGCGAAGGTTATCTACAAGAGGTAAGTGGCAGATGCAATGGATGAGCGATTTGTAGACTTACTCATTTTAATGTAATTTTATCGAAATTGCTTCAGAAAGGAAAGCAAAGAAGACCAGCTAATGGCCGCACAGGCATTCTTGAAACTTGGAGAAGTTGGTGCGGAAACGGGTAAGTTTGGCTACATTTGTTTCATCAAGATGTTGGAATTGGTGCATCTTATGCTTGAATTTTTGAATGGTAAATGTTTGAGAAGTTGTTAATTGTAACTTTTACAGCTAATTGCAATTCAGTTGTACAGTTCAGTCTCTTTGCGGCACAGCATAAAACTACACTGAAGGCTTGACATTCTAAATTCAAATAAACTTCTCTCCACTGTTATTGCAAAATGGTGTGGATGAGACATGAACCACAGTAGTTGGAAATCACTAATCCTCACTTTGCATGCAGTGTCTTGGAAATATTACGCATTACTAGTAAAGGAGATTGTATTTTGAGAATTGTTGCAGCGTGTGTAAAACATTTATCGTTCTCCTGTGCTTTGTCTCATAGGCAACTATCCTCAGGCACTAGAAGATTTCCAGGAATGTTTGACTTTGCAGCTAAAGCATCTTCCTCCTCATAATCGTCTGCTGGCAGAGACCCATTACCATGTTGCCACAACACTATGCTACATGAATCAGTACAGCCTGGCAATTCAGCACTACAACAGCTCCATAAAAGTGATTGAAACGCGCCTCGGTAAGACCAAATAAAATTTTTGGTAACTTTTTATAAAATTGAGGCAAAACAACTAGAAGTGGGAATCTTTGGGCACCTAACGATTCGATTACGGCTACGATTCGATTAGTGAGGGACCCCCCGCGCCAAGTTATTTGCTGCTTTTAATGTTTCATACACAAGTTACAAAAGGATTCTCAGACTTAAACTATTTTAGTATCAAGTTAACAGTAAAGAAAACACTGAAGTCCCAGTTCTGTATTAGCAGCTTTAAACTACATTAAATTTAATCTTGTGAATCAACTGTTAGTTGTTAAAATTGCGCCTGTTATTTCATTAGTTCCCTTCAGTCTACTTTCGACATAAGTTTTAAAACTGTTTCACCATTTAAAGATTTTAAGTCAAGATTTTGTTGATTTAGAAGTATTTTAGATAAAAAGTTAATTAGGTTTGCTACAACAGCCTTCCAGGGAAGTCTACTACTTTAAGATGGCGACTGTTTACCAACGCGGGCAAGTCTGTAATTTCACATCTAGTTTTCGATACATGTGCTAACGCCGCAGTCATCTCATCTAGTTCTATATACACTAGGCCTGAACGATATTGGAAAAAAACTATTGTTGCGATTTTTTTAAATTTATTTTTTTATTTTTTTTTTTGGGAGTGGGGAGGTTTGCGATATTACGATATTAGAAAAAAATATATAAAGAAATTTTCACTAGATGACTTGAATAGCTGTTTGGAAATACTTTGGATAACTCACCGTGACAGTGTATTCATATAAGTTTCATTTGTGAATGATGAAGATTGCTGTATGAAGGGATCCAGGAAGCCATGTCTGCATATGCATATATATATAACAGCAACAAAGTTGTAAAAAAAATCTTTAAACAAAAATACTAAATATTAAAACTATATGTGCAGCTGTACTATAGTTATTTGAAAAATACAATTTACAATAAATTATAAAAACTCAATTGAACTTGTAAATAATTGAACTGAATAACTTTAATTCAAATTTCCTGCCTTCCTGATAGCTGTCTCAGAAATAAAAGGAAAAGACATTCGTGCAGCTGTTATGTATTTGTCTGCATATCGGCCACCTTCTTTGCTCAGCAATTCTCAACTGGGTCTCAGATTTTTGGCCAAGACTACTAGTTTATCCACCATTGCAGGCTCGAGACAAGAATGTTGGCACGTAGTAATGTTCCCACTTTTATTAAAACGCCTCTCTGATGGGAAGCTTGTAGCAGGAATGCATAGATACTTGCGTTTCAAATTGTCCAGCATGTTCGACGTATTACTACTTGTTGAGGCAGTCGACAGGGCTGTTTTTTTGTTTCTTATCTTGATAGCCAAAATACTTCCAGAACTACTTTTGAGACTGTCTTCCCTCGCTTCCTTCAACGTGTTGCTTGGTTTCAGTTTGAGAACGGCCCCTCCTCCTTTCACCCCGCTGTAGCAGGGGGAGGAGCCCATGACTGCTGAGCTGGAGGGAGAGACTGCGCTCTCCTTCCCCAAAACGTTAGTGGAGTTAAAAAAAAAAAAAAAAAAAAAAAAAAAAAAAAAATTAAAAAAACTATCGCACGTCGTTGCGATGGGACTATTGCACAAGAGCACATCGTGATGGCGATGTTTAAACGATATATCGTTCAGGCCTAATGTAAATCTCTTATCTACCTTAGCATTATGTGGACCTAGTTTGTAGCGGCAGTCGGGTATTTTTTTAATCTAGGGGCGAGAGTTGTGCATTGTCATTACCTGGGTAATGACTAGAATGATGGTTACTCTCAGTCAGTTCCTCATTGCGTCCCGAAGACTGCGCTGACTTAGTTCTGATTTACTTGACATATTTCAATAATTGGAGTTTGGATATTTGTGAATCAGTCTCGAATCTTCCACTGCCGAATTGCGAAGAATCGGAAATTTTTGCACACCTCTAAACTACAGGAATGAAACCTATCCAATTATTTGTGTAGCCATGTTGAAGGACTTGATCGATGCTGCTGAGGGCAACAAAGAGACAACAGAGGCGAGCACTGAGATAGAAGAGCTGAAGCAGCTTCTGCCTGACATTAGAGAAAAAATAGAAGATGCTTTGGAGACCCAGAAAACAGCCAGTGCTGCCTCTTTGGCCATCCAGCAGACTCTTGTAGGTCCAGCCTGAAATTAACAAAATCGTCAAGATATTGAACTTCATCAACAAGCTTTGCCAAATTACCTTTCAGGGTGGTGCTTCAACTTCATCAGAAACCCAAAGTGAAAACGGAGGCAGTTCAGCATTTGCTGTCCCCACTCAGGTAAGATCATTGTTGAAATGTAGAACTGGTTACAAAAAATGAAAAACTTTTATTTCAGATTCCAGTGAAGTCAGCTGATGGTGCAGCTTCCAAAGTGGCCTCAGACATCTCACACCTAGTCAGAAAGAAGGTGAGATGAGTTCTTAGAAGTTGGTTTGAAACATATAAATTGAAGCACAAAATGGTATATAGGTATTGCGTGCGCTGCTCTTGCACACAGTGACAAGTTTCAGAGCAATCGCTCTTGTCAAGTGCTCTTTACTGTGTTGTAGGTAGTTCGGCGAGCTGTTGGGTTTTGTAGTGATCCTTGCTTTTTGGGGAATGGACATTTGTATGAATGATTTGTAGCAGCCCTTCATTATCTTGTTTAATGGCACATGCAATTGGTTATTGCTAAATTTCTCTCCAGAAATCAATCTGGAATGCAGTTGCGAGGCTTTCAGTCTTGTCCTTCTTCCCCATGTTTTATATTTTTACACAGAGGAAACCAGAGGAGAACAGCCCCATAAAGGACACTGATGCTAAGAAGGCCAAACAGGAAGCCACAATTTATTGCAGTGGAAACTCTAGTGCCAACAATGGAGTTGAGGAGCAAAAATCACAGGAGGCGAGTGTTAGGCTTGTATTGTTATGCAATACATTTAAGCTAGCACTGTTGAGCTATTGTGGATGCTACCTCAGAACTTGGCTAGAATGAATGAAGCTTAACTTCTTGAAAATCCTTTTTAAGACAAATGTTCCTGGCGAGGACATGGAAACTTTAATGTGATGTGAGCTCGACCTTTTGTTCACATGTTCAAACATGGTTCTTGGGTACGACCTTCAAATGACTAAAGGTGGCCACGCCTTTACTTGTGCAAAGCAATTGTATGTCAGTTAAATGCTCCCAATTGCAGTAGCAATATGAAAGCAACCTAGAATATGAAGCTGCACTGTTCTCTGGCCTGTTTGCTAATTTTATTTTGTTCGTTTCCTGCAGCCTGCTGTCCAGTCAGCTTCTGTCCAGTCTTCAGCATGACGAACCACGCTTCCTGCGCCAAGACCAGCATGCTTACTGCGTTATGTTCAAACATTTGTATATAAGATCCAATTTTCATAGTTTTTGTCTGTCCAGTTTTGTATACTTACAGTAAAACTATTTGCAAATTAACATTTGTGATGCATTTATTTTTAACTTCCAGATCAAGCTCTAATTGATGTACAATATTGGCCTGTTCAGGATTAATTTCAGATTTTTAATTTGCAGGTTAAACATAAATATCCATATCATGTAGATATATGGTTTTTAAACATTTCTGAGCTTTTATTTTTAAATGGTGGGTTGTCACCATTGGTGTATTGCTGATGACTGGTTAGGCATTGACCTAATTGGAGTACTGCACGCAACCTTTCCTCATTAATATTCATGTTAGCAATTGTTGCTAGGCGGGTCAAGCTCCCGTTTGTCCCTAATGGTGTAGGAACGAGATGTTTCCTGAGCTAAACCTACCAATTTTGTCTGAAAATGATGTCCCTGGTGCCAAATTCACTGGTAGAGATGTGGAAGAATATATAAATGTTCAGTTAGAGATGGCTTGAGTGTCGACGGCTGACAGATGGGGCAGGGGCAGACCTGATCCAGAGGTAGCTTTTTTTTTTCGGCACCTTTTTCTTGTGTGCATTGCCTTACACCACTGACAATGACATTCTCCTGTTTCAACAATCTATCCTTTACCACCATATCCCTGTCTTGTATATTTCTGCTGGTTGTCTTAAGTCTGTTCTTGGGGGTAATTTACATTGCTATTTTTGTGTAGTCATCGCAAATGCTACTCAGTGACTGCCATCGAACACTTTAAACAGAAAAGGTAACAGCAGTGAAAGTCGGATACCATTTTAATTTTTTTTCAGGTCATTGTCAGAAGCAGCACGGCAAAACGCCACGTTAAATCCAGATGGCTTTGTCATCTGTATGATCATGGCCCACAAAGTGTCCTGCATATGAAGGTGAATGGCTTCACCTTGCTGGTGTTAAACTTGTCTTTTGGACATCTGCACAAGTTGGTCATTTTTTTCCCTCAATTTTTGGATTTGGGGAAACATGAAAATGTGTAGTCATTTCTACAAGTTCCATAGCGGCATGATTACTTGGCGTGTTCTTTTTTTAAAAGATTTACCAGCAGAAAACAAGCAGTAATATGGGTTGTATGCGAGGCTGTCTGTTGACCCACTTCCGGGTTACCAAGGTGACATCACGTTCTAAAAATGGCATTAGTGAACCAAATGTTAATATTTGCTACGTTTCATCCAGACAAGATAAAATCCTTTACAAAATTTCTGAGGGCATGAAAAAACTGGTGTGCTTTTAACAGGTTTGCAGAAGTGCTTTGTCCACAAAAACTAAATGACAGTTTTTGTTTTGCTTTTCATG
Organism: Corythoichthys intestinalis; assembly: GCF_030265065.1. Classification (NCBI taxonomy): domain Eukaryota; kingdom Metazoa; phylum Chordata; class Actinopteri; order Syngnathiformes; family Syngnathidae; genus Corythoichthys; species Corythoichthys intestinalis. The sequence goes on along the minus strand of NC_080401.1, from coordinate 12,959,831 downwards.
CTTCCGAATGGTTTCCCAATGTTCAATTTTGGATGAGAAACAATAGTTCATCTGTGTTCAACATAATGTAGCGTTGCAAGTAATGCTTCAGCCTCCCAACATGTATCGCGGCGCCATGTATGTAAACTTTCTAAGCTGATATTCTGTGCTAATTCTTCAGTTTTCCTTTTTCATTACTTGCGAGTTATGCAATTTAAAATCAAATTTATATATCCCTTTACAAAAACCTGAGGTCCTCAAACTGCTTAAAGCAAAATACAGTAGCCCAGGGTTCACTAAATCCGGACCTCGGTGGCACTTTTCCTGTCGTGTTTTCCACGTCTCTCTCCCCTAACACATCTGAATCAAATGATTGTCATCAACAACCTCTCCAGAAGCCTGATAATTATCCTGATTATTTTAATTCAGGTATGTTGGAGAAGGGAGACATGGAAAACACGACAGGAGAAGTTGCACCGAGGTCCGGATTTAGTGAACCCTGCAGTAGCCTATAGTTAGTGATAAATAAAAGGCAGGAAAGTACTATACAATAAAATGCATCACGTTCAAAGTCAATACACCAAATAAAATCTGAATACAATAAAACCCTTAAATATAACCAGACTACCCTAGTCAGGAGAAAAGGCAAGTCTAAAAAAGTGGGTCATAAACCGTGATTTAAAAAGGCTTAGATTAGTAATCGTGCAGGGGGCAGGCTATTCCACCACCTGGGGGCAGCATCCGCAAAAATTATCACCCCACTGTTAAACTCGCGACCTTGGAATTTAGTTGGTTTGTTTTAAAACCATGTTTGAATGACATTTGATATAATGAACTACTAATATTTGTTTTTGTTAAAGTGGTATTAAGCCTTTTAAACTGCTTCCAAATTGTGGGTGCAAAATGATCCCCGCTTCTTGATATGTGCCATAGCCACACTATTGCTGGTCGATGCAATGAAATGAAGTTGGATGATTATTTGTTGACATAGCAGTGTGAATGTATAATAGGTTGAACAATACTTTTTGTATCTAAATATTCAAAGTTTAAACAATATGTATTGTTTGTATGAGTTGAGTTGAGCACTCATCTGTGAAGAGTATGGTATAGGGGTGCACGATATCCATTTTTTGAAGCCGATATCGATAACTTCCTGCTCCTCAAGGCCGATACCGATACAATAACTGATTATATAGCCTACATGTAATTTTGCAATGTATATTCACCTGAGTTTTGTAGACCTTGTAGGTAAGAAATACTAGTGGTTGACCGAACCAGAATTTTCATGATGACATGAACATTATTATAATGAACAAACCAAGGACAAGAACAGTTTTGACTTCAAATAAAGTGCCCATATTAATTTTTCAAATGAATATAATTCCATTCAATCGCAGTCAGTCAATATCATTGACGATGTGTTCCCCTGAACATTGAGCACTGATCTAAAACAAACATAAACCCAACAGGTATTGTGCTTTGTCTGTAGATAAAACATTTGGTGCAACAGGTGAGGAGACTGATGTCGTTTTGGTCAATGAAACAACTTTCTTAACCTGGCAATTATAGAACAGCAAGCCTATCAATAACCAAAAGGCCTCTCAAGAAATTGTAAACATAATACTGTAAAATCCAAACAATTACCATAGTAGGGTTTATAACTCAGTGAAGGAAAAATATGGCCTCTAGAACAGTAACAAAACTTTGCATACTGGCAAAACAGGAGTAGAAACAAACACACACATCCCTATCAGACACCGTGCCAAAAATATTAATAGGCTCGATAACATTGTTACCGGATTTATTGGGATGATGTCACAATTCCTATTATCGGACCGATAATTATGCAACTCTAATATGGTACCAAGGATCTATCTATATGTGTTTTCTGACATTTCTCAAACTTGTCAATTAGGCTGCATAGTTCACTTATGTAATTTCCAGTAGTGGAAGAAGTACTCACTTTTTTTTTTTTTTTTTTACTTAAAAGCACAGATACGGGCAAAAAAAAATGCTTAAGTAAAAGTACAAGTATCTAAGAAAAAAATTACTGGAGTAAAATTACAAAAGTACTTGCTTTAAAATTTACAAGTAAAGTATTTTCTCCCAATGCAGCAAGGGCGTAGGTTTGTTCTCAACATTGGTAGGGACGCTATCCCGCATGTACACTTTTTGCTGGGGCCGGGACATTAATAAAACCAAACAGATTGGTTGAACTGGGGTCAGGGCTACATTTCTCACAAATATGAACCTAATTTATTGTTAGGCTAAATTCTCAACGCAAAATAAATCTGTACTGACTTGTACTAACTTTGTGTATTGGTTCAGGTGATACATCATTTGATTCAAACCTTTGTTTTCAAAAACTACTAAAGAAGCATTCTGAAAAATTCCAGAATACATGCCTGGATTTCATTAGGAAATTTAAACTCAAATATTTGAACATAAATTATATTAACATACACAAAAAATACACACTTGTTAATAATCTAAGCATCCAGGAATGCAAAAAAATAAACATTTGTCTTCAGACTATTCAGCATTGTCTGGCTAAATAGATAACTATAACTGAAAAAAAAAAAAAAAACTCTAGGTTTAACAAAAATAATTACTAATGTAGCCTTCCTTCTAGTAACACAATTGCTTTTGTCCACAAACCACAGCTAACGCAACAAAAAATGAAAAAATTTTACCTCGACTATGATTAATGTATGATTATCTGAAAAAGATTTATGCATAGGCTACAAATAAAAATATTCTTTAATAATTACTGGAGAAAATAAATACATTTTAAATGAATGCAAGTCATCAACTAATCAAACGTGCGTTTGAGGGGAAAAAATGGACCAGCCCATTCAGCAAGCGAAAAAGGGTAAATGTAAGGTCTGAACATAAGACTGAAAATAATTCACTTAATAATGGTAGGGTCCGTTCTATCCTTACAACATATGAGAAGACAATTTAAATGACCTATCGAACTGAACTCATTATAAAACACCTAGCAAAAAGTATGGAATCACCAGTCTCGGACGAGCACACACTCAGACATTTTATCATGTAGAACAAACTCAGATAAAAAGCTTGAAAAAAATAATGAATTAGTTCAAAAGTGCAACTCTTTAGCATTCAGAAACACTAAAAGGATTAAAAAACATTGTGGTGGTCAGTAAATGTTACTTTTATAGAGCAAGTGCAGGGAAATATATATGGAATCACTCCATTCTGAGGAAAAAAATATGGAATCATGAGAAACAAATAACAATCAAAACACATCTCTTGTATTTAGTAGCACCACCTCTGGCTTTTATGACAGCTGGCAGTCTCTGAGGCATGGACTTGATGAGTATTCTTCATCAGTTTGGTGCCAACTGTCTTTGATTGCAGTTGCCAGATAATCCTTGCAGGTCGGATGCTGTTGGCCATTTTTTTTCAATTTCCACTTCAGGTTTACAATAGTGTTGAGATCTGGGCTATTTGCAGGCCACGAGTCTTTCTCCAAGGAATGCTTTAACAGTTATAGCTCTGTGGCATGATGCATTCTCATCTTGGAAAATGACAAACATCCATCCATCCATCCATCCATTATCTTCCGCTTAGTCCGAGGTCGGGTCGCGGGGGCAGCAGCTTTAGCAGGGAAGCCCAGACTTCCCTCTCCCCAGCCACTTCAGCCAGCTCCTCCGGCGGGATTCCAAGGCGTTCCCAGGCCAGCCGAGAGACATAGTCTCCCCAGTGTGTCCTGGGTCGACCCCGGGGCCTCCTACCGGTGGGACATGCCCGGAACACCTCTCCAGGGAGGCGTCCAGGAGGCATCCGAACCAAATGCCCGAGCCACCTCAACTGGCTCCTCTCAACGCAGAGGAGTAGCGGCTCGACACCAAGCCCCTCCCGGATGACCGAGCTTCTCACCCTATCTCTAAGGGAGAGCCTGGACACCCTGCGGAGGAAACTCGTTTCGGCCGCTTGTATTCGGGATCTTGTTCTTTCGGTCACGACCCACAGCTCGTGACCATAGGTGAGGGTAGGAACGTAGATCGACCGGTAAATCGAGAGCTTCGCCTTTTGGCTCAGCTCCTTCTTCACCACAACGGACCGGTGCAGAGTCCGCATCACTGCAGATGCTGCACCGATCCGCCTGTCAATCTCCCACTCCCTCCTACCCTCACTCGTGAACAAGACCCCAAGATACTTGAACTCCTCCACTTGGGGCAGGATCTCATCCCCGACCCGGAGAGGGCACTCCACCCTTTTCCGGCTGAGGACCATGGTCTCGGATTTGGAGGTGCTGATCTTCATCCCAACCGCTTCACACTCGGCCGCGAACCGCCCCAGTGAGAGTTGGAGGTCACGGCTTGATGAAGCCAACAGCACCACATCGTCTGCAAAAAGCAGAGATGCAATGCTGAGGCCACCAAACCGGACACCCTCAACGCTTCGGCTGCGCCTAGAAATTCTGTCCATAAAAATTATGAACAGAATCTGTGACAAAGGGCAGCCTTGGCGGAGTCCAATCCTCACTGGGAACGAATTCGACTTACTGCCGGCAATGCGGACCAGACTCTGACACCGGTCGTACAGGGACCGAACAGCCCTTACCAGGGGGCTCGGTACCCCGTACTCCCGGAGCACCCTCCACAGGACTCCCCTAGGCACACGGTCGAACGCCTTCTCCAAATCCACAAAACACATGTGGACTGGTTGGGCGAACTCCCATGCACCCTCGAGGACCCTGCCGAGGGTGTAGAGCTGGTCCACTGTTCCACGGCCGGGACGAAAACCACACTGCTCCTCCTGAATCAGAGATTCGACTTCCCGACGGACCCTCTTCTCCAGCACCCCTTAATAGACTTTACCGGGGAGGCTGAGGAGTGTGATCCCTCTATAATTGGAACACACCCTCCGGTCCCCCTTTTTAAAAAGGGGGACCACCACCCCGGTCTGCCAATCCAGAGGCACTGTCCCCGATGTCCACGCAATGTTATAGAGGCGTGTCAGCCATGACAGCCCCACAACATCCAGAGCCTTTAGGAACTCCGGGCGGATCTCATCTACCCCTGGGGCCTTGCCACCGAGGAGCTTACCAACCGCCTCAGTGACTTCAACCCCAGAGATCGAAGAGCCCACCTCAGAGTCCCCAGACTCTGCTCCCTCAAAGGAAGGCGTGTCGGTGGAATTGAGGAGGGCTTCGAAGTATTCTCCCCACCTACTCACGACGTCCCGAGTCGAGGTCAGCAGTACACCATCTTCACTATACACAGTGTTAATGGTGCACTGCTTTCCTCTCCTCAGACTCCGGATGGTGGATCAGAATTTCCTCGAAGCTGTCCGGAAGTCGTTTTCCATGGCCTCGCCGAATTCCTCCCATGTCCGAGTTTTTGCCTCGGCGACTGCCGAAGCCGCAGTCCGCTTGGCCAGCCGGTACCTGTCAGCTGCCTCCGGAGTACCACAGGCCAAAAAGGCCTGATAGGCCTCCTTCTTCAGCTTGACGGCATCCCTTACCGCTGGTGTCCACCAGCGGGTTCGGGGATTGCCGCCACGACAGGCACCAACCACCTTACGGCCACAGCTCTGATCGGCCGCCTCAACAATGGAGGTGCGGAACATGGCCCACTCGGACTCAATGTCCCTCACCTCCCCCGGGACAAGGGAGAAGTTCTGCCGGAGGTGGGTGTTGAAACTCTTTCTGACAGGGGATTCTGCCAGACGTTCCCAGCAGACCCTCACAATACGTTTGGGCCTGCCAGGTCTGGCCAGCAACTTCCCCCACCATCGTAGCCAACACACCACCAGGTGGTGATCAGTTGACAGCTCCGCCCCTCTCTTCACCCGAGTGTCCAAAACATGTGGCCGCAAGTCCGATGACACGATTACAAAGTCGATCATTGAACTGCGGCCTATGGTGTCCTGGTGCCAAGTGCACATGTGGACACCATAGGCTGTTTGAACATGGTGTTCGTTATGGACAAACCGTGACGAGCACAGAAGTCCAATAACAGAACACCACTCGGGTTCTGGTTGGGGGGGCCGTTCCTCCCAATCACGCCCCTCCAGGTCTCACTGTCATTGCCCACGTGAGCGTTGAAGTCCCCCAGTAGAACGAGGGAGTCCCCAGAGGGGGCGCTCTCCAGCACACCCTCCAAGGACTCCAAAAAGGGTGGGTATTCTGAGCTGCTGTTCGGTGCATAAGCGCAAACAACAGTCAGAACCCGTCCCCCCACCCGAAGGCGGAGGGAGGCTACCCTCTCGTCCACGGGGGTAAACCCCAACGTACAGGCACCAAGCCGGGGGGCAATAAGTATGCCCACACCTGCTCGGCGCCTCTCACCGTGGGCAACTCCAGAATGGAAGAGAGTCCAACCCCTCTCGAGAGGATTGGTACCAGAACCCAAGCTGTGTGTGGAGGAGAGTCCGACTATATCTATTCGGAACTTCTCTGCCTCACCCACCAGCTCAGGCTCCTTCCCTGCCAGAGAGGTGACATTCCATGTCCCAAGAGTTAGCTTCTGCAGCTGGGGGTTGGACCGCCAAGGCCCCCGCCTTTGGCTGCCGCCCAACTCTCTACGCACCCGACCCCTTTGGCCCCTCCCACAGGTGGTGAGCCCATGGGAAGGACAAACATATTTTCAATTAAAGGGATTAGAAAGCTGTCTAAAATTTCAATGCTAACTTGTGCATTTATTAAAGATTTAACCACAGCCATCTCCCCAGTGCCTTTGCCTGACATGCAGCTCCATATCATTAAGGACTGAGGGGATTTTGGTTTTCTTCAGGCAGTCATCTTTGTAAATCTCACTGGAACAGCACCAAACCAAAGTTCCAACATCATCACCTTGTCCAATGCAGATTCTTGACTCTTGACACCTTGTCCAACGCAGATTCTTGACTCTTGACAAGGCTGATATACAATGACAAATTTTATTCTGCCAAACTAAACAACAAAATCGAATAACGGGGAAGCAGGCTGTAATATAATTGATCAGTTTTCTTTATCAAACAGTTTTTTAATTATATAATCAAAATCTAGTTTTAAAGCCTACTCTCTTGTATGACAATATACTGTTTGCGTGTGTGTTGTGTTGAAAGGAGCCTAAGTTGTCATGTGAATGGGTTTATGTGTATGTTTATAAGAAGAAATGAGACATTACCTAACAATAATTCAAGTGCTAATATGCTTCTCCAAAACACAAAACAAATGGACACTTAAAACACTAATTAGCATAATCACTAACTAGCTTAGCGCTTTGTGTTAAGTACTAACGTCTCATCAACAAAGAATACAAAGAATACAATTGCTTCATTTACTCACCTCTGACAGAGACACACTGGATCTAACAACACTAAAGACAGTCTAACTCTCGACATTTCGAGTGTTAAGTACTAACGTCTCATCAACAAAGAATACAAAGAATACAATTGCTTCATTTACTCACCTCTGACGGAGACACACTGGATCAGTGACGTGCGGTGAGGTTCATGGTTGGTGAGGCACTGACTCCTTTAGTGTCAGATTTCCAAATATATAAACCAAAAAGGGTAGCTTATTCAATTGGCTACTGGTTATTTCATATCTCATCAGCATTCTTCTTATCGATATGTAAAAGTAAGAAAATAACATGCATTTGCGATAATTCATGCAACATAAATTAGAGTAAAGAGTGGTGTACAAAACCACAGAATTCAATTCTGACCTTTAGTGAAATATTCAGTTGTTTTTAAAACTTGTAATTCTGATACTTTAATCAATTTATTACAGATTGCTAAACAAAAAGTGTGAAAAGAAAAACAAAGAATATTTAATTTAAGGCCAAAATTTAGTTTTTAAATATTCTATTGTATTTTTCTTAGTCTAAGCTCTTTTAAAAAAAAATTTTTTTTATAAGATTGAAATGAAAACTGTTTGTGGTCTTGCGCCTGTCCTTCACCACAAAAACCGCCGTTACTTTGGAAGAGCATAGGTTTGGTCTCAACATTCGTACACTGTAAATGCTAACATTCAAATTAATTAAATGTGATAAGTGAACTACACTCAATTTTCATCAACCTGTTGTGAACACTACTTTTAAATAAGTAAGTAGTAATTTGGGGTTGGAGAACTTGCTTAACTTGATATATCCCAGTTAAGTCAAATTAGAAAAAATAATTTCTTGTACCCAGTGTCCTTTGGGCGTTCTATCAGACATGCGCAGATCTGCCCTGCCCACTTTCGCGGTCTTTCCAACACCTTTCTCAGTTATTTTCGCCATTGTGGGTTTACTTGTCCTCAGCACACTGATTTGGTAAGTACATATTTTATTCTTTTGTAAACCGTCGATTTGTCTTGTTGTAGTGTAGTAGCCTGTGTGCTGCCAGGGAGGAGAAGTGTCAATTACATCAAATATCACCGCTAGCAAGCATGCTATATGACCGTGACAGGAACCTCATCATTTTCAGAAACAAATGTAGACTACAGTTTATGGTAGACTCCCATTTTATGCCGGCCGGCGTTTTGAATTCTTGACAGACGGGGCTCGTAACGTTTTTAGGCGATGGGAGAGGTTTTTAAAACCGATTTAAAACAGTTACCGAGCGGTTTTAAGTTAGCTAGACCAGGGGTTCCCAACCTATTCCACTAAGGCACACTGTGGGTGCAGGATTTCATTCTTACCAAACAAGATGACAACACTTTTTCCCCAATCTGGTGTTTTACAAGTGCAATCAGTTGATTGCAGTCAGGTGTGGCTTGTTTTAGCAGAAGCCTCATTGGTTCAACTGTCTCTGCTGGATCGGCTGGAACAAAAACCAGGACCCACAGTGTGCCTTGAGGACTGGGTTGAAAACCCCTGAGCTAGACCGAGGGGAGGTTCGCTTCCTGTTTTAAAAATAAAAACACTAATTCTATCGTTAGCGGGTGTTTTATTTTGTGAAACTAACAGGAAGTGCCTTAATCACTACAGCTAGCTTGAGTAGCGCCGAATTTGCACGTTGTGGATCTAAACGGCTACTTTCTCACGTAAAAATGTTAGAAATGTCGATAAAGTGATTTATTTACAGAGTTAGTGCTAGAATTAAGTCAGCTTCAGCCTGTCTATTTCGGCTCAGGTAAGAGCTAAATGCACAGTCAGACCTTATGTGCGCCAACGTAATCGGTTCTTGCGTTGGAGCAGGGGTCCCCAAACTACGGCCCGCGGGCCGGCCAGATACGGCCCGCCTCCACAATTGGTCCGGCCCCCTGAACCCCCCCCCCCCACCCCCCCACCAATAGTGTTATTATTTCCTGGCTTTTTTCTGTGAAGAACCCAGACAGGGTTATTTGGTTATTATCTATTTAATTAATTGTGTTATTATTATTCATTATTATATGATATTATATTATGTTATAATTATTTTTATTTTATTTTGTTCCAAAAAGAATTCAGAAAGGGTTATTTAATTATGGCTTTCTGAAAAACAATAATTTTTTTACATTTAGGCACTGCTGCAATCGTCACACTTTTTCTGTTACAAACTGACCTGGCCCCTCATCAGAGAAGGGAAAAGTCATGTGGCCTTCACAGGAAAAGGTTTGGGGACCCCTGCTTTAGAGTGTTTGTCATCTGCCCTTCCATTTGCTTTTCTTCATGTGCAGTGCTCCCCCTCCATGTTTGATCAAACTGCACTGATAATTTGAAATTGTTTTAAAATGCTTTAATCGCAAAAATCAGAGGACTAGATCACATTTCCCCCTGTTATTTCACCACTTTAACTTTGGTCTAACCTAATATAGGAATACAGATAGAAAGAGTGCAGAGATCACACTCGACGCCATAACAACCTGGTGTGTTTAAGGTTGGTCATTTATGTGCCTATATTTTGAAATTGTTGCCTTAATTTTGTGTTCTTTTTCACCATCCCCCAATCAGGCTGAAGCAAATGGTCAAAAGTCCACACATACCTCAGTCTCAGCAATTACAGGTATGTTTCATACACTGATCAATGAATCATTTAATATTTGTATTTGTTTCATGGGTTGGGATAACAAACATGCATTAATGTTTTTACAGATGGATTAAGAAATTAATTGTACATCTCAATTTGAATGTTCAAAAATAATCAATTACGTTAATTTAAAAATAACTCATTGTTAAACATTTTAGTTTGTGAATATTAAAATAATTTATTGCAGATTTTAATTTGTGATTAAAAATAATTGGACATTTTAATTTGTGACTGTTAAGAAAAAATTTAACTTTTTTTTTTTCTAACAAGTTCTCAATGCTGAAATTATCATGTCTTTTCAGGTCAACCAAAGCAGTATTCTCTAATGCAGTGGACTTGCAAGTACTGCACATTTTCTGCTGAAAAGAGCCTACTTGCTTAAGCATTACCGCTTAAAACATGGATACCACACTCGGACATCCCTACTCCCATGTCTTCATAAGGACTGCCTCTGCACATTTAAATCGTTTAATGCACTCAAAGTACACCTATCGACATGGCACTCTCAAAAAGATGCAGGCAAAAGTGGAGAAACTGCATTTGACCGTCAGTTGTGCAACTTTGTGGAGCCCTGCTCAGAAGCAGACTTCTTTACCCATTTGCGAGGACATCTTAAGCTGAGGCAAATGGTTACTTGCCCATATCAAGACTAACTTTCAGAGCAGTATTTATTCGACCTTCACTGCACACAAAAGCAAAGAAATGTGAAATGTGTTTGAGCCATAGTGTGGGTAGGACATTTGTGTCTAAATCATTCAATCCCAATAAAAGTTGCTTTAATAAAAAAAAAACTTATTTTTAATCAAAGAAAAAGAACCTTTTGCAAAAATATATTTTTTTGAAAATATATATAATTTTAAATATATATTTTTTTTATTGACGTGTCACTTTTTTTTGATTGAAGCAACTTTTATTGGGATTGAATGATTTGGACACAAATGTCCTACCCATAATATGGCTCAAAAACAAAAAGGATTGCTTCGATCAAAGAAAACAGTTTCAATGAAAAATAAAGCGTAAATTTCTGAGTCTCAAATATTTTTTCACATTCAAACCTTTTTTTCTACAATTGTTTTTTTTTTTTTTTTTTTTTTTTTTAATTGAAGTGATTTTATTTTGAAAATATACATTTTTTGTTTGAAGCAACTTATTTTTGGATTGAATAATAAAGACACAAATGTCCTAGCCAAAATGTGGTCCAAACGCAGAATTACATCAATCAAAAAAGTTGTTTCAATAAAAAAAAAAAAAAAAATTTTTTTTAAAAAATTTCAATCAAAGAAAAATAGTTTTCAAACATATTTTTTGACTTACAAATTTATTTTTGCATTCAAACAAATTTTTTTGATTGACATGACTTTTTCTTTGATTGAAAAAAATATATATATACTAATGAAATATTTTTGAATAGAAATTACTTTTTTTTTTTTTTTTTTTTTTTTTTTTTTTTTTTTGAGGAAAAAGCTTAATATGAAATTAGAATTTGAATAAAAATAAGACACATGTTCTTGGTAAGATTTTAGGTTTCTCAGGTGTATAACTCCAGTACACGTTTTGCATTTACTCTTTTAGTGATGTGAAAAAAACAAAGTATCTTGTTTACTGTATCAGGTGTTAAAGTGAAATTTGAATTTGAACTGAGTTGTGTGTTTTAAAAAGAGTTCTGTATTTTTATGTTTATTTTATCACTGCTGCACAGTTTAAACCATGGCACAATGTTGATTGTAGTTCCAGTTTTGATCACTAATATTGTTGGAGAAATCAGAACTGTTAGCTTTACCAGAGCTCAAGCTCATGTTGTAATGGGAAACTAGTTTGACGCCATGTCTTCAATGCTGAGTTAATGTCCTGAAATTATGATAATAGGATCTCGCCTGTTAGTCTTTGGAAATTACAGGATAGGAGTGGACATTGATGCAGTTCAGGTATTATTCAGTAATTTCTGTAGCAAAAGGTTATTTTAGGTACTTATACTTTGTATGAGGTGCAAAATGTTTGCAAAAGTAGGTTTATAATTAATCCACTGATTGTTCATTGATACTGAGCATTAACCAAACACCGTTCAGCCTGCCAGGAGCCAGTGTCTCTCATTAAATGCACTTTTGAGCATTTTAAAGTAAATTTTAATTCAATTGAATTAATCCAATGAGTGTTCTCCATTTATTGTGTTTTGGGGGTCATTACTGTTAGATAATGTGTTTTTAATGAAATTAGTATGTGCAGATGTAATTTCTATTGTGGAATTCTTTTAGGTCAAGAAAATTAAGTTGACCTGAATATGATGGGAGTACTGTACACTCAAAATAAACAAGTTACTGTAATCCAGTTATTTTAGTTAGTTTGAGTACTGCCAACTCAATAAAAACAAGTGACTATAATCCAAATTTTTTAAGTTAATTTGAGTACTGCCAACTCACAATAATTAAGTTAATCAAATCTAATTCATCTAAGTCAACATAAATTAATTATTTTAAGGCAGCAAGTTTGCATATATTTTTTTAGTAAAGTCAACTTTTAATATTTTACAGTGTAGGGACGATATAACAGCATAACCTGCATGTAGGTACACTTTTTGCTGGGGACGGGACATTAATAAGACCAAACAGATTGGATGAAGGGGGCAAAGGGCCACATTTCTCATGTATATGAACCTAGTTAATTAATAGGCAAAATGATCAATGCAAAATAAATCCTTATCTACTGATAATAACTTTTATGTGCATTTCAGATGATACACTGTTCGATTCAAACCTTTGTTTTCAAAAAATACTAAAGAAACATTTTGAAAACTTCCTGAATAAATGTCTGGTTTTTATTAGCATAAACATAATGAAAATAATTCACTTAATAATGGTAGGGTCAATTCTATCCTTACAACATATGGAACTATTGAAAGATCTAAATTCTCTATATAACTGAACATTATATCATGCAAAAAAGGTAAGGTTGCTTAAACGTTGGTGGGGACAATTTTAGCATCCTGAAAAGTTGGTAGTGTTATGTCCCTACCGTCCCTATGCAAACCTACGCCCTTTTTGTAAAAGTCCTCCTTATTTTCCTTTACTTTAAAGAAAAAAAAAATCTCTCCGCCTCAATGGAGAGGATTGCTTCAATTAGATCGCTATGTTCTATTTGACAAGCCAGAACACACAGTGGATGTGTCCAAATGTCTAGCTGACCTTTCATCTTTCTCAGCAAAACCATGTAATCGTTCTACATGTATGCCACGTTTAGAAGAGCTTACACGCTCATCGTTACCACGAAATGTTAACTCCTGTTTAGCTAGGATGCAGGTTGCATTAATGAGGTATTTCAAACTCTTTACCTTAGCGTTCTAGATGCTACCGTTGAGCTTCCGCTGTTCGTCAAAGCCAAATCGATCGTTGAGCTTCCAAAAGTTTTTAAAGCAATCAGGCTTTGAATGTGAGTGGTCGAGCTCTCGTGTTTGCTGAGGCTTCGTGGTAGTTTTTTAATGTCACAATATCTCGTGTTAGTCCAGACATTGGCACAAGTTGAGAAAAAAAGGCAGGGAAAGCAGCAAAGCCGATTTTTTCGAAGGACAGCCACATAGCCAGTCTTTTCGGGTGTACCAGTCCGTTTGAAAAGCGCGAGTTATCTTCTGTCCCGTAGTTTGAAGCAAACCTTTTAGCTCCGGTGTTGTTAATCGCGTCCACTTTTGACGGAAAGTCCAGTTTCACGTACGCCCCCTTTCAGTGCGGCAGAGTACTATCTGCCGCAACCTGTGCCATTTCACTGCGGTTTTATTTCCCATCATCAAAACTAAATATGTCGCTAACAAAAATTAAACTTTAAGGGTTAAAGACATTAGCCAGACTGTGGAAAATCAGGTCAAATAAACGTATCTGGAAACATTATAATGGCGACATGCAGATGTACGGCAACCAGCACGCTCCAATTCCATGTATCAACCCAGTTTGTTATGGATTGCGCAATCAGAGGTGAGGCTTTACTCGTTGCTGCCGCACCTCTCGTTTCATTTCGTTATTTGAACAGGAAATGGGCAAATTCAGCGATTTTGACTATAAAAAATGTTTGAAATGAGTCATACATAAAGAGCAATGGACAAATATTAATATAAATTTGATGCTATAATTATTTTTTTGTCATGATGGCAGGTGAGGCAGAGCCTCACCTGCCTCCCCTGACCGCACGTCACTGCACTGGATCTAACAACACTAAAGACAATCTAACTCTCGACATTTCGTAATATTATAGATTCAGTAGCAGCAGCAGCCGTTGCAGCAATGAACTCTCTCTCTCTTGCTCTAATCACTGCCTTACACGCAGCCTCATATTACACACAAACAAGCACCCAAATGGGACTGCTCATAAAAATTGACTATCAAATTAGTTGCCAACCAGTTTTGTTAATAATGGCGCTAGAGTATAACGGCATTACTAATGGCTTTATTTTTGTCAATAGTGAGGAATATAATTAATTACTTTTCCCATCTTTACAGCGCTGTTACCGTTACTGAGGATGTAAAGGCGTGCGTTACTATGCGTTACTACGTTGGTTGAATGACGTGAGAAATGTCTGAGAGACACGGAGAGAGGCGAGCGGGAGAGGGGAGGAGGGGAAGGGGGTTGTGATGCCATTGCAAGCGTGATGCTAGGTGGCTCGGAGCGTTAGCATGGCATTCGCGTTTTCGCTAGTATTAGCATTTAGCGTGCCTGGCGTCATGTTAAACGCTCGGGAAACTTTACTTGCAGCTCGTGGCGTTGAGGTGGGTACAATTAATTGAATATAATGGACTGTTTTCCTGTCAAAATACATTATTATCACCAAGTTGGTGTTGTCTTTGTAGATGCTACAATATAATAATGTTTTTATTTTTTATTACCAGAAATAGTCACCTGCCCTAAAAATTTCTTGAATGACGTATCCATAAACCGTGTGTGATATTTTCAAATCAAAACAAGTAGAGCAAAGATTGAAGAGGGAAGAGATCCAAGCCTCACCTGCATATTGAAAAATATATCTGTTTATATTAGGCATAGACTTCATAATGTATTGATGGGACACGGTGCGTGGGGCGGATTCATAGGGGGCCTATCTCCGTCAAAGCTGACCGAGTGGAAACACAGACAAAGAGCTTTTCCCATTGAAAATTCTTGTAAATAAATGCTTAAATCCCTGAATTCTTTATAGATATGGACATAAAGCAGTCTAGATTATTGGTTAAAAGCAAAAAAACAGTGCTGGTAGCATTTATTTTACGTAAATATTGCGAACTATGAGGCTAGTCAGTAAGAAAATTAGCGGCCGCCATACTTAAACAAAGCTTTTTCCGTTGAAAATTCTTGTGAATAAATGCTTAAATCCCTTAATTCTTTATACCGTATTTTTCGGACCATAAGTCGTTTTTTTTCATCGTTTGGCTTGGGGTGCGACTTATACTCTGAAGTGACTTATGTGTGAAATTATTGACACATTATTATATCATTTCACGTGTTATTTTGGTGTTTTGGAGAGACACTGATGGTTTGGTAAACTTGTTAGCATGTTCTTTGTGCTATAGTTATCTGAATAACTCTTAATAGCTTTGTTACGTGAACATACTGGCCATGTTCGCATTTCGTTGTTCATGCATCTTGTAATGTTATCATACTGTACACTTATTCAGCATATTGTTCTCTTTTGTATTTTTATTTTAAATTGCCTTTCAAGATGACACATCTTTTCAATGTGTTGAAATTAAGTTAATTTTACCCCAAAAATGCGACTTATACTCCGGTGCGACTTATGTTTTTTTTCCTCTTCATTTTGCATTTTTGGGCTGGTGCGACTTATAGTCCGAAAAATGTGGTAGATGTGGACATAAAACAGTCTCGATTCTTGGTTAAAAGCCCAAAAAAATGTGGAGGTAGTATTTATTTTACGAAAATATTGCGAACTATAAGGCTAGTCAGTAAGAAAATTAGCAGCCGCCATATGTAAACAAGGAGCATTTTTTTCCGTTGAAACTTCTTGTGAGTAAATGCTTAAATCCCTGAATTCTTTATAGATATGGACGTAAAAGAGTCTTGATTCTCGGCTAAAAGCAAAAAAATTGGGCAGGTTACATTATAAAATGCATACATGGTATGAAAAATATTATTATTACCTCGAATCCTCAAATAAATCGCTCCTGAGACAATCCATCCTGTTAGTATGCAGTACAGCTTTCGTACTTTTTCAACCTAAATCCGGCGTTAGATCTCTGCATGTGACCGATTGCTAATAAATGAAGAGGAGTGTGGGAAGGCGTGACGCAGTGAATGGCAAAGGTGTCACGTCAATACATTATTAAGTCTATGTTTAGGGGTATGACACACAAGTCACAGTTGAGTAGAACAGGAAAAAGGCTTTTTTTCTCACAGCATTTGAAAGTTAAAAGTTTGAATCCCATTACACTCTTATATGGATGAAATTTGATGAAAAATGTAAAAAGGTCACGTTTTTTTGGAATGAAAATGACAGTTCAATTCAATCAGTTACTATGCACATATTTGATATGAAAGATGGTATAGAATGGATCGTGTTATAACGTGTAGAACATGAAAAGTAATGTCAGTGACTTTGCCGAGTAACTAATTACTCTTACTATGAGGTAACAGTTACTAACTCAATTACTTTTTGGCAGACGTAATTTATAATTGTAATTAATTACTATTTTTAAAGCAAGATTAACAACACTGTAGGCAACTAATTTATTAATTGATTTTAATCGATTCGTTTTTGCAGCGTTATCCTACTCCTTTAACCATTCCTTTAAAAATGTTGCTGAACCTCTCTTTTCCACCTGCAATGTCTGCTCATTTATTGAATAGCAGTTCCCTAAGTGGAAAGGCTGACATCACAGTCAGGTATGGTTGGTCTGTAGTTGTTAATTATACAGAATACCCCCTTCAGTTTTTGAGTATGTAGCTGTATTATATTGCATTGTCAATTCAATATGTCTTTAATCCTGTCATTTGCAGTTCTGCTATTACATATAGTGTTGAGGATGTGCTCAACTCAAGCTGCTGCAGCGAACTAAAATATTCAACACACCTCTACAGAGCGAGAGTGTGTTAAGGACTTGAACTCCATCCTCTCTTTCTCCCACATCTTTTGCGCTTTGGCGGCATACGTTCACATGCCTATCTGTTGCTAGGCAACTATAAAATAAAGGCTCCAGAGTCAGAGGAGAGAGGGAGAGACCGATAATTCACAAGTACTGCAATTCGCCACTGTTTGTTTGGCTCTGCACATGATCTCATCACAGCTTTCAATATCCAACTGTGGATCCATTTGGACTTGTGACTCCTGGTCCACCATTGGGCAACCAATCAGGACAGGCTAAGGGCGGGCCGGGTGGTTCCCAAGGTTACCCTTGTGATTGACGTTGAGTCTCCTGCAGCGGAGCGCGCAGCAGCGTCTCACTGATGCTCCCACTTTCCTCCGGAGACTGTGAAGAAATCTGGAAGCGAGGAAGAAAAGACTGGAGGAAGAAGGATGCTTATTCTTTGAAATATTCCCTGCTTTCCTTACTGGAAAAAATGAACAAGGGACCCCTGGAAAAAGCCAGTTGAGGAAAAGAGGAGGAAGAAGAAGGGAGATTTGTTGGTGAGAGTTGATTGTGTCTGCCTTGCCTTTATTGCTGAACTCTTAATGACAGTGTTATGACTTATTGGGACAGGCTTTGACTGTTTTATGCGCGCGTGGGAGTGAAGGAAAGGTTCTTTGCTGTGTGGGTGTTGAAATCCTTCATACAGTATCACTGTTGTAAATGCTAAAAGAAAATGTATGAACCAGACAATATTCAAATATTTTTTACAAAACCTACATTTGATCCATATCTTAGCGTTTGATATCAAGGCTTGTCAACCATCTGCATGAGAGGAGGAGGAGGAGGAGGAGTATCAATTACATAATGGTTCATCTCCATCAGGGAGTTTAACATCAATAGGCAATACTTTTGTGTTTACGTTTTGATTAACAGCTGTATTTTCTGCATACAATATGTCTACCTTAACATTTGCATCGTGCACGATTCATTAGGACAGACTTTATAACGTCGGTAGGCTACAGTATGAGGTGCTCGTAAATCAAAGTCAGCATCAAGACTATTTTGGTGTCATCAGATTTTGTCCACTTGCACTGCAATGCATTGTACTAGATACTAGTGCACGTAGCATACGCGCTACCAGGCTTCCCTAAAACTGCGAGTGACCTCGGGTAAGATGACAGCTGCTTCCTCCATGCCCTAAGGACTCAATTTTGCACCATCAGGGACTTTCTGCTTAACTGCTTTCCCTAGCAGGAGCCTTATTCTTTACCATCTGAGGACACTAGACTTTGGGACCAGGTGTGTTTATGCAACAAAGTCATTTCTTTTACCTCTTTTTTATTGTGCAAGGCAAGATGGATGGTAGTGCTGTATTAGTTAGAGACTTTCAGGTACTTCAGAGCAGTTTTAGTCACTCTCTGACTTAGATGTTACTGCCTGCCAGCAGAGGATGGAACAACACATCTTCACAGATCAGTCTACTGCAGATATCTAGGCTTCTTTTCTGCTTCAGTAAACAGTATGCAGAGCAGTGGCATAGAGGAAGGCTTCGGAGAGCCACCTGTGAGTCATAGTTGAGTCCACAACATAACAAGTGGGGTACCATTAACCTCCAGGAGGTGTGTTTGCGGAGCAGTTTTTCTTTTCTTTGTCGTGCCTTTTTTTTTTTTTTAAACATAAATTGTTGTGCGATAAATAAATAAATACACCTTCCCGAATAAACAACAAATTGAAATGAAAACAAAAAAGACATTGATCCGACATCACATAATCACATACAATCAATACAAAAATGAAATAAAAAAGGACACCACAACCATCTGCTTTGATCAAGATGAATCAGGATAAAGATGTTATAATAATGATATTCACAGTTTGAACATTTCTATCCTGATTGTCATCAAAATGAACAAAAAATTCTTATTTAACACCTGTCTAATTTCTTTCAACTGATGAAAACTAAATCTGAATGTTTGCAGATACGTATTAAACTTATCTAAAATTATACGATCTTTAAATACTACAGTGGTATGAGAAAGTATCTGAACCTTTTGGAATTTCTCACATTTCTGCATAAAATCACCATCAAATGTGATCTGATCTTTGTCAAAATCACACAGATAAAAAAACAGTGTCCGCTTTAACTAAAACCACCCAAACATTTATAGGCTTTCATATTTTAAGGGGGATAGTATGCATCTTCCTATCATTGTGAAGCAGAATTCACCAAGCATTGGATTGTTCAGCCACTAATAGGGAACGTGAGCTGGGTTTTGACCATCCTGAGACAGGTTGGTTTTACCCTACTGATGATGTGTCGTCGCCATAGTATTCTTGCCTAGTACGAGAGGAACCGCAAGTACAGACATTAGGTGTATTTGCTTGGCTGAAGAGCCAGTGGTGCGAGGCTACCATCTGCGGAACTATGACTAAACGCCTCTAAGTCAGAATCCCGCCTAGCTGTGACGATACCGTAGCGCCACGGCACTCCGGTGTAACACCGATAGCCGGCCCCTTCCTCAGGGGCTGCTCGTGACCGGGCCGGGGCGCGCCCCGGACGAAGGGCACCCCCATCACCCAGTCACGCACAACACGTTCGTGGAGAGCCTAGTGCTAAATGACTTGCAGATGACCTGATTCTGGGTCAAGGTTTCGTGCGCAGCAGAGCAGCTACCTTGCTGCGATCTATTGAAAGTCAGCCCTCGATCCAAGCTTTTGTTATTGGCCAGATGGACCGCCGGCCTATCCGGTCTACTAGGGGTTAGGGTTAGGGCATGACAATACACAATCAGAAGGAAAACAGTATCTTATTTTCAATGAATTAAACCCACCTGGATGCAACGAACTGTATGTAAAAAAATGTTGTTCTAGAGTTTAAGAGGACGCTTGCAGTTGTCAATAGCCTAATGCTAACACGAACGTGAATGCTATGCTAACGCTACGAGTTACATTTGGTGTGTGATGGTCACTCAGTCCAGACTTTTAAAGGCTAAAGCAACATTGTATATTCTCTCTTGACAAGATATGAAAACAAATCTGACCGCGTGTTTCAAAACACGCAAAAGCCTGGAGAGGACACTGGTGAGTTGGTGGGGGCGGGGGGGCGCAGCACGACACAACCAGACACTGCTACGATGCAGGCTAACTACTCATAAAATATCACACATTGTAAACAAGTGACGAAAACAATGGCGAATTTTCATCTCGTTCTTGTCTCGTCAGACGAAAACTGGAATTTGTGTCGTTGATTTTATTTTCCCAAGTAAGCTTGCTATTGTCTCATCATCGTCATAAAAAAATTGTTCATCGATGAAATATTTTCGTTATAGTTATTGTCGATGAAAACAACACTGCGTTAGACTCAGTGGTGTTACACAGTTATTATGATTTCCTAACATAACAAAACCCAACAATGATGCCAGAGCAACATATTATGTAGCATGTATGACTGAGAAGATTGTAAGTCAAACCATTCTTTAAACAAGCAGATTTCAAATCTGTGAGATTGTGATCTCACACTGTGCTTTATCATGCGAGTAAGTAACTGCCCACTTTTTGCTTTCAATGGGCATGCAAGGTCTTAATAGAAACATTTTAAATGTAAGCATTAATAACAATAACGTGAATCTGTCTGGTCGCAGAGGCGAGCCAAACGACTGACTAAAACAGATGGAAAATAATCATTCTGCCATTTTCAATGCACATTGTTTTGCTAATCTGATAAAATGATATCAAAACCTATAAAAAAATAATATACACTACTGGTCAAAAGTATTGGCACCCCTGCAATTCTATCAGATAACGCTCAATTTCTCCCAGAAAATGATTGCAATTACAAATGCTTTGGTAGTAATTTCTTCATTTATTTTGCTTGCAATAAAAAAACACAAAAGAGAAAGGGAATTAAAAAGAAAAAAAAAATCATTATCATTTTACTCAAAACTCCAAAAATGGGCCGGACAAAAGTATTGGCACCCTTTGAAAAATCATGTGATGCTTCTCTAATTTGTATAATTAACAGCATCTGTTACTTACCTGTGGCACATAACAGGCGGTGGCAATAACAAAATCAAACTTGCAGCCAGTTAAAATGGATTAAAGTTGACTCAACCTCTGTCCTGTGTCCCCTTGTCTACCACATTGAGCATGGAGAAAAGAAAGAAGACCAATGAACTGTCTGAGGACTTGAGAAGCAAAATTGTGAGGAAGCATGGGCAATCGCAAGGCTACAAGTCCATCTCCAAAGACCTGAATGTTCCTGTGTCTATCGTGCGCAGTGTCATCAATAAGTCTAAAGCCCATGGCATTGTGGCTAACCTCCCTAGATGTAGACGGAAAAGAAAAATTGAAGAGAGATTTCAACGAAAAATTGTGCGGATGGTGGACAAAGAACCTCGAAGAACATCTAAACAAGTTTAAGCTGTCCTGCAGTCCGAGGGTAAGACAGTGTCAACCTGTCCTATCCGTATGCGTCTGAATGAAAAGGGATTCTATGGTAGGATA
Source organism: Corythoichthys intestinalis (assembly GCF_030265065.1). Taxonomy (NCBI): domain Eukaryota; kingdom Metazoa; phylum Chordata; class Actinopteri; order Syngnathiformes; family Syngnathidae; genus Corythoichthys; species Corythoichthys intestinalis. Next base: position 12,938,343 of record NC_080401.1, on the reverse strand, counting down.
TCCAGGAAGACCCCACTTCTGACCAAGACACATAAAAAAGTCGGGGTGGAGTTTGCCAAAACTTACCTGAGAAAGCCAAAAACGTTTTGGAAGAATGTTCTTTGGTCAGATGAGACAAAAGTAGAGCTTTTTGGGAAAAGGCATCAACATAGAGTTTACAGGAAAAAAAACGAGGCCTTCAAAGAAAAAAACACGGTACCCACAGTTTAATATGGCGGAGGTTCCCTGATGTTTTGGGGTTGCTCTGCTGCCTCTGTCACTGGACTGCTTGACCGTGTGCATGGCATTTTGAAGTCTGAAGACTACCAACAAATTTTACTGCATCATGTAGGGCCCAGTGTGAGAAAGCTGGGTTTCCCTCAGACACAAAACACACAAGAAAATGGTTTGAAAGGTTGTCGCCAGGGATGTCCTCTCTCTCCATTACTATTTGATATGGCAATTGAGCCATTTGCGATTGCAATCCATTCTAACGCACAATTTAGGGGACTTGTGGTGGGGCAGACGGAATATAGAATTGCCCTTTATGCTGATGACATCATTTTAAGGATTTCCAAACTATCAAAGTCAATACCAGTGCTGTTGCAACTAATTGAGTCTTTTGGCAAGATTTCTGGCTACAAGGTGAATAATAGTAAATCCTCTATATTGTTACTCAATACTGATGAAAGCGACAACCCACTTCCGGTAACGATCCAATTTAACGTGGTCGAAAAATTTGAATACTTAGGGATTCAAATTTTGCCCAAAATAGAACACGTGGTTGGAGCAAATTATTCTCCATTAAGGGAAGAAATTATTAAATCAATAGACAGGTGGAGTTCACTACCAATATCTGTAATCGGTAGAATTAATGTATTGAAAATGAATGTGCTTCCCAAGTTAATATATCTCTTTCAGAATATCCCCTTGCCACCTCCTCCAGAATTCTTTTCAACATTAAAAAAGGAATGGGTAAAATTTATATGGAATAACAGAAGGTCTCGATTGAGACTAACACTGCTGTATCTCCCATTCGATCGGGGTGGCTTGAAATGCCCTAATCTGAACTGGTACTATCAAGCAACTCAACTGAGATCTATTATGTTTTATTTTCTGATCAAAGACCCTCCATGTTGGGTCGAAATGGAGTCCTGTGGTCTTAACTTGCCGGTCTTTTTATATTTATATTCTGATTTGAAAAAAAGGTTGCTCAAGCACACCAAAAACCCAATTTTGAAAAATATGATAGCAATATGGCATCAAATAAAAGAATATTTAGGAGAACCAAATACTCTATCCCGTTTTAGTCCAGTCTGGGGAAATAATTTGTTCGTTCCAGGGAGGGCGGACGCTATATTTAAGTTGTGGCACTCAAAGGGACTTAAAACGATTAATGATTTCTATATTTCTTACACAAACGTTATGATGTCCTTCGAGCAATTAAGACTGAAATTCGGACTTGACGGAAAGCATTTTTTAAAGTATTTGCAACTTAGGAGTTTTATTCAAACAAATTACAGTCTTGATCTCCTTAAACCTCCTCTCACTTTTTTAGAGGATTTGATGACTAAAGATATTCTTAGGAGAGGGGCTATCTCGAGTTTGTACAAAATTCTAATGTGTAATTCTCCTGAAAATTCAAAGGACAAAATGAGGGCATGGATTCATAACTTGGATAAGGGCATAACAGAAAGGGAATGGGCTAAACTGTGTGTAAATGCTCAAACCATATGCATGAACGCACGGTTGAGACTTATTCAATACAAGTGGATAATGAGAACATACATAACACCAGCAGAACTTAACATATATAATAAAAATATTCCTGATACCTGCTTTAAATGTACAGGAGAAAAAGGTACCCTGTATCACTGTGTATGGCAATGTGGAAAAGTTAAGAAATTTTGGGATGAAGTAAGAAGTACGTTGGAGGGAATGATTTTAAAAGACATTTTTTTCTGTTGGGATTGTTTCCAGAAGAACACAATTACAACAAACATGAACGGACACTTATCAATTTTGGTTTAATAATGGCAAAGAAATGCATTGCATTAGTATGGAAATCGGATCGTGGACCTTCTGCCAAACAATGGATCAATCAGATGTTGTCAGTTATACCTCTAGAACGCATGACGTACATATTGAAGGGAAAACAACAGCTTTTTGAGGACTTGTGGACACCTTTTATGAATTCTGTCAAAAAGATGAAATTGTCTTGAGGCTTACAATATCATATTAGGGACTGTGATTTTGTGTTTATGGAGGATAAATGGGGTGAAGCTGGAGCTTAATTATAGGAGAGGAACAACTTTTTTTTTGTTTGTGTTTTTTTGGGGGGGGGGGTATGTTCTCGGTGTGGTCTTTATGGTATTGTTTTGATGGTGTGAATTATTAGTTTGAAAATCAATAAAAATATTGTGGAAAGAAAATGGTTTGAAAGAAAGCACTGGAGACTTCTAAAGTAGCCAACAATGAGTCCAGACCTGAATCCCATAGAACACCTATGGAGAGATCTGAAAATGGCAGTTTGGAGAAGGCACCCTTCAAATCTCAGAGACCTGGAGCAGTTGGCCAAAGAAGAATGGTCTAAAATTCCAGCAGAGTATTACTGGATACCGGAAGCGGTTGTTCGCAGTTATTTTGTCTAAAGGTTGTGCTACCAAATATTAGGCTAAGGGTGCCAATACTTTTGTTCGGCCCATTATTGGAGTTTTGTATAAAATGATCATGATTTAATTTTTTTTTTTTCTCTCTTTTTTGCTTTTTAATTGCAAGCAAAATAAACGAAGATATTACTACCAAAGCATTTGTAATTGCAATCATTTTCTGGGAGAAATTGAGCATTATCTGACAGAACTGCAGGAGTGCCAATACTTTTGGCCAGTAGTGTATGAAAATACAAAGTCACGTTAAATAAATTGAGTTAATATAAGGGTAGCGTCTGTGAATGCATTTGTGTATGAGTCTTTGTCGCGTTTACTCTATGGTTGCATCATTTTTAGTAGAATTATGAAATGGTAAGCAATGGCGAAGATGTTGAGAGGGAGCAAATGCTGCAAGAGAGAAACAAATAGAAGCAACTGGGAAAACTAAAACTTGATATTTTTTTAAAAATTTGGTTTGAAAGTATTGTGCCTTGCTTAAGGGCAACATGACAAGTAAGGACGCAGACTCTCATCTCGAAGTACTGTATATTCTCGTGGTGATACATACATACTGGATCAGTTGAATAATTTTTGACTATGTTTTAGAATATGTGCCTGTTGCTATATACCGTGGACCACTTTTGAGCAACAGTTGATTGAAGTTTGATCTGATTTCATTATGTATGTGTTTCTTTGTGATTTGCTACCATCAATTTTGTTTGCTTTAGGTCAACAAGTTTGGACGTTAAGTAGTCCTAACCTCTTAAGTTTAGTAAACAGGTGAATCACTTGATTCCCTTCAGGTTTAAAAATGAAGTTGATTATCTAGACTTGAATGCCTATGTCACAAGCACATCGTCTGCCTCTCTAAACCGCCAGTGGCCACTGGTGACCAACAGTCTGACTCAATTCCTTTGAAAATACTCGGAGGACACACAGACCCAGACGTGAGTGAGTGAAGAAAGTAGGCAAAAAGTGTTGGCAGAAGTGACACGGAAAGTAGCCTTAATGGGTTTAATGTTAAAGTGGGGCAAATAAGTATTTAGTCAACCACTAATTGTGCAAGTTCTCCCACTTGAAAATATTAGAGACGCCTGTAATTGTCAACATGGGTAAACCTCAACCATGAAAGACAGAATGTGGAAAAAACCCAGAAAATCACATTGTTTGATTTTTGAAGAATTTATTTGCAAATCATGGTGGAAAATAAGTATTTGGTCAATAGCAAAAGTTCATCTCAATACTTTGTTATGTACACCTTTGTTGGCAATAACGGAGGCCAAACATTTTCTGTAACTCTTCACAAGCTTTTCGCACACTGTTGCTGGTATTTTGGCCCATTCCTTCATGCAGATCTCCTCTAAAGCAGTGATGTTTTGGGGCTGTCGTTGGGCAACACGGACTTTCAACTCCCTCCACAGATTTTCTATGGGGTTGAGATCTGGAGACTGGCTAGGCCACTCCAGGACCTTGAAATGCTTCTTACGAAACCACTCCTTTGTTGCCCTGGCAGTGTGTTTGGGATCATTGTCATGCTGAAAGACCCAGCCACGTCTCATCTTCAATGCCTTTGCTGATGGAAGTAGATTTTCATTTAAAATCTCTCGATCCATGGCCTCATTCATTCTTTCCTTTACACAGATCAGTCGTCCTGGTCCCTTTGCAGAAAAACAGCCCCAAAGCATGATGTTTCCACCCCCATGCTTCACAGTGGGTATGGTGTTCTTCTGATGCAATTCAGTATTCTTTCTCCTCCAAACACGAGAACCTGTGTTTCTGCCAAAAAGTTATATTTTGGTTTCATCTGACCATAACACATTCTACCAGTCCTCTTCTGGATCATCCAAATGCTCTCTAGCGTCTGCGGGCCTGGACGTGTACTTTTTTCAGCACGGGGACACGTGTGGCAGTGCAGGATTTGAGTCCCTGGCGGCGCATTGTGTTACTGTGGTCCCAGCTCTCTGAAGGTCATTCACTAGGTCCCCCTGTGTGGTTCTTGGATTTTTGCTCACCGTTCTTGTTATCATTTTGACGCCACAGGGTGAGATCTTGCATGGAGCCCCAGATCGAGGGAGATTATCAGTGGTCTTGTATGTCTTCCATTTCCTAATAATTGCTCCCACAGTTGGTTTCTTTACACCAAGCATTTTAACCATTGCAGATTCAGTCTTCCCAGCCTGGTGCAGGTCTACAAATTTGTCTCTGGTGTCCTTCGACAGCTCTTTGGTCTTGGCCATAGTGGAGTTTGGAGTGTGACTGACTGAGGTTGTGGACAGGTTTCTTTTATATCGATAACGAGTTAAAACAGGTGCCATTAATACAGGTAACGAGTGGAGCCTCGTTAGACAAAGTTAGACCTCTTTGACAGCCAGAAATCTTGCTTGTTTGTAGGTGACCAAATACTACTCTAATTTGGAAATAAATTCTTTAAAAATCAAATAATGTGATTTTCTGTTTTTTTCCCACATTCTGTCCCTCATGGTTGAGGTTTACCCATGTTGACAATTACAGGCCTCTCTAATCATTTCAAGTGGGAGAACTTTCACAATTGGTGGTTGACTAAACACTTATTTGCCCCACTCTAATTTAAACTATTCTTAAATAGTAATAATAATTTAGAGAAAAACTTTTACAATAGGTACCCATTAGACAGCCTGCAAAGTGGCTGCAACTAACGATTAGTTTTTATAATCGATTAATCGGACGATTTATTAAATGGTTAATCAATTAATCAGATAAAAGCCACTTTTTTCAGTCACCTTCACAATTTAACTTGAAGTTATTTTAGGCATGTTGTCATGCATGTCCCCAACTGTACTGTTTTAAGTACATAAAACTTGTTAAAGATTTTAATAAAGGTTCTGATTATAAAACATAAAAAATTCCTCTGCACAGAAATCACAAAAGTGCTGCCGATTGACATTTTTTTTTCTTTTTGGCAAAGTGCTGATATAAATTGTCTCAATGACTCATACATTTTTAAAAACAAACTGAACAACAAAATCGAAAAGGGAGGAGGCAGACTGTAAGCAATCCGTTTTATTTATCCAACAAAGTGTTCAGTCATACAATCCAAATTCAATTTCAAAGCACACTCTCTTGTATGACAATTTACAGTTTGAATGGGAGTTTGTGTTGAAAGGAGACTAGGCTGTTATATGAATGGGTTTATGTATGTGGTTTCTTTATAGAGAAATAAGACAACTTTACTATCTGACAATACATAATAAAAGTGCTAATATGCGTCTCCCAAACGCAATACAAACGGACACTTAAGACACTAATTAGCATAATCGCTAACTAGCCTCGCGCTCTTTGCCAAGTAGTGACATCTCATCAACGAAAGCCCTTTTCACACACATATTCGGGGAATTTCCCGTGTAAGGTGACGTGGGATTTACTTGCGTCTTTGCTTACACGCATGTAGAGATGTCCTGAGAATGACGCGGATTGGACACGTTCACAGACTTGCCCCGTGTTGCCCACTGGCGCTCTCTGTGCAGGGAGGACTGCTGGCGCAATTTTATAACCTGGACATTACGTTATTTTGGTCGGCATCGGCTGTCACAATGTTGGTCAAATTGTGTTTTGTTCCGGAGGGAGCGTTCCCGTAAATGCAGCCAATTGAAGCTCATCAAGAATGTATTTAAGCCCAGGCGATCCAAGAGAAGGGTGTCGTGATATTAATTTGCTTCGACACCTCTACCGCCCTTGTTTTGAAATCCCCTACGTTGTGCTGGTATTTCATACGGTGGCTCCTAACCGCTGAGTGAGCCACCCCAAAAGCCGCCGGGGGAAGGAAGAATCCCGCTGGCTTTGTTTTGTTGTCTTATCAGCTCTTTAACCTACTGCTTAGGTTAGTGTTATTGTTCCCCGTCGACCTACTGTCACGGACCCATTGTGTTATTCCCCCTTTTCCGCGATTGCTTGTATTTTTGTTTGTATTTAATAAACCCTTGAACGCATCCCTCCGTTGTTTTCTGATTTGAAGTACAACCTTAGTTCCGCAGTTGTTTTCTGATTTGAAGTACAACTTTGTTTCCGCAGTAGCGAACCATATCATAGACAACAAAATAAACCACACATTTCCAAAGATGGATGATGGACTCTCTTCCTCGGCTCTACGATCGCGTAGCAATTTAAATTTGTTATATTTTCAGTTTGATTTAGCTTTTTCCAGCTTGCACCGTTGATAACTGCGATCTTTGTGTGCCGCTTTTCGTCTTACTGCGAAGAGAGAGGAAGTGACGATCGGCCCGCCATGATATTTATGTCATCAGCCATCGTGCTGTGACCCGGGAATTTAACGCCTGCTTTCACGCACACCGCTTCCTGGTAAAGTCCCGGACATAATACTAAGACGCGACCCGTGAAATGTCCGCGTAATCTCCGTGTCAGTCGACCCTGAAAATTGGTTTCACACATAAGGGCTACCCGTTTAAATCCCGAGATTTTCCCGGTAAATTCATTGGCAACTAATTTTTTAATCGATTTAATTGATTAGTTGTTGCAGCCTTAATGTATGTTTACCGTATTTTTACTTAAAAAAAAATTTATATATGTATTTCCAACCATAGACTTCACCATCTGATAGTAAAATCTATGGCCCAACTACCGTATTTTGATGGCCAACGACTGCAAATGAAGAGTATCCACCCTTAAAGATAAAAGAAATTGTCACTGTAGTTCAACATAGTATGTTCAAAGGTTCCTATGAATGTAAATTGAAAATTAAAAAAAAAAATGCTCACAAATGGAACCTTCTCCAGTACCAGACTAGGAATTTTCTGTCAAACAATGTACAGTATTTGCCAGAAAAACAACAGCTGCAGCTGAGGCGGATGTCCACAAACTATACAAAATAGGGTATTCCCACCCTTGAATTTTTTTTTTTTTTTTTTTTAATTCCCAGACTAAACTTTGCGTAGACAACTAACCTCCTCCTAGAAGGACTCGACTCAGTCACATTTTTAAATGTACACACACCTATCGGAATAGCATTTTAGTGTTTAAAAAACAAACTCTGAGTGGTTTATGACACAATATGAGACTAATGTGTCTGTTGTTGAACTAATTGTTGCCGATATAGACGCTACAAGATGATGGCAGAGCACTACTTTTCTCAATTTGAAACCCCTTTAAGTGCCTATGACAGCAAAAAGCATGTTTATTTCATTTTTCACGCGGTATTTTATGCTCCTGAATGAAAATGACCGCTTCGATAGCAAGACAAGGCAAGGCAAGGCAAATTTACATTAAGTTAAGTTCTGTACATCACATGAAGATCATAAAAATTACATTAAAATCAATAGAATGTAAAAACAAAGACAATCAAGATAGGAAATAAAATTATACATAAAAATCACATTTAATCACAACTAGAATAAAAAATAAAGAAATAAAATATAAATACTACTACTACTGCTAATAATTGAATTCAGCAATGGAGATTAGCACAAGAGGAATAGAAAGCAAACAGATTTAAATATATGGACAGTTATGGATATGAAGTGCTAAACAAAAGCGTTTTCAGCTCTGATTTAAAGGAGCTAATAGTTTGAGCATACTTCAGACCTTCAGGTAACTTGTTCCAGAGGTGAGGAGCATAGTAACTAAATGCTGCCTCACCCTGCTTGGTTCTTGTTCTTGGAACATACAGGAGACTGGTTCCAGACGACCTTAGGGGTCTAGATCAGGGGTGTCCAAACTTTCTGCAAAGGGGGCCAGATTTGGTGTGGTAAAAATGTGAGGGGCCGACCTTGGCTGAGGTTCTTTACGGACAACAACAATATAAATCTAAACAAATTTTAGCAAGCCATTCTGTTTCACATTTGCTTTTTTATTATAATTTCAAGTCTTAAGCATGTTTTTTGAAACATGCATATCACATGCAGTTGAATATTCACTTCTTTTTTTTCTTAAACAAACTAGCTTCAAGTTGCTTCAATTTCTCATAGTTCCTTCGCTGCAATCTTGTCGTACATGTCAGCGTGTCTCATTTGGTAATATCGCTTGACATTGAACTCTTTAAAAACAGCCACTGTCTCTTGGCAAATGAGGCAGACACATTTGTTGCGTATTTCAGTGAAGAATCAGTCCAATTTCCACCTACCCTTGAAGCGCCGGCCCTCATAGTCAACTTTCCTTTTTTTGTTTATTGTCGCCATTTTAGAAAATTGGGGGTAAAGCGTCACACGCAGTGATGTCACTCAGAATGCAGCTGCCCTCTAGTAGATAAATGAGGAACAGCATTTAGTGTAAACTACTTCATATGCTGCTCAATTTAGTCTATGTGCGGGCCAGACGTTATGGGTTTTATGAAAGAGGCTGCAGGCCGGATGAAATTTGACCATCGGCCGCATTTGGCCCCCGGGCCGGACTTTGGACATGTCTGGTCTAGATGTTTCATAGGAATCTAACAAATCAAGCATGTATTTTGCTCGAAGGCCATTTAGTGTTTTGTAGACGAGCAGTAGTATTTTATAGTCTATCCTTTGACTCACTGGAAGCTAGTGTAACGATTTCAAGACCGGTGTAATGTGGTCCAGTTTCCTTGTATTTGTGAGGACTCTGTGTGTGTGGAAGCGATCGTTGAGTGTTGAATGAGTGACTTCCAGCTCCACTCTCGAATTGAGGACTAATGCGAATGTGACATCACCCGGGTCAGCAGCTTACAATACAGCATTGCTTTATAGCATACAGATGGACTGCGGATTCAGCTGCTTTTGCGGATTAATTTGTTTATTTTTCGCATCACATCAGCCAAATGTGCTGCAGGGTTTTGTTGCTGCACCAGGGAGAGGAGTGTGAGCCTTTTTGGGTTTCAAAAAGTTCCCGTTCACCCCGAGATTGGCCAAAACAAGTCTGACAACTGTGGGACCATTGGACTTATGAGGATGTTACTAAACATCCTGTTCTGTATTATGTCAAATACTGGGATCATGGCACACGTTTTAGTAAGGAAGTGGCTTCCATTTTGTGGCTGACAATGCTCCTTGTCCACCGAGAATGCCATTCGGCCGATGACTGGCGGCTTGTCGCACCCACCCCTCGAGCCTCTTCGCGTGCTCGTGCGCTTCTCCATAGACCACTATCCTCGGGTTGGGCTTGGGCAGCTACGCGCTCCTTCGACGTCGGCTGGTTTGTCTGGCGGTCATTCTCCAGCTGCTTCCCCGGGAAACAAGCTCTCCTGCCCGCAGCAGGGGAACGACGAGCTGTAACTTGCTTGCTGCCGGCGGGGTTGCTGGTCCGTGAAGACAATCAACAACTCCGCCGCCGTGTGATATGATCCGAGGTGGTTTTGTGTCGCTATGAAAGGCGAGAATAAGACTTGGAAATGCCGCTCAGTTCGAGTTAGCATGTCGGCTAGCTGTCACGCCTCCTGGTTTGTTTATGCTCTCCGAAGCCGGGGCAGGGAAATGACAAAAGCCGGACTAACTCCGGTGGCGTAAAATATCGTTTGGGAGGTGCAAGATGTCCACAGTTTTGACCATTATGGAGTAATTTTGCCATGTCGTCCTGAATAAATGCATTTTTAATATTTCATATTCCATTTAGCGCAAGACTGTTATTTGTCACGACCTTGCTGTTTATTTTAGCAATTGGGTAAAAATGCATAGATAAAAAGAATATCCTTTAAAAATATTGGAGTAGACAGATTGAAACAATGACATTTTGCCGCTCTCTTCGACACATTTTCCTCGTTCTGAATAATTCCCCATCAATGGGCTGAATTCTAAATCAGATGAAATCGTGACCCTGCCGACATCATCCTCCAGCTGGGGACGGTAGAGCACTATAATTACAGGCAGGGGCTAATTGGCAGATTAAAAGACTAATTTCTCGTCATCTGCGCTTTGCCAAATTGTTGTATATAGTCGAATCGTCTCAAAATATGAGTCTAAGTCACATACTAATGCTTTTTAAGATTTTTGTTATGTTGTCACAGGCACTTTAACTCTTTATTATACTTCTTTTGTACCAAGACGCCTAAAGGTGGTGACAAAGTAATGCTTTTATTTCTTTGGCCTGAGCCCTAAAAAACAAAGAGCGCCCCTAACTATTTAACAGTTAGTCAAGTAGCCCTAAACCTGAAATTTTAGGGTTCAAAGCAGAACATTTAGAGGGAGACAATTGACTTACACAGTAAATATTCACGCCCAAAAACTTAACTTTGCAATGTGCAAAAACAAAGTTTGGAATCTAGGTTTGTCAGCAAGAAATGATTAAAACAAGTCACTCAGGTGTGAATCAGTGAAAGATTCACTTGCACCTTGTCGAATATTACAATAAAAAAGGTATTGATATAGGTCAGGTTTTTTCAGCAATGCCCACCAACCCTTCAAAATAATTGGAAAAAAATCAGCTAATAAGTGCAGGGGTCCATGCTGCTTGCTTTTTGTAAGGCATGAACGATTTTATATGTGCTTGTACCTCTTGCATCAGTTCACGCAGCTTCTATTTTTTCATCACACTACACCGAAAAATTCATCCCACACAGTTTCTCCTCCGTATTACTGATTCTTTTTTCTCTTTGACTCAAGTCAGCAGTGACTTTCTTCTTCTTCTTTTCCTTCCTGCCGTGTCTTTTGGTGGCTTTTATAGCTCATGGTCATGGTAAATGTGTGATTCTTGCATTAGCTGATACTTGATTATAAATATGCAGTAATGTTCTGTTCTGCAAGACAACTCTGATCACACACTGTCCACCCACACACAGGATGCTTGTGGACATGCACACACAGAGACACATAGAGAGCCACAGGAGTGAGCACCCTCTGACTGGCTCTTCAGACCTTTAGAGTTGTTGATGATTTTCACACAGTGTGTGATGTCCTCTTTGATTCAAAGAAGTGTTGATAATGCCCTACAGGATACTTTCTAACAGAGCAACTGTGCTGATGACAATTTTCACGTTTGTTTGTTTAAACAAGACAATAAAATGCACAATAGACATGTTGGTTATAATACAGTATTCAGCTCTATGAGTTGATAACTCTCTGAAAATGCAATAACTGCTTCAATGTTATTTTCAGATAGGCTAAATATTTACTATGTCCTTTGAATTGTTTCTAATCTGATGTACAAATTTTCTGCCATTGCATTAAAAAATGAGAAGGAGATATTTAAACTTATTTCATCTAACCTCTATTTTGCATCTTCATTAATTGTAAATGTGTCTTGTGTAGTAATAAACAATGTGTTTACTTTAAGCATTATTTTTGTGCTTTTTAAAAATTGTTTAACCAGGTGAAAAGATTTTAACATTTCAGACTAAGAAACACTTGTCAATGACAAATTTATTGTCCGATCATTTTAGCTGATTTAGGACATTCAAAAAATTACATGTTTTGCTCAATCAGGTCAACAATTTGAACTATGGCCACTTTTTTATGTTCATGTGTGGGTATTTTCACTTGATGTAAGGGGCTCCTAGCGATGTGAAATACGCTAATAGTCTGTGAGTGAGAAAGTACAGGGGTATGAGAAAGTATCTGAACCTGTTGGAATTTGTCACATTTCTGCATAAAATCACCATCAAATCTGATCTGATCTTTGTCAAAATCACACAGATAAAAAAAGAGTGTCTGCTTTAACTAAAACCATCCAAACATTTTTAGGTTTTTATATTTCAATGAGGATAGTAGGCAAACAATGACAGAAGGTGGAAAGTAAGTAAGTGAACCATCACATTTAATATGTTGTGGGGCCCCCCTTTGGCAGCAATACCTTCAGCCAGAAACTTCCTGTAGCTGCAGATCAGTCCGGCACATCGATCGGGACTAATCTCAGGGGTGAAAGTGGCTAGAATTTCTTGCCGGAACTCCCCGACGTGAAGGTCGCCACGGAGCCAGAAATTTTATTTATTTATTAATTCTTTTCCTTTCATTTTTTTTGGGGGGGGGGGGGGGGGGGGGTCAAACCTCCTAAACTACTGAATGCAAAGAAAACGGTTTTAGCACAGTAATTTCTATAACACATATAAAAAATTGATTTTCATTCAAAATTGTATTTTTTTTCAATGATTTGCAAAATAAAAGTTAACAAAGACAGCAATAACCCCAACCCCCATCTCCTAATTTTTTATTTTCCCTCAATTCCTCACATACTAAATGCCATATCTCAATTTTAACTACTTAACAACATACGATGTATATTAAAATTGAAGTTAATGTAAACATTTACTTTTTTTTTTTTTTTTTTTTAATAACAAAGCTATAAGTAACATACATTCAGAAAAATAAGTACAAATGACTTATATTATGCAGAGTGAAATGGAATATATTTTGAAGATTGCGCAAACATTGAATTTTTTAAATCATAAGGAAATGAATAAGTAGCCTAACATAAATGAACAAAAATATGTCCAAAGTGCATATTGACAGCTAAGATGTTCTGAACCTCCCCATCAGAGCAAATAAAACTAAATATAATGAATAAGCCTCCTCAACTCTTTCGTTGCTCTTAAAGATTTGATCCATTTTATGTTGCATTGCCCTTTTTTTGTCACATGAATTCAACAACCTTTTTTTTTTTTTTTTTTTTGCTGTTCCAGAAAACAGGCACATGTGAACCAATCACAGCTAACTACCTCTGCTGATCACATGTCAGTATGTCAGCCAATTGAACGGATAAAGGAGTCCAGGCGTTTTGCTTTGCTGCGTGCATTCGCACATTGATGTGACTCATCATCGTCAGACTCAGATAACTGCAGCAGCTGGGGAAACCTCCATGCCGTCCGTGGAATAAAATAATAAATATAGGTGGAAATGGATTACGCTACACAAGCACTTTATTATGCTTGCTGTTAACACTTGTGTATTTGTGTATGTAAATCTGATGTTGGTAGATTGTTTTCTTTCTTGGAGATGAAATGCATGTGTGGCAGCTTAGCATTTTTTTTTTTTGCATAGCGTTTTGACAGTTGCCGTCATATTTTTGGAATCAAAGCACCGTGTACCGGAACAGCATTCCGGCCCTGAATTTTATACCGGTACTGCTTTCTGACCCTGAATCTTATACCGGAACTGCGTTCCTGACCGTTCTGGCCCACTTTTACCCCTGATCTTGGCCCATTCTTCTCTACAAAACTGCTGTAGTTCAGTCAGATTCCTAGGATGTCTGGCATGAATCGCTGTCTTTAGGTCATGTCACATTATCTCAATGGGGTTCAAGTCTGGACGTAGACTTGGCCACTCCATAATGTGTGTTTTGTTCTTCTGAAACCATTCTGAAGTCGATTTACTCCTGTGTTTTGGATTATTGTCTTGTTGCAGCATCCATCCTCTTATTAGCTTCAACTGTCTGACAGACAGCCTCAGGTTTTCCTTCAAAACATCCTGATAAACGTTTGACTTCATTCTTCCATTCATGCAAGTTGTCCAGGCTCTGAAGCAGCAAAACAGCCCAAAATCATAATGCTCCCTCCACCATGCTTCACGGTGGGTATGAGGTGTTGATGTATGTGAGCTGTTCCATATTTCCTCCACACATTCCGTTGTGTGTTACTCCCAAACAATTCAACTTTGGTTTCATCAGTCCACAAAATATTTTGCCAAAACTTCTGTGGAGTATTCAAGTGCCTTTTTGCGAACATTAAACAAGCAACAATGTTTTTTTTTTTTTTAGACAGCAGCGGCTTCCTCTGTGGAGTCCTCCCATGAACACCATTATTGGCCATAGTTTTACATATAGTTGATGTGTGCACAGAGATATTGGACTGTGCCAATGATTTCTCTAGCAGACACTCTTGGGTTCCTTTTTTTACCTCTCTGAGTATTTTGCGCTGAACTCTTGGCGTCATCTTAGGTGGACGGCCACTTCTTGGGAGAGAAGCAACAGTGCCAAACTCTCTCCGTTGATGAACATCCAGACTTTTAGAGTTGGTTTTGTATCCTTTCTCAGCTTTATACAAATCCACAATCCTTGATCGTAGGTTTTTAGACAGCTTTTTTGACCGAGCCATGATGCACATCAGACAATGGTTCTCATCAAGATAATTCTTACCAGTTGTGTTTTATAGTAGGCAGGGCAGCTTTGAACTACTCACTCATCAGTGATTGGGCACACACCTGATTTAAATTGTTTGGTAAAAATTGGTTTCAATTGCTCTTTCAGTCTCCTTAGGCATAAGGTTCAATTAATTATATTTCCCCCGTGTGTCATTTTTTGCATGCTATCCTCTTTAAAATATGGAAACCTATAAATATTTCGGTGGTTTTAGTTAAAGCAGACACTGTTTTTACATCTGTGTGATTTTGAAAAAGATCAGATCAGATTTGATGGTGATTTTATGCAGAAATGTGAGAAATTCCAAAAGGTTCAGATCCTTTTTCATATCACTGTAGATTATCATACTGTATATATTTTTATGTTAGCATGAAAACCTAAAATAAATCAACCCAGTCAAATCAATGACTTAGTGCAAAATACTTACACTTAAAGGTGCCAGTTTTCCCCAACCACGCCAAATACAAAATCAGGCGTGATAAAAACAATGACCAGAAAGTGAATTAGGATTGAGGCTGGTTTAAGGGAGGGTTGGAACAATTATTTGTCTAAAATGAAGCTTTTTATGACACTATTGAGATTTTTTTTTTCTATAAAAGTTTCTTTTTTTTTTTTTAAATTATGGCATGCCAATTCTTATGCTTGTTTCTCATTATAGATTGTACATTATTGTCTACATTGTAAAATACGATATGTTGACTTAAAAAAAAAAAAAGTAAAATTCCTGCTTTAGAAAATGTAATTTGTGTTACTTACATTAATTAGATGCAATTGAATTAATTATTTCAAGTTTTAAGGACTGCAATTGACCTTAATAATTGGATTACTGTACAGTTAATTATTTGAGTTTGAAGTACTCAAAATAACTTGAATGAATTAGGGTATAGTAACTTATTTATTGGGAGCTTCCAGTACTGAAACTATACCTTAGTTATCTTTATTGCTGCTCATCCATCGTATGCAGGTGAACTTGATTTTTTAAATTTTTACCTGAAATAATTCAATTTAATTAATAACACATTTCAAACAGTACTGACCCTAAATAAATAAAGGGAAAACACTCAATGGATTAATTCAGGGGAAATAAAATATTTTAAAGTGTTCAGCAATGCATTTAAGACACAAGACATTGACTATTGACACACTGCTGAATGTTTTGTTAATGCTCGGTGTGAAATGAACAATCAGTAGTATAAGCTTATATAATATAACCAGAGCTCTCTTCAACACCTTTACATCGATTTGGTAAGTAAATATTGTGGCGAGCGACGAGGAAAAGAATGACAGAGACTGGCTTTTGTTTCAACACTTGCTGTTTTTGTGCCCAAAATACCGCATGGCCCCACAAAAAAAACACATTTTGTTGAACAAAAAACACCTGACTTAACAACAGCAATCACTACTCTCTGTTGTGAGTGTCACAACTACCCATCATCCATTGTGGCGGAACAGATAACAGTCGCTACAATATTTTGCTCTTTTATAAACTGTCGCGTTACCTCATTAGGCAATGTGACAGTTTAAAATAGAGTACAATATTTATTTACCAAATTGATGTGAAGGCAGTAAAGTAAGTGAAGGTGCCAAGAGAACTCTGATTGATGGCGTGGTTCACCGTGGACGTGTGCGGGAATGTTTTGATGTCAGAAAAGCACGAAACAGACAAGGCGCATGTCTGAAAGAATGCCCAAAGAACTGGGTACAAAATATTATTTTTTGTAATTTGACTTAACTGAGATACATCCGGTTAGGCATGTTTTCCAGTCCCAATTTTGTTATGAACGGCAAGCCGTCAATGTGGATCCAAAACACAGACCAGGAGATCAGTAGAGTAAATGTTTGTATTTAATAAGTACAACAAAGGGAGCACGCTAACAAACGCGAGTTTAACAAGAACAACTAAGAGAGCACGCTAACAAACGCGAGTTTAACAAGAACAACTAAGAGAGCACGCTAACAAACGCGAGTTTAACAAGAACAACTAAGAGAGCACGTTAACAAACGCGAGTTTAACAAGTGCAACCAAGAGAGCACGCTAGAATGCATGAATATAACAGAGTACAAGAATCTAACTACAATGCCCAAAAGAGCACTAACGTAAAGATGACCAAACCAAAATACAACCGTAGAACGTCGGGAAACTCGAAGGCTGACGATGAACACACAGGCGGTAAGCAAGGCAAGTAGCAAGCAATAATCCGACACTTGCAGATGGTGACAGGCTTCCTTAAATATTGAGCCTTCCTAATGCAGCACAGGTGTGTCACGTTACCCCGCCCAGCTGGCTCAATCAGGTGCTGAATACAGAAAAATGAACTGAGAATACAAACAATCATGACAGAACCCCCCCCTCAACGGACGCCCCCTGGCGGACCACCTGGTTTCGTGGGGTGAAGGGAGTGGAAATCCCGCAGCAGCGACGGATCGAGGATCCAGGAGCGGGGGACCCATTGGCGTTCCTCTGGGCCATAACCTTCCCAATCGACCAGGTACTGCACCCCTCTACCCCGCCTCCTAGAATCAAGAATTGTACGCACCGTATACACCGGCCCACCGTCGACAACACGAGGAGCAGGAGGAGGCACTGGCGGAGGGTTCAAGGGACAGGTGGAGACCGGTTTCAGCAGGGAGACATGGAAAACAGGGTGGATCTTCATGGAGCATGGAAGTTTCAGTCTGACAGAGACCGGATTCACCACAGCGTCCACAGCGAACGGACCGATGTATCTAGGGCTCAGCTTCCTAGAAGTTCCAGCAAGGTGTAAATCCCGCGCTGATAGCCAGACCATCTGGCCCGGACGATAGACCGGAGCAGGCCTTCGGCGGCGGTCAGCAATCCGACGGTTGCGGGCTGCTGTGCGGACCAGTGCTGCCCTTGCGTCCCTCCAGACTTTATGGGCCCTCCGCAAGTGGACCTGGACAGACGGCACAACCACCTCGGCTTCCTGCGACGGGAACAACGGAGGCTGGAACCCGTATGCGGTCATGAATGGTGACCTCCCAGTTGCCGAGCAAACCAGGGTGTTGTGGGCATACTCCACCCAAGGTAGGTGTGATGACCAGGAGGCCGGATGCAGTTGGCACACACAGCGAAGGGCCGCCTCCAGTTCTTGATTGACGCGTTCCGTCTGCCCATTTGACTGCGGGTGGTAACCAGAAGACCGGCTGGATGTGGCCCCCAAGGCCTTGCAGAATGCCCCCCAAACACGTGAGATGAATTGTGGCCCTCTATCTGACACAAGGTCACTTGGAATGCCGTGAGTCCGAAATACATGAGTCACTAACAGGTCAGCAGTCTCTAGAGCTGAGGGCAATTTGGGGAGCGCGACAAAGTGCGCCATCTTGGAGAACCGATCCACCACAGTCAAGATGACAGAATGGCCCCTGGATCGTGGGAGACCAGTGATGAAGTCCAGCGCAACATGGGACCAGGGGCGAGACGGAACAGGCAGTGGGTGCAGCAATCCCGCAGGTGGACGATGAGCTGCCTTGCCTCGAGCGCAGACGTTGCAAGCAGAGACATAGTCCGTGACGTCCTTGCGCATGCCCGGCCACCAAAACCTCTGTGAAACTAGAAAAAACGTGCGGGACACGCCCGGGTGGCAGGCAAACTTTGAAGCGTGGCCCCACTTTAGCACTCCTGCGCGCTGTGCATCTGGGACAAACAATTTGCCAGCGGGGCAGCCTCCCGGCACCCTTACACCCCGCAAAGCCTCCTCCACAAGACGTTCGACCTCCCACCGCAGTGCACCAACAATCAGGTTGTCTGGTACCACCGGCTCCTCCGAAGGTCCCTCCTCCAATGGTTCATAGAGTCTCGACAGGGCGTCGGGCTTCCCGTTCTTCGACCCTGGACGGTAAGTAATCACAAAATTAAAGCGGGTCAGGAACAACGCCCAACGGGCCTGGCGGGAGTTGAGGCGCTTGGCAGCTCGAAGGTACTCCAAGTTTTTGTGGTCAGTGAGAATCTGGAACGGCTCTTCAGTTCCCTCCAACCAGTGCCTCCATTCTTGCAATGCCTGCACGATAGCGAGCAGCTCCCGATTGCCGACATCATAATTCGCTTCCGCCGGACTGAGGCGGCGGGAGTAGTATGCGCACGGGTGCAGTCTCTGGTCGACCGTAGACCTCTGGGACAGGATGGCCCCCACTCCGGAACTCGATGCGTCAACCTCGACCACAAAAGGAAGAGCAGAATCAGCGTGGACTAGGACAGGCGAACTTGTAAATGCCCGTTTTAAGCCTAAAAATGCAGCCTCTGCCGTCGGAGACCATGCAAAGGGCCGTTTGTTAGAAGTCAATCTAGTGAGTGGCTCGGCTCTCATACTGTAATTGCGAATAAAACGTCTGTAAAAGTTGGCGAACCCGAGAAACCTTTGTAAATGCTTACGTGACGTGGGAGTCGGCCACTCTGCCACCGCCTGGATCTTAGCAGGATCAGGCCTGAGCTTTCCTTTTTCCACAATAAAACCCAGGAACTGTATCGACCCACGGTGAAACTCGCACTTCTCGGCCTTGACAAATAATCTGTTCTCGAGAAGTCTTTGTAGAACCATGCGGACATGTTGGCGATGTTCCTGCTCGTTTCTTGAGAAAATTAAAATGTCATCCAAATATACAAAACAAAAAATGTTTAACATGTCACGCAATACATCATTTATGAGAGACTGGAATACGGCAGGTGCGTTTGTGAGACCGAAAGGCATGACAAGATACTCAAAATGCCCGAGCTGGGTTTTAAAGGCGGTTTTCCACTCATCACCCTCACGAATCCTGACCAAGTGGTAAGCACTGCGCAAATCTAATTTTGTGAATATGGTGGCTGATTTTAATGGAGCGAAAGCCGAATCCAACAACGGCAGCGGGTATTTATTTTTAATAGTAATCTCGTTGAGACCCTGGTAGTCGATGCACGGCCTAAGACCCCCATCTTTTTTGCCGACGAAGAAAAACCCCGCCCCCAAAGGGGAAGATGAAGGACGAATGAGGCCAGCAGCCAAGGAAGAGGAGATGTATTCCCTCATTGCCTCCTGCTCCGGTTTAGAGATTTTGTACAGTCTAGAGCTGGGTAGCGGGGCGTTAGGCAACAATTCAATTGCACAGTCGTAAGGACGGTGTGGTGGTAGAGTCTTAGCACGCTCTTCGCTAAAAACTTGTTGGAGGTCATGATATTCAACAGGAACGTTCACCAAATTAACCGGCTCGGTGGCCGTCTGCGCTTGAGTGGGAAGTAAACATGCAGAATGTAAGCAGTGCGCATAACAAAACGTACTCCATGTTACTATTTGTGTTTTGGTCCAGTCAATATTAGGGTTATGCACCTTTAACCAGGAAAGCCCCAGCACAACGGGGGCCGATTTACATGGCATAACCAGAAAACTGCGGACCTCAAAATGATTCCCTGACAGCTTAGTTTTAAGTGGCGGCGTAACAAACGTCACGTCCGCCAGGGGTCGCCCATCGAGATCTAAAACCCTTTTGGGCCTAGCGAGCTTTATTAATGGACATTTAAGTGCTTCGACAACACTCCGATCCATAAAACAATCGTCCGCCCCTGAATCAATCAGAGCAGTAATCCCAATATTTACCCCACCATGCGACATTTCCCCCTGTAACTGCAATCTCGTAATACCCCGGGGGGTTATTCGTTCTTTTAACTCCTCGCGAGGCGACTCACTTGATGGAACATTGTCATGCCCGAACTCCGTACCCCCTCGGGGAAGGGGAACCACAGGAAGAGCAGAACCAGGTCGGCGCGAGGTGATCGCGTCACAAGCGGCGAGACGGTGTCCCGGCAAGCCACAGTACAGACACACACCTGCTCTCATCCGTCTCCGTCGCTCCGCCGCAGAGAGACGCCCACCGCCGATTCGCATGGACTCCTCCCTCATCGAGCCAGGACTCCGTGACGGCGCCCGGACGACCGGCGAGCCAACGAAGCCGTCTGCACCGATGGCAGTCGGGCAGCTTCTCGGCGACGGCCACGGACATCCCTGGCGCTCCACGGCCCGTTCCCTCTCGCGTTCTTTCAGCCGACCATCCAGAGAGACGGACAAGGAAATCAGCTCCTCCAGACTCGAAGGCGTGTCCCGGGAAGCCAGCTCATCCTTGATCTCAGAAGACAGCCCGCGTCGAAAAATTCCACACAGCGCTGCGTCACCAAAACCACACTCCGCCGCCAAAATGCGGAACTGAATGGAATAGTCAGCCGCGGTCAGATCACCCTGAAAAAAATCCAGCAGGCGGCTGGCTGCCTCCTTGCCCCTAACCGGATGATCAAAAACTCTCACGAATTCCGTCTCGAAAGTTTCAAATGACTCACGAATCGCTGACCTTGTGTTGCTTACCGCCATGGCCCATGTAGCAGCTTTACCGGTGAGTAGACTCATTACGTATGCTACACGGGATCTGTCATTAGCAAACGTGTATGGCTGCTGATCAAAGATGAGGGAGCACTGGTGTAAAAATTGTCGGCATGCGCCAGGTTCGCCTTCGTAACGATGAGGGTGTGGCAACATAGGCTCCCGAAAAGATGCCGGCGGGTTGGATTGTTCCGACGCCGCGACCACATTAACGGTACCACCAGCTTGTACAGGGGATGTCATGTCTTCGATCCTTGTAGTTAAAGAACTGATCATCTCCACTAATTCGCGTAGCGATTGCTCATGTTGACTGATCATGCGGCCGTGACCAGCCAGAGCATAGCAAAACCCCTCCAAGTCTGTGGGATCCATGTGGTCGGATTATTCTGTTATGAACGGCAAGCCGTCAATGTGGATCCAAAACACAGACCAGGAGATCAGTAGAGTAAATGTTTGTATTTAATAAGTACAACAAAGGGAGCACGCTAACAAACGCGAGTTTAACAAGAACAACTAAGAGAGCACGCTAACAAACGCGAGTTTAACAAGAACAACTAAGAGAGCACGCTAACAAACGCGAGTTTAACAAGAACAACTAAGAGAGCACGTTAACAAACGCGAGTTTAACAAGTGCAACCAAGAGAGCACGCTAGAATGCATGAATATAACAGAGTACAAGAATCTAACTACAATGCCCAAAAGAGCACTAACGTAAAGATGACCAAACCAAAATACAACCGTAGAACGTCGGGAAACTCGAAGGCTGACGATGAACACACAGGCGGTAAGCAAGGCAAGTAGCAAGCAATAATCCGACACTTGCAGATGGTGACAGGCTTCCTTAAATATTGAGCCTTCCTAATGCAGCACAGGTGTGTCACGTTACCCCGCCCAGCTGGCTCAATCAGGTGCTGAATACAGAAAAATGAACTGAGAATACAAACAATCATGACAAATTTACTACTTATTAAAGATTTATGTTCACAACAGTTTGATAAAAATTGAGTTTAGTTCACTAATCATAATTAATTAAGTTGTAAATTACCATTTACAGTGTAGCTACACTATCTTAAGAAACTAGTAAAATGATTAAGCGTCATTTGTTCTTGTTTGCTGTAACTCTTGTCCGAGATTGATGATCATGTATTTGGACACATTAAAGATCTATTTTTGGAGACACTAAATATATGTAATACTGATTCTCCCATATTTGTCGGGGGCTCATTAGCATCAACACTCCAGCAATAGAGATTTAATAACAAATATGCAATGAGCAAACAGAGCTGATAAACAATTCATGGTGGTCAAAATGGTTTTCTCATTTAAATCAGCTGTAAATGTAACTTTGCTCACGGTTATGACAGCAAAGCTGCTACACATACTGTTCATATATCAAATCATTATCAATTCACTTTGATGATGATAATTCATAAGACTTGTTACTGCACCTCTCCTTCTCACTCCCCCTTGTACGTTCTAATTAGTTTCCATGGTAACCGAGTGTTGCTGAGCTGATTCAGCCTGCGCAGCTATGAAACTCATGCATAATCCCACACAAATAGGTTTATACACATGTACACAGTACGTGCACACACACGAATAACTATTGTTGTATAGATACACATAGTGGCCCATTGCTTTGTGTTTGCTCTCACTAGTTGGGCACTGCATCGTGCTATGCCCCTTCTCTGTCAAGTATTGTTTGGATACAGTAAGTATTGGTAAAGGTGTGATTTTTGTACACTTTTCTAACCGGTTATAAGAGAACTGAACTCTAGAAATGCACACACTACACAAAAACTCACTCAGCAGCCCACTCAGGGCAGCACAGAGACAAAGACAGAAACAGAAATACCAAAGTAGGTTAGAGCAAAGCATTCTGGGAACACAGGATACCCCCTGGGCCTCTGAAAGACACACTCTTCTTTCCTCTTTATATTGCTTCAAGATTTCACTCTTTCTTTCTCCTTTCTTTCCAATGTTTACCCTGTATGCACAATGCTATCACCGTCTTCTTTTTGTATCATTTAATGCATGTGTGCACTGAGAGAAAATGAGAAAATCAAGTCATCCCTTTTCCAGCTTCTGCATATGTCTCAAATCATTATCCGATGCTCTATTGCAACTTGATGGCCTGCTTTCTTCCTTCTCCTGGCATGAAGGGATGCTCTCATGACCGCATGCTCACGCTGTTCCGCTTTGAGCCACTACGTGGTGTAAGTACACAATATGTACTGAGGCCTTGACACTCAATCCACCTTCAGCCACTGTTGAAGGAGATCCACTTAAAGAGTTACATCAAAATAAGCTTTGCCATCGCAAATATAACATGATAAATATAACATAATAATAATTATTAATGATTATATATTTATATATGTTTGTCCTCACATTGTATTATGCTGTTGACGTCCATAATAATGACCATATTGACTTTTGGCCTGAAAACTACAAGAAAAAATGTGCCTTCTCCTGTTGTACTTGCAATGATGCTCCTGTAAACTACCCCATTTGGATATTTGATGGCACAGTATACTTTTAGACTGTCACCACCTCATAATTGGAGAAGACCCCCATTGAGAATTTCACTATCAAGCAAGTACTTATCATGTGGCTATTACAGTTCTTCCTCCCTGCCTCCTGTCAATGCCCTCATATCTTTGCCCCTCTACTTCTGCTACTCTATTAGAGCCGCTTACACATAGACGCTCAGACTGAATTGACAGAGCACACATGACCGGAGCTCGATTTCGACCACTGTTCCAACGAAAGTCGAAAGTCCTAGTGAATAGGATGCAGCAGGGGGCAGTGCAGTTTTATGTTATAAGTTTTTTTCTCAATACAGGTAGCACCCGGGTTACAAACGAGTTCTGTTCCTACACTGGCGACGTAACCCGAATTTAAGCGTAAATTGGAATTAACCCTTTAAGTACCGCTGAATACATGTATCGTGTATTATACGTCATATCAATAAAGTAATAAATAAGATAGATACTGTACATAGATACAGTGGGGTAAATAAGTATTTAGTAAACCACTAATTGTGCAAGTTCTCCCACTTGAAAATATTAGAGAGGCCTGTAATTGTCAACATGGGTAAACCTCAACCATGAGTGACAGAATGTGGGAAAAAAACCCAGAAAATCACATTGTTTGAAAGTTGTTTGTTGTTTGTAAAGAACTTATTTGCAAATCATGGTGGAAAATAAGTATTTGGTCAATGCAGATCTTCTCTAGAGCAGTGATGTTTTGGGGCTGTCATTGGGCAACACAGACTTTCAATTCCCTCCACAGATTTTCTATGGGGTTGAGATCTGGAGACTGGCTAGGCCACACCAGGACCTTCAAATGCTTCTTACGAATCCACTCCTTTGTTGCCCTGGCTGTGTGTTTGGGATCATTGTCATACTGAAAGACCCAGCCACATCTCATCAATGGCCTTGTTGATGGAAGGAGATTTCCACTCAAAATCTCTCGATACATGGCCCCATTCATTCTTTCCTTTACACAGATCAGTCGTCTTGGTCCCTTTGCAGAAAAACAGTCCCAAAGCATGATGTTTCCACCCCCATGCTTCACAGTGGGTATGGTGTTCTTCGGATGCAATTCAGTATTCTTTCTCCTCAAACACGAGAACCTGTGTTTCTACCAAAAAGTTCTATTTTGGTTTCATCTAACCCTAACACATTCTAGTCCTCTTCTGGATCATCCAAATGCTCTCTAGCGAACCACAGATGGGCCTGAATGTGTACTGACTTTAGCAGGGGGACACGTCTGGCAGTGCAGGATTTGAGTCCCTGGCGGTGGACTGTGTTACTGATAGTAGCCTTTGTTACTGTGGTCCCAGCTGTAGGTCATTCACTAGGTCCCCCCGTGTGGTTCTGGGATTTTTGCTCACCGTTCTTGTTATCATTTTGACGCCACATGCATGGAGCCCCAGATCGAGGGAGATTATCAGTGGTCTTGTATGTCTTACATTTTCTAATAATTGCTCCCACAGTTGATTTCTTTACACCAAGCGTTTTACCTATTGCAGATTCAGTCTTCCCAGCCTGGTGCAGGGCTACAATTTTGTCTCTGGTGTCCTTCGACAGCTCTTTGGTCTTGGCCATAGTGGAGTTTGGAGTGTGACTGACTGAAGTTGTGGACAGGTGTCTTTTATATTGATAATGAGTTAAAACAGGTGCCATTAATACAGGTAACGAGCGGAGCCTCGTTAGAAGAAGTTAGACCTCTTTGACAGCCAGAAATCTTGCTTGTTTGTAGGTGACCAAATACTTATTTTCCACTCTAATTTGGAAATAAATTCTTTAAAAATCAAACAATGTGATTTTCTGTTTTTTTTCCCCACATTCTGTCTCTAATGGTTGAGTTTTACCCATGTTGACAACTACAGGCCTCTCTAATCTTTTCAAGTAGGAGAACTTGCACAATTGGTGGTTGACTAAATACTTATTTGCCCCACTGTATTACTTCCCTCTGGTAACACTGATCACACCATAGTTCTTATTCATTTGACACTATTAAACTATGAACACACTATTAGAAAATATACAATAATGACATAGAGCGTTCATTAATGCTATAAATCAATAGAGACATTTTTGCTCACTAAAACCTACCTCAATGGCTGCACAATAATACGTAGGGAAATATGGTCCAAGTCTTGGGCAATTCAAAAAGGAAAACGGCAGCTATTAGTGGCACCGGTCCAGTGGTGAAAATGAACGCTGCTAAATAAGCTAGCGGGCTAATAGCGAGTTAACAGGGGGAGGGAAGGGGCATCGCTGAGCCGAGTTTACCGTTTCTCTGCCTTCTTGAAATGTTAACTGGCGTTCACCCCCGCTTCCCAAGGTGAAAACAACGCTTGAAACTAAAAGAAAATAGCGCTGGTCTCACATCAAGTCTAACAAGTCTGAGTGCAACAATGTAAAGCGGACAGCATATATTAGCACAGTATACTGTAGTATAATGAGATACCAGATATTTATACAATAACTGTAGAGACCCACCATTTAGATTAATTCAACCTAATAAATAACAAAATAAATGACAAATAATATACTGTACTTTAGGGTGACCAAATGTCCTCTTTTGCCCGGATATGTCCATTTTTTACATCCTATCCTGGGCGTCCGGTAGGGTTTTATAAATTCATGAAAATGTCTGTTTTTTTGACTGACGATTTGCACAGAATACTACGGTACGTGTTCCCAAAGTGCCTGCCCAGTTGTTAAGACTTGTGTTCAACACGCATACAATCAAATCTCATGTACCCAAAAGTGTAATTAAGTCGAAAATAACGTTTTCCTACTTTGGATACAAATTTACGCACGCGTGTGCAATCACAAGACTGGCTTTATCGCGGCGTGAAATGTCAATTCTCATTCACAAATAAAGCTTCGTGAGTCGTGACAACATGAGTTCACAGGCTATCGGTATGTACACTTGCTAAACTAACCTTTTGGCAACTATTGACTTCTGTCGGAGCTTTGTACTGGTGTGATGTGTAAAATCCCGTTTGGTGTCGCATCGCTACGCTGACGATGATTGTCAACTTTTATTACAATGTTTTATTTTTGGCTTTGCTACCGGTGCTAGCTAGGATATGTAGTTTTGAACTGCTGAGTTTGGAAACATGCTGGTTGAATTGTTTGTCAGTATATTTCGGTTATTGTTTGCGTGCAATCTAGAACCCTGAATAAGAATAACAAATGAGTGGGAATAACAATTTTTTAAAACCATTGGAGTGATAGTTTTGAGACTACTGTTTAATTTACTTTATTTCACAAGGAAGGAGAAATGAGCTTTTTGTTAACACTGGATTTTCTACAGAACAGCTATTATTTAGAACATTGTTTCAGATGACTTATTTATACAGTAAGAATTTAAAAGACAGCTATTACTAGTATTTGGTTGAAAGATTCAAGGATTTGCCAATACAGAAGAGGCTTTTTTAAAAATCACTAATTCCAGGTTTTTTTTTTTGGGGGGGGGGGGGTTATTTTAGGAATAACAAAGCCATTTAGGTAACCTCTGTGAATTTGAATTGGTGTCTTTGGTTATATAGCTAATATTATTATTATTATTAATTTTTATAAAACTGATTTTTTTTCTATCCAGACAGAGGGGGCACACTTTAGATAGATTTAAGTGATAAGGCATCTTTGAATGAACTTCAAGTAAAATTTAAGTGTCTTGAGGACGGGCCTGAGTGTCCTCATTTTTGGAAATCAAAATATGGTCACCCTACTGTACATACCATCAATGCTGACAGGTGGCAGACTAGACACTGTTATGTGGGGGGAAAAAACGACTGGAGAAAAAAAAAAACGCTGACAAGACACTTGTGGTAAAGTCTAAATCATGTAAGTCGGGTACCTCGTAACCTTGGGACTACCTGTACTTCAAGCAGCGAAATGGTAATGGCAGCCTGGTGGTTACTTGGCGTTACAGTGGACTACAAAACATTCAAATATTAATGTAACGTTGATTGGGAGCCACACTAATATCCATGAAGCACACTTGAGTTGTTGTTAAGTCTTACACAAGTCTACCTTTCTCTTGACTTGAAATTTAAAAGTGTTGCATGTGTTTAAAAGGAAAAAAAAAAAAAAAAAAAAAATCATTTTCCGAGCCGCTTGACCTCACGAGAGTGCTGGAGCCAATCCCAGTTAACTATGGGCAGTAGCCATTTTGGGTGATTACGCATGCCCAAATTGACGTGCAGCATGGTTGTATACTGAAGAGCAAGCCTCACAATCAAATCGTTCCACAATGGAGTCCACAATTGAAAGCTTGCATCTTTGCTGTCTGGATTCACTGTCACTGTCATAACGACAGGCCAATCAGCAACACAACAGTTGTCAATTGTTGTCGCAGCGTCTCAGTGTAAACGGCCCCTTTGGGGCATGCACATTTACTCAATTACATTTACTTGAGTAACTTTTTAAGAAAAATGTACGTCTAAGAGTAGTATTACTAAGCCATACTTTTTAATTTTTGTTTTACTCGAGTAGATTTGTGAAGATTTGTGAGATGCCAAGAGTGGCTCAACCAGTTTTATCAATAGGACGTCGCAATAATAATCACATGACTTAATTATACCAATCAGACTCAACCTTGCCGTTCTATGATCACAGCAGTCTATTCAATCACGTGGTGTCTTTAACCCTTTAACACCTAAGCCTATTTTGGCCGAATTTGCATGTATTTGATGTTGCCTTTATAGTTCAAAGAAAAAAATGTTTACAATGGCCAAATTGGGCCCCTTTTTTCAGGACACCTTGAACTTCATGTCCAAACCGTTGTTTTCTTCAGTGACCAATTATAATCCACATTTTGGACCCAAAAAGACAAAAAAATCCCAAAATCTTTTTTCAAAATTTGTAATGTTGATGTCCCATTGACAACCAAACATGCTTGACCAACCGTTTTGAAGCTTGATAATATTTATTCAACTTGTCAGGATAAACATTCAGTAGAAAAAAATAAGATTGAATAGTTTTATGTTTGACAATTCAACACAAACAGCAGGTATGGTCATAGGCGTTTTTGGCCTTTACACATACTGTGGTCAAAACAGGTTATATACAGTGCAAAATAGTGAGAAAAAAGATTATATATATCATCTAACACACAAAGGGTTTGGAGGATATCTCTTTGTGAAGTTATGTGTTGTACCCATCACCTTATCAAAAGTATATAGCCTACGTACATGCAATCAAGCTTCTCGAACACACATCTACATACAATTGAAAAGATTAGAATGAAGAAAAAAAAAAATATAACATTGAAAAAAAGTATTTTAAAAAATATTGACAAGTAGTTCAGTTCAATTTTTCAAGCATGCGACCCAATAAAGTTTTTTTTCTTTTTTTTTTCTGCGCACTCAATAAAGCTTCTTCTTGAACAGGTCACGGAGCTGCGTCACACACAATGTCACACAGCCTACTCTTTCGCCGTTTGCGTGCTGCTGTAACTTCTACTCGCCGAGACGGCGACTCACCCAAAGAAAACAACGATAAATACGGCTCATCTTCTTTCTTGAGTTAATGAAACAATGCATTAGCTTGCGTTAAATGTAGTTTTAGATTCATTCTGCACGTTTCAAAGTCGCTCGCTCAAACCAACCGGCCGTTGCTCGCTTCGCATGCCTCCCTTTCATTAGTTGGCGCCTCGCTCGGAAATTTATTAAAAATGATCACATTCGGTTCGTCCTTCTTGACATCACAACGGCTCTTGGGATATGTAGTCTTTTGTGCTGCTTTTGGTTTTGAAAAAGGACAAGAAATGATGGAAATATGGAGATAGATACATGGTCCATGCAGCGTTTTAATGCATATTTATGAGTGCAAAAAAAATATAAAATTCAAATGACATTATCTCCCGTTTCTCTTGGTCGATTGACTTCAAATAAAAACTGGTGTGGACATCAACTTCCGCACTTTCAAATAAGACCAACCAGCGGCACGTGGGTGACGTAATTGCAGCGTCGGTGCAGACACGTTCGGTGTTAAAGGGTTAAAGAACCGTAAAAAATTAAGTATTTGACATAGTGGGCTGTTTTTCAGCTGTTAGTGGGACAGTTTTTATTTGGCACTGATTGACCACAGAAAAATGGACATATGATCCTTTTAGTTTCACGAAAGGAAATATGTTTTCTCCACTAGAGGGCACTAATGAGCTTTGATTTTTTTGTTGTTGTTGTATTTCTTTGGCTTAATGTGGTTATGTAATACAGTATGTTACATCTAGTACAGTATGATAATAACAGTTCATATAGATAACTGTGCTGAAAAAAAATACCGCTGTGTAAAAAAAACAAAAAAACATCTTAAGCAGTTACTTACAATGTTACTCATTACTTTAGTATTATTTTCACCGAATTTTTTTTTTTTTTTTACTTGAACTTGAGCACATTTTTTGATGACGACTTTTACTTTTACTTTTCCTTGAATAATATTATTTTGGAGTAATGCTACTCTGACTCTACCCACCTCTGGTTCTACTTGGATGCATTTTTTCTTTTGCTCTACCTCTTACCATTCTAGTAATATATGAAAAGATAAGCGGGGTGTTGAGCATGTAGGCCATAACTGTGTGTATACAGTAAGTTTGTAGTTTTATGTACGTATATTCTGTTTTGATGCATACACTCAAGTGTGTGCGCGCACGGGGGTGCTTAGGCGCGTGTGTGTGATGGGTCTTTTCTCTGTGTGCCCGTCCCAGAATAAGCAGACCTCAGGGACCTATGTTCCATTTTAATTCCTTTATTAATTCACCCATCACTGACACAGTACTACGATGGATAGGATAAAAAGAGCAGGAGTGTGAAAGATGGAGGTATAGAGTAGAGTTTAATGTATTACCATCTTTTTTAATTGTATGTGATGTTTTGGAAAAAAAGATAAAACTTTAACATAAAGTGGATTACAAACCTGAAATTTGTATTTAATTTGCATCTACGTATTATGTGAAATATGAAAATGATATACAGTGGTATGAAAAAGTATTTGAACCTTTTGGAATTTTGGAACGCTAATAGTCTGTGAGTGAGAAAGTACAGGGGTATGAGAAAGTATCTGAACCTGTTGGAATTTGTCATATTTCTGCATAATATCACCATCAAATGTCATCTGATCTTTGTCAAAATCACACAGATGAAAAAACAGTGTCTGCTTTAATTAAAACCACCCAAACATGTAAAGGTTTCATATTTTAATGAGGATAGTATGCAAACAATGACAGAAAGGGAAAAATAAGTAAGTGAACCATCAGATTTTGTATTTTGTCCCCCCCACCCCTTTGGCAGCAATAACTTCAACCAGATGCTTCCTGTAGCTGCAGATCAGTCTGGCACATCGATCAGGACTAATCTTGGCCCATTCTTCTCTACAAACTGCAGTAGTTCAGTCAGATTCCTGGGATGTCTGCCATCAATTGCTGTTTTTAGTTCATGCCACAGTATCTCAATAGGGTTCAAGTCTGGACTTTGACTTGGCCACTCCAGAATATGTATTTTGTTCTTCTGAAACCATTCTAAAGTTAATTTACTTCTGTGTTTTGGATCATTGTCTTGTTGCAGCATCCATCCTCTTTTTAGCTTCAACTGTCTGACAGACAGCCTCAGGTTTTGAATTCATTCTTCGGTTAATGATTGCAACTTGTCCAGGCCCTGAAGCAGCAAAACAGCCCCAAATCATAATGCTCTCTCCACCATGCTTCACGGTGTGGATGAGGTGTTGATGTTGGTGAGCTGTTCCATTTTTCCTCCACACATGACGTTGTGTGTTACTCCTAAACAATTCAACTTTGGTTTCATCAGACCACAAAATATTTTGCCAAAACTTCCGTGGAGTGTCCAAGTGCCTTTTTGCGAACATTAAACGCGCAACAATGTTTTTTTAGACAGCGTTGGCTTCCTCTCTGGAGTCCTCCCATGAACACCATTCTTGGCCATAGTCTTACATATATAGTTGATGTATGCACAGAGATATTGGACTGTGATTTCTGTAAGTCTTCAGCAGACACTCTAGGGTTCTTTTTTACCTCTCTGGGTATTCTGCGCTGGACTCTTGGCATCATCTTTGGTGGATGGTCACTCCGTGGGAGAGTGTCAATAGTGCCAAACTCTCTCCTTTTGTAGACAATTTCTCTGACTGTTGATTGATGAACATCCAGACTTTTAGAGAACGTTTTGTATCCTTTCCCAGCTTGATACAAATCAACAATCCCTGATCGCAGGTCTTCAGACAGCTCTTTTGACTGAACCATAATGCACATCAGACAGTGCATCTCATCAAGACAATTCTTAGCAGGTGGTGTTTTATAGTGGACAGGGCAGCTTTAACCCACTCATCAGTCATTTGGCATACACCTGACTTAAATATTTGGTAAAAAATTGTTTCAATTGCTCCTTATGTCTCCTTAGGCAGAGGGTTCACTTACTTATTTTCCCCCCTTCTGTCACTGTTTGAATGCTATCCTCATTAAAATATTGAAACCTATAAATGTTTGGGTGGTTTTAGTTAAAGCAGACTTGTTTTTATATCTGTGTGATTTTGACAAAGATCAGATCACATTTGATGGCGATTTTATGCAGAAATGTGAGAAATTCTAAAATTTTCAGATACTTTTTCATACCACTGTAATTTTGCTGTAATAACATTACTTGCAGTTAATGAAAACCAACAATTCATCTCAAGAAATTAAAAATCGAAATGCTGTAGATCAGGGGTGTCCAAACGTTTTGCAAAGGGGGCCAGATTTGGTGTGGTAAATATGTGGGGGGCCGACCTTGGCTGACGTCCTTTATGTTAAACAATATATTTAAGCAAATTTTAGTGAGCCATTATGTGTGTCACATTTGCTTTATTATTATTTTTTTAATTAATAATTTCAACAATCTCGCAACTAGCCTTTGTGGCTAAGCTTTCGACTCTCGGGCTCTAGTGAAACAGTGCTGCTGTAACATTAAACTAGCTTCAAGTCGCTTCAATTTCTCGCTACGTATCTTCCCTGAAATCTTGTCATACATGTCAGCGTGTCTTGTTTGGTAAAATCGCCATACATTGAACGCTTTAAAAACAGCAACTGTCTCTTTGCAAATGAGGCAAACAAAGTTGTTGCGTATTTTAGTGAAGAAAAAGTCAAATTTCCACCTATCCTTGAAGTGTCGGCCGTCACAGTCAACGTTTTTTTGTTGATTGTCGACATTTTAGAAAATTGTGAGTAAAAGGTCACACGGGGTAATGTTGCTTAGAGTAATGTTGCTTTTTAGTGGGTAAATGAGGAGCAGCATTTAGTGTGTAAGCTACCTCATATGCTAGTAGCAGTACTGCTGACTAATTTATTAAGTCTGTGTGCGGGCCAGACGTTATTGATTTTATGACAGAGGCTGGGGGCCGGCTGAAATTTGACCACGGGCTGCATTTGGCCCCCGGGCCGGACTTTGGACATGTTTGCTGTAGATATTAAATATTCTTCTGTGAAGTATCTTCCAATATGCTTCATGAATTTATTGAACATGGAAAAAAACAATGATACTGTGGAATATGCTTAGCTGTGTTAAATTTTTTGGCCTTTAATGAGACAAGGATTCCTAAACTATGTTACTGATTGGTGTAGTGGTGCTGTAGCCTGTCTTCAGTGTGGCCAATGTGGTTTCAGATCACACTCACTATCTACAGTATAAGTATGTATGCTGTGTTTGACTGGGGATTAGTACAGGGTGTACTCTATCAGAAGTCAGCTGGGATATGCTGCAGTTCCCTACAATCCAGTATTTGGATCAGCAGTATAAAAATTTGATGGTTTGATTAAGCTAAAATAATGACTTATTTTTACTAGCCACATATTATTTCAAATTTTAAATGGACTTTAAAGTGCCATTCTCATTAATGCGCATTAGCATATCCTTCTACAAACAACTGCTTCAAGATTTTGCATTATGCCAAAATTAAATGCTTGAATTCATCAAGATCCATGTTTATCAGTTAAATAAGAAGTTCTTCTTTAAAGTTTTTGCTTTGCTTTTAATGTTAACTCCAGGCAGCGTGCCATGTACAGTTGACTTTGTCAATCATGTTATGCAAACCCATCGCTCAGACAGCCAAAGTAGGCTGACCACAAATTTTTTCGTTGTCCACAGGGAACCTATATGACTTCAGCAGGAAGAATCTTCACCAAGACCGCTGTTCAAAGGAAAGTCATTAAGGGCCCAAGTTCTATTCGACATGTTCACAAGAGCTTGGTACCCATAAGCCCTAGCCAGGGGCCACTGGGTGGAGTCACAAGGAGTTAAAGATGAATCTGACCAACCATATGCTGTCACCTGGAGGTATAGACTCCAATCATCACTGATCTCCAGGGTGGCAGTTACCACAACTACAACGCCAGCACCAGAACCTCATTGACCACGGTAGGTTGGTGATTGAACAGGAGCTTTTGTTTTGTTCACTTAATTAGGGTGAACAGACGTCCTCTTTTGCCCCGACATGTCCACTTTTTAAATCCTGTCCTGGGCGTCTGGTGGGGTTTTATAAATGAATGTTAATGTCTGGTTTTCATATTTTTCATGGGACCAATTAGCATTTGTTGGGATGACGCTTTGCACAGAAGACTACGGTACTGTGCTGCCTGTGACATGTTCCTGTCCAGTGGTTGGTTCTGCTGTGCTCAATAACAGAGAAAACAGACGTCGGAGGGAGCAGTGTTCCATCGTCCCCCAAAGTGCCCCACCCCCAAAAGACTAAAGTGACATTTTTTTGTTTGTTAAATTACAACTATTGTGAGGCTACGGTTTTATTTGCATTATTTCATTTAAAGAGAAAAGCTTTTTGCTGGCAAGTTGGATTTTCTACAGGAGAGATTATTATTTGGAGCATTATTTCATATTATGAACAGTAAAAATTAAAAAGACAGCTATTATTTTCTTCAAGGATGATTCGCTAATCATTAGTTCATTCCAGTTTTTTAATTTTTTTTTTTTAAATAGTATGTAGGTTCTATTAATTTTAGGAATAATAAAGTCAGTTGAGTAACCTCTAAGAATTTCAATTTGTGCCTTTGGTTATATAGCTATTACCTTGTTATAAAACTGGATTTTCTATCCAGACTGAGGAGGCACACTTTAAATATATTAAAGTGATATGGCATCTTTGAGTGAACTTCGAGTATAATTCAGGTATCTCGAGGTCGGGCCGAGTGACCTCTTTTTTTAAAAAATCTAAATATGGTCACCCTAACTTGATAATTGTCTAGAATTGGCGCCTTTTCAGTTTGCACCTTGAGTCAAGACAGGAGATGAAGTGACGATTGTGACGGCGAGAAAGATCATTTAAATGCACACTGTACATGGGATTGTATAAATGTAATGTATATGATGGGACAAGCTGGAGGACAAAACAATTCTACTTTTTTATACTTAGATATACTGCACTCATAGACTTTATAATGTATTGATGGGACACGGGGACGATAAATAGCGGGCCTGCATTGTTGGTGAGGCCGTCAAAGCTGACCGAGTGGAGTCACAGACAAAGAGCTTTATTCGTTGAAAATTCTTGTGAATAAATGCCTAAACCCCTGAATTCTTTATAGATATGGACGTAAAACAGTCTCGATTCTTGGTTAAAAGCAAAAAATAAAAACGTGCCGTTAGCATTTATTTTACGTAAATATGTCGAAGTACGATGCTAGTCTGTTAGTAAATGTAGCTGGCGGTTGCCTAATGTAAACAAAGCTTTTCCAGTGAAAATTCTTGTGAGTATATTCTTAAATCACCAAATTCTTTTTAGATACGGACGTAAAACAGTCTTGATTCTTGGTTAAAAGCAAAAAACAAAAACAAAAACAAAAAACAAAACAAACAAAAACGTGCAGTTAGCATTTATTTTACGTAAATATGTCAAAGTACGATGCTAGTCTGTTACTCAATGAGGCGGCTGCCATATGTAAATAGCTTTTCTGGTGAAGATTCTTATGAATTAATGCTTAAATCCCTGAATTCTCTATAGATATGGACGTAAAACAGTCTCAATTCTTGGTTAAAAGCAAAAAAAAAAAAAAAAAAAACGTGCAGTTAACATTTATTTTATGTAACTGTGTTAAAGAATGATGCTAGTCTCTTAGCTCTTTGTTGTGATAAGGGGGCTGCTACAATGGCTTTTTTCGTTGAAAATTCTTGTGAATAAATGCTTCAATCCCTGAATTCTTTATAGATATGGATGTAAAACAGTCTCGATTCTTTGTTAAAAGCAAAAAAACAGTGCAGGTAGCATACATTTTACGTAAATATTGCAAAATATGAGGCTAGTCTGTAAGGAAATTAGCAGCCGCCATATGTAAACAAAGAGCTTTTTCTGTTGAAAATTCTGAATTCTGAATAAATGCTTAAATCCCTGAATTCTTTATAGATATGGACGTAAAAGAGTCTTGATTATTGGTTAAAAGCAAAAAAAAACAACTGCAGTTTGCATTTACTTTACGTAAATATGTCGAAGAATGAGGCTTGTCCGTATCGGTTAATATCTCCCATTGATATTTTTTTTCACGTTTAAAAATGCATGCATGGTACGAAAAATTTAATAATTACCTTGAATCCTCGAACAAATCACTCCTGAGACAATCCTTCCTGTTTGATTGCGGTACAGCTTTCGTACTTTTTCAATCCTAAACCAGGCGTTGGATCACTGCATGTGTTGACTCTGCGACCGACTGTGAAAAACTGAAGCGGACTGTAGGGCGGCTCCCGACTAAAAGGCTTTGCGCAGTGAAGGTGGAATGTGACCCGTCAATCACTATGAGGTCTATGGCTGCACTGTACATTAAAATAGGCTAAAAAGTCTGGGTGTACCATAGTTACATTCACTCAAGATTACAGATTTCAATGAATATAAGTAATATCTGTTTATGGATCAAGATTTCACTAAGTAACATTTTCCATGCAGTATTAAACTGAAAAATATTTAAAATCCAATGACTACTGATGTTAGTACTGGTACCTGGGTTGGTAATTCATCCGTAGTAATTGCAATTGTTAAATAAATGGCAATTGACTAGATTATAATTTTAATCATGTATTTTTGTTTCAATAACTATTAAGGAAATTATCACAACTATTAAAAATTGCAATACTGCCTTACCATCTGAAGCAGGGGTCGGGAACCTTTTTGGCTGAGAGAGCCATGAACACCACATATTTTAAATGTAATTCTGTGAGAGCCATGCAAAATGTTTAAAACTAAAAGTACAAGTAATATGTACATTTTATGTCATTTCAACACGTTTAAAGTACAACCTGTCCTGAATGTCGCCTGATCTGGTAAAAATGTGAGCGCCCCTTACTGGTTGCTCTTTTTAATGCTTCCCCTGTTAACCTTACGCCGGCAAGGTTTTCCCCGAGGTCCTAGCTCCCTTCCTATTACATAACGAAACCTTTTTTTTTTTTCTTTCTTTATTAATAATTGAAAATTTGTGTGTGAGCCAGATGCAGCCATCAAAAGAGCCATATCTGGCTCGCGAGCCATAGGTTCCTGACCCCTGATCTGAAGTAATCTCCCCTCACCAATCTGGTCGAAAGATGTTATGTAGCTGTAAAATGTTGGATGAGTTCCCACTTAACAAGAAACATTGCTGAACACAAAGAGCATTAAATATTAAAGAACTTTAACGCACGCAAAAGGCACGGCGCTGGTTCTCAGATACAAACAGGACTGAGGAACACTTCACTTGATGAAAATAATGTTAAAACGGTGTTAGGAATTGAAAGGAATATGAAGTAAGTACTTTGCTCAACATAAACCAAAGTTAATGATAATTCTGAAGTTGATTAGCTGTTGCTAACGTTCTGGTAAAAGTGACATATCATGGACGTAAGGTTAGGCGCTACGTGCAGCCATTAGAGTGTAAAATTTGCATGGTGTAGTTTTATTCTCTCTGTGTCCTTCCTTTCTCCTCTTTGCTCGATTTCATTATCTGCTGTTGCTATAGTAACTGCCCCTAATCATGCATGTTCGCTGAGTCAGGAAAAGAGGAGAAGAGAGCGTCAATCTGTATCACTAGGTGGCAGTCATCTACTAAAAAAAAATACAGCAATTGCTGTTATTTAAAAAGTTTCTGCCAGTAGGTTTTTATTCGCACCACTTTTCCATATATGCTGTGGGCTGCTGCTTTAAAAATAACTCCTTTTGTGAGTGGAGTTTGCTGTAATGACTTTTTTTCCTCACAAGAAGACCGAAGTTGCAGCGAATAGTTCATGGTAGATGAAGCACTCACAAATGATTCTTTGTGACTGCATCTCCAGTCTGTGCTGTTTAATGGCTTAAGTATGGGAGAAAAAACATGAGAGACTCACTCCTGGGACCATATTACAAGAACATCCAAATGAGAAAATCCTGTCTTTATCCGTTTTAAGAAAGCAATTTAAAAAATTTTGCTAGACCTGAGTAATGTTGGTAAATCATTGTTGTCAATGGTGCGAGAAAATAACTTTCTGCAAACTACACTCAATTTGGCGACAGTGCATTTGAAATGATTTAATGTGTTATTGTGGTTCCTGAATGCCTCTGCCTGGGTATTGTTTTGTGTTTGTATCACAGAAAACAAAAAGTCATTCGATAAGCAGAACACATTTGTGGTGTTAGCCTGGTTAGGTCTGCCATCATGCACAGGTACGTCCCCAAAATTCGCGCATTGTGAGCCTATCCTCCCCGAACACTTATATCCGTTTGTACTGATTTTATTTTCCAGGAGGACTTTGGCCTTTCTCACACTGTCGAAGGTACCGAAACCTGGTTTAATGACCATGGTGTAATTGCACTTGATTAGTCAGCAAAACTCCCTGACCTAAATCCCATACATAATATACAGACTGTTGTCAAAAGAAGGGTGGGATACACCAGTCCCAACAATGCAGATAACATGAAGGCTTGTATGGACTTAACCTGGACGTCTGTTGTACAGTGAGTCTGTTGTACAGTGACACAGGTTGAATGCCATGCCACGGCACACTGAAACAGTCAGGGGCGCCACTAAGTTTCAAGAACAGGGGGGCTTAGCCCCCAGGCGGTTACATGGGATGTAAGTGAATTTAGCGTACAAGCACTTACTTCACATACTTCACAAACCGCTAACAAAAGACTGATAATTTATATACTGTATATACAGTGTATCACAAAAGTGAGTACACCCCTCACATTTCTGCAGATATTTAAGTATATATTTTCATGGAACAACACTGACAAAATGACACTTTGACACAATGAGAAGTAGTCTGTGTGCAGCTTATATAATAGAGTTAATTTATATTCCCTTCAAAATAACTCAAAATATAGCCATTAATATCGAAACTCCTGGCAACAAAAATGAATACACCCCTATGAAAAAACGTACATCCCTAAATGTCCAAATTGAGTACTGCTTGTTATTTTCCCTCCAAAATGTCATGTGACTCGTTACAGGAGTGCGCTCAGCATTGCTGCAGAGATTGAAGAGGTGGGGGGATTAGCCTGTTAGTGCTCAGACCGTACGCCGCACTCTACATCAAATTGTTGTGCATGGCTGTCACCCCAAGAGGAAGCCTCTTCTGAAGACGGTACACAAGAAAGCCCACCTGTCTCATCAGACCATAGGACATGGTTCCAGTAATCCATATGCTTTGTTGACATGTCATCAGCAAACTGTTTGCGAGCTTTCTTGCGTCTATGCGTGAAGTGAGAAAAACAGCTGATGCTCCAGAAGGAAGTCGCCCAAAAGATAGTTGCAACAAGAGTGCATACTTAACTCTACTCGGATCTTCACAATGCAAAAAAAAAAAAGGTAGTACCGACTGCAAGCAATGTCACAGGGTTATTGCGGACTGGATTCTCAAAGATGTGGGTGTTCTCTATATGAACAAGTAGAATGGATTGAATAGCGATGCACTGAAGGGGCGCTCTACCTTACTCTATAAAGTAAGGAGAAACTGAAGGATTTACAATCATATTTAAGTGACAGGTTAAATGATTATTGATTTAAACTAATATTACGGCAACTTTATAGTGAATATGTCTGCATTTTTGT
The DNA here is from genome assembly GCF_030265065.1 of Corythoichthys intestinalis. Classification (NCBI taxonomy): domain Eukaryota; kingdom Metazoa; phylum Chordata; class Actinopteri; order Syngnathiformes; family Syngnathidae; genus Corythoichthys; species Corythoichthys intestinalis. The sequence continues at coordinate 12,898,781 of NC_080401.1, read as the reverse complement.
ATTTTTTTTCTCAATATGTTTCAGGGGTTCAGCCCCCCTGAAATAGGCCTAACGATGCCACTGGATGCAGTAACCCATGCAAACCGAGTATTCAACCAAGTATTTCTTGAGTGCACCTGACTATAAGCTGCACTGCTTAAATGTCACAAATCTAAGAAAAAAAATCAATATATATGCTGCACCGCTGGTGTCCATATCTTAATCTGGGTTATTTACAAAGAAGTTACACAGAAATTTCTGACTGATCAAATATATCTTTATTAACCAACCAAACACGCACCTACATGCCGAGTTGCATTCTTGTTCATGTGCAGCGACGTGTCACTCGGGGGAGCCATACACCACAAGTCCAACTCATCTAAAACCTTAGAAAAAAGAAAAAAAAAAGCCCTAATTGCAAAACCCAGATCACCACATTCAGAAAGAAGACAAAATGTAATCCTCTTTACCCTGCCTTCTCAGCTTGAAGTGGACAAAGTTCTCTTATACATTTCTATACTCAGGTCCAGGGCTAATGGCTAGTGCTAGCTCTTAGTACAGCAGCTTTGTTGTAGCACACTGTAGCAATCTGTCCTTTTTAAAACCAAAACAAAGTCAAAACATGGCTAGCCATTAACTGTTCTTCTGTAATGGGATCAAGCATTGGACAAAAACTTCCTGGGCAGTAAAGTCTACTGAGTGCAGGTTGAAAATGGCTAATGAGCTCTAGTGTCACATCCTCTTGTCCTAGCAATCAAAGGATGTCCATCTTTCTAAAATTGTGTTTTTGTTGTTGTGGCAGCATCAGATGGAGTCCTATTCATTTGTAAAATCTATATTTTTAAAGACGTCTGACAAAGTTTCTAGCAAGCTTTGTCGGTGCTAGTGTAGCTGCTGAGAGCCATGTCGTGGCAGAATTCAAATACACATTCTTTTAAAATATGTCTAATTAAACATGGTTATACTTAAAGGGCTCCCCTGTAGTAGCAGCAAGGTCTCTTGGCAACACGTCAGCATGCACCTGTAATTAACAGATTTTTGCTCAAACAGACCTGATGGAGCTAACTAGCTAAGGGTTCGTTTCGAGAAAATGATAAACACTGAGCATTCACAGATACCCACGGGAACTCAAGAATGTTGTCAAAATGGCAGGCTCACCCTAGTTGTTAGGGACTAAGCAACGTCATCATGATGCTTTGGGTACGGTGCGAAATGAAGTGAAAATGTTATTTTAAAAAATCCTTTTAAAAATGATAAAATAATCCATAAATAAATTGCTTGGTTATGAAAGCCACATGGTAAATAAATAGTTCGCTTCGACTTCCGGGAACTATATTTGAAATGTGAGATGAAAACCCGTAGGGAGAACTACATTAAACACAAATGATGACCCATTGGTTAAACTGGAGGAGCTTCTAGAAGGAAGGTCTAATTTATTAGAAAACGTCTTGATTGTTGAATGTGAAGGTACCACTAAAAAATACGTGAAAAAAAATGCGCAGGACTAGTAAAGTAGTGACGCATAGTACTGTTGTGACTCAGGTACAAGTGTTCTCAAGAGACATGTATGTCAGACAAATCCAGCTGAGAAGAACCAACAAAAACTAACATCATATGTTAAACTTAAATTTAACGTTAGAAATTTAAAAAAAAAAAAAAAATTGTTTTTGACTGGGAGCGGGATGGGATTGGATTTACTTTTTGACACAGCCCCAGGATTGGGATGGAATAGGAATTTTTCTCTGGGAGTGGATTCTCACTTCCGTTCCATCCCACTCCCAATTCATTCTCTAGTACAGTGGTGTCCAAACCTGTCCTCAAGGGCTGTTGTGGCTACTGGTTTTTGTTCCTACCAATCGAGCACAGACAGTTTAACCAATGAGGCTTCTGCTAAAACAAGCAGCACGTGACTGCAATCAACTGATTACAATTGTAAAACACAAGATTGGTGAAACGGTGTCGTTTTGTTTTGTTGTAATGAAATACAGCACCCACTGCGGCCCAATGTGGAATAGTTTGGACACACATGCTCTAGTACAAACGTAGGGAAAAAAAGTAGTGTCTTATAGACTGGAAAATACGGTACATGTAATTAAGTTGAGTCTGCTAATGAGACATTGCACTTTTTGCGGCTACTATGCTACTATAAGACTTGTGTTGAATCAGGTTATTTCCTTAACTGTTTAACTGTCAAGTCAATTACTGTCAACACTCTAGGAAAGGTTCATACTTGTTTATACAACGGAGCAATCTATAATTATCTATCTGATTTTGATGCTTACAGCACAGGCTCAATGCTCCTGCGGTAACTGTCTGAGTGTGTCTAGTTGTCTGTCTATACAGTACGTGCCCCGTGACTGACTGACAACCAGTTTAGTATATAGTCCACAGTTTGTCCACTTATTTTTACATTCTATGGAAAGGACAGATGAAAGTGAGAGGCAAGTTCCAGTTCAAGCAGACAACGGCAGAATAGTACCGTTCTCCTCCTCAGAGTGCTGATGGGATATTCAGTATACATGAAATATAGAAGATTTCCAGAATTAATATTGAAGGGTGAGTCTGGTACAAGAGACAGACAGACAGACAGACAGACAGACAGACAGACAGACAGACAGACAGACAGACAGACAGACAGACAGATAGATAGATATGCATACCTGCAGATTGATACATGGATTGATAGAAACTCTCTGTGATGCACTGCTCTCCAGTTTCCTAGCAACTTCCATTCACAAAATGCCGGATAAGGAAATAACATCCAGTATAGAGGCTCAATATACCCTCTGATACACTCTCAGTGTAAGAAGAAAAACACACAAAGGTGGCTTCTCTGAGAGGAAATGATAAAGCAGTTAATGTCTTCTTTCCCCTTTGGCTTTTCCCATCAGGGGTCGCCACAGCAAATCAGTTGCCTCCATCTAACCCTTTCTTTTGCGTCATCTTCTCTCACAACAACTACCTTCATGCCTTCCCTCATCACATCCATCAACCTCTTCTTTGGTGTTCCTCTTGGCTTCCTGCATTTCAGTTGGATCTAATCCTTGAATATACTGTATGCTCTCCCGTTGATGGACTCATTTCTGGGCCTATCCATTAGAGGTGTGCATCGGCACTGCCCTCACGATTCGATTAGATTACAATTCGGAGGGCCACGATTCAATTTGATTCGATTCAGAGGGTCACGATTCGATTCGGTTCGATTCGGCAATGCATTGCGATGCATTAAAGCCTGGGATGCATTAAAATTCTAAAGCAAAGCATATTTTTCGTGAATCATGAGCCAACACAAGCAGACAGACATTAAACAACTTTTTATTGGCTCTTGTGTCACTCCTGGTTGAAGTCAAATGAAAATAGTATACTTTCATATATATATTTTTTTAAAAATCAGATCACAGCATTTAATTAGTGCTTTGAATGAGACCAGGGCTTTCTCTTTTTTTTTTTTTTTTACACACAGTAGCAGCCTTTCACACAGTGCAACATCTGAACTCCTGTGCAAAATCAGTAATAACGGTGACTGTATTTTAGTCACAACGACCCATCAATAAAAATATTCAAGTAAATATTAAAGAAAACGACAAAGAAAATATTGTAGTGCAGCAGCATCTTTATCGCAATATCAATCCAGGGATCAGTTCAGTTGCAAACAAAACATCAACTAAATTGCAATGTAGAACAATAGTAAAATGTAGGCCTAGCCTATCTTATATCTATAATATTTCTCGCTCCCTCTTTCTCCGTTTCAGCCATTGTTATGTTATGTCCTATCTCTCTGCTCTCTCGATTACAACTGCGCTTGTCTGTGACGTTACTCCGGTGAGGAAGCGGATTTGGGTTCCTCGTCACCCCTGCATAGAGGTTAGATCTTGTGCCCGAACCCGACCCGACCCGAAATGTTAAGCATTCACGTTTGGGTGGGTCGGGTTGGGCCGCCGCGCCGGACTAATAAATTATAAAAAAAAAAAAAAAAAAATGCGCAGAGGGCTGTCTTTTTCTTCTTCTCCTCCCGTTATTTCGTTGTGTGAATGCTTTTATAATTCTCATAAAAATATGTAGACTTTTTAAATATTGAGTAAACTTGTGTTTTTTTCCTGCCAACTGAGAATTCGTTACAAAAGACACTTTTATTTATGCACACAAAGGCAAATGTGATCCTTTTGAATCTTCTCCTCTGTGTGTCTGTAGAACCGTGTTTTTTTTTTTTTTTTAATTAAACTTTCCCAGCGTTATTTCGTTGTATAAATGCTTTTATAAATCTCATAAAAATATGTAGACTATTTAAATATTGAGTAAACTCGCGTTTTTTTTTCTGCCAACTGAGAATTCGTTACGAAAGACACTTTTATTTATGCACACAAAGGCAAATGTGATCCTTTCGAATCTTCTCCTCTGTGTGTCTGTAAAACCGTGTTTTTTAAAAAATATTAAACTTTCCCAGCGTTATTTTGTTGTGTAAATGCTTTTATAAATCTCTTAAAAATATGTAGACTATTTAAATATTGAGTAAACTTGCGTTTTTTGTCTGCCAACTGAGAATGTGTTAGGAAAGACACTTTTATTTATGCACACAAAGGCAAATGTGATCCTTTCGAATCTTCTCCTCTGTGTGTCTGCAAAACCGTGTTTTTTTATATAAAACTTTTCCAGCGTTATTTCGTTGTGTAAATGCTTTTATAACTCTTATAAAAATATGTAGACTATTTAAACAGTAAGAAAACTTAGAAATGAAAATAAATTGCTGCTGCTGCGTTTTTTTTTTCCGCATCACTGGGCTCGGGCATGCAAATCTAGTTAATTGATCTGGCTGGTCGGGCTTCAATACCAGCGGGCCGTGTCGGGTTGGGCTGGAATTTTTTAGGCCCGATCTAACCTCTACGGGCTTGCTTTGAATGTAAAGTAGCTCTCTCTACAGGTAAACATGAGAATAACGATACAAATGGGGAAACCAAATCCACTGCATCACCGGAATTGCGCAGGGAAGATTTTTGACCGTACTTATATATTTTAAAATGCGCTGAATCGATTCAGCGTGTTGCCCGCATTGAATCGAATCGTCACTGCCTCGCATCGGGATGCATCGCCGCATCGGTTATTGTTGACACCCTTACTATCCATTCTGGTCTCTCCCAAAGTGAACTTCAGCATCTTCATCTTTGCTACCTCCAGCCCTGTCTCCTGTCCTTTTTCTCACTGACGCTGTCTCTAGACCAAACAACATCACTGGTCTCATCACATTCCCTATAATTTTAGCTGAAACTCTTCTATCACACATGAAACCTAACACCTTTCTAGACTTGTATCCCACTCATGCACCTCCTCATTTCACCACCAGATTTACTTATCTATTTTCCTTCCAGAATAAACACCAAATACTCTCCTGGCCGTCTCCCTGATCACATTTGATGTAATTGTTCAGTTATCTGGAGCACCTCTTGACCATCCAGAGCCTGTCTCAATTCCTTCCTGAAAGTCCAACAAAACTCTTCTCTTTTTAGCTCCTACCATTTTGTCTTCTATTCTGCTTTCCTCATCTTCCTCACCACCAGAGTCATCCTACACACCACCACCCTATGCCGTCTGGCTACACGCTCAACTACCACTACTTTAGAGTATCTACTTCAGATTATACTGTCTGTCCAAGATGTAGTCTAACTGTGGACTCCTACCTACACTCTTATTGGTCACCGTATGTTCCTACCTTTTGTGGGAGAAAGTATTCACCATGGCCATTTCCATCCTATTTGCAAAGTAAACCACCATCTTTCACCTGTTTCCTGCACCGACATGTCCACTGAAGTCTGCACCAGTGACAACTCTCACTTCAAAGTCAAAGTCAAAGTTTGCTTTATTGTCAATTCTACCACATGTGCAAGGACAGACAGAGAATTGAAATTGCGTTACTCTCTATTGGGATGCTCTGCATCATTTCGTCCAAGGTCCCTGTGTTGTCCAGGAAAACCAAGACAGCGAAAGGCTTTGTACAATGATGAGATTTTTTTCAAATTACAAACTGCAGTTTGGAGAAAACATTGTGACAGATTACTTGTCTGTAATACAGCGTATCCCCCGAATGGGTTGCGGTACCTGCTTTTATACCCTTCTAGTTCCTGAGGGCAGTCTAACACTAAAGCCAAATTTATGCTTCTGCGTTGCGGTGACAAAGTAGCAACGGCGTAGACCCTACGTCAGAGGTGGGAAAACCGGTCCTCGAGGGCCGCAGCAGCTCCAGGTCTTTGTTCCAACTGATTCAACACAGACAGTTAAACCAATACGGTTTCAGTCGAAACAAGATGCACCTGACTGCAATCAACTGATTGCACTTGTAAGGCACCAGATCGGTGAAACGCTGGCCAAATCCCACATCCACTGTGGCCCTTTGTGGAATAGTTTACCCACCCCTGCCCTACGTCGTCAATGAGCATTTGAAGTTCTGCGTGAAAGCAACGCGTTGCTCTGTAATTCACTGCCAAGCTACTAGAGGGGTGTTGCGTTGTGTTTGTGCGGTTTTGGGGAACTCTTGTCGAATTCCTTGAGTTTTCTTCCGGTTAGACAACAATGGCAGCGGAGTTGGAATGCTTGAATGTGGACCTTCAACTCATCAACATTGAACAACAAATGTTGATCATACAAATGTTGAGGCGCAAGCGACGCAGGAGACAGTTGCGGAGGGGGTCTGTCCGACTGTTGATGCCGCACAGAGACTTGCAGTCACATTATGACTTCTAGACTCCGGTGGAAGCCAGCAAGCTGTGGCGGCTAGCTTTCACTGGCGTTGAGCAATGTGTTCAGTATTTTGTCTGAGGTCTGCAAAGCATTGTGGACAGCCCTCCAGCCCGATTTTTTGCCGTGTCCTACAATCAGCCAGTGGGAAGCCATAACACATTTCTGCCGGCTATGGAACTTCCCAAACTGCGTTGGAAGCCTTGATGGTAAACAAGTTATCATCAAAGCACCGAGGCAATCTCAATCAGTGATGATGTATCAAGTTGTAAACTGTCTATTGTTGAGAATTAAACATCAAAACAACTCTTTTGACGCCAAACCTGTGCTTTATTCTTCATATACTTGAAGTGTAAATGTAAATAAGTCACAGGCTCACAGCAAACATATGTACAAAATAAATGATAAAGTGCACCAACAATAATACCATATAAAGTGATCAAAAGCTGGCAGTTTTTGCCCGGCTGGGTCACCGCTTCATGTGGCCATTCGCTTCCGAACACACACATACTTGTCTCGGAGGTTCTTCCATTTTTTTATGCATTCGCTGACCTCCAGCCCCGTTTTTTCAGCAATCTCCCTCCATGAATTGCTTTCCATGTGGCAATCTTTATAATGCCTTGATGAAACATTGTACATAGTACATTGATCATACTTGCGAACCTCTTCGATGATCCTCCCGTTGGCTTGGTCCATTTTTGAGTGTAGCGCAAGAATGTTTGTAAATGGCGGTGATTTCGCGCTGAACTGGAAACAACAGTCTGGCAGGACCAATCACAGCCCGTTTGTGTCACGGCACCACGCGTTGACGTGATGCATAGTCAGTGTTGTCAATAACGGCGTTAGGGTATAATGGCGTTACTAATGGCATTATTTTTTTCAGTAATGAGTTATCTAATTGATTACATTTCTCATCTTTGCAACGCCGTTACCGTTACTGAGGATGTAAAGGCGTGCGGTACTATGCATTACTACGTTGGTTGAATGACGCGGGAAAAGACACGGACTCACGGAGAGCGCAGAGCGGGGTTTGGGGGGAGGGAAAGGAGTTGTGACGCTGTTGCAAACGCGATGCTAGGCAGCTCCAATACCTGACTGTAGCCGATAGCCTACAAACTATGCCAGCATGAGGCTACGGTAGATATCACATGTATATAGAACTAGATGCGAAATGACAGGCTTGACGGCGTGAGCACATGTATAGAGAACTAGATGCGAAATGATAGACTCGCCTGTGTTAGTAAACAGCCGCCATCTTAAAGCAGTAGTCTCCACATGAAGGATCTGTTGTAGAGAACCTTCCTCGCGAACCTAAGTAACTTTTTATCTAAAATACTTTTACCTAAATCGGCAAAATCTTGACTTGAATCTATCTTTAAATGATGAAATAGTTTAAAAACTTCTACATGTCGAAATTAGACAGAAAGGAACTAATCCAATAACGGGAGCAATTTTAACAACTTTAACGGTTGATTCACAATATTAAATGACTTCCAAACATAGCAAAGGTTACTTTCTAGTTATCGCAATATCGGCAATACCCTCATGCCTAGTTAAGTTTAGGGTTAAAAAAATGGGCTAGGGCCAATGGTCCCAAAAACCCTTTGAACTTCACATAGTGTAACCTATGTTTTTTTTTTTAATGAAAAAAACCCAAAAATGAAAAGTAACACCAGTTACTTTGCCAAGTAACTAAGTACTCTTACATTTAGGTAACTGAGTTTCTAACTCAATTACATTTTGGGAGAAGTAATTTATAACTGTAATTAATTACTTTTATAAAGTAAGAATAACAAAACTGCGCGGTCATGATTTTGTGGAGGTGCACGTCACGCTATGGCTATGGTCGTAAATTGGGTCTGCCTTGACGGCGTAGATCCGTCACAGAAGCATAAATCAGCCTCAAGACGTGACCTTATATGGCTGTTCTCATAATGTGTTTGTTGCTAATGGTTGAACAAATATGGTATTGTAAGACGTGACCTTATATGGCTGTTATCATAATGTGTTTGTTGCTATTGGTCGAACAAATATGGTATTGATAAAATCAAAGGTGTTAACATGCATCATTCTTCCACCACCTAGTTTTAGATTATTGGCTAGCCATGCCAACACATAAATCAGACAATGGGTAATCTCAGTGGAACCACACCAAGTCAGGCTCTTGCACGTAATATTCAACAGATCTCAATTGATTGAAATTAACGCAGAGACAAGACACAGAGACATGTGGGCCAAGCCATATTGGAAATCTTAGAACTACTGTATGTTGCCAAGGAAACGATGGATATTTCAAGACAGTTGTTCAAGACTGCCTGGTATTCAGTGCTGCTATTGTTGCGTCTTTATGTTTAGTTGCATTATCGTAGTGTCTGACTTGTTGAGTGTCAGGAATTACTATTTATAGAAGCAACGATGGGATCATTACTTTATATTATTATATACTATTATCATTATTCGTACTGTATATGGAACTTTTATTAACATTAAAAATCTTTACTAGGGTTCATTTGATTTCATTAGCATTTATTAGTAAAACATTAACACTGGTAGCAATTATATATCTCCTTTCAAGCAAATGTTTTTTTCCCCCCTAATTAACGCCTTTCATTCTTTTTAATTGTCTGATTCATAGTCTGTAGCACAATCATGGACACTGTGTGGTTTTATTTGTTGCTCGTGTTGTTGTCCTTTTAATTCTTTTAAGAAGTTAAATTTGACATTTTTAGCCCTGTATACGTCTGCTTTCGGAGTGAACTTTGTAGGACGGCCAGACTTGTTGGCAAGTTTTGAATGTCCTCCACTTGTACACTATTTTCCTGACTGTGGAATGGCTGATTATATATTCTTTTGAGATCTTTTGAAATCCCTTACCAGACTCATAAGAGTCTACAATCTTATTTCTGAAGGCCTAAGACAGCTCATTTGATCTCACCATGCTGTTTTCCCTCACTTCAACAGTCAGTCACTGTTGAAAGTATTCTGCGTTGAGGAGTGGGGCAAACTTTCTTCAGACCGATGTCAAAGACAGATGGCTACAAAAAGCGTCTCACTGAAGTTATTTTAACCAAAAGGGGTAACACTCGATATTAGGTGGTAGGGTGTCCTAACTTTTTTCCTCCCTTTTTGTTTATAAATTTGGTTTAATGAGTAAAACAATGCTATTTTTTGTTGTTTACCTCCAATTAAATCTCTTTCTTTTCCAAAGATAATTAACAAAAACAAGATCAGACATTGATATGGGAACATATTTTAATGAAGAACTGAATATTTACACAGCCCAAAAAAAGATTAGGTTATAAAGGACACAAGAGCAAACTAGCAATTTGTCCTTGGAAGTTTGAAGTGAAAGTCAAATGTGTATTTGGAAGTTTTGCAAAGCTGAAGGCAAATAATTCTGATGCCGTCGTCAGTGCTATCATAGCTCATGATATCATAGCTCATGATAGCACATCCAAAGTGGGAATTAGAAACATGCAAGAAGCATCTATTGCTGATTTGACATCATATAGGATAAATGTCAACAGAGGGGTAGGGCTGCTGCTACTACTCACATCATGTGGTACAAGATTGCAGTGGCGCATATGTCAGATTTAAAGCCGTACATTTCAATACCGAGCTATTTTTCGAAACGATCAGTTTTTTTATCCTAAGCTCTGCTATTTCCATCTACGTTTAACCGTTAAAGCAGTGGTTCTTTGCTAAAGGTACCGAACCACACATGTTTCACGTGTGGATTCATTGAACCCTTCATAATTAGATAGTAAAGCATTTTTTTTTAAAAAATTCAAAACCGATACATTTAAGCTAGCAAGCTAATAATGAATAATAATTAAGCAAATTTCTGCTCAAAATTCTGCTCGTTTTGAAAGCATGTTTTATAAACAGGTCAAAATTTGTGACCCCGCTGCCCATTGCTCTGTTGTATTCCCTCATACCAAGTGCAAGTCAACCTTCCACAAAGCAAACCAGTTCCTCCTCCCATCAGATCGAGGACTAGGAGTTAAAAGAAATGATTAAGCCTGTAAATTGGGAGCAAACCAGTCCAAAACCTGGTCTAAAAAGCCACTTTGGCTAGATTTAATCAGCGTACGAAAATAGGGCTCTGCATTTCTTTACTTTCGCCGAACCCCTTAGACTTACTCACCGAACCCCTGGGGTTCGATCTAACCCAGGTTAAGAACCACTGCGTTAAAATTATATATAATCAACTATATTCTCTTGTAAAATGTTCTCAGTTCTTCCTTTTTTTATTTATTTATTTTACTTTTCATTTTGTTGTGTGTATACTCAGAAGTATTGAGACCTATTCAGTTTCAGTTTATTCACACATCATTCAAGGTACACACAAAACATAGTCATATACAGTTGATCTATTAAGATGCACGAAAAGGACACTCCAAAGAAGCTATTTCAAGCTTTTAGTAGGGGCCCAGTTGGACAGCATACACGTACACACACACCCATACACATGCAGACAAGTAAGACATTTTCACCATTCTGGTTACATTGGATTTGATATTTGATACCTTAGTAATGTTATTCAAAGAATCAGCATATTAAACATACCAAGCTAGGAGATGTGTTTTGAGTTTTTTCTTAAAAATGGAAATGGAGTGTGGCATTTTGAATATTTTGTCAAGTTCATTCCAGTTCCATGGTCCTATCTGCACACAATGCCAAATCTTTACGCTACACTTTGGCGTTTTTTTCCCCCAGTGATTTGTTTTTTTCTTCTGGTAGTATATGTGTGCTGAGGAGTACAAATTGGGATGAGATCACATAACCTATGGTTTAATTTATGGATGATCTGATACATTACGCTATCATTTTGATTGCATCTTTTTATCAATTAAATGAGTCATATGACAGATTGGTAGGCAAAAATGGTACTGTAACTAGCAACAAACAACATTGCTGTCTTCTTCGGCTTGCCAGATAAGCGCTTCACAAACTAATTTTTGGTGAAATTTCGCCTGGTATGTGTGCTGTATCACAAATGGTTATCATACCATTGTTGCATTTCAATCAGAAATGACAGAGGCCAAGAACCTTTTAGTGAGGTGCAGTAGGTTAACACAGAGATAAAAGAGCTTAATTACGATCTGCAGGTTAGTTTCTATCTCCATGATGGGAAGACTACTAATGTACTACTAATGTGTTTTTCTAAACATATATACACACTTGCAAAGATATCTTATTTTCTAATGAATTGATAGCATCCACAAAGATGATTTTACTCATCAAAACATTTTAATTTCAATTCCCAAATTCACCCAGCTAAACACGCTATCTTTGTCCTGGTCAATAGATCTACTTACTAAAGAACGTAGCATGAGCATGGCAACTTGTTTCATATTTTAGATGAATTCAGGACAAAACAATAACAACTTCTCCAGCTGACAATTGACTGTCAAAATTAGTAAATCAAGGCTTTATCATCAAGAACAATGTTAGAAGTAAAACATTTTTATGCAATGTTTAAATATTAGGGCCATTTAATGAATAATTTAAGTGCATGTCTTACATACTCTATATGGCTCCTTTAACTAGTAAATCAATCAGGAGTTAGACTAGTGTTATTATTGCATGATTGGACCCCAGAGAGACTTTTCAGTCCAAAATCTTAAAGCTCTTACCTCACAAACATCATTATGGATGAATTGGAAAAACAAAATGAATTAGCAATTTGCTAAATCTGCAAGGTCTTTGTTTCTTTTTAATTTTTTCCCATTTTCCCTACCTGCACATGTATAAGGTGAACTTGATATTCCAAGGTTTTTCCACGTTTATACATTTAGGTTATAACCAGCAGTGAAAGTGGTTTGAATTTTTGGCTGGAACTCCCTGACATAAAGGTTCGCCATGGAGCCAGAATTATTTTTTTTGGGGGGGGTGGGGGAGTTGTCAAACCTTGTAACACCACTGAAATGCAAAAAAAACTGCTTTTGGCATAGTAATACAATACCTATAAGTGCACAGACAAAAAACACATGCAATAGGCTACTGCATTACACATGCTGTTACAAGGCATACACGAGAAACTGATTTTCAATCAAAACTGTGTTTTATTTTCAATGATTTGCAAAAACAACAGTTAGCAAAAACACCAGTTATGCGACCTTCCATCTCCGGTTTTTTATTTTCCCTCATCTCAAATGCAAAACATAAATTTTAACTACTTAAGAACATAGGATGTACATTAAAAAGGAAGGAAATGTAAACATTTACTTATATTTTTTGTTAAATAATAAAGATACAAGTACCATACATTAACAAAACAGGTACAAATTTACGTTATGCACAGTGAAATGGAATATATTTTGAAGATAATGCAAATATTAACTTTTTTTTTTTTTTATTACAAAGAAATGCATAAGTAGTCCACCATAAATGAACAAAAATAAATCCAAACTGCACATTGACATGGAAGGTGTTCTAAACCTCCCAATCAAAGCAAATAAAATAAAATAAAATAAGCCTCTTTAACTCGTTCCTTTCCCTGATTGCCCTTTTTTATCCTATTAATTCAACAAGATTGTTCTTTTGTGGTTTTTTTGCTGTTCCAGAAAGCATTTGCATTTGATTAAATCAGAGCTAACTATCCATGCTGATCACATGTCAGTCTGTCAGCCAATTGAACGGACAACTGAGTCCAGGGTGGTTTGCTGCATGCATAGGCACACCAACTCGACTTGTCGTTGAGTCGTCAGACTCAGACAAACTGCTGCAGCTTGGTGAGCGCCATAGAATAAATAATTCATATCGGTGGAAACGGATTATGCTACACAGGCACCAAAGACTTCACCATCCGTTGACTAGACTGCTCCTACAGACATTGCACCATGCCTTCCCGTAGGAGGCCGGGCCAGGCAGAGTGTCGTGAACTTTCACTGCTATAAATGGAAACACACGCTGCGTTCAAATGCTGGATTTAGGTGGAAAAGGACGAAAGTTTATTATATTAAATAGCACCATGCATGCACTTTGAAACATTGTGAAAAAAATGAATGGGAAAAAATTTGCGTAATATCATCTTGAAATATTTACGTAAAATGAGTGGTAAGTGCCAGGTTTTTTGCTTTTAACCAAGAATTTATACTGTTTTACGCTGATATCTATAGAAATTCTGGGATTTACGCACTATTTTACAAGAACTTTCAATTTAAAAAGCTCTTTTTTTTTTAATGACGGCCCCCACATTGGATTACACAATAGCGTAACTTTATATTGAAATATTTAAAAATGTAAGATGAAAATAAAAGATAACTGCCCGTTTTTTTGCTTTTAACCAAACATCTAGACTGTTTTATGTTCAAATCTATAGAAATTCTGGGATGTACGCATTTATTTACAAGAATTTTCAACTTAAAAAGCTCTTGTTTTGTGATGGCCACCATGTTGTATCCATACACAGTAGCGTAACTTTTCATTCAGATGATCAGGTAATTTTCAGCCAATTGCCCGTTTTTTGGTAAAAAAACATAAGTAATCTAAACATGTCTGCATCCATACAAAAAAAAAAAAAAAATCGCATTTTACTTGTTTTATTTTATGTAACATTTCAATTTAAAAACGACGGGGGCTAAAAAGCCTGCAATACGTGCTGAGGCAATAGTAACATCGGAATTAAACCTAAATAATTTTTTGTGTATAGAAAAATGCAAATTTTGCTTTTGTTGAGTAAAACTAAGATCATTCTTCCTGCTTTCCTCAAGTATTAAGTTTAAGAGTGAATTATTAGCTGTTAAAAACTTGCACAAAAGAACAGAAGAAAAACTGCAGAAAAAAACCTAAGTCGCAATTTCAGGCAAAAACTTATATGATATGTTAAATATTGCTATTGATCCTGAAAACATAGGTGATTATCTCTGCATTTGGGGATTTTTGTGCACCTAACGTAAAATTTGAGAATTCTATATCCATTTAAAATTTTGTTATATATAAAAAAATAACTAATTGGGATTTTATCAGGGAACGACTTTGAATTTTTTGATGTCGCTTCTCATGGAGACTCATATATGCCTAAGGGAGGTTCCTGTTTTCCTGTTTAAGTCGCTAGCAGCTTTGGTTTTGAAAATGTTTGAATTTAAAATTTTTGAAAATACGCCCCCTTAGGATCAGCCTCGAGCCCCGTGTCCTGTCAACTGATAGTGAAGTCGACGCAGGCAATTTATTATGCTTGCTGTCAACATTGGTGGATATAAATCTGATGTTGGTAGATTGTTTTCTTTTTGGAGATGAGATGTGTGTGTGGCAGTCTGGCAGTTTTTTTTTTTTTTTTTTGTAACATGGGGTTTTGACAGTTGCTATCATATTGTCGGGATCAAAGCACCGTTCTGCCCCGTTCCGGCCCCGAATCTTTTACCATTCCGGTGAACTTTCACCCCTGGTTATGACCTAGAGACCTCCAAGTGGACAGACCATCACGGAAACCCAGCCCTCAAAGGAACCTTTTATTTTTTTCCCCCCTTCAAAGTGTCTCTTCTTCTTCTCTAAAGAGCACAGCCCTGATGTGCCGTGTGAGTTGGTGGGAAATGTACGGTGTCAAGTAATTGAATGACTTATTGGAGAGGAATTCCTCATAATTTCGAACCATGATTTAGCTGTTTTCCGTCCCATTTTGTTAAGATAGACTATCAATAGTGCATGTGCTGTGTTCCTGTTCTTTGACAGGGGGTGGGATTTGTCAGCAACAAGTACTGTTTTAAATTTACTGGTCGCCCTTGATGAAAAATTTACTCCTACTGTGTCAAATTTTATGAGCAAAATGTGATAAATTAGTCAGCTGGCAGAAAGCGGGCACTACTCCCAAGCAACTTTCTGACTTTCACTGTTGGACCACAGTTACCTTGTGGTTCACTAAAAAAACTAAATTAAGTGCCTACAGATGTGAATGTCAGTCTCTGTAGTTGTTCGTGCCCTGCGATTGAGTGGTGGCTGTTCCATGTAATACCATACAGTTTATCACAAAAGTGAGTACACACCTCGCATTTCTGCAGATATTTAAGTATATCTTTTCATGGGAAAACACTGACAAAACGACACTTTGACACAATGAAAAGTAGTCTGTGTGCAGCTTATATAATAAAATTCATTTTTCCATTTTTCCCTCAAAATAACTCAAAATATAGCCATTAATATATAAACCCCTGGCGACAAAAATGAGTACACCCCATAGAAACTACATACATACGTAAATGTCTAAATTGAGTACTGCTTGTAATTTTCCCTTTAGCCCGCCCGTCTCATCAGACCATAGGACATGGTTCCAGTAATCCATGTGCTTTGTTGACATGTCATCAGCAAACAACCTGTGGTGAGAGCCATGCACACCAATTTGATGTAGAGTGCGGCGTATGGTCTGAGCACTAACAGGCTGACCCCCCCCCCCCCCCCCCCCACCTCTTCAATCTCTGCAGCAATGCGGACAGCACTCCTGTAACAAGTCACATGACATTTTGGAGGGAAAATGACAAGCAGTACTCAATTTGGACATATAGGGATGTAGTTTCTAAGGGGTGTACTCACTTTTGTTGCCAGAGGTTTGGATATTAATGGCTATATTTTGAGTTATTTTTAGGGGAAAATAAATTAATTCCATTATATAAGCAGCACACAGACTACTTTTCATTGTGTCAAAGTGTCATTTTGTCAGTATTGTCCCATGAAAAGATATACTTAAATATCTGCAGAAATGTGAGAGGTGTACTCACTTTTGTGATTCACTGTAGCTAGGGAAGATTTAAAAGTCAACTGGTACAGGCTCCAATGGGGATAAGCTTACTAGTATCCTGTGTAGTCTTGCAAATAGCCTGTGGTGTGTCGAAATCTCAATTTCTGTGTTGCCTCTTCAGCAGGGGCTAACTCATCATGTGACATAGTTTTGTAGTGCCTTTGCCAAATTAATTTTTCAGACAAGCTATTTTGTCACCATCAGAAAAGATTTCTACATTATGCGTGTGTGCGTTTTGGTAAAAGTGATCATAATGAAAGGAGATTAATTCATTTTTTTTCTGGCCCCCCACACTCCTCTGGTTTGCACACGCACACAAAGCTTGGCTGTGCACACTCACGCGCGAGCATACCTTCCACGTCCTCGTTCCATCTTCATCCATCTCCCCGCTCCCTCCCAACCTACCCTCCCTCCCTCTCTCGGAGATAGATGGGAGGAGACGCTCCTGCTGTATGCAGCGGTCTCACGAAGAAGGACATAGCTTTCCCCCGCGCAGCTTCCATGATCTATCTCCTCCTCTTTGGTGCATCTTGAATTGTCTTTCATGGACCCACAGCGGGCACCGTGCAACAATTTATCTCCATTTCATTTACTGACTGGAGGCATCTGACTGGTGACACCGGCTGGATTTAAACCACCTTGTGATGCTGGTGACGAGCCGGACCGATGAGCTCATCTCCGCTCTCCGGCTACGGGGGCGTTAAAGATGCGGCTGGTGGACTGGGTCAAGGTACCTGTCTTCGAGTCACCCCGGCTCGGTTCGTCTGACTGATCCAACGCTGCTTGTCTGCAGGGACAACTATTTTTTTTCCCTCCCTTTTTTCCTCCCTTTTTGGATCCAACACTTCAGTCTGAAGGATGGATAACTATTCTACTTTGCAACGTAAGGTGCCACATTTATTTTATACATGAGTCAATGATACATTGTGGTGGATGACATAGTATTTTATATAGATATATAGCATAATATATTTTTAGCATATGTCGGACATGGTGCATAGGGCACAAGAATTATGGTTAACTTCCATTAATTGGTGCATCATATTTTATGTGTGAAGAGACGACCATTGTACCAATAACATTATATATTATATATCGAGCATCCATCCTGGGCATTTGTAATGCATGCACATGCATGTCAAATGTATTCTCATGGTCATTCATTTAATATGGCTTTGCAACAGGCTGCGGAATTAATTGGCATTGTGCAGATAAACAGTGTACAGAGAATGTCTGTTTATATGATCTCTTAAACTCAAATTCATATGCCCTTCAGAAAATCCAAAGAAACAAGCATGACTGCAGGATGAGTGTGTATGTGTGTGTTTGGCGTTAGTGAGGGGGTGTGATGCAGTGTAATTTAATCGAGTCTGGAACATGTAACCAAATAAAGTTCCAAACGCAATTCTTTCATGTGCGTACACCTGTTAAGTGGTAAATCTGACCCGCAGAGGCTTTATAGTTCATTAGCTCATATAACTATAGCTGTCTCTTTCACTTGTTATGGAACCTAACTGCCACTCAGCATAATAGTTTATTGCACTTGTTCAAGTTGAAAGCATCCCGCTTTCGTCTGGATAATGCTTTGTCTCCATTGGTGTTGCAGTTTATAGTCTGCTAACATACGCTTCTGTTGGATCAGCCGGAATGCAGTACGTCTCTCTGATTTGCAGGCCATTAAAAGAATATGCACAAAAGGCTCCTTCTAATCAAAGGGAATATTTAATTACCATCTTCATTGCAATACATTTCAATAGCCCTTTGTCTGCACCGGCTCATACTGTAGATGGAGTCTATTAATATATATTTCTCGCCGGGCCTTGTACTTGCTTCTAACATCCTCATTTTGCAGCATTTGAGAACTGCCCATTATTCTATTTTGGGAATGGCTTATTTATGTGGTCTTCTGTATCAACTATTTATCCATTTTTCCCCTCACAGAGCCAAAAATTGTCAGTTTTGTTTGCTTGTCAAATTATTCTTCACAGTCATTATATTCGTTATAAATAAAAAAAAAATACCTTGCAGCATTTTTGACATTGAACACTCAATTTTGGACTCCCATGAGTGATCACCAGCCTACCCTATTTGTCATCTATTTTGGAGGCCGACGTGCTTCATCTTATCTTTGGGCATTTGTTTAATAATGAAGTGTTCTGCTTTCATGTCTCGTTGCATAGTCAGTGCTTCGTCCTTGGTTGGTCCCTTGAAATTAGTCTTGCTGTCATTACAGCAATGAAATTGAGGTGCTTTGAGCTTTAGGCTGACTTAATCATACTAACATGCTTCCAGTGCTTTTGCTAAAATGATAATTGACTCACTGGAAATCTATATAAATCTTTTTTGTAAATACACTGCTGAGTTTTGACGGCATTCCATTTTCTATATTTGTTTCACCAAGCATGCCTCTCTGTCAGTCTAATTTAACCAAGTTTGTCACGAGAATCTGTTGAATGCATGTTCAACGTCAATAGATGCTCATTCAATAGATGCTCCTTTAAGAAAAAAAAATGCATGTGGCTTACAAACAATACTGAATCAGGATCTCTGCTGCTCCTTTTACAAGATAGCACGGTGACTGCTGCTGCCGGTTGCCTAGTGACTGCATCCGTGAAACCGGCTCCCATCGTCATGGTGATGGGCCAACGGAGGAAGGCGTCCCAGAGAATGAAGGAGGACACAAATATCAGTGCATCTGGTGTACAGTGATGCTGGATTGTGATGTTATGAAGGATGATGATGATGATGGTGAGGGGGTAGCTTGTGATGGTGTTGGTGAAGGGGTGGGTTAGTGGTGCTAAAGAAGCTTATAAAATGAACTGTACTTACTGGAATCATAATTACATGTAAGAGTGATTGCAAAAGCCATACATCATGGAAGATTGGTAGTTATTCTGGAGGAGGTGCGAAGAGGCTACGACAGTCATTTTTGGTACAGTACACGCTGTCCTGGAGGCACACAGACTGCGTAAAACTGTTCGTGACTGGTCTGTTGTCGACGGCAGCTGCAATTACCCTGTTTAAGATACCATAATATCAAGCTGCTACTTTTTTCCCTTCATTTCAGTCCAGTGCTGCTTATTTGTTGGCTTATTTGGGTAGATATGTAACACTTTGTTGTACAGCGGCGTCATAAGACTGTCATAAGACCGTCATAAGTATGACATGACATGACACTGTCATGGGCATTATTGAATGCTTATGACAGATGTTACTAATTGTCATCCGGCAAATTTTGTTCCTAACTTTATTTATGTCCACCTCGGATATTTTACATCCATACAAAATCTGTTGTTGGCATTTATTAATGCTCGTGACAGCGTCATGTCATAATTATGGCGGCCTTGATGGTGCTGTCAAATTAAGTGTTACCGGTTAATGTATTTTGGTGGAGAACAGTCCGGTGTGGCTTATCTATGAACAAATGCCATTTTCGTGTCAAATTTGGTGGGTGGCGGTTTATAGTCAGGTGCGCCTTAAAGTCAGAAAATTACGGTACCTCAGCATACAAATTTAATTTATTCCAAGACCTGGTTTGTAGTCGAAATGGCCGTATGTCAAGCAGGATTTTCCTATAAGAATCAATATAATTGATTAATTCAAAATGTCCAATATTCATTTACATGCAATATTCCATGTGCAATACTTACATGCCTTCACTGTCAGACTGTTGCTACTTCACTTCGATTATTTGCACTGCCTGAACATAGGACTATCTCATACACACTTTCCATTTATATTTATTTAGATTTTATACTTGCAAGTCACTTTTGAGATTTTAACTTATCCTGAACTGTAAACGGAGATGCTTCACAATTTCATTGTACAAATGTATAATGACAATAAAGGGCTATTCTATTCTATTCTATTCCATTGTTCCACAGCCTAAAAACCTACGCTAAATCTTTAATAAATACTGCAGGTACAATTACTAATAGGTATTACACATAGCAAAACAAATGAAATCAGAACAATAATAATAATAATTATGAATGGAAATTAAATAAAGCATTGTCACCTTAACTTATAGAGACGGGCAAACGAAGGTCGGAGGAGGCTGGCTGCATGTGGATACGGTGAGCCGTGTTCTGTCTAATTTAACAAATGCATTAAATAAGACTTAAACAAATAAAGTGTTAAATAAATAAAATAAATAAAAATAAATGTTTTTATTGTCATCTTAATTTACTGGCGGAGATGGGTTGTACGAGACAGTGTGTGTGTAGGTAGGGGTGGGGGGGTGACGGTGAGCCGCGTTGTCTAGCCAGTCCAATCACACTCACACCATGCTCATATTTTTCTATCATATCCTTCTTAATTTCAGTGGTAAGCATAACCTTTCTCCGTTTTTGCACTAACCTTTTTGTGACCCATGTTGATTTCTCTCACAAGAAAATCCGCCATGAGTCTGTTGTACGAGAAAATAATGAAATTGCGACACTGTCATAAATCATCATATTTCGAGCGTGTCGTCATATGTCGAGACAAATGACGAATCAAATTTTATGTCGGATCTTGAAAGGATCATATGTCGAGGTACCACTGTTTTTGTCTCGAAACACTAGGTTTTTTTTTTTCGCCAACAAATTATATAATATTTATATACATCTATTGTGACAGATTTAAGGGTAGCTAAAATACAAGCTTTCCCTGAATTGGCAAGAAGTCAAGCACTGTCCCTGTTGTTAACAAGTGACTTTTCTAAGCAAAAGGACAGCAGAAGGGTCACATCTGAGCCCTGTTTGCTGCTAGTTAGGTCATAAAAATGTTTTTGAATCTGATTGCAGTGCATATGTTCAAATGCCATGACTAGTGGTGACCTATGAAATAATGAAACAACCTGGCAGGAATCTAGCAAGGTGTTTCACACGCATCAGCAGGCTCAGGACGCATTAGTGCAAGTTGGTGATTTTGTGTGTCTTTCACACGGCTGTTATCCAGTGTCAAACACACACACGAAAACCACAGCATGGGAACACCTTTTCATATGCCACCACAGTATTTGCAATGGCAAAATCCAGCATGATCTATTCAGGCTTTTATACTAAAGTGTCTTCACTGCCCAATGAAAAACATTACGTCCAAATTTGGTGTTTTTAAAAAAAAAAATATTTATAACATGTCAAACAATTTAAATGTTGTCTTTTGGCTGGATTAAAAAAGCATGGAATTTTGAAATGGATCGAAATGTATTATACGAAACAGTGAATTGTTTCTTTTAGAATCCAAACTAAAACTCCCCAACATCACCCAACTAGTTTTACAGGAGCTATTTAGTTTATTATCACTCATTATTATCTTATTATCACTGAAATTTTCAACGTGACCTTTGGTGTTGCCAGAGTGAAAATAGTAATATCATGTCTGTACTAACCAGAGATGGGTAGAATAGCCAAAAAAATTGACTCAAGAGTAGCGTTACTTCAAATAATATTACTTAAGTAAAAGTAAAACTAGTCATCCAAAAAATATACTCAAGAACTAGTAAAAAAGTAGAAAAAGTAAGAGTAAAAGAATACTCAAGTAATGAGTAACACTTGAGTAATTGCTTACAATGTTTGATTTTTAAAAACTTTTTAAAACAAAAATTTTTTTCCACAAGTTATCTATATAAACTGTTGTTATTATACCGTACTGTAACCTATTACATAACCACAATAAGCCAAAGAAATACAAAAAAATAAAATAAAATAATTGAATTCCGGCGTGAGAAAATCATCTACAGAAATGAAGCATCATTCGTCCAAAGAGCATGAGTGCACTCTAGTGGAGAAAACATATTTCCCATAATCAAATTAAAAGGATCATATCCATGGTCAATCGGTGCCACATAAAAAATGGAAGAGATCTTAAAATCCGCGCTTTTGAGTCATGTGACAGCAGTAGGCTGTGTCAAATGCTTAATTTTTTACGCTGTAAATAGCTACGTGATTGAAAAGGGTGGCAGATCATAGAACAACAAGCTTGAGTCTAATTGGTATAATGGAGTCATGTGATTATTGTTGAGACGTCTCATGGGTGAAACTGGTAGAGCTACTGTTGGCATCTCTGTCAAAAAAAGTCAAATGTAATATGTAGAATAAAGAGGAAAAGTTTAACAATGAGTTTAGCCCAGTAAGAGTCGCGTTTCGTCTTCACAAATCAACTCAAGTAAAATGAAAAATTATTACTTAGTAAAACTACTCTTAGAAGTAAAATATTCTCAAAAAGTTACTCAAGTAAATGTAATGGAGTAAGTGTAACGCATTGTACCCACCTCGGGTAATAATACACATTTCAGCTGCCATTATGGTTATCACAATTCCTTTGCATTTTGAATACCTCAGCTAGTAGTGACACGTGCACACTGAACCAAGCTTGATTCAGTTATTCCAAGCTCTGTTGTGCAATATGTGACCGTATCCCAAGAGATGGGTGGTATCTGCATCCTATAGTGGTTGCTCCACGTGTTGCCGTGGGCAACCCAAGCTGCACTCTAATGGGACAAAGACCACAGCAGCCTCTGGTCTGAGCTCTCTGTGAACATCATAGTGTTTTCATGTGAGTGCTTCAGCAAGTCTTTACAAACCACCCATCCATTCTTGATTCCCTAATTTAAATCTTTTGAATTTATCAATGAACAGTGTTTTGAATTACACTCTGTCTCTCTCTCTGTCTCTCTCTCTCTTTAAAAGTATGAATATTTCCAAATGACTACACACTTAACTCTTTTATATTAACACTAAGGAAGGAAAGATGAGTGGGAAGTGAAAAATAGAAGTTGAACATGCAAAACATCTGCTTGGTCTCTTGTTCTTTCCGTTTCAGACAGAGGTGATCGCTCTAAGGGACTAAACACATGGGAGCCGATGAGCGATGGCGAAATATCCCCCCCACCAAAAAAAACAGCGTCAAGCAACAGCGACACGTACCGCCCTCTGCATGTGTGTCATCACTCGTCTCTGATTGGCTATGAATTTGGAGTGCATCTAAAAATTTGCGGTCTTTTTTGAGGGCCAACAACTTTCTTATACTACTGCTTTTTTTATTTATGTCCCGGAAATCATGCCGACAGGTATCATAAAGTATGTGCTGGTCGCACACTGCTAAAATGATACACTCCTCCATGTTGACAAAGTGTGGCGTGTGGATGTCAATTTTCGGATTTGCCAGTGTTCTCGCAGGTGATTTGATGATCAATGAATTATTTCCTGTTTTCCTATATCGCATCGCTGGTCCACGTGTGCACGCGTAATTTCACGAGCGTGAAATTTCACGTGCATGGACGTCATGTGTCTTGCTTCGCCGCAAGAGGGTTGGCGACGTTGCCTCCCGTGTGTCTTGCCCCCAAAGGCTGATATATGCTTCTGCTTTGCGGTGACGGCGGACTTATGCGTTGACTCAGACACGATTTACGATCCTACGCCATGGCGTGACGTGCGCCTCCAAAAAGTCCTGACAACGAGTCACATCAACGCGTCGTGACGTGAACGTCAAAGGTCTGTGATTCGTCTGCTCAGAATTTTTTTTTTTCGGTTCAGCGCAACAACACCACCATTTTCAAACATTTGCAAGCATTTTCTGTATCACCTACACTTTAACATTTGTATTAACAACATTTGCTGTTCAATATTGATTAGCTGCAGGTAGAAATACTCTCATTCCATATCTGTTGCCATTGCTGTCCATAACTAAAGGAAAAGTAAAGGAATTTGACAAGAGTCCCCCAAAACCATAAAAAGACAAACCCACACCCCTCTAGTGGCTTGGCGGTAAATTACAGCGCAGAACTTCGAATGCTCAATGATGCCGTAGGGTCTACACCTTGCTCCGCAGTCAATGGAACGCAAAAGCATAAATCAGGCCTAAGACGGCAAGTAAGCTCAGCCTCCCCTAAAATATCAGAAAATAAGTGATCAAATTGTTGTGTGTTCATGTCATTGACTACATATGCAATACAATGTTCCCAACTTTTATTGAGAATCAGCTTCTTATCACTGGTTACGGCACGGCTTGCTTTACATTTATGTGCGCAGCTTCACAGTGCTTTAAACAGTGTGTCATGCCTCAAGTTGGATTCTGTCAAGTTTATGCCCTAGTGTGTATTGACTTTTTGATTGCACATTGAGTTCACCTGTTGTGCCTGTTCCTTGTTTCGACCAATCCGATGCCTCTTGTGTCACCCATTTGTGCCTCATTGTTTCGTTACCCGATGTCTGTATTTAACATCCCCATGTCCTCTCAGTTCTTGTTTCGTCATTCTCGTCATGTGTTGCGTCCTTGCCCTGAGTGTTCCTGTAGCCCCAATTTGATTTTCAATCCTCATCCTTTGTTTCTCCTCCTCTTGAGGTTTGTTTGCACTTTGCTTTTAGTCACCATAATTGAAACATTTTAGAGTTGATCACCACCCTGCCTTGCCTCCATGTGTTTGCCCTGCATTTGGGTCCACTCCCTCGTCCTTGCCTATGATCCTTGACACACTGTGGATGCTGAACATCTGAAAAGTTGAGAGTCCGTTGTTCCACTGCAGCGAAACGAGATTAGTCATTGGATAAATGCTGGGCTTGTCACGCCCATCAGGCACCCAGCTTCTCTGGGGTCTATGGAGCAGTGGCCGTTGCTCGGCTGCCCCAGTTGCTCAGCTTCTGCCTATGATGATTGGATGATCTGTCTGAGGCTGAATTTGATTGACAGCAAAATGAGTGAATCAGCGATCTTGTGGTGTAAACATCTGCGGGAACTTTTTTCAGTTTTCATTCCATTGTTCTGAGTTCAACCAGAGACTTTCCTAATCATCCTAGCAACACTTTCTTTGTTAAAAACAAAACATTATTGCTACGACAAGGTCACAGATCATTTTCATGAAAAGGAACGGAGGGTAGAATTTATATATAAAATACACAGGTAGACCGAAATCGAGCTTCCCCTCCTTGGAACAGCATCCGTCACTGGTTTCAGCTTATCTGTCATTGACTATTACAAAGGAAGAGAGCGATGAGATATGATAAATGTGATATTTCATGTAACAGTGTACACTTGTTTTGAGCCTAAAGCCTCTTGAGACACTGTATGTACGATAATTGTCAGAGGCCAAGTCAACATGATTTCTTATGCTGCACAAAATATTGTCCATTTTTTATTGGCTTACTGTACATGCTGCATACAAGGTTTAGCCATAATGCCAACAAATTTTATTGGATGCATTGTATTGATAGCACAAGTCCTCATTAGGGTCACAGAGGAGCTGGAGTGTGTACTTGGCAAGGGCGTAGGTTTGCATAGGGATGGTAGGGACATAACACCACCAACTTTTATGGATGCTCAAATTGTCCCCACCAACTTTTAAGCAACTTTATTTGCATTATATAATGAGTTCAGTTATATAGGTAATTTACATTGTCTTCCCATAAATTGTAAGGATAGAATTTACCCTACATTTTGTTCGGATTTAAATTGACCCCTTTTCACTTGCTGAATGTGCTGGTCCATTTTTTCCCCCCTTCAAACGCACGTTTGATTGGCTGATGACTAGAACCCCCCACCTTCACACAATCCCGACAGAAGTACATGTCGACATGCCGCCTCCTCCACCCCCTTTGAAGAGGAGGGATACTACAAGTTTTTTTTTTTTTTTTCCGGCTAGCAGCAGCCTCTTTCAGTAATGTAAAAAGATGTCAATGTTGTGGAGGTGGGGAACACACCACAAATTTGCAACAGAAAGTCCGACCTGCATCAGAATTAGCATAACATTAAACTGTGTGAACTTGCTAACCTGTAAAACTCGAGTAGAAAGCTGCTTAGAGATGTATCTTCCTGTACTTTTTCTACTGTTAGCGTTAATCCAACTGTGCATTTTGTGCATTTATTCCTTAATCAAAATGTATGTATTTTCTATCTCTTATCAATAAAAAAACAATTTTTATTTGCAGCCGATGCGTATCTTTTACCCCCGCCCCAGAAAAACAAAAACACAACCACTGTAAATTTCCTTAATAGACCCTACTCACCAACGTCACAGAATGACGTGTCGCTGTATCCGGCCGCCATATTGTCCGTCTCTGTTTAGCCCTATTCTCAATTGTTTCAATTAGCATACCAACTCTCTCGATAACAGGGGGGTGTTCTAAAAACTAGCTAGTAGGAACATAGCACAAATGAATGGCACCACTTCGGAACCATTTTGCTGTAAATGAGGGGCTTAGAAGGACGTCAGCACTCGAAATTAGTATCTCAAGCCCCCAATTTACTGCAAAATGGACCCGAATTTGTGTTATGACACCCCTCTGTTATTGAGAGAGTTGGTACGCTCCATTAGCTGTGGGAGCTAAACTGAGGAAAGGCTACGAGTGACGTCACCACTCGAAATTAATATCTCAATAAAAGCATAATACTGTAGCTACAAAATCGTTGCAGCACAAACGATTAACATCATTTTTATATAAATTTGCGGGGTGGGGGCAACTTCATGGAGGTCCGTATAGATGGTCACAAAGCACATTTAAAGTGTATAAAGTGTCGTCCTTTTTTTTTTTTTTTTTTTTAAACTTCCGGGTCATCCTCTTGCCGTTGTGTTGCGTGATTTTGCTGCTGTGCTGTGAGCTGTTTGCTGCTGTACTACGAGCTATTTGCTGTCGTGTTGTGGCAGTTGGGATTCATGCTTTGGCCAATTTGCAATCGCGGTTTAGGAATTGGGGATCGTGTTGTGACAAGTTGCATTCGTGCTACGAGCCATTTGCTGTCATGTTGTGGCAATTGGGGTTCGTGCTTTTGCCAATTTGTAATCACGCTTTAGGAATTGGGGATCGTGTTGTGGCAGTTTGCATTCATGCTTTTGGTCTTTTGCAAAGCGTTTGCAATTTGGGTTCGTGCTTTTTTCTATTTGCAGTGTTTGGACTTTGCATTTCGCCTGACACCTCTCGGCCACCGTAAATAAGCACAACATTACACCGTAGGCGTCAGCCCGAGACGTCGTGCAGCCATATTGAACTGGCAAGAAAGCAATAAACCATGTCGCAAAGCGACCACAAGAGTTCGCTGTTAGACAGCACAAAAAACCTTGCTGTAAAACTTACCAAAAGGCAGAATACTGTCTGAGCGGGACATGTGCGTTAACTGCGTCAAATATTTTAACGTGATTAATTTTAAAAATTAATTACCGCGCGTTAACGCGATAATTTTGACAGCCCTAGTTTAAATACATTGTTCTATGTAAATCAGCCAATCCGCATTTTTACCACACCAAATCTGGCCCCCTTTGCAAAAGGTTTGGACACACCTGTTTAACTGATGATCTGTAGACGAGGCCAGCTTCTTTCACTTGGTACCAGCTAAATATTATTCAAAATGTAATGATGGTGGAAAATATAAGCATCTTAAATTTGAAACTGCATGTTGTCGGCGATTAGCCTCGCAATGATCTTGATTGTGGTTGTCAGCCCAAAACCCTCTAAATATATATTAAATGCATCTTACCAGATATAAAATGACTACTACATAATCCGTGGTAATCGTTTGGAGCCCAGTTTTCTCGTCGAATTGCAGCAGTCCATCTCGCTCTCCTCTCCGGGTCTCTCGGAATACGGTAGAACTTCAAGTCTCTCCGTCTATCTTCTCTGTTATTGCAACCAACCGCCACACACGCCTTCACCATTTTGATTATTAATGTTAACGAGCAGAAAAACACGCCATAATAGGAGGAATTTACGTAGCGGTAATGCATCAACACGACGAGTAGATGGACAATATGGCGCGGAGGCGTGGTTGTGACGTCATGTGAGTAGGGTCTATATGAAGCAAGCATTTTGAAAAATGACTTTTTCCCATTAAAATAATTTTATTGTGACTTTTTTCATTTTTACGTAGGAACCAGCTATATTTGAGAAATGTACCCAATCTGTTGGGTCTTATTAATGTCCCGTCCCCAGCAAAAACTGTACATGCAGGTTATGCTGTTACAGCGTCCCCACCAATGTTGATATCAAACCTATGCCCTTGGTACTTGGGCATGTGTACTTTGGGCAAGTGATGCGGTGCAACAGTTTGGTCGATAGTCACTTTGCACACATATACAGCAGATAAAGCACTATTGCCCCAAAACGTCTCTAGCCAAACAGCCAAATCTGATAAATAATGTTTGATCAATGAGATGTAACAACTGTTTAAACAGAAATTGGACGCATAGAGATGAGGATCAACGGGTGCCGAGAATAACTAATGTACAATAGTGGAGTAAAAATAACCCCACCCTTTTAAAGACCAAATGTGAAGTAAATTTCATAACATGCCAATTAGGGTCAAATTTAGATTAATCAAACATTGTCCAACAAACAAAGCATGAAAAAATAATTTATATGTTGTATATCTGACAAAATAATCGCGTTTCCGAAGTTCGTGCCTGAAAGGGGACGGACCAGGAAGTGATACTTCACACCGAGAACAGCGATGGCAGCGCTCCATACGGCCGCCATACAAAGCCCTTTAAACAATGATTCAACCAGCGATATAAGTGATAGATCGAGCGCAAGGGAGGAGATCCAAGTTTTTGAAGAGTTGGAGGAAGAAGAAGAGGTTGGAATTTTATGTTGGACCTAACATGTATTAGCCATACGCTAATCAGGATGCAAACAATGTGCCTGGACTACCTGACATGGAATGGAGACAAGACCCATTGAGATTACAAGATTGGTAAGATATAGGCTGTTATTATTTTCATGATTTGAAGATGCAGGCATTTGCACATAATTTTATGTTTTTGTCTATCTGATGACACTGTCGACAAAAAAATAATAATCAGACTTCATGTTCATATTAGCAGATCCGGCAGCTCTCGTGCATATAAAAATAATAATATAAAAACGTTGGGGGGAAAGAAGGAGATGAGTCGTTGATGGCTTTCTCCACTTTATTGTAGCAACAATAAGAAAACAAAATAATACCGGACTGCCGTCACATTCGACTGCGAAGTTTTGCTTCTCGCTCATCTCCCCCTCGCCTCGCCTACTACTACTCACAGCTCTCCAGTCCCAACGTCTCTTAAATGGATCGTGCATAGTGTCTTGTTATGAGCTTTTTGTTGACAAAGGTATTGAACACACGACGTGCTGACAACTTTGTTTCTTCTCTTTGTCTCTTCTTACACATAGAGCTAACAGTACGAATACAGCTTGGGGCTCTCGGCAGGATGTGCGGAGCGATGGATAGAGCCTGTGCCTCTCTATCACACTCCCGCGTCTCGTGACCAAAACAAGAGTAACGTTGCGTGTACTTCAGGTTGCCTCGAAAAACATTAAATTAGAATATTACACGCAATTAGGACATTACAGTATAAAATAAAATAATAATATGCATGAATTCATTTACACACCAAATCCCAAGAATTGCATGTAGTTTATGAAAATTAACGTCATATTAAAGAGTCGGAGATTTGTTGGTGCACTGAGAAGCAGGACCAACAAATCACACTCCTGACATTTAAAAAAAAGAAAAAAAACCTTGAAATTTGCGGCATCTTGGGAGCAAGCAGCCAGGATCAAATGGTATTTCAACATGCCAAAAAGACTGTTGCATTTACTCTTTTTTCAAAAAGATGGAAGATGGTTCAAAATGAGTCAGAAAAGCACATAGAAAAGAAAGAAAAAAAGGAAAGTCCCAAAGCATGGCAAGTGGGCATTTGCATTTTGTTTTCAGCACCATTTTCTCCATAATGTAATGTCCATAACTGTGTACGGGCCCATGAAGGGGCCATTGGACAGCAGAGTGGTGCCGTAGCGGGAAGTGAGGAGAAGAGTGCGGCGTTACAGCGAAGTTGGCGGTCGCATGTTGCAGCAGTCCGCTGTTATTTTTGTTATTTGTAATTTAACTGTTGCCACAATAAGGTGAAGGAAGCCATCATTCACTCCTCTCTTTCTATTTCCCTATTCGGGCTATTACAGTATGTTCCGGGACCTGTCCACGTGCTGTCATCCCTGCGCTGTCATATGTACTTTGCGTTCCGGCACCTTATGATTTACCAATTAAGCACTGTTCCACAACAGTTGGCAGCTCTGCTTTGACAAAGTCGTCAGTCATCTATCCAAAAATCACACTTACTTTTTTGCAAATCCTTGATCATAAGCAGACCGGTTGAGGAAGCAGGCATCTTCGAAGTCTTTGCAGCAGAGAACACGACTCGATGGTGGCGTGAAATTCATTCGCGTCGTGCGAACAAAAGACGTCCACTTACGTGCCCTGCTATCCTTCAGCCACTCATACAACTTTTCTTTAGACTGAGAACAATACATCGCCACACACCGCCGTGGCATCTTACCGAGAAGCAATGCAACAATATTGTGTGTATGGCGGACTTCCCTCGCAGTTC
The DNA here is from genome assembly GCF_030265065.1 of Corythoichthys intestinalis. Lineage (NCBI taxonomy): Eukaryota > Metazoa > Chordata > Actinopteri > Syngnathiformes > Syngnathidae > Corythoichthys > Corythoichthys intestinalis. Next base: position 12,868,005 of record NC_080401.1, on the reverse strand, counting down.
TCGGTGTGATGTCATTTGCGAAGATTTCCGAAGATTATCGAAGAAAAGCATTTTCGTTGTCAAGGGTCATGGGTTAGACAAAGGATCTGGAAGGGTTGCGTTAAAAAAAAAAAAAAAAAAAAAAAAAAAAAACAACGAAAATATACTTGTAATTGTTTAGCCATTGATATTATTCAAAAACATGGTTGGCCAACCTTACTTCACATTTGGTCTTTAATTTCATACTCCTTGGCATTTTAGCCTGAAGGAGACTGTCATTTGCAGTGCCCTTTGACACATTCATTCAATCATCTTCCGTGCCATTTATCCTTACAAGGATTGCAGAGGTGTTGGAGCCTATCTCGGCTAACTATGGGCAGTAGGCAGGGTACACCCTGAAATGGTTGCTTACCAATCACAGGGCACAATGAGACGAACAACCATTCACGCGCAAGTTCATACCTATGAAGTGTTCAATAAGCCTACCATGCATGTTTTTAGGGAAAAAAACGGTGTACCCGGAGAAAACCCATGAAAATGTTAACTCCACACAAGGAAGCCTGAGCCAGGGATTGAACCCTTGATCTCATAACAGTGAGGCAGAAATGCTAACCTCTCAGCCACCATTGAATCATTCATTTCCTTAAATTTAAATTTTGGAGACAAAAAAGACCTACTATATACATAGTCACTTGTTCTAATGGATATTGAGAATAATAACACTTCATTTCTGCAATAAAAAAGTGTTGCCCTAAGGCAAACAGTAGTAACTGATTAAGACCAAAAATAGAACAGAAGACTGCAACACATGAATTAAATAGAAACTGTGTGTTTGAAAGCTGCTCAGTGATTGCAGATGAGCGAGCGACTAACAGTGGATAATGTATAACACTTGAGACAAAATATCAATAACGTGATATATTGGACTGTCATGTCTCACAGTGCCAAATTGATACATCAACATCAGATATTGATACTGCTGATATCCATGGTACTTGCACACTTAAGGACACGTTTAAGTTTGATGTATACCTAGCTGTTGTATTCCACATTTTAGTTTTCATTACACTCAATTTGTCAATTTTGTCTTGATAAATTGAAGACAGTCGACACTGGCCCATTGCTTTATTTTAGGTAATAAGTGGCGAAAAACCTAATGAGCTATGGTTTGAGTTGATGATTGGCAATTAATGTATACTGTGATTCGGTTAAACCAAGCGGTACTGATAGCATGTCAAAACAGAACATTAGACATGATATTAGACTCTCCCAAAATTTCCAGTCAAATCTTCTCTCCTCATTGCTCACAAGTGCAATCTTCCATTACTGACTCACCTCTTGTTCCTTCCTTTTTAAAAACTCCAGCGGTCTCCCCAATTTTCAAAAAACCTGGTTGAGATCCCAACAATTTCAATAACTGTCATTACATTTCAAACCTGTCCTTCATCTCCAAACTTCTTGAAAAAGTTGTTGCTGCTCAACGCCACAGTTTAAAGGGACAGACGATTCTTAAAATAAATGATGATTGCTCGAACTAAGTATGCAACTCGTATGTTTCTGCCTGCACCGAAGTCAGGCAAATGGACCAGTACACCTTCAGCAACTAAAGGCCTTTTCACACAAGTGCCAGTCCAGTGTGAAGAGGGGTCCATGGCAAGCCCAAAACTGGAGGAGACACGTAGCCTGACGTAGACGCTGTCAAGAAGTGAAAAGCAGCAAACAAATTTTACTATAGTCCCAAGCACCAATGTGTTTATTTTTCATTGTTGCACAACACCAACTTTTTCTACTTCAAAGAGTAGGTGGCATTGCAAAGAATTTTACTAGTTACGGTGAGAAGGTGAATAGTTTTTTTTGTTATTTGTGAACTACATTTCAACACAAACGCTCATCGAGGTACCATTTAGCTTAGCAAGAAGAGGTATGAGAGTAATTTTTCGAATATTCCAGAGCCCTCGTAACTTTAAAAAGGTGTCGTCGGCCGTGATTTGCGTGTATCCGTCTGGCAAAACAGCCTGATAGCACAGATATACAGTAAGTACGCTTGCCCCTCCGCTATTGGATAGGTTGTTGACATCAGCGTGGCTGCGTTATGAAAATATGTATAGATGTATGTATACATGTATATTACACTCAGGTGACTTGAAGTTCGATTCTGAGACCCCCGATTTGGCCAAATTTCATAATTGTCCTATATATATGTGTGATACATCATTTAAAAGCTTAAAATCTCAATTTTCTGGGGGAGGAAAATTTTTGAACAGAAGGGCATTTAAAAAAAAAAAAACCCTAAACCCTAACTCAAGGTGAGAGCATGAGAGCATAATTAAAGACACCATGATTTTAAAGAGATATTATCGCGTACTTACCTTGTTTTGATCCGGGCTTTTTGGGGATTTTATGGGTGAAACATGGTAATATAACAAGGGTTGCAATGCAGAAATCGCAGACATCAAGGAGTGGTCGAGAGTTTCTTTTTGAAATATTTACCCTTTTAAACATTTTTAAGATTGTTTTCTTTGTTTGGATCGAGTATTTATCATCTAAAATATCGGGGAAAATGCGACAGTTACAAAAAAAAAAATACAATTAAGCAATAGTTATGAGATAGATATCCGTGACCTATTGACATACACTATTTTTTTTTCACTAAAGATTTAAAATGTGCGTGTGAATAATTTTATAAAGTCACTTTAAAAAAAAAACAAAAACAAAAAAACACCTAAATATTAGACATCAATTAATGATTCTAAGCTTAAAATAATAGACATTTCCAATAATAAATATGGTATAATTACTAGCCTTTATGACTGGGTTGAAACAAAAGCAGTTGCGCGGTGTCTGTAAACGGGGGTCTCCAGGGTAAAATGGACAAATTAAAAATAGTTCAGGAGCTGAATGCGCCATGAAACTGCTATGGAAGCATATAGACATATTGTTCTATCAAACACAACAGTTCTTTTGGCTTAAAATACAGCAGTTTATTTTAAAGAGGGGATATATATTTTTTAAAGCAGGGATAGCTAGTCCTGCTAAAAAAAAATAGCATATTGTGATAAAGTTCATTATTTTCTGTAATGTACTGATAAACATTAGACGTTCATATATTTTAGATTCATTATACACAACTGAAGTAGTTCAAGCCTTTTATTGTTTTAATATTGATGATTTTGGCAAAAAAGTCCAGAAAAAAACAAAAATCCCTATCTCAAAAAACACCCAACCAATACAAAAAAGTGTTTTTTGATACAAAAAAAGTCAACCTTCAATTAATTATATCAGCTAAGAACTCAATACTTGGTCGGGAATCCTTTTGCAGAAATGACTGCTTCAATGCGGTGTGGCATGGAGGCAATCAGCCTGTGGCACTGCTGAGGTGTTATGGAGGCCCAGGATGCTTCGATAGCCGCCTTAAGCTCCTCCACAGTGTTGGGTCTGGTGTCTCTCAACTTCCTCTTCACAATATCCCACAGATTCTCTATGGGGTTCAGGTCAGGAGAGTCGGCAGGCCAATTGAGCACAGTAGCCCTGGTATAGTATGCCATGGTCAGTAAACCATTTACCAGAGGTTTTGGCACTGTGAGCAGGTGCCAGGTCATGCTGAAAAATGAAATATTCATCTCCATAAAGCTTTTCAGCAGATGGAAGCATGAAGTGCTCCAAAATCTCATGATAGCTAGCTGCATTGACCCTGCCCTTGATAAAACCCAGTACACCAACACCAGCAGCTGACATGGCACCCCAGACCATGAATGACTGTGGGTACTTGACACTGGACTTCAGGCATTTTGGCATTTCCTTCTCCCCAGTCTTCCTCCAAACTCTGGCACCTTGATTTCCGAATGACATGCAAAATTTGCTTTCATCTGAAAAAAGTACTTTGGACCACTGAGCAACAGTCCAGTGCTGCTTCTCTGTAGCCCAGGTCAGGCCCTTCTGCCGCTGTTTCAGGTTCAAAAGTGACTTGACCTGGGGAATGCGGCACCTGTAGCCCATTTCCAGCACACGCCTGTGCATGGTGGCTCTGGATGTTTCTACTCCAGACTCAGTCCACGGTTTCTGCAGGTCCCCCAAGGTCTGGAATCGGCCCTTCTCCACAATCTTTCTCAGGGTGCGGTCACCTCTTCTGGTTGTGCAGCGTTTTCTGCCACACTTTTTCCTTCCCACAGACTTCCCACTGAGGTGCCTTGATACAGCACTCTATGATTTTTTTATTTTTTTATTCTTTTGTTGGTGTGCTCTAGATTCATGTACTGCACAGGTGTCAAACCGGTCCTCAAAGGGCCGCAGTGGGTGCTGGATTTCATTCCAACCAAATAAGATGAATACCTCTTCACCAATCTGTTGTTTTACAAGCGTAATCAGTTGATTGCAGTCAGGTGCTGCTTATTTTAGCTGAAACCTCATTGGTTGAACTGTCTGTGCTGGATCTGTTGGAACAAAGACCAGGACCCACTGCGGCCCTTTGTGGAATCGTTTTGACACCACTGATGTACTGTATTACAGGAAATAGCTGTACTGTGTGTTGATTGTTGTCTTAAACATATTTGCAAACATCACCTAACATCATGGACAGTAACAGTCTATTATCATACTGTACATATATGTATACTGCTTTCGCCAATTCTACCAACATTGATGAAGTACAGCCATTTTGTTTTTTCATTGGCATGGTAGCATAGTAAAAGTGATTTCCTTTTTTTTTTTTTTTTTTTTTTAGTTTAACGTTGAATGTCCTGACTGATGAAACCGGCACATTTTTATCTGGGCTTGAGACCAGCAGTGGCGGCTGGGAATCGATCTTAGGTCGTCCGCGGCGTCATAAAGTACCACTCCACTAGCAGTACAATATGCTAGTCTATAAGTATACAACATAATTTTAGAGAAGTGCTCCTCAAAAAAGCTTATGAGGTCCAATCTCAAAACATAAGACCGTTCAAATGTGAATAAGAATATGGCTGATGACCAAACTGAGTTCAATGCAATGATTCTACTTTCTAGAGAATCATATGGCTAAATTTAGTTTTAGAATGTGATTTGGTGAAACTTAAAGAATGTATGCTATACATGCATCCTTGATGAAACTGTTTTCTCCTCTTTCACCTATCTGATAAGATAGTGAACTGATTTCTCTCACCATTAGTTTCACATGCTCAATCAGCTAGAAAAGCTGCTGATAAGAGCTCACTGCTGCCAATGTTCACAAAGATGAGAGGCACAGATGCCCATTGAAGGCCACACACTGAGTAAAGTCACACTGCTGGCCATGTGTCAGTGGCTACACGGGTGCGAGTGCGTGGTGTCCTGTCGTGGTGCTGGGACGAGATCCTGGGGTGGGGTGGGACGCAGCCTTCCAACTGGTCAGGCGGACTTAGCCCGCAGCAGTCAGAATTGTGTCTTCCAGTTTTTTAAGCTAAACATACACATGTAATAACTTGGAATATACTAGCAATGTTTAGTTCCAATCTGTCCAGTATTTTTGACATAATTGACATCTAAAGTAGTAATGGTATACACACGGGTATTTTACGGCTATAGTAAGTTGTTGGAGCCTAGTGTTAGAACAGTGCATGAATTTCCAAAAGATACTTTAACAAGAATTGCCTGAAAGTGTTACAGTATGTCGAGAGGATGCAATCTGAATAGAGAGGACCATTGAAATGGACTCGTCTCGGCCTTTTACACATTTTTAAATTTTTAGCGTGGCAGACGGGTCATGTGTCCGGTCGAAGTTGGTTGGTTGGAGTTGAAGCCATTAACTGTGCCAACGACATACTCTGAAGGCACTGTGGGACACCAACTATTATTATTAGCTATTATCAACTAGCTGTTTGCTTGCAGTCCCTGCGCCTTGATCCCCACCATATCTTGATATTCATCTTAACCCACATGCTCCATGCTGTGCAAGGATAAACATATGCACTACTATTGTTAAGGTATGTATGCGCGGTGGGGACATGTGATGGCTGTCTCCGCTCTCGGCTGCTGTAGCCAGTGGCATCCCACTGTCATCACTTACTTTGACAGGCCAGTGTTTACTCCAGTGTATTCCTAACTGCCATACTATTGAAATACAGTGGTACTTCTCCATACGAAGTTAATTCGTTCCAAGACCTTGTTTGTAAGTCGAAATGGTCATATGTCTAGGAGGATTTTTCCATAAGAATACATTATAATTCCATTAATTCCTTCCACAGCCTGAAAATCTACACTAAATCCTTAATAAATGCTGCTGGTACTATTGCAAATAGCAATTACACAGAGCAAAACAAATCACTTATGAATAAAAATCGGAATAATAATTTAATAATAGTAATAACAATAATAATACCTGTAATAATGTAACGAATGAGGTTCTAATGTGGTGGATGTGTTTTGCGTGGTGTACCTGAATGCACCACGTGGCTGTCTTTACAGAGTGAGGGAGGACTTTTTACTTTCACTTTGTTCAGCTGAGGCAGACAATAGGCATGTTGTCCTGCATAAGTTCTGAAATAAATGATTAAAAACCTGACGAAGCTGGTGATTTTTTGGCGATGTTATCACAATAATAATTGTCACCTTAACTTATAAAGACTGGCAAACGGCGGTCAGAGAAGGACCATCGAGATCGTAGACATTCTACGGACGTATTGTTGAGCCAGTTCACTGACGTGCACACCAGGCTCATATTTTCCTATCATTTCCATCTTCACATCAATGAGAAGCCTCACCTTTTTTCAAATTTTCACCACCTCCACTAACATTTTTGGAACTCATGTTGATTTGTCTCACAGGAAAATGTGGCGTGTGCCCGTCAGGCAGGAAAACCAAAAAACTTTGGCGGTGTCATAAATCGTTGTATTTTGACCATGTCGTTGGATGTAGAAACAAATGGCGAGTCAAATTTTATGTTGGATGTCGAAAAGAACGTGTGTCAAAACGATGGTATTTCAATGTACCGCTGTACGCGATAAATGACATCTGCCTTTTATCCATTTGTTTGTCATGTGTCTTGTTTTTGTTTTTAATGTGTAATGCGACAAGGGTCGCAGTAAAGGATTCTGGGCTGGAATTGGGACGGAATGGTGCTTTGATCCCGAAAATATGATGACAACTGTCAACATGCTCCAACATACGCATCACCAAGAAGCAAACAATCTACCAACGTCACATTTACATACACAAATGTTAACAATAAGCATAATAAAGTGCCTGTGTAGCGTAATCCGTTTATCAGTTTATCTGAGTCTGACGACTCAGTGCAAGTCCCCTTCTCACTCAGTGGCGTGTCGAGTTGATGTGCGCATGCATGCAGCAAACCGCCCAGGACTCAGTGGTCCATTCAATTGGCTGACAGACTCACATGTGACCAGCATGGATAGTTAGCTCTGATTGGTTTGAATGCAAATGTTTTCTGGAACAGCAAAAAATAACAAACTTGTTGAATTATTGCGATAAAAAGGGGAATGCAACAGAAAATTGAGCAGCTCTTTTAGAAAAAGGAAAGAGTTGAAGAGGCTTATTTTATTTTATTCGCTCTGATGGGGAGGTTCTGAACATCTACCGTGTTAATGTGCACATTGGACTTATTTTTGTTCATTTGTGTTAGGATTTCCTTCTAATTTAAAAAAGTCAGCGTTTGCGTAATCTTCAAAACATATTCCATTTCACTGTGCATAGTGTAAGTCATTTGTAGTATATATTTTTTAAATGTGTGGTACTTACAGTACTAGTATATCTTGAGGAAATGAGGGAAAATAAAAATTAGGAGATGGAGATTGACGTCACTAGTGTTTTTGTTAACTGTTATTTTGCAAATCATTTAAAAAAAATACCATTTTGAATGAAAATCTGTTTCCCATGTTTGCTTTGTGACAGTATGTGTGATGGAGTATTGATACATGTGTAAAACCAATTGTGTGTGTGTGTGTGTTATAGGTATAACTATGCCAAAAGGAGTTTTCTTTGCATTTCAGTAGTTTTAGGAGGTTTAACACCCCCAACAAAAATAAAAACTATTCTGGCTCTGTGGCGACCTTTATGTCAACGAGTTCCAGCAAGAAATTCTAGCCACTTGCACTCTTGATTGCGACTTTTATGTTGAATTGTGCAAAACAAATAAATTTAACTTGCCCTGCCTTCATTAGACATGCAATTTGTCTTCAGACAAAAACACAAACTAACAGTACACAACAGTGCCACATACTGTACCTAATCTGGAGCAGTTCAGAATGGATACAGTATTTAGGTAAAAAATACACCTAATTCAAATACAGAATATTTATCAGAGCCACTGCTTTCATCTGCTACAAGCAGCAGCCTGCAAGTTTAGTAAAGTAGCAAACAATGAAGTCGGTGCATATGATTTTGCCAGATGTGCAAATGGCGGGCGAGATCTGGCACCTTGGCATTGAGTTTGACTCCTGTGGATTAGGCCAATGAACATGACATTGAAATGGACTGAGTTCTTTTCACCTCTAAAAATCAATGCTACTAAACAGTACAATTCAAAAGTTTGGGCACATACATTTACATGCCATTTCATAATCGACTCCCATGGACAATGCATTGACCAAAAAAAAAAAAAAAATTAAATAAAAATGAAGCTTGGCCATACCTACTAAGTGGTCTAAACTTTTGCACATTTTCACTATATAATACTACTTAACGGTCCTTTTCCCTGCTCTTGTCTACTGACTTGCTCTGGAGCATACAGTACATATAGGCCAGCTCCCAAAGGTCTGTAGGTGTCCATTTGACAGATGTTGCCTTGCATCTAATTCTAGTAACATACAGTGTAGATTGCAACTATGCAATCATATACTGTACATAGTGTAAATGTGTATTAAAAGGATATGATCTTGTAATTCCCTTGGATAGGCCTGTCACCAGAATTTAGTCTATATATATTTACAACAATATAATTATTATAATAATAATGTAACAAATCAAGTTTTAATGTGGCAGTTGTTTTTTGCATGCTGTTCCTGAACGAACCGTGCAATTGACGAGAGTTAGAACGGTGCGGGAGAGTGGGCTTTTACTTTCTCTTTTCATGTTGTTGTTGACGTCGACAACGGCGGACTGTAGACATGTTGTGTTTCCAAGTTCTCAAAAAAATGATTAAAAGCCTGACAAAGCTAGCGAATTCCTTGTTAACGTTACAATAATAATAATAAATCAGAAATTCATAGAAACTTATAAAGTAGGGGTCTGCAAGTCCGGTCCTAGAGAGCCATTATCCAGCTTGTTTTGTATGTCTCCCTCCTTTAACACACCTGAATAAAATAATCAGGATGGTTATCAGGAGCTTACTGATGAGCTGATCATTTGATATAAGTGTGTTAAAGGAGGGAGACATGGAAAACAAGCTGGTTAGCAGCTCTTGTGGACCGGACTTGCAGACCCCTGTTATATAGCCTGGCGAACGGATGTCGGTGGGTGGAGCATAGGAGGATACATCTGCTTGAGGACCATCGAGATCGTAGACATATTGACACACGCACACCACGCTCATATTTTTCTATCATTTCTGTCTTCATTTCAATGGTAAGCGTCACCTTTTTTTTTTAACACCTGTTCTAACCTTCTTGGGACCCATAGTAATTTCTCTCACAAGAAAATCCGCCGTGTGTCTGATGTGACCAATGAAATTGCGACGCTGTCATAAATTGTCGTATTTTGAGCATGTGGTCATATCTCAAGACAAATTACGAGTGAAATTTTATATCGTATGTCGGAAGGATTGTATTTCGATGCGATCGAGGTGAGATGTCGAGGTATCACTGTACTTTTTAGAATAACAATACTTGTTACTGTATATGCTGTACTGTGTTATATCTACATAAACTGTCGTTTACTTAAATAGGACTGCAGAGTCAAGACATTTTTACTATAACTCACGATTACATTTTGTGTAAAACATTATTTTTCCCTTGCCATCAACATGGATACCTGAAATTGAGGCTTGTAAGTCCCTCAGCATGGTAAGTGGTCAGTTGCATGTTTAATTTCAGCCAAATCTGTACATGCTGTACGACTTTTGTCTGACTCGTCATCGATACTTTGAATTCCGGGACCTGTGTTGTTAATATTGGCATTAGAATATTACAGCGTTTCTAACGGCGTTATTTTTTTTCAGTAGTGAGTAATCTAATTAATTACTTTCCTCATCTTTGCAATGCCGTTACCGTTACTGAGGCGGGAAAGGCGTGCGTTACTATGGCTTACAATGTTGGTTGAATGATGCGAGAGAATTCTGAGAGAGACGGACTCACGGAGACGAGAGAGCAGAGCAGGAGTGGAGAGGAGGCAAGCGAGTTGTGACGGCATTGCAAACTCGATGCTAGGTGGCTCCAATAATACCTGACTGTAACCGATAGCTTACAAACTATGCCCACATGATGCTGCGGTAGATATCACATAACATAGAACTGACAAATGACAGACACGGCGGCATTAGCAACATGTATAAAGAACTAAATGCGTTAGTAAACAGCCGCCATCTTAAAGCAGTAGAACTCTCAGAAAGGCTCTGTTGAAGAGAAACTTCCTAGCGAACCTAAGTGTTTTTATCTAAAATGTTCCTAAATCGGCAAAATCTTGACTTAAATCTATCTTTAAATGATGAAACAGTTTTAAAACTTACACATGTCGAAAGTAGACAGAGGGGAACTAATGCAATAACGGGAGCAATTTTAACAACTTTAACGGTTGATTCACAACATTAAATCACTTCCTCACATGGCAAAGGTTACTATCTAGTAGAGGTGTGCATCGGCACTGCCCTCACGATTCGATTCGATTACGATTCGGAGGGCCACGATTCGATTCGATTCAGAGGGTCACGATTCGATTCGGTTCGATTCGGCAATGCATCATGATGCATTAAAGCCTGGGATGCATTAAAATTCTAAAGCAAAGCATATTTTTTGTGAATCATGAGGCAACACAAGCGGTCAGACATTAAACAACTTTTTATTGGCTCTTGTGTCACTCCTGGTTGAAGTCAAATGAAAATACTTTCAGATATATATATATTTAAAAAAAAAACAGATCACAGCATCTAATTAGTGCTTTGTATGAGACCAGGGCTTTCTCTTTTTTTTTTACACACAGTAGCAGCCTTTCACACACTGCAACATCTGAACTCCAGTGAAAATCAGTAATAACAGTTACTGTATTTTAGTCACAACGACCCATCAATAAAAATATTCAAGTAAATATTAAAGAAAACGACAAAGAAAATATTGTAGTGCAGCAGCATCTTTATCGCAATATCAATCCCAGGGATCAGTTCAGTTTCAAACAAAGCATCAACTAAATTGCAATGTAGAACAAAAGTAAAATGTAGGCCTAGCCCACTATATATGTGCAATAGAGGTTAGATCGGCCCTAAAAAATCCAGCCCGACCCAACATGGCCCGCTGGTATTGAAGCCCGACCCGGCCCGATCAATTAACTAGATTTGCAGGCCCAGGCCGAAAAACCCGTTTTTTTTTTTTTTTTTTTTGGAGTGACGCGGAAAAAAAAAACGCAGCAGTAATTTATTTTCATTTCTTCGAGTTGGCAGAAAAAACATTTTCTTAATGTTTAAATAGTCTACATATTTTTATGATCATTATAAAAGCATTTACACAACGAAATAACGCTGGGAAAGTTTAATTAAAAGAAAAAAAAAAAACGGGTTTTGCAGACACACAGAAGAGAAGATTCAAAAGGATCACATTTCTGTTGCCTTTGTGTGCATAAATAAAAGTGTCCTTCGTAACGAATTCTCAGTTGGCAGAAAAAAACGCAAGTTTAAATAGTCTACATATTTTTATGATCATTATAAAATTTACACAACGAAATAACGCTGGGAAAGTTTAATAAAAAAAAAAAAAAACATGCAGGCCACGGCGTTCATGTGCGTGCACAAGCAAATGCACAATACAGAGAGCCTGCTCTCGGTTTTATCCCCTTTTTTTATTTTTTATTTTTAAAATGATTTATTAGTCCGGCGCGGCGGCCCGACCCGACCCGACCCGACCCGAACGTGAATGCTTAACATTTTGGACCTGACCCAAATTTCGGGCCCAAAATGTTAATCGGGTTCGGGCACAAGATCTAACCTCTAAGAGATAGGACATAACATAACAATGGCTGAAGCAGAGAAAGAGGTAGCGAGAGAGATTATTGATGCACCTAAGACATTGAAAGCAGACGTCTGGAGACATTTTGGCTTCTACGAGGTTGGTGGGAAACTTGTCCAGAATTATGCGGTGTGTAAAAAATGAAACATGAGAATAATAATACAAATGGGGAAACCAAATCCGTTGCATCACCGGAATTGCGCAGGGAAGATTTATGAACGTACTTATATATTTTAAAATGCGCTGAATCGATTCGGCTTGTTGGCCGCGTCGAATCGAATCGTCCATGCCCTGTATCAGGATGCATCGCCGCATCGATTTTTGTTGATACCACTACTATCTAGTTTTCGCAATATCCGCAAAACCCTGTGTCTAGTTGTAACAATGTAAATAAAGCGCAAATAAGTACTCTCCATTTACCATTTAAGTTTAGTGTAAAGAATTGGGCTCGGACCAATTATCCCAAAAAACCTTTAAACTTCACATTGTGTGACCTTTTTTTTTTTTTTTTTTTGAGGAAAAAAAAACATGAAAATTATCACCAGTTACTTTGCCAAGTAACTAATTACTCTTGCATTCCGGTAACTGAGTTACTAACGCAATTACTTTTTGGGAGAAGTAATTTGCAACTGTAATTAATTACTTTTTTAAGGTAAGATTAACAACACTGTCCGGGACTTAATGATTTTACAAATTAAGCACCGCATACAACCGCCTGCATATATAGTACGTATCTAGGTACATACTTAGACACATATGTACGTACCTATGTACATACTGTATATATATATATATATATATGTATATGTATATATATATATGTATATGTATATATATATATATATATATATATATATATATATATATATATATATACATACTGACATACTGTAACCTACCTTACTAATTAACTTATAATAAGGGTGTTAAATGGTATGTTTATCTGGTGACTGGAGCTTTTACTGCAAATCTATGTGCACTTCTAAGCAAGAGTTGTATAATAAAGGATTTGGAACATCTTGTAAATGATAAAAAAAGAAATAAAAACTGGGCCAATTAAAAATATCTGTGCATGTACTAGATCTTAGTATCAGACAGTGTCAGACGGTCAATTGCAGTGCATCTTTGATCATCACCTTCAGACAGTTGTAAAGTTGAATTGCTTGCGGTAGCCAGAGTCCGCCAGAGTGAGTCATAGGAGCTGTGGAAGTCTGGGAGCAATAAATAACAAGTACAGGCTGTCAGAAATACGATGGCACATTTTTAGGAGAGAATTAAGTATTATGTATTTCTGGTTGCTGTGTTTTTTTCTTTGCTGAATTGTAAATTGCTAGTTTTAAAAATTGTAGTTAAGGCAAAATATGCTGTCAATGTATTGTTTGCTTGACCTGGAACACTGTAAAGAGACAATATATTATTTTAATAGTATGTCCTTATTGATTTGTACTGATTCGTGATGATGAAGTTTGGTTGTGCCCATGTATGTGGGAGTGAAGTATCTAACCTTTGACTTTGTGTCCTGATTTTGCCTTGTGATGCCCACGTTGTTGTGACGATGGCATCGTGTTAAAACATTTTCCTAAGCGGCATTGTGTCGTGACTAGTGTGCTTCACAGGAGTGTGTTCACACTAAACTTCCTCCTCACTGTGACTGCAATCCTCCAGTGTCCGTCCATACCCATATGTGCTACTATATAATGGTTGTCGTATCCAGCCAACTCTGTGTTGCATTTATAGAGTCTAAAGGTTTTTTTCCAAATATGCAGGATGTACCATTTCAGAATACAGTTGTACCTCGACATACAATCCTTTCGTAATATTTGATTGGTCATTTGTCTCGACATATGATGAAATGTATGAAAAAGTATCTGAACCCTTTGGAATTTCTCACATTTCTGCATAAAATCTCCATCAAATGTGATCTTTGTCAAAATCACACAGATGAAAAAATAATGTCTGTTTTAACTAAAAACACCCAAATATTAATAGGTTTTCATATTTTAATGAGGATAGCATGCAAACAATGACAGAAGGGGGAAAATAAGTAAGTGAACCCTCTGCCTAAGAAGACTTAAAGAGCAATTGAAACCCATTTTTACCAAACAATTTAAGTCAGGTGTGCGCCCATTCACTGATGAGTGGTTTAAAGTTGCCCTGCCCACAATAAAACACACACCTGGTAAAAATTGTCTTGATGAGAAGCATTGTCTGATATGCATCCTGGCTCGGTCAAAAGAGCTGTCTGAAGACCTGCGATCAAGCATTGATGATTTTTGTAAAGCTGGGAAAGAATACAAAACCATCTCTAAAAGTCTGGATGTTCATCAATTGACAGTCAGAGAAGTTGTCTAAAAATGGAGAGTTTGCCACTGTTGCTTCTCTCCCAAGGAGTGGCCATCCACCAAAGATGATGCCAAGAGTTCAGCTCAGAATACTCAGAGAGGTAAAACAAGAACCCTAGAGTGTCTGCTTAAGACTTACAAAAATCACCGGCACAGTCCAATATCTGTGCACACATAAACTATATTTAAAACGATGGCCAAGAATAGTATTCATGGGAGTACTTCACGGAGGAAGCCACTGTTGTCTAAAAAAAAACATTGTTGCTCATTTAATGTTCGTAAAAAGGCACTTGGACACTCCAAAGTTTTGGCAAAATATTTTGTGGCCTGATGAAACCAAAGTTGAATTGTTGAATTGGGAGTAACACACAACGTTATGTGTGGATGAAAAATGGAAAAGCTCACCAACATCAACACCTCATCCCCACCGTGAAGCATGGCGGAGGGGTCATCATGATTTGGGGCTGTTTTGCTATCTCAGGGCCTGGACAACATTAATGGAAGAATGAATTCAAACGTTTCTCAGGTTGTTTTGCAGGAAAACTTGAGACCGTCTGTCTGACAGTTGAAGCTAAAAAGCGGATGGATGTTGCAACAAGACAATAATCCAAAACACAGAGGTAAATCAACTTCAGAATGGTTTCAGAAGAGGAAAAAACACATGTAGTAGCCAAGTCAAAGTCCAGACTTGAACCCTTTTGAAATGCTGTGGCATGACATAAAGACAGCGATTAATGCCAGTCATCCCAGGAATCAGACTGAACTACAGCTGTTTTGTAGAGAAGAATGGGTCAACATGAGTCCTGATCGATGTACCAGACTGATCTGCAGCTACAGGAAGCGTCTGGTTGAAGTTATTGCTGACAAAGGGGAGCCCCAAAATATTAAATGTGATGGTTCACTTACTTACTTTCCCTCTTCTGTCAATGTTTGAATACTATCCTCATTTAAATATAAAAAAACCTATAAATGTTTGGGTGGTTTTACTCAAAGCAGACACTGTTTTTTCATCTGTGTGATCTTGACAAAGATCAGATCACATTTGATGGTGATTTTATGCAGGAATGTGAGAAATTGCAAAATGTTCTGGTACTTTTTTATACCACTGCATGACGACATACTCAAAATACTACGATTTATGACTTCCTCACAATTTCATTGTTTTCGCACAAGATGAACGCACGGCATATTTTCTTGTGAGAGAAATCAATATGAGTCCCAAGAAGGTTAGTGCATGTAGTGAAAAAAGATTAAGGTGACGCTTAGCATTGAAATTAAGATGGAAATGATAAAAATACGGCAATACGTCCGGAATATGTCTATTATCTCGATGGTCCTTCTCCTACCTCCGTTCGCCAGTCTTTATAAGTTAAAGAAACAATTATTATTATTTTTACATCGGCAAAAAATCGCCAGCTTCGTCAGGTTTTTAATCATTTATTTCAGAACTTGTTCAACACAACACAGCTACTTTCTGCTGTAGCTGATACCAACAACAACATGAAAAGAGAAAGTAAAAACTCTACCGCACCTCCCTCACTCCGTCATCAGTCTCACTGTGCGTTCAGGAACAGCATGCAAAACTGCCACATTAGAACCTGATTTGTTGCATTATTATTATAATTATTTATATTACTCCAATTTGTATTTGTATGTTTTTTTTGTTATGTGTAATTGATATTTGTAATTGTTCCAGCAGTATTTAATAAGGATTTAGCATAGGTTTTGGGGCTGTGGAACAAATTAATTGAATAATAATATATTCTTATGGGAAAATCCTGCTCGACATACGACCATTTCAACTTACAAACCAGATCCTGGTACGAATTAAATTCGTATGTAGAGGTACCACTGTAACAAAACTAAATCCATTCAAATTAATGAAATTAAATCTAAACGCTTAGACAAGCAGTCGTTTAACCACAGTTTATAGAGAATAGAGGCCTACAATACTGGTTTTCACATCACATCACATTGCAGTGTCATGACAATCATTTTGTTACTATGTAAATATAACCCTAAAGGACCTTGAAGTGAAGAGATGACAGCAATCTGAATGCAAAAATAGTTTTTATATGGACGGCACCTTGCAGCATTGCTACATCATTGCTGCATTTACTTCCATAAAATCTTGTATTCACATTAGTGTTGCATCGATACCATTTTTGGCCCTGATACCAATACCGATACCTTGCTGTGGAATGTTGGCCAATACCGATTCCATACCAATACCACTTTGTTTGAAATTTATACATACATATACAGTATATATGTACAGTGGGGAGAACAAGTATTTGATACACTGCCAATGGGAAAACCCATTGGCAGTGTATCAAATACTTGTTCTCCCCACTGTATATATATTGCATACTTGGTATGGGTGACAATAGTTAAAATATACCTAAAGCTAAATTTGTGAAATTAAAACATGTATAATACTAGCCCTACAGTAAAAAATTAAAAATACAATGAATGAACTGAATAAACTTTTTTTTAAAGTATTGGCTCTCAAAGGCCAAACAGTGCAACTTTCATGAAATTACAAGTAATAATAATTGACCACAGCACCCTGTCTCTCTATTAGCCTCCCTCTCTGTGCACCAGCAGCAACATACACTTAGCCACTTAGCTTAGCTTACTTATACAGCACTGTTTGGAAACAGATCTCAAATTACTGTGGCATTTCTCTGGTGCAGCCCCCTTCCTCTGGACAGCAGTCCTGCTGTTGCAGCCTCAAACTCTTTGTGTTCATTCACATGTTTTATCTTTAAATGTTTAATCAGGTTCGAGGTATTGAAACTGCCCGATTTTACTCAACCTCTCGAAACTTTCAGGCTGCAAATCTTGCATGCAGCCATTGACTGTAATCGACAGAATTTCTAAGCTGAAATATTTCCAGACCGCACCATTTCTCATTGCCTGGCACGGCCAGACTGTTCTCCCTGTATTTTTCAAACATTGTGAGAATAGTCTGGAACCCAGTCCATTAACAGCCTCTCGAACAAGTACAAAATTAACCGTCCAATCAGATTCGTTTATTTGCGTGACGTGTTCTTAACGAGCAACGTCTCTCTATCGCGTCGGAAGTCGTCTCCACAACAACACAGATGGCGAACAGGAGAGCCGAGAACATGTTCCAATCCACGGTAAAATCAGTTTTAAATTACCAAAAACACATCGACACAAGTCATTGACAACATTCTGTCTCGCGCTAACCATGTTAATAAACCCTCCTCGTATGTTTACTTCCGCGCGCAAGTCCCTCGTCGCTTTACTAACGTCACATCCGCCCGTCGCTGGTTGGTCCCATCCGCTGTCTGTATGCTGTGGATTGCTCCACCCTGGAAATATTATCTGCTGAATGGTCAGACTCAATAGCTGGAACAGTGGTGAGTCTGGTGTACCAGGCTACATTTCTCATGGTTTGTTTTTCCTCAATATAAAAAAGCTGCCCCGGCATTAGTTAAGAGCGGCTATTTGCCCGCTCTCATTGGTCTGGAGCAGGCCAATAGCGAAAGCTGCTTGGCATGCAAAGTGATCACATTTCATCACACAACACAGAGATGGAGTGTAGGGAGCGTCAGGAGCAGTGTTGTTAATAACGGCGTTACAATATAACGCCGTTACTAAAGAACTAAACTAAGAACTAAAGAATTACTAAAAAAAGTAATTATCACCAATTACTTTGCCAAGTAACTAATTACTCTTACATTCAGGTAATTGAGTTACTAACGCAATTACTTTTTGGGAGAAGTAATTTGTAACTATAATTAATTACTTTTTTTCCAGTAAGATTAACAACACTGGTCAGGAGGAAAAAAGGCTGCAGTCAAGTGTTATAATAGTGGACCGGTAAATGGTATCGGCGCCCTGATTGTTGGTACTCGCCGATACCGATACCACCATTAATCATAATCAATACTGTAACAACAAATGCAATATGCTGGTACCGCTACGCGCAACAATGACGATAAAAACAGTTGCAGTGACTACGTTATCGACTCATTCAGTACTTGTCAAATCTTTGAAATATTTGCACATGAATAATTCGTGTTCAGTTAACTACAAACCTCCACTAACAATGGATTGAGACCACATTGTCCAGCGGGTGTAGAAATAGTGTCGGTTGCCAGTCAATTTTCTTTACCCAAGGGGCTGCTTTAACAGTATCGTGTACATAGTGCTTGTCAAATGGGGCTTTCAGACAGGGCTTTTTAATTAGTGTTTTATGGTAATTTGGAGAAATTTAGTCTCTGTTACCATGGGAACCACTCACTATTCAATTTTCACGGCCTGTTAAATAAAGCTTTAGGGATAAAACTTACCAAAAGCTGTTTATGCAAATGCTGCTCTCATGCAGTGTAAAGAAAACATGCAACGCATGCTGTTAAGGTTGGGTTCATCTCCTGCAATGGGCTGCGTGCACCTGCATTATAGGCGGTGAGATCTTGAACCTGATCGTGCTTCCTCCAGATGGCCCAAATTATGGAGGCAGTGATGCAGTAAAGTTTTAATGCGTCAGTATATTGCCAGTTTTTTTTCCTCCTGAAATATAAGAGGCAAGGAAAGAGGAAGAGGAGCTATGACAGAGGCAGCAGGTGATAGATGGATTGAACGCATGAATAGAGATCCCGACAGTCATGCACCACTATCGGTTGGCAGTAAAAAAGAGAGATTGACTCCTAGCCAGGGCGAAACCCAGGGAAAGAAATAGAGTGGGATGACAGAAAGATAGAATGTTTGTTCCAGATCGCAGCGGGTTTCACAGTGTGACAGAGGGAGTGAAGGTGATCTCTTCTCTGACGACCAAACCTCTCTGTTTTTCGTGTTTGTCACATTGGAGGGAAAACAAATGAGCGAAGGGGAGATTTGCTGATTTGAAATGATAATTCACAGGCTACCATTTACTTATACATTTATTTTGTATTAACAAATAGCAATGAATAATTATATAAATGTTATTATTATTCTTTTCTATCATAAAATCTTGGGTAAAATGAATTTTAATCTTAACTCATTTGCTGCCATTGATGGTGTTTGATGTCCAATCCATTTTGACAGGGGCGTTGCTGTTTTTTTCCATTAAAAATATTAAATAGTAATTCTGAAAATATGTATACATACTGCGTAGGTTTGGTCTTAAGGGAGGATATAACAGCATAACCTGCATGTACACTTTTTGGACATTAATAAGACCAAACAGATTGGTTGAACAGCGGTCAGGGCTACATTTCTCACCAATAAGAACCTAATTAATTGATAGGCTAAACCATTAATGCAAAAATAAATCTTTAATGACTTATACTTTCACACTAGGCCTGAACGATATTTGAAAAAACTATTGTTGCGATTTTTTGGGGGTTTGCGATACATTGCGATATTATATTGCGATATTAAAAAAAAAATTATAAATATTTTTTGAAAGAAATTTTCGCTAGGTGACGAATAGCTGTTTGGAAAGACTTTGGATGACTCACAATCACCACAATGTACAGTGATACCTCGTTTTTCGTGGTTAATGGGGACCAGAATCCGCCGCGATAAGTGAAAAACCGCGAAGTAGCGCACCCCCCCACACCCCAAATTATTATTTTTGTGTGTGTGTGTGTGTGTTTTTTTGTGCTCAATGTATTTATTCAGATTTTGCATTGGAAAGAGATACATATAAGACATGTTTTTTTCTCACTTTCCCCCACAAAGTGCTTTAAAAAATGTATATAAATAAAGGGTTTTTAAGCACTTCAAATGTCATAATTATGATCAGTTTTAAACATAACTGTCCAACCAAATCATTTTTGAACAAGAATGAAGTACTGTAGTAGATAAATGCTTGGCTTTATTAAATGCTTCTGTTTATCTACCTTAGCTGTGACCATTAGAGTGACATGTAGAAATTTCAAACTCCTCATGATCACTTCTGGCATTTATATGTCTCCAACGTCTCCACACACACACATTCATTCCAGCGCGGCTTCCTTGCAGAAACTGTTTAACAAGCTAAACGATGATTGACAGATGCCCGTGTGCAGTCTGCTTCTTTGGCCAGATCAAAGCAATGTTAACTTTATTAAGCAAGTGCCGCAGTGATTGAGATTAACAAAGGCCTGGGAGAGGGAGGGTGTGAGGCTGTGCTCAGATCAGAAAGCAAGGCGTATATGGATTAAAAAAAATAAAAACTATCGCACGTGCTTGCGATGGGACTATCGCGCACGCGCACATCGCAATGGCGATGTTTAAACGATATGTCGTTCAGGCTTATTTCACACTGCAAATTTACAGTATAACTATGCCCCTTTCCCACTGAAACTAGTGGGTCAAGGCGCATTTTTTCCAAGCCGATGCAACCCACTAGCAATTGGTATTTGGTACCTTTCCCATTGACAAAAAAAAGCCATGTCTTTTTTATTTTTTTTTCACCCGTCTAACCCCCCACCCCTCCTCAGCCATGCGTAAGGTTACTTGATGTCACCACGCTAAGATCAACATTGACAAGTGCGACCAAAATCATTCAGTTCAAGGAAGTAAACAATGCAGAGCATTATGGAAGCCTCCTTTCCGTTTGTGTTCTCTGTTGTCATGCTTTTTACTGCCCTCAAAATGGTCGAAATGCGGCAAATATCAACACTCTGCTTGTGCTGAGGCAACGTAGGCGACGTGAATTCTTCTTCTACTAGCTTTGTTGTTAGCATCGACGTAACTACGGTTGTGGGGCGTGTTAAATGGGAGGCGACTGACATGTTGTTATGACGCATCATGTAAGAGCCGACGTCACCACGTAGATTAGTGTGTTGACTGTTGACCTGGGGTTTTGCTTTCACACTGCATGACGATCAGAGCCGAGGTGATTTTAATGCGGGTCACTTGGCGGGTTGATTGACACGGGTCGAGGCGGGTTGCTGCACCTTTCCCACTGCCACCAAAAGCCGATTGTTAGTGGGTTGACACGGGTTTTTTGGCCAGTGGGAAAGGGGTATTAGACTGATAATTTTCTAAAATCTAGTCGAATAATTTTCTCCATCTTGTTTTGAGTGTCAAAGGCTAGTTAACAGGTTATTATACTTTTAGTAAATATTACTATTTGTTCTTATTAAGCCCATACATCTATAAATCATTCATTTTTCATTTAAATCAAGAAAAAAATGCTTTTATATAATGTTTTGAACATTTTAACAACATTGTTGTTAATCTTACTTTTAAAAAGTAATTAATTACAGTTACAAATTACTTCTCCCAAAAAGTAATTGAGTTAGTAACTCAGTTAACTGACTGTAAGGCAGAGTAATTGGTTTTACTTTTCATGTTTTTTTTTTTTTTTTCTATTTAAAAAAAAAAAAAAAACATAGGTCACATTATGCGAAGTTCAAAGGGTTTTTGGGATAGTCGCCCTAGCCCAATTCTTTACACTAAACTTAATTAGACACAGGGTTATTGTGGATATTGCGATAACTAGATAGTAACCTTTGCTATGTTTGGAAGTCATTTAATGTTGTGAATCAACCGTTAAAGGTGTTAAAATTGCTCCCGTTTTTGCATTAGTTCCCTTCTGTCTACTTTCGACATGTGAAAGTTTTAAAACTGTTTTATCATTTAAAGATAGATTCAAGCCAAGATTTTGTCGATTTAGGATTATTTTTAGATAAAATGTTACTTAGGTTCGCTAGGAAGGTTCTCTACAACAGAGCCTTTCTAAGAAGTCTACTGTTTAAGATTACGGCTGCTTACTTCTCTGAACATTTGCTAATGTTGCTGAGTCCGTCATTTCGCATCTAGTTAATATATATGTGATATGTAGCGTAGCATCATGTGGCTATCGGCTACAGTCAGGTATTATTAGCGCCACCTAGCCTAGCATTGCGTTTGTAACGGCTTCACAACTCCCTCTTTCACACTCCCTCTCTGCTCTCTGAGAAAAGTAATTCATTATATTACTCACTACTGATAAAAAATAACGCCGTTAGTGACGCCGTTATACACCAACGCTGTTATTAACAACACTGTTGAACAATATGTATTGTTGAATTAAGAACATTTATGACAATCAAGTTTTTTTCTTTCAGATTAAATATACAAACATTTTGCTTAAAATAAGTCTGTTAAGCTTATTTTCAGCTAGCTATTTTTCTTATTTAAAAAAAAGCTGAGTAAAATTCACTTGAAGCACTGGCAGATAATGTCAACTTATTTCTATTAGATTTACACTGAAAACAAGGGATTTTAAGGTTTTTTTTTTTTTTTAGTTTAAAGGAGTTGGTTTTTTGCAGTGAATATGTATTGGTTCAGATGATACACTGTTTTATTCAAAACTTTGTTTTCAAAAACCACGAAAGAAACATTTTGAAAACTTCTAGAATAAATGTCTGGATTTTTTTTAGCAAATTTAAATTGCATTATTTGAACGTAAATTATATAAACACTGTCTGTCAAAAATAAAAAAATAAATAAAACTGAAAAAACTTCTTAGTCAGGGAATAACAAAAATAAAAAAAATGGAGCCTTCCTTCAGGTAAAACACTCCTGCTTTGTCCACAAGCACAGCCAAACTCAACAAAAAATGAAAGCTCCATTGGGCTTCTTTAAAACCAAATGAATAAAATAAAAATGAAAAAATGGGCAAACGTTGGTTCACGGTTGAATTAACGTTAACAGTAGAAAACATCCAGAAGGATATTTCTCTCAAAGCAGCTTCCTCCTCGAGTTCGAGAAATTCACATAGATTAATGTTGTGCTAACTCTAATGCAGGTATGACTTTCAGTAGCAAAATTTATGGTGTACACAATTAGTGGTCTACACAACATTTACGTTTTTACATCACTTAGAGTGGCTGCTGCTGCTAGGGAAAAATAACTTATCCCTCATCTTCGAAGGGGGCTGAGGAGGCGGCATGTTGTATTTTTGTCGAGGGGTGGGGTTAGGGGGGTCAAATCATCAGGCAATCAAACGTGTGTTTGATGGGAAAAAATGGACTGGCACATTCAGCAAGCAAAAAGGGGTTAATATAAGTCAGAACATAAATTAAGTACTGTAATTCACTTAATAATGGTAGGGTCAAATCTATCCTTACAAAATATGGGAAGACAATCTAAATTATCTATTTAACTGAAGTCATTATAAAATGCAAAAAAGGTTGCTTAAAAGTTGGTGGGGACAATTTCAGCATCCTGAAAAGTTGGTAGTGTTATGTCCTTACCGTCTCTATGCAAACATACGCCCTTGACATACTGTATACTTGGCGGCCAAAGAGTTAAAAAATGATGCAGTTTGCTAAATCTGATGTGTGAACTGGGTATCGAGTCTCGAGAATCGTTTGGAATCGGGCGAACATTCTGATAATCCTGGTTATTCAATGTGTTTTCATCTGCCTACACTCTGCCTATCACGATCACGCTTAATGATTTTGAATGGCCATAGTTTCGACTCTGATTTGAACCTGTCTGCATGTCTCTAAAAGAATCAGAATCGCAATTTTTAAAAAACGAAACGAGAAATGGGCATTGGAACTAGAATCTTTAAACTCACAAACTGCCCAATCCTGTGGATTAGTCTATCTTGTCCTAAGTGTTTCCCTTCATCTACTGTATAGTGTGACTTTGTCTAAAACCAACTAAAAGATATGGCATGGTTTTGCGTGGGAAATTGCCCTCCATAAATGGAGTGAATAAAAAGTGAATAGAGTTAAGGAGGGTTAATGGTTATTTTAGCTTTCAAATGCTCATTAATAATGTCTTAGCAATTTATCACACATTTTTAACTTGTCAATTCTAAACAATTGTATCCATACAAAATATTTGACATACTGGTTCATCACACATCTTTTTCTCAATGGCAGCAATTAAAAAAATGACACTCTAAATGTATCAACCTAAAATATAATTTGCTTAGCCTGGTTCATGAATATTGTGTGGGGCGTGTGTGTGTGTGTGTGTGTATTGGGGTGGGGGTGTTGCATGTGCATGTGTCATCTCCATCTGGCTCTGAGTTCTGGACAAGCTGCTGGGACACCAGCATGGCAAAGTGACCTCATATGTCAAGACGGTTATTTCCCCACTGCTTAAGGACACTTTTATATCTTCTCTAGAACCAACAAAAATCTTTATCTGCCGATTCCCATTACCAACTCAAACATACAGTGTGTCCTACAGCTTTTCAATTGTTATTGTTGGTTTCCATTAACAAGAATGAGCATCTTATCCAACCCAAGCAAAATTTGCTATTTACCAGGTTGTTTTAGTGTTAGCGTAAATTGAAATTGATTGGCATCAAACTTAGGTTCCTGCTAATATACTGGTAATATTTCATTTAAATTATTTTATTTTTTGATTAGAGCTCAGTATAGATCATTTTCCTCCACAGGATTCCCCCTAAAAAAGTAAAAAACAAAAAGAGTTCCAACTTGTTAAGTCAAGAGATAACCAATCATGCCCAGACTTCGTTGGCTACGTTCACACTACAGGTCTTAATGCACGAATCCGTTTTTTTCGTGTTTTTCCGACTCGAGTCAGGCATTAACTTGATGGTCTGAACGTGACAAGTCGCATAGAACTGGACCATTTCAAATCCGATCTGGGTCACTTTCGTATGTGGTTCAAATCCGATCTGGGCCACATTTTTCCAGACTGTCGCGGCGGTCTGTACTGTCCAGTCGCTCAAATCGGAATTCATGCAGCAATTACGTCATCAAAAAGCGAGAGAGACGCTACCGTAGCGGTGCAGCTGTGCGTTATTAGCGCTTAGCTTGCCTTGAACACGGCTTTTTAGGAAGGGTCGGACTTGACAATAGTCATAAAAAAATTAAAATGGGTTGAGGATTAGCCTGAGAATGATCGGTTTTCTGTCTGGTCCATATAAGCAATATTTCAACATTGCTTACGCGGCCGAGAGTCGGTGCAAACTGCCGGTATGTGCGTATGACATGCACGGACAGTGCGTGTATGCTATTGATCCATATACTTTAAATATAATCTTAAACTGGGATTGTTTATGTCTGTTATTTGTGCCCTCTTTTTATAAAGAAAAATATGATATCCCTGGAACGACGGGTGACAGCCAGCATGTGTGGTCATTTGTTTTGATGCTTCTGCGCATGCGGGTCATCTTGCTCAGCGCGTGTCGGACTGCGAATTAGTGCGCATGCGTAATACTTGAATGGTCTCAATGGACAAAGGCAGTCTGAACGGGCACGCCAAAAAAACAGATATGACAAAAAAATCGGATTCGTGCATTAAGACCTGTAGAATGAACATAGCCGTTAAGACGCATTACAATAGTGCGATGTTACAGAAAAATGAGTGCTGTAAACTGTGAAGTGGTGAAATTACTGGAAAATACCTTAATTTTTATTTTTTTTTATTCCATCTTTTATGTGCCAACACCATAAACACACTTTAAATAAACATGGGGCAACAATATTCACAAGTTTGCTAACTATTTTTTTTTTTCAAGAATCAATTTTATTCAAGAATCAATTAGTAATTGTCCATAATGGACATACTTATAACTAAACACGGTGAATTCCTGATTCTTCAATGATTACCTGTGATAGCCCTGGCAACCATTCCTGGGTTTACCATGACCAAAAGTAGTAAAGTGCTTTGTATAGATGCATTCCCTTTGATAACAAAACTTAATTTCGTTATAGAATGGTTGTAATTCAATTGTAGGTTCGTTCCGTATATTGAGTACTGACTTATACAAGTACTTTAACTGACAATGGCTCTACGCAGGGGAAAGAGAGGGCAGTGGTCCCTTAAAATAAATTCTTGCCCCCTCAAATCAAAATTTAAGAAGTTCAGAAAGCACGTTTTTATTATACTCACAATATTAATACATAACAAGTTGACAGACTAATCTGCAGTAGTGGGAAAAATGTCAGCTGAAAAGGGGACACAAGGCGATATAGTATAATTTCTCTTTCATCCCTTTTTTCCTATGCTGTGTGTGAATTCAGGGATGGTCAGGGCACACGCACAGTGAATCGCGCACAACCCCTAGTAAATATCCAATCACTGTTTGTATGTAAACGAGCCTAGACATTGCCAGACAATGCGGTGTTAGGTTTCAGCGGGGCCACAAAACAGGAAGACTTTGAAGAAGCAGCTGCGTTTCACAGTCAGAACAAGCACAGAAATAAGACAATGTTCACTTCACCTGACAGACAGAAGACAAATGATGATCTTGGCCCATGAGAAGCCCATAACAAATAACTTGGACATGGATGAATTTGTGAGAGTTTTTGCAAAGTGAAGTACAACAGCATTCTCCTGCTGTTGTAGAGTGGAGTGGAGTGACGGGAGATTTTTTAACTGAAAAAAAAGCCCCCTCCCAAAAAAAAGGAAAGATAAAATGTTCAATATCTGTTGTGTTTTATAATTTATTTTGAGATGTGTTTTGTATTATTATTAATCAGAGTACCTTTCAGTTCTCATGTTACAATTTATTTTAGAATTAGGTCCTCCTGTTAAGATATGTTATGTTTTTAGTTTATAAAATCTTCATGAAGGATATTTTATTTATTTTATTGTTCAGTTCCCCCAACCCCCCTTGATGGATTGCCACCTTATTGTGGTCAGGGGGTTTGCTTGCCTCAGCTATGCCAGCAGGAGCTTAGTCCTCAGGTGGGACACCCAAGTTGGGCTGGTATGAAGGTAGAGGCCTGACTAAGAGCAATCCACTTCTCTAGGTTGGGGATGTACACAGCTAACAACCTAATTCATTAAATTGAAGAAAATGCTGTTACTATAAGCCAGTACTTCTCAATTATTTTCTGTTAAAACCCCCCAATTCTCTGCCGCCACAGCAAATAGTATAATTTGTCTATAAAATTAGTATTATTAAAAGTACTGCATAACATTGCGTCCTTTTTTATATTAAAGGAAAAAAGTACTGTAATATAAATGAACTGACAATAAAGTATGTTATTATTGTTTTGTTTGTACCAGAAAAGACCTAAAGCGCATCAGTTTGCATAAATTAAAAAAAATGTCACATCCAAACTGTTAAAATACTCTCAAAATATTTTTTTGACCATTTCATACTGAGTGATGTAATTCAATAAAATCATTGAATAATAATATATTTAAATTGATTAGCAACATGAACTCATGAGGAAAATATGGCAAAAAATTTAACCGAAAAAATAAAAATCATTGGGGTGGGAGGGGGGTTGTAGCATAATGTTTACATATGATGCCCCCCTCACATTTCTGACTGCCCCCTCATACATGCCTGCCTACAACCGGCCCTGACTTTAACAAGCTAGAGAACATTTCAGTGGCGTTTCAATCAAACAACTTAGTCAAGGGCCACTGGAGACAGTTGAGTGTGGGCCACATCAAGTATTCCACAAAAAAGGTTTTTATTCAAATAATCCGATCTTTTCAATCATATTGAATAACAATGAAGTCCCTTATAACAGTTCTTCAGAACAGGAAGATTATTGACCCGCTCCCTTCTCTTTGCTATATTACATATTCCTCATCATGTTTAGTGAAGGAATGACATCTTGCAATGTAATTCTTGAGAACTGCAATTTTCTCTGTGAGTACAATACACATTGGGGTGGGATACGTAACCCAAAAATATTCAGGCTCCCACCTTTCTGAATTGTCTAAGTTGGTCGCAAACCTTTCTCTACATGACAGGTATTGAGAAATACATGATTGGGTGACAGGCCGGGGCTAATTTTTTCCTGGATCCTGCCGCTATTTCTTGATTTTTGGCCTCACTGTGTTTTGAGATAATCGGGCCGACCAGGCACGTTATTGACCGGTTTGTTGTAATCAACTTGTAGACTTGGCCACAGTTATGGAGTATTACAGTGCCTTGCAAAAGTATTCGGCCCCCTTGAACCTTGCAACCTTTCGCCACATTTCAGGTTTCAAACATAAAGATATAAAATTTTAATTTTTTGTCAAGAATCAACAACAAGTGGGACACAATCGTGAAGTGGAACAAAATTTATTGGATAATTGAAACTTTTTTAATAAATAAAAAACTGAGAAGTGGGGCGTGCAATATTATTCGGCCCCCTTGCATTAATACTTTGTAGCGCCACCTTTTGCTCCAATTACAGCTGCAAGTCGCTTGGGGTATGTTTCTATCAGTTTTGCACATCGAGAGACTGACATTCTTGCCCATTCTTCCTTGCAAAACAGCTCGAGCTCAGTGAGGTTGGATGGAGAGTGTTTGTGAACAGCAGTCTTCAGCTCTTTCCACAGATTCTCCATTGGATTCAGGTCTGGACTTTGACTTGGCCATTCTAACACCTGGATACGTTTATTTTTTAACCATTCCATTGTAGATTTGGCTTTGTGTTTTGGATCATTGTCCTGTTGGAAGATAAATTTCCGTCCCAGTCTCAGGTCTTGTGCAGATACCAACAGGTTTTCTTCCAAAATGTTCCTGTATTTGGCTGCATCCATCTTCCCGTCAATTTTAACCATCTTCCCTTTCCCTGCTGAATAAAAGCAGGCCCAAACCATGATGCTGCCACCCCCATGTTTCACAGTGGGGATGGTGTGTTCAGGGTGATGAGCTGTGTTGCTTTTACGCCAAACATATCGTTTTGCATTGTGGCCAAAAAGTTAAATTTTGGTTTCATCTAACCAGAGCACCTTCTTCCACATGTTTGGGGTGTCTCCCAGGTGGCTTGTGGCAAACTTTAAACGAGTCTTTTTATGGATATCTTTGAGAAATGGCTTTCTTCTTGCCACTCTTCCATAAAGGCCAGATTTATGCAGTGTACGACTGATTGTTGTCCTATGGACAGACTCTCCCACCTCAGCTGTAGATCTCTGCAGTTCATCCAGAGTGATCATGGGCCTCTTGGCTGCATCTCTGATCAGTTTTCTCCTTGTTTGAGAAGAAAGTTTGGAAGGACGGCCGGGTCTTGGTAGATTTGCAGTTGTCTGATGCTCCTTCCATTTCAATATGATGGCTTGCACAGTGCTCCTTGAGATGTTTAAAGCTTGGGAAATCTTTTTGTATCCAAATCCGGCTTTAAACTTCTCCACAACAGTATCTCGGACCTGCCTGGTGTGTTCCTTGGTTTTCATAATGCTCTCTGCACTTTAAACAGAACCCTGAGACTATCACAGAGCAGGTGCATTTATACAGAGACTTGATTACACACAGGTGGATTCTATTTATCATCATCAGTCATTTAGGACAACATTGGATCATTCAGAGATCCTCACTGAACTTCTGGAGTGAGTTTGCTGCACTGAAAGTAAGGGGGCCGAATAATATTGCACGCCCCACTTTTCAGTTTTTTATTTGTTAAAAAAGTTTAAATTATTCAATTAATGTTGTTCCACTTCACGATTGTGTCCCACTTGTTGTTGATTCTTGACAAAAAAATTAAATTTCATATCTTTATGTTTGAAGCCTGAAATGTGGCGAAAGGTTGCAAGATTCAAGGGGGCCGAATACTTTTGCAAGGCACTGTACATTTAACAGCAATTTCTATTGGCTCTGACCACTGGGCCATGTTTTTGTATTATGTATTATTTTTATCATATGTTTATGTATTGGATTTTATCTGAAATTGAGGCTTCTAAGTTACTCAGCATGGAAAGCCGGCATTTGCATGCTTAATTTCAGCTCAATCTGTATGTGTTCCGGGACTTGTGTCCGACTCGTCATCTCTGGCCTACTATTGCTTCTTTGCGTTCTGGCCCTTAATGATTACCAAATTAAGGACTGGTGACGGAATATACTGTATCTTCCTTCCATATTTGGATTTATGTTTCAATCAAATGACTGTTGCGCGGGTCGCATAAACACTTAACTCAGATGTCAAGTAGAGGCCGCAAAATAATGTCCCATTGACAACCAAACATGCTCAACGAACCGTTTTGAAGCTAGAAAATATTTATTCAACTTGTTAGGATAAACATTCAACAGAAAAAAATTAGACTGAAGTTTTATATTTTACAATTCAATACAAACAGCAGGTATGGTGATAGGCGTTTTGACATACTATGGTCAAAACAGATTATATACAGTAGATCAGCAGTGAAAAATAGTAAAAATAAATAAATAAATAAATAAATGAATCAAATATTAATTAATATTAGTATATGTATATATACAGTATATATATGTATGTATCATCTAACACAAAAAGAGTTTGGTGGATATCTCTTTGTGAGGTTAGGTAATGTACCTATCACCTTATAAAAAAAAAAAAATATATGCATGCAATCAAGCTTCTCGAACACACACATCTATATACAAATTGAAAAGACCGATAGTGAAAAAAAAATCAAATATCAAATTGAATATAAGGATTTTAAAATATATTGATAATAAACTAGTTCAATTCACTATTTTCAGGCATGCCACTCAGTTCCCCCTTGAACAACACAAAAGCCCCTTTCACATACACCAGAATACCGTTTAACGGGCAAATGTATGTGAAAGAAATTTCCCAGGTAGACTGACATGGAGATAACGCGGATATTTAACGGGTCGCGTCTTCGTATAATGACCGGGACTTTCCTGGGATGACGCGTATGTGAAAGCAAGCGTTAAATTTCCGGGCACAGCACAATGGCTGATGACGTAAAAATCATGGTGGGCCGATTGACACTTCCTATTTCTTTGCATTCAGACAAATAGCGGTAAACAAACATCGCAATTATCAACATAGCAAGCTGGATATAGCTAAATTAAACTGAAAACAAAACGAAATTAAATTGCTACTGGATCAAGCGAGAAAGAGAGTCCATTGTCCATCTTTGGAAATGTGTGGTTTATTTTGTTGTCGAGTTTAGGGTCCGCAATTGCGAAAACATGGTTGTACTTCAAAGCAAAAAACAATGGAGGGCTGCGTTCAAGGGTTTATTAAATACAAAAAAAAAAAAATACATGCGATCGCGGAAAAGGGGGAATAACACATTGAAAGTTCAAGGATCAATAATTCTAACCTAAGCGGTAGGCAGAGAGCCGACAAGGCAACAAAACAAATACACTCAAACACCAGCACCACATAGGGGATTTCAAAACAAGGGTGGCAGACGAACAAGCTAGCAAAATGCACGAAATTTGAGGGTACAAGGTGTTGAATGGCACCCAGCAAGTTGATATCTCGGCACCCTTCTCTTGCATCACCTGGGTTTAAATACAGTCTTGATGAGCTTGAATTGGCTGCAGTTATGACGTCGGAAACGCTCCCACAACCGGCTCTGTAACAAAACATGATTTGACCAACATTGTGTCAGCTGATGCCGACCAAAAATGACGTAATGTCTGGGTTATAAAATCGCGCCAACAGCCCTCCCCGCATAGAGAGCGCCTGTGGGCAAAACGGGACAAGTCTGTGAAAGTGTCCAACCCGCGTAATTCCCGGGATATCTCTAGATGCGTGAAGGCAATGAAGTGAGTAAATCCTGCGTCACCGGGATATGTTTGTGAAATGGGCTAAAGGACGGCTACGTCATATCACACAGCCCACTCTTCCGCCGTTTTGGCTGTCAGCCTGTCACTCTTCCCAACTCGCCGAATCATTCGAAGAAAACAACGACAAATCTGGTCGATCCTCTTCCGCAAGTTGATGAAATAATGCATTAGCATGCGCTAAATTTAGTATTAGATTCTTTCCGCACGTTTCAAAGTCCCTCGCTCAATCCAATCGGCTGTCGCTTGCTACCTCGCCTCCCTCCTACCTCGCCTCCCTTTCCTTAGGTGGCGCATCGCTCGGCAATTCATTAAAATGTTCACATTATGTCCGTCCTTCTTGACCTCACAATGGCTCCTAGGATATGTAGTCTTTCATGGTGCTTTCGGTTCTTAAAAAGGACAACAAATGATGCAAATATGGACATAAACACTTGCTCCATGCAGCGCTTTAATGCTTATTTATGAGGGCAATAAAACTATAAAACTCAAATGACATTATCTCCCGTATTATGACTGACTTCAAGTAAATACGGGCGTGGACCACAACTTCCGCACTTTCAAATGAGACCAACGAGAGGCACTTCGATTATGTAATTACAGCGTGACGAGGCTTCAAAGATGATATGCGTAATTTTGTTGCTGCTGGCACGTTCAGTGGTTAAGGGTTAAATAAGCCATCCATCCAAGGTTGTTGATGGACTTCGCATGATAGACAGCCTAGACTCTGGATTGGTAGGCAGTCAATCAGATGTTAAATGGGGCATTTCATGGGAACTGATCCTTCACCAGCTGCATGAAAGTCAGTTATGAGTCATTTACGAAAGTGGCAACATATGCCACCAGTAAATCATTGTGTAAACAATGTGCCATGGCTTGTATATATATGAAAATTAAGCTGTATAAGCAGCTGTATAAGTGAAACCAATTGACAATTTTGCATTGTGAATTTTTGAAAACAAGATTATCGTTTTTTAAAATTTTTTTTATAGTTGGCACCTAGAAGATAGATTGGTGGATGGGGCTAATGGCTTCTTGTAGTAGTTCTATGGGACAGAGGAGAGTAAAACAGATTTAAAAAAAAAAAAGATGAGCTGGAGTTAGCCAATGAAGACAGGAAATAGTGATATGCTGGGGCGTCTGACGCAGAAATGGGCCACTGAGCGCAACCCTGGATATAAAACTGGTGGGAAAAATACATGATTGGCTTGGAAATGAGAGAGAGCGAGAGAAAGTGAGGCACGGCAGAAGGAGAGGCTCAAGAAAAGCAATTTTTACTGTGAACCACAGAAACAGAGGAACAGTTGGCTGAGTCAAACATTTAGATAAGGAAAAACGCAAATATTTCAATCTGGAACTGTTTGCAAAATGGATGATTGTTTGTTTTGCATTCAAGATATCAACAAGATTGACACTACTGCATGAGGTCCTGTCTCTGACCCTGGATTGTTTTTGTTTTTTCTCAGGCTATGAGACAATCAGAGATCATCGCGCTAGAACTTTGACGGATGACATTTTTATGTGTCCACATATGTAATTACTGCAATTTCCAGACTATACCGCTCACCCGCTGTACTGCCCAAATTTCTCAAAATTTAAGAAAAAATTTCCATATAAACGCCACACCTGACAACAAGCCACAGATGTCCATGTGTTAGTGTGGGATTTTTACAGAGAGATGTTACCTAGAAATATTTGATTGATAGAAAATATCTTTATTAACCAAGATGACTAAACACAACAAACATGTCACTACATTTAAAAGAATGACAAAAAAATACAACTCTATCTTGTCCTTTAAGATTGAAGCGGATGAAATCCTTTAAAAATCTTCATAGCATCTGATCTACTTAGGGCTAACGGCTATCAGTGCTAACCCTAACAAAGCAGCGTTGTTGCACTACACTGTGGCCATCCGTCCTCATTAAATCAAAACAAAGTCAAAAGACACATGGCTAGTCTCAAACCGTTCTTCTGTAACGGGCTCAAGCATCGGATGACCCTTCCAGGGCAATAAAGTTTAAAGTTTAAATCGACTAATCGGTGCTAAAATCCTCTCTTCTTGTTGGAGCAAACAGTGGATTTCCATCCTTTTAAGACGTTCTTTTGTAGGGGAATATAGCATCAGATTGACTCCTATTCATCTATAAAATCCCGTTTTTGATCAAGTCTGACAAAGCTTCTGGCAAGCTTGGTCAGCACAAATGAGCCATGTCATAGCAAAAATTGGATATCTATTCTTTTAAAATATGTCTCTGCAGTTAGCTGGCTACCATTTCAGGGTGGATCCCACCTCCTACCCATAGTTTGGGAAAGGTTTCAGCTTGACATGTGCTGATTACCGGTTTCAAAGTATACCGTGGTACGAAAACGTCAAGGTTTCAAAACTGCAAAAAAGAGATATTAGCTATTTTTTATGTCCCAAAAATGCATGGAGGAATCCCTCACTTGCAGCTGCAAGGCTCCCCCACTGGTTGCTGCTCAGTGTCAGTGAGTCAGCTGTGCTACACGATGGCTGAAGGAGGTGAAACTCCTGAACCCCTCCTCCATCGAAGAAAACGAAATCGCTGGTTTGGGAAAACTTTGGCTACAGAAAAGCTACAGCCAGCTGCGGTTTAGAGGAAGAGGGCCAACTGACATGTAAAACATTATTGTGGAGGGTGGCTGCCGAGGAGGCAATGCCACCAATATGATTCACATTTATACAAAATTGAAAGTTAGTAAACACTGTCATGAACGTTTCCCACCAGCTACGAGAGTTAACTCCAGCGTGTTTAGTGTGTCTGTCTCTCTGTTTTTTTTTTTTTCTCTCTGGCAATTGTCTGTGTTGAGAAAGAGTGTGTGTATAATATAAACATGATACGAGTCATACACAAATTTTTTACTTATTATTTTTGTTCATACCGGCACATGCCTAGTTTCAGCACTCCCGTGACCCATGTGTGGATAAGCGGAATTGAAGATGACACACAATCTTTTCGACATCCAACGTAAAATTTGACATGCCATTTGTTTGTACATCTGATGAAATGCTCGAAATACGACGATTTATGACAGCGTCGCAATTTCATTGTTTTCCCGCTAGACTGACGCACAGAGGATTTTCTTGTGAGAGAAATCAACATGGGTTTCAAGAAGGTTAAAGCAGGCGGTGAAAATAATAAAAAAGGTTAGGCTTACTATTGAAATGACGATAAAAATGAGAAAAATATCAGCGTGGGGTCTGTGAACTGCTTGACAATACTCCTCTGACCTCCTTTCGCCAGTTTTTATAAGTTCAGGTGACAATTATTACTGTGTTTCCATCTCCAAAGAGATCGTCAGTTTCGTCAACATTTTAATCATTTATTTCAGAACTTGTGCGACACAACACACTTTCCAGCGGCAGTTGACGCCAGCAAAAACAGGACGTTAAAAGAGAAAGTAATATTTCAACTGCACTCTCTCTCAGTCGTCATCAGCCAGGTGGTGTGTTCAGGTACACCACGCAAAATACATCTGCCACATTAGAACCCGATTTGTTACATTATTACGGTAGTTTTTATAATAAATATTATTACTATTCTTATTCTGATTTTTATTCATAATTTATTCGTTTTGCTCTGTGTAATTGCTATTTGCAATAGTAACAGCAGTATTTACTAAGGATTTAGTGTAGGTTTTCGGGCTGTGGAACGAATTAATGGAATTATAATGTATTCTTATAGGAAAATTCTGCTCGACGTACGACCATTTTGACTTACAAACAAGGTCCTGGAAGGAATTAACTTCGTATGTAGAGGTACCACTGCAATAAACAAAAATAAGTAAGTAAGTAAGTAAAATTACATTTAAAAAGTAACCCCGAAATTACCAGTTGCACAAAAAAACTGTAGAGTAACAAGAGCATATGTAATTTGTTACTTTCCACTACTGCGCAAGAGTTTTTGTTAAAAATGAAACAAAGAATAATCGTATCTTGTTAAATCACTTTGAAATAAATCAAGCATGTAAATATTACAATTGTTAGTTGTTTTTGTTTGGTTGGTTATTGAAGCTTTGCTGGTGCAAGATCACATCCATTTGTGTTGCAATCATGTATATATACAGCTCAAGTAAACCCCCCCAAAAAAAAAATTCAACTTCCTCATGACACTCACTTGGATTTTGGTTTTATTTCATTTATAATTATTAAGTTTGTCAAATTATTTGTGTTGTTGAAGTTTGTCATCATTTATGTTGTTTGTCTTTCATGCTTTTTTTTGTTTTTTTTTTGTCACTTTTCCATGCCCTTTGTCCAATGCACTCATTTTACTGGTATCAGCGGCGCATGTGTGTCCGCCTGTGAGTGCTTTGTCATGGTGGAGGGGCTCAGCAGCACCCGTTGCTCGGTAGGGAAAG
This sequence comes from Corythoichthys intestinalis, assembly GCF_030265065.1. NCBI lineage: Eukaryota > Metazoa > Chordata > Actinopteri > Syngnathiformes > Syngnathidae > Corythoichthys > Corythoichthys intestinalis. Next base: position 12,831,793 of record NC_080401.1, on the reverse strand, counting down.
TAAATGAGTGCCAGAAGTCAAGTCTCCAAACACAAGCAGCTATAATAAATAATAAAAAAACACCAGAAATAGCTCAACTGTTCACTAGTCGTTTTTAACAAAGCAAGTGTCGCTAGGATGATTATGAAAGTCTCCGGTTTTGATTCAGAACAATGGAATGTAAATTGAAAAAGGCCTCCCGTGGATGTTAATACAAGATCACTGATTCGCTCATTTCGCTGTCAATCAAAAAGGGACTCAGCCTTAGACAGATCATCCAATCATCATGCAGAAAAGCCAACGTCCGGGCCAGTCGAGCCCCGACCACTGCCCACAGACCCTCAGAGGCACTCAGCGTCCGTTGGGCGAGATAAACCCAGCCTTAAGCCAATGACTCGTCTCCTTTTGCTGTAATAGAACAATGCGTCCACACTGTTTAGGATTATGAAGCTTTGCGAGCAAGCCACAACACAACCTGTGATAAGAAGCTAATTCTTAATAAAAGTTGAGTGCGTGTATCGCATATTTAGTTAATGACATGTACCCACAACAGTATTCATTCATTCATTCATTCATGTATTTTCCGATCTGCTTATCCTCACGAGGATCACGGGGAGCTGGAGTCAATCCTAGTGAACTATGGGACTATAGTATACATTTGATCACTTTATTTTTTGACATTTTTGGGGGAAGTTCAACTTCTCTTGCAGTTTTAGAGCAACCGCCAATGACTGGTATACATAGCACAATGCAACTGGCAACTTGTTCAACAGCTGGTAATGTTTGCTGTGGACAAACAATCTTTGTGTCATCTGACCATGAAACATGTCCAAAAGTAAGCTTCTTCCTGTGTGTGGGCAAGTGTAAAATTCAGTAGAGCTTGAAGTTATTTGCGTAACAGAATCTTTCTCTAACACAGAGTGTGATTGGTTTCTACTTTCTAACTTTCTTGACTGCAAGTATATTTCTTTCCTGTAAGGTCACCTTTGTGGGTAAACAGTGTTTTTCTGTTAACTTTGTGTTGCGACTTTTTGAGACACACTTATAAGAAAGTCACATGATTTCAATTTCACCACTTAGTATGTCATGCTACACTCATCTACTTTGTTTCAATTTTAGGTAACAGGCATGGGTTAGAAAAGAATCACTGCTGAAAAGGTGTACAAAGCTGGAACAGTATTTCTCCCATATTTTTGGAAGTGGACCTAACTCTGACTCCGACATACACCTACAATCTTGCTGGAAAGTTTTCAAATATGTGATTATGAAAGAATTTGTGAGCAAAAAAGAAAAAAAAAAAATTCAAAGTTGTATTAGAAAAATTGTGACTGCTGACCAATTATTGTTTCTAAGTTCGTAAAGAAATTTTGTGTATGGAGAAATGTGATTCGGTGTGTGTGAAAATTAACGTTGCACCTGTAAAAGTGTGACTTCTGTGGCACTGAACACACAACCTCAAACTGAATTCACAAACGTGAAACATTTTTCTCAGTACAAATCTTGGCATGGCAAAATCGCACTATTTACAGTCAATCAGCACATTGTTTACTGGCTACCTTATCAGGCTCTGGACTTTTTATTTTGTCCTAAGTGGACAGTGGCACCAAGTCAGAAATTTTACAGGAGAAATTTAGAATGAAAAGGACACTGGGACACGGACATACACATACAGTAGAGGTCCCTCTTAGTCAATTGGATGCCAGGAATGATAGGCAATAGCCAATCGCAGAACAGCCATGAGTATGTTACGTTCAATAAACTCTGCGAGTACCAGCCATACTGTATTTTTGCTTTGCGTATCCTGAAACTTTTCATAACAAGAGACAATATTTTCCCGTTGAGGCGTGTCTTAACCCAAATTTTCTGTATGTAGAAAAGTTCGTTAGTAGAGGTACCACTGAAATTTAACTTGTACTGTCAAATTTTAAAATGCCTGTGACATTAAAAAAAAATTGTATTTCATATTACACATATTTTATGCTCCTGAATGCAATGGACCGCCTGTAGGTGTGTGGAAGCGATCAATATATTTATTCAAATTTTTTTAAGCCTGCGCTACGAAAATGATGACTTCCGGCCACGGTCTCGGATTGAGAAAGAAGGCGAATGTGACGTCAGCGGACTAACCATCTTCCCAATACAGCCATTACTTTAGCATGCAGAAGGACTGTGGATATAGCTGATTTTGCGGATTAATTTGTTTATTTTTTGCGTCACTCCAGCACCATGTGCTGCAGGCTTTTGTTGCTACACCAAGGAGAGTGGTGTAAGGCTTTTTGGATTTCTAAAACATACTGTTCACCACAAATAATGGGCGAAACAAGTATGACAATGGAGCAACCACTGGACGGATGAGTGAGTAAGCTACGTGTTTTATGTTATGTCAAATACTGTGATCATGGCAAACGTTTTAAATAAGAGGTGGCTTGGACTTTGTGGGTGACAATGCACCCTGTCCACCAAGAAGGCCATTTGGCCAATGACCGGCAGCTTGTTGCACACCATGGTCATCGGCCGATTAAGGCGGGCCTTTGCTTGGGCTCGGGGAGCCCCCCGCTCTCGTCTCGTTCTCTGTTGTGTACATTTTTGTGTTGAACTGCCTGCCTGCCAGGACCGCAGCAGAATGATGAGCCTAAACTTGCTCGCTGCTGGGGGCTGGCTGATCAGTGAAGACAATCAACCCCACTGACGTGTGTGTCTGGGTAGTTTTGTGTGATTATTTGTATTCCAAAGGCGAAAAAAAGACTTGGAAAAGCCGCTTGGTTCAGGTTAGCAAGTCGCCTATCTGTTACTCCTCCTGTTTTTTTTTACGCTTTTGCCTCTTGTCTCTGAAGCCGGGCAGGGAAATGACAAAAGCCAGACTAACTCTAAAATACTGTTTGGGAGTTTTACGAAGTCGGCAGTTTTGACCAATATGCAGTAATTTTGCCCTGTTGTACTGGTTAAATGTATTTTGAATATTTCATATTACATTTAGCACAAGGCTGTTATTTGTCATCACCATACCATTTATTTAGCAATTGGGGGAAAATACTTTGATAAAAAGAATATCCTGTAAAAATAGATTAAAACAGTGATTAAATTTTGCAGCTCTTGGTTGCATTTTCCTCGTTCTGACCTTCCCCCTGAATTCTAAATCAGTTGAAATAGTTACTCTGCCGACGTCATCACCCAGCTGGGGACGCTAGAGCGCTATAATAATAGGCGGGGCTAAACGGCAGATTAAAAGGCTCATTTCTCATCATCTGTACTTTGCCAAATTGCTGTATATAGTCGACTCGTCTCAAAATATGATTTTAATTCACGTAATAATGCTATTTAAGACTTTTTTTTATCCTGCCACAGGCACTTTAGGGTCAATATGCTCCCATTCAGTGGTAGTCTGGAGCCCTTCATATACAGACCGGTATTCCAAATTGTTTACATTTTATATTTGCAAAAAACACTCGGTGTGGTTGACAAATGACAAACGCTTGATCTGATTGGTCAATGAAAGCAGTAGGTGTGGCTGGCAAATGACGAACGTATGATTCGATTGTTCATAGATAGCAAGGGATAAGAGCTCAACTGGTCATAAGAGGTCGCTCTTCAGGGAAGACGCTAAACCATTCCTCCTGCATCTAATTTTAGAAGTAGATATATTATTCCTTTAAAGTCTTTAAATTAAACTTTCAATGGGATTATATAAATCATAATATTCCAAGGTCTAGTTAAGTTTAGGGCTCAAACCCCTCTAGTTAAGTTTAGAGTTAATAGTGGTTATTCAGGTTCTTAATTAAAAGGCCTTACATGTATATGTGCAAGTCCCACATAATCAACATATCTATTCATTACTATATATAACGGTTAGGATCATTGAAAGCGGGGCGTGGTTGTCGAATGACGAACGTTTATCTGACTGGTCGTTGTAAGCAGTGAGCGTGGTTGGCGGATGACGAACGCTTGATCTGATTGGTATCATGAAGGTCCTCAATATATAGTATTTCTATCTGTCTGTACTAGTATATCTGTATGAAGGACGACCACTTCTCCAGGTATCAGCCACAGATCCTGTGGTTATGGGTTTTCATGATCAACTTAAGCACGTCTTCTTTTAATGGTTCTCTACCATTATTGCACTTGAACAATGGATCTCCAAACTACAGTACATCCAGCTATTTCTACAGGGCTCTGAAATCTTGAACAAATCAAGTAACAGATATGGAAAGAAAACCAGAACATGGATTTAATTGCTATACATCAAGGAAGCTACACAAAGAAATTAATTATTATTATTATCATTATTATTTTTTTACAATATTTGAATAAATTATAAGCATTATGAAATAGGGAGTTACGGAAATAACAGGCTACTGTAAACAAATAATGTCCGCCTTTTCCTAAAACTGTTTTGTTACACATAGGCCTACATCTTGATACAGTATACCATACTGTAGAAAAATTGTAATCACTGTATTATGATAACATTGTTATCATGTAAAAAATTGAATTGTTGTGTGATGTATGCTTGAGTTAGGTGTTGTAATCTTTCTTTCCTTACGAAATACCATAAAGTGTCCTCTTTTTGTGGAAATGGCTACTCTAGGAACGCGCAGTGGTTTGTTAAATCTATTGAAACGTAAGGGCGGAAGACGTTAGTGCTCCAATTTCTTTGGTCAAAAAGGAAAGCCGGGAGAGAAGAATTTTGTCCTGCAGGTGTATTTTAAAAGTGTCCGATATATTTGTATGTAAAGTGTCATCAAATGTGGAGCAATCACCCACTGAGAGCAGCATGTTCTGTTTTATGACAGAGAGGATGTGTAAAAATACACCCAGCTCCTGGGAGACCGTCACTATGGCAGCAGTTACTATGGAGATAGCAAGGCTGCACGTGAAGTGATGGCTGTCATGGGACCCTGAGGGTTTCACACTCTCGTGCTAGAGATAGCACACATGTACATTCAACTACAGAACAGCTGCAAGAGACTACTTGAGGTGAAATTCAGAGAGATGATCACGTGATGTTGGTTTGCTTGTGAGGGTACTTTGTTGTCCATGTCTGTGTAGCATGCGTGGGCGGGATTGTCTTTGCATGTGTGCATTATCTGTTCTTGCAAAATGTATCAGCACGTTTTTGATCATCATTGCTTTGAAATGAACAAGATGTGTTTGCAGATCCACATGTAATGCCGCTTCTGCCGTGTCAGTCTGCTCACTCATTCTGTTGCCATAGCAGCAGCAAGAGGCAATACAGCCAACCACACTTACTTTCACCCTATTGGTGCTATCTTGTTCTCACTTCCTTCAGACTTTCCCCCCTACATTCCTGTGCTGGAGAGGACTCATCATTCAGTTCACTGGTTAAGTGAACTGAAATTCAAATTGTGAAGAATTCTGTTTAACATTTGTTAATACATGTCGAAATACAGTACTGGAGATTTGCTATATTGTTCAACAGTCCAACAGGTTTCATCATATAATGAAAATGGCCATTCACTTTGGTTAGAAATTCATTCCAATTTGGCTTTACAATTCCAATTTGGATTGCTATGAAAGTAACAATTCCCAGTCCTTACTCAATGTTATCGCTCCAATTCACACCCAATGTTTGTCATTGTCCCTGACGCCGTTGTTGTTGCAGAATTCTTAATGGGCTTGCCTGGATAGAGGCTGATATTTTGCTAACTGGTAATTTAAAACAGAAATAAAATAAAAAAGGGGGCGGCCATTGGAGTGGACACAATTTCTTACATGTGAAATTTCATTATATATAAAGTGTATATGACATGACAAATTAGCTCTCAAATAGCATTATTATTGGAATTAAAATCATATATTGAGACGGTTCAATTATATAAAACAATTTGGCAAATCGCACATGATGAGAAATGCATCTTTTAGCTCGTCCTGTCATCATAGTGCTCCGGCGCCTCCATACTGGTGATGAACTCAATATGTTAAGTATTTAGCATTGAACACAATGGAGGAGGAAGTGTTTTTCTGCGATTCTGGTTCAAGTGTGGATTTTTCGAATGATGTTGTCGATCCAGTGGAAGTATGTGGCATACAGCCATATATGTTTGAGTCGTATTTGGAGGAGGAGGAAGATTCAGAACGAGGAAAAAGCGACAGAGACAACAAACAAGAGGCTGATGAGTAGAGCAGACTACATGGACAGCACAAAATGTCATCATGGTTTTTATCTCTCTACTACAATATTATTACAGAATATTCTTTGTATAAGTATTGATTACCAGACTGCTGTATAAATTGTATAGTCATAACAAATAGCAGTCTTGTGCTAAATGGAATATGAAATATTAGAAATGCATTTATTCAGTATGACAGGGCAAAATTACTGCATAGTGGTCAAAACTGCCGACATCTTAAACCTCCCGAACGGTATTTTATGCCACCGGAGTTAGTCCAGCTCTTGTCATTTCCCTGCCCCGGCCTCAGAGACAGAGGAAAGAGCGTAAACAAAACAGGAGGCTAGAGAGCCAGGCTACATGCTAACCCGAACCGACTGGCTCTTCCAACTCTCTTCTTTGCCTTTCGAACACGAAAAATCACACAGAACTACCCCGACTCTTGTCACACACGGCGGGAGGGATTGCTTTCACCGATCGGCCAGCCTCCTGCTTTCAGCAGACTATTACAGCTCGTCATTCCCCTGCTGCGGCCCCGGCAGGCGTTCCCACTGGACCCAGAGCAATGTCATTGAGCGTCTGGCGAGAGTGCTTGTCGCTGAGGATGGACACAGCAGGGGTATGAAGCCTGAAAATGGCTAATTCTTGGCGGCCAAACCGGCTGACATTGGGCGGCTTGTCACACGCAATGGTCGCCGGCTTATGTAGGCAAGCACTCCTGCCTTCACTGGCCGACGACCGGCAGCTTGTCACATGCCATGGTCCCCGGCCGATGAAGGTATGCACGCCTTTCTTCACTGGATGATGACCGGCGGCTTATCACCCGCCATGGTCACCAGCCAATGCAGGCAAGCGCGCCCTGCTTCACTGTCTGACGGCAAGCATTGTCACCCACAAAATGCAAGCCACCTCCTTATTAACACTTGCGCTATTATTCCAGTATTTGACATAATATAAAACATGTAGCTTATTCACTTGCTCATCTGTCCGATGGTCTGTCAATTGTCGGACTTGTTTTGCCCATTCTCCGTGGTGAACGGGATCTTTTGGAAACCTAAAAAGGCTCATATCACTCTCCCTGGTGTAGCAACAAAAGCCTGCAGCATATTGGGCTGGCGTGACGCGAAAAATAAACTAATACATTTACAAAATCAGCTGAATCTGCAGTCCTTCTGCATACAATAGTATGGTTGTATAGTGATCTCATCCCCTAACGCAGTACTTCTCAAATGGTGGGGCGCGCCCCCCCAGGGGGGCGCAGAGCGATGCCAGGGGGGGCGCGAGTGACCTCGGGGAACATGCTTTTTTTTTTTTTTTTTGCCGTACTAGAATAAAGTGTACTTGCACATCCACTCCGTGGGTGGCAGTGGCGCTCTCATTTTCAAAGTGCGTGCAGTATTTTTGAAGTAAGCAAGAGCACACGGAAGAGACTCATGCAGAGCTGGACTCACGCAGCGACCCACTGTCTTCTTCGGTTCTCACGTGTCCGGCCGAGAAGTGCCGTTTTCGGCTTGGGATCGTCACGACCACCGCCCTCACCTACGGTTCTCCCTCGGCCGCCGAGAATGCGCTTTTTTCGGGCCGTTTGCCTTTGACTTTTAATATAGTGGGAAATGAGGAAAGACCACTGTTTACTGAGTCTAAAAATGATTATAGCGGAGAAGCCAAATCAGTTAAGACGCCACTTAAAGACATTAGACCTCAATCTCATTGATAAGCCGCTTGATTGTTTTTCAGCGAAAATGTGCCGAATATTGCCAATTGTCACAATCGTCCCGCTTTGTCAGTGTTATATCAGTAAACCAGTGAGCACTGTGGTGAATCAGCGAAAATAAAAACTTTCCTTCTGTCCAAAGACTCCCCCCCCCCCCCCCCCCTTCTATTCAGTTTTGTTTTTTTTCGGTCAAATTTTTGGGCATGTTGTCCTGAAGAGTAAATGTTTCTAATCAATTTGAATTTGTTATTATTTACTGATTTTATTACATTTTATTTTTCAGTATCAAATGGTCAAAAATGTACCTTGAGTGTATTTTTACAGTTTGGATATGACTTTTTTTTTTAACTTCAGGCAAATTGATGCGCGTTAAGTCTTTTCTGTTACAAGCAACACAATGTTAAAAAAGTTATACTTTATTATAAGTTGATCTATGTTTTTTTTTCTTTAATAGAAAAAAAAAGGACACAATGTTAGGCTGAGGCGTACTTATAATAGTAATATAGACGAATGATACTATTTACAGTGGCGGCAGAGAGTTGGGGGGGGGCGCGAAACATTTACGTCTTCCTTGGGGGGGGCGTAACAGAAAATAATTGAGAAGCACTGCCCTAACGTCACATCCGCCTTCATCCTCCATCATAGACTCTGGCCGGAAGTCACTCATTTTCTTGACGCGGGATTGAAAAAGTTAAATAAACATATCGATCGCTTCCACACACATCCAAGCGGTCCATTTCATTCAGGAGCATAAATTACTACGTGTAATATGAAATAAACATTGGTTCATATACACTTTAATATTGTATTTTTATTTTTTGCTACTTGGAAGAAATACAGTACTTGAGTTGCCATGTGGACAAACATCACATTTTAATGACGTTCCATAAGAGTAAATGCACATACACAAACCAAAATGTCTTTGCAAGGCAGCAGCCACATGACTGCGCTCCAGTTAATGTCAGTGAGTACCATGTTTGTTTGCAAAAGTGTATGTTGCTGCTAGAAGACAAGAATTATTAATTTCCAAATTTGTTTTTATATAATACTTTAACGTAGATATCACAAAAAAAAAAAAAAAAAAAAAAAAAGCTACAAAATGTAAATTCTTGTTTATCTAATTATACAGTATGTGCTTTGTCTCTATGACTGTGGAAAAGTGTTTATTGATTATTAAAGGTCCTGTTCTTTGAGATAAATCGTTTCACTGGAACTGCAGTCTTTTTAAAAATCTGAATTAGTCAGACGTAGCACAAATGGCCATGTTCACACAGCTCATGTTCATATGTCATTTGTAATTGGACATAAATGTGTTAAATAAAATGATTCAGCTGTAGTTCTCTGAATGCAATACCCAAACATCATTCACACATGTTCTATTCAGCTCCTTTCTAACAACTCATTTTTTATTTAATTGAATTTAATTTTTGGGGAAAACACGATGAACTCACGTCGTTTTTGATACTCATCTGCTCATTTTTTAATGTCGGGTTAAAAAAGGTAAGAGTTTGCAATGATCATAGTGCTTTATTGTGTTTTGACAACAAAACGCATGACTAGAATGGGACTCTCATTGTTCCTCTGAAATTCACATGGCATGTAAATATAATTGTTATTAAGTCCCATACTTGCTAAATCACATTTTGAAATGCATAGCTATGATTACATTATGCATGCAATGGAATATGTTTTGGAGAAGGTCAGAGTTGCAAGAGGAAGGCATAGTTGTGCGTCCTTTGTGATGGTTTAAAAAAAAAATTACGAGAGTAGAAAAAAGATCAGACAAAAGCAGACAAAAGATCTTCTGCAGACAGTTAAATTAGATTAGATATGATGGAGGTGTAATTCTGCAATAGAAAAACAGCAAAGTAAGTGCTTAGTTGGGGTGACATTTTTAGAACTCTGTTTTTAGGACTACCTGGTTAACATTTCTTTTTTTTCTTTTTTACCCCCTTTCCCCAACACAGTGGAATCTCCAAAGTAGTTCATGATCCATTCTGAGGCACAATTTGATCATTCATTTCATTTTGTTCTAAAACTTAACACACACTGACAAAATTGTTGGTGTACTTTTGTTTAAATACAATGCTCAATTGAATTATGGAAAATATTTGAACGTGATCAAACTGAATGCAGGTGTTGATTTTGAATTGCTTTTTTTGTGGTCCGGTTAAATGATGATGATGATTATTATTTTAATAAATGAATGAAACTGGCTTTCACAAAAAATGATAATGCCCTGAAGTTAGTATTTTATTCCACAACCTTCTGATTTGTATTTCTTCTGGCCAACTCCTGTTTAGCAAATCAACTGTTGTCAGGTTTCAAGGTTGTCATTTCCAGATGACATATTACAAAATAACCCCTTCAATAAATGTTAAATAGGATTTGAATCAGATCTATTCAGAACCGTATTGTTATTTTGTTGGTTATGTCCAGCTCTGTATTGGATTAAGATTTCCAGATGACATATTCCAAAATATCTCCTTCAATAGATGTTAAATAGGGTTTGAATCAGATATCTTCAGAACCGTATATTGGCTATCACCAGGTGTCTATTGGATCAAGGCTGTTTCAAAATAGGGGAAGCCTAGTATGAAGGGTTCGGTGGCAACCCATTCATTTTGTGTGTGGGGCACTTCTTGGCGAAAGTGAGTGTTTTGGACGGAATGGCAAATTTGAATGAATTTGGCCTTGCCAAAAATTTTCAGAGTGCTCCTGCGCTGACGTGAACAACACATCTAATAGCAGAGGGGCAGGCATACTTTTATATCTGTGCTATCAGGCTGTTTCGGCAGACGGATTCAAACAAACCACGGCCGATGAAACCTTGACAAATGGGCTTTTTAAAAGTTTCACTAGCTCTGGGACACTTAAAATGACTTTCATACATCTCCTTGCAAAGCTAAATGCTACCTCGATGTGCATTTGTGTGAAAATGTAGTTCATGAACCACAACAAAACAAAAACAATTCACCTTCTCAACAAAACTTGTAAAACTCTTTGCACAGCTTTTATGATGCCCCCTACTCATTGAAATAGTAAAAGTCGCTATTTTCTTGTGCAACAATAAAAAATAAACGCATTTGTGCTTGGGACTAGAATAAATATGCTTGCCACTTTTCACTTCGTGACAGTGTCTATGTCAGGCTACGTGGCTCCTCCCTTTTTGCGCTTGCTGTGGACCGCTCTTCACACTGAGCTGACGCTATTGTGAAAAGGCCTTTAGTATGTTGTTGAGACCGAAGACAAAGCTGTCAATGGCCAACACGCTTGATTCCAGAATGCCTTGATTGTGATGAGATTTCATTGTACCCTTTACAGTTTTAAAAGACACTTTTCCAGCTGGAGCCAAGCAGCCCCAGAACATACTCAAGGGTTCACCATTTTACAAAATGGTTTACAGTTTTTTTGCACTTCACGGGTGGAATTGTTGATATCCTTCCATTGAAGAAAAACAGAAAAACCAACACACATAATCCTCACTGATATAACTTGAAACTAATTAAATTGGATTTAGCAGAGCATGGCATACATTTTTTTCTTTTTCCAAGTGACATCAGTTGTGTGAGCATACAATAAAAGACATTGTACATGTTGTCTTGTGGTGTTTGACTGTAGATGTTCCACAGGGTTATTTTTCCAATTGTAATTTATCATGATGCATTTGCATTTCAACCAGATAATTTGTTTTCTAACTAGAACTACCAAGGGTGGATCATTTGATACCAATCACTTTTGTATCCAGAGAAGGGTCATCTGACTCTAATCAGCATATCTTTTGTGAGCATTGGGGTCCTCATTAGCCATTCCCATTCACACTCGCAAAACCAGAGGGTTGGATTGCTCCAATTAGCATCTTGAGTGTTTGCAGAGCAGGGCTGCCTGTTTGTGGAGGACTGTCTGACATTACAGCATTGAGAAAGAACAGCTGTCTCAATCTCTCTGAATATTTAGATGCACTGTTTCTTGTATCTATGGAGCTCTAGTTGTCATATTGCTGATGATGGATGGCTGATGGTGCACAACACAAGTCATTTTTTGCACAAAAAAGCTTTTTATTCAATAAAGAAATGTTTGTGAAAAGGACAAAAAAAAACAAAAAAAAGAAACGATGTACTAAAAAGGGCAAAAAAACAAAAAAAAATTTATGTGGTGACATACTGTATGACACTTCACCCTTTTCCCAGGGCTAGGTGTTAAAGGTTGTTGCCGAAGCAATTTTTCCTTCTGCGCCTTCTTTGCGCCCACATGAGAGTGAGCCAATTCCTTTGCAAGACCCACCAAGAAGTCCACCTGTCTCTCTTGCCTTCCGGTGCATGCCTGATACAACACATATGCATTCAGTGCTGCCAGGCCAATCATATTGTAGAACACGGCGACGGGCCATCTCTGTGTTCTTCCGTGTTTGACAAAGCCAAGGGAGCCCTGGATTAGCAAATATTCAAGATGCTAATTGCAGCTATTCAGAGTGAAATCCCCCCCTTCACACCTAGGCATTGACTCCACCTTGATTGCTTGTTTGAGTGGTCTATTGTTTGCCAAAGCCAAGTATTCAGTTTGGTATCAGGGTCATTTGACGCCTTTCTGGTCATTGTTTATAGCCCCCCCCCCCCCCACCCCCGAACTTCCAGTGCTAATAAACATTTATTCCAGGATATCCTTAATCTGGTGCCATAGATTAACAGTTGTAACAGGAACCAATCCAGGGTGTACACACCTTATGCTGCATGAGCCAAAACGGTATATGCAGTTTGAAATGCTGCCATGTAATGAATTATTTTCTTTTCCTTTTGCCTTTATAGTACAGTGTCTGGAAATGACCACAAAACGGAAGCTGATTGGCCGGCTGGTTCCATGCCGCTGTTTCCGTGGGGAAGAGGAAGTGATCTCAGTGTTGGACTACTCTCACTGCAGCTTGCAGCAGGTCCCCAAGGAAATATTTAGCTTCGAGAGAACCCTGGAGGAGCTCTACCTGGATGCCAACCAGATTGAGGAATTACCCAAGGTAAACCAATTTGCAAGATGAAAAATTTATGGTTTGTCAGATTACTGATGATTGCAATTGAACGTAATGATGCATAATTTAATCATCTGTAGTTCCTCTTGTACTGTGCAGGATTATCATTACAACAGCATCCGTAGGGTAAATCTAACTAATCTGTGTCACAATTGTCTAAAGCTAGTTCATGTTTACTATTAGTGAACAAGAAAACACTGTTGAAGTCTGATTCGCAATGATCGGAAGAACTAACAACAAACGACCAAAAATTGAAGTCGCCTTGAAAATTGGTTATCATTGGCTAAAAGCATCATCACTCAGTTTTCTGATTCCTCATTGGTTGATAATGTAAGCCCTAAGGGTGTAACGGTACATGTATTTGTATTGAACCGTTTCGGTTCGGGGTCCTCGGTTCGGAACGGAGGCATACCGAACGAGTTTCTAACGTAATGTAACCCTTACTTTTTGAGGCTGTGAGTCGATCGGGTTACAGTTTCTTTATGTAGATTATATTTACTCCGTCTTCTCTACTATAATGAGGACCAACATGGTAGGACAGTTAGACGTGAACGGCGCGACAACATGGCTGCCGCGAGAACGCAGTGAAACGCGGGCGTTAAAGTCAATCAGCCAATGCACACCAGTTGCAGTGCGGCCGCGTGTTAGACGCGTCCCAGAAGCGGCTCAACGCGACGCACGAGAATGGCAGAGTTGATTATTTAACGCGAGACGCGGCCCTCCTGCGTCAATACCACTACCAGTAGCTAGGATCGGGCCGGAAGTCACTCGTGTAAAAATACGGTGGATCCGGTCAATTTTCAAACTAACATGCAATCGTAACCTACTTTTTGAGTCCATCAGATCTCTTGAGTGGTAGATCAGGGCACAGTTGACTTGTCTTTGTTGATTTACTGCTGTCTTCTCTGCTATAATACTAACCAACATGGCTCCGTGTTCAATACAAAATCCTCCTACCACAACAAAACAAGTAGGAACTAATATTCACATATGAACTAAAGTTATACAACATAAAATATACAATATAAATGAATACTACATCACATTTGTAAAATATAAACACATAATAAAATAAATAATAGCCCATTTAAATAAAATAATTGACATGAGCTAAAACACCTGTAATTAAATAATAAAAATAATACACACATCCTGCTTACACAATTAATTTTATTCATTTCTGTGTGGCGCTTTAACTTGAGAAAATCCACCAATAAAGCTTTTGAAAACCGTTCATAAGAAAAAAAAAAGGTTCATTAAGGCATTGCAGTTGTAAAATACATGTTAAAATTTTTGTCATTGGGATTGCTTTTCTTTTTAGCACAGGACTTATTTTTTCTTCTTTCTTTCAGAAAGAAAGCTGATCAATACGCGGGGTCTGAAAGGCAAATTGTTGTTGGATTATCTTTAAATACCCACTACTTTTTGAGCAGAATTCTAGCTTTGTATAGGCTAATGTCCCATTGTTGAAAGCACAAAAGTGTGTAATAAACAACTAGCACATTTATATTTTGCATTTTGTTTTCTTACTGTACCGAAAATGAACCGAACCGTGACCTCAAAACCGAGTTACATACCGAACCAAGATTTTTGTGTACCGTTACACCCCTAGTAACCTTAGTAAGTATGTGTGCGAGCTAGCTGTGTCATTGTTGCTCATTCATTCATGGATGCATTCATTCATTCATGCACTTATTCATCTTCCTTGCCGCTTATCCTCACGAGGGTTGCTGGGGTACTGGAGCCTATCCCAACAAACTCTGGGCAGCAGGCCGGGTCGACCATCTTGAATTGGTTGCCAGCCAATCGCAAGGCACAACAAGACAAACAGCCATGCACGCACACACTCATACCTATAGACAATTTGGAGTGTTCAATCTGCCCACCATGCATATTTTTGGGATGTGGGAGGAAACCGGAGTACCTGGAGAAAACCCACGCAGGCTTGAGGAGGACATGCAAACTCCTCACAGGAAGGCCAGAGCTTGGGATTGAACCGTTGATCTCAGAACTCTGAGGCATATTTGCTAACCATTCTTCAACCATGCTACCAAGTGTTAATCATTGCATGACAAAAATAACATTACCGTGCCGATACAATGGACCTCATGCAATGTTGAGTGGTCAAAATACTCCTTTGCAGGCAAAAGCAGCAAAGACGACTGCCATGCATATTGCAAAAAACCCACCCTTACGCAGTGTTCTATAAATGCACCTGTTACATGGTGATTTTACCGGCTGAAGGCCTGCCAAGTTGCCGCTGAAGTTGTTTTTCGTCTTCTTGTGGATACTAACTTTGAAATCCTAATTTTCCATCATTCTTGAACCGGTTGTCTTTGTAGTGCAGGCCAGTATCTACTGATCCTCGGAGCATGATTTTTGATTTGTTTTTATATAGCAGTGCCGATTAATTAATTGTGGAATTATAATTCGGAATTAGGCAGTGGAGGACAGATGTCTGTAGGTTAGGAATTTGCCAGTAGAGGGTAGTGGGGAATTATTGTTGCCTGTAGGTTACGAGTTACCCCGGTAACACACTGGGCATGTCTACGGCGTGTCAGCAATGCCGGCGCATCAACACACCACTGACGCTCGCCCCCAATTTCCATTGGATGCGTTTTACGAGCAGAGCACCTGTGGAGCGGCTCGATCGCGAGGATTGCAAGATCGTGCGAGAGTAGCGAGTATTTAAAGATATTAATACATCAACTTTCAGACAGTTGGTCAGTTTTCTTTCTGAAAAAAAGAAAAAAAGGAGTCCTCTGCTAAAGAGAAAAGCAATCCCAGTGACAAAGATTTTAACGTGTATTTTACAAATGAAATGCCTCAATGAATCATTTAAATTAATAAATTTAATTATTTTGAATATCGACCGGATCCACCGTATTTTTACACGAGCGACTTCCGGTCTGCCCGATCATACCTAGTAGTATCGACGGAGGAAGGTCGCGTCTCGCGCATAAGCGGATTTTAAGGGGGGGCCGGGGGCCAGGCCCCCCAGGTGACTGAAAAGTGTCATTGCATGTAATCGTAATTGTAATTGTCTTTCCTATATATATATATATATACTGGACTGTCTCAGAAAATTAGAATACACAATATTCTAATTTTCTGAGACAGTCCTGTACATTTATCCACCATTTAAAGCAGGGGTGTCCAAACTTTTTGCAAAGGGGACCAGATTTGGCGTGATTAAAATGTGGGGGGCCGACCTTGGCTGACGTCCTTTACATAGAACAATATACAGGACTGTCTCAGAAAATTAGAATATTGTGTATTCTAATTTCCTGAGACAGTCCAGTATATATATATATATTTGTAAGTTGTAAAGCAATAAAACTGCAACAAAAATGAATGAAATGAACAAAAAAAAATATTTTTATAATGGATCAAAATTATGTTTCGAAAAGATCATGTGACTAGCAACTTAGACGGTCATTTGCTCTGCATATAATTTTCAAAAAAAAAAATTAGGGGAGGGCAATTTTATTTTTCAAATGATTTTTTTCTTTGATTGAAGCGACTTTATGGGGGGATTGAATGATTTAGACACAAATGTCCTACCCATAATATGGCCCAAACACAAAAAGGATTTCTTCAATCAAAGGCAACTTTTTCAAGGAAACATTAAGTGTTCAAATGCAAATTTTTCAATCTCAAATATTTTTTCGCATTCAAAAACTTTTTTTATGATTGAAATTTTTCTTTTTTGAGTGAATTTTCGAAAATATTTTTTTGAAGCAACTAATTTTTAGATTGAATAATAAAGACAAAAATGTCCTAGCCAAAATGTGGCACAAATCAACATTACTTCAATAAAAAAAGTTGCTTCAGTCCAAAAAAATACTTGACTTCAATCAAAAACAAAACAACAAAAACAAACAAACAAACAAACAAAAAAATCAAAGAAAAATAGCTTTCACATGCATTTTTTTGTTGTTGAGTTTTTTGAGTTTCAAATTTATTTTTGAATTCAAACACATTTTTTTTTTTTGGATTGAAGCGACTGTTTTTTGGGTTGAAAATATATATTTTGATTGAAGCAACTTTTTTTGATTGAATAATAAAGACACAAATGTACCAAATATGGCTCTGCCCAGGGGATATAATTTTTGACTGGGGTAAATACGATGGCACGACACCGGGGGGCATACTATATATTCAATGGATGACGATCTTGGCGACAATTATTGCCTAAGCAGCGTGATTTAGAATTCCTCTCAAGAATGATGGGAAACAAAAAACGCTCATTGTCAACTTATTATTATAAATATTCTTGTAAGTTAAATTTATTGCTGACACTGCGTTTCGCGGTCATCAACATGTTGTGCCCCCCTGCCCCAAAAGTCAAACTCCGCCTATGGTCTCGCGTCAAATAATAAACTCTGCCGTTCGTTTCACGTGCGACGGGTTGAACCACTTCTAGGACGCGTCTAAAGCGCGGCCGCACTGCGACTGGTGTGCATTGGCTGATTGACTTTAAAGGCAGCGTTTCACTGTGTTGACACGGTGGCAACGTTGTCGCACCGTAGACGTGCCTGATGCATTACCGGGGTTACCGGGAGGTGACGAGTTAGCCAGTAGAGGGCAGACTTCAGCCTGTGATTGCACACTCATACTTGTTTTTAACTGTGTTTACGCCACAGTAAAAAAATGTTTTATAATACAGTATATATCTGTATCATGGTGTTTTTCCTATTGTTCACATTAAAACATTCCCTAGTTAAGAACTGGGATTCGGATTATTGTATTTATTTATTCTTATGCATACCTAATTTGAACATATCGAGCCACAAATGTTCTGCTTTGTGGCACTGCACTTTGCAAGGGGGTGCATTGACAAAATAAAAATACAGAGTAATTTTGAACTTCTCTGAAATGTAGAAAATTGCATTGTTGTGGTACACTTGAGTCAAGATGTTGGAATTTTTCCTTCCTAACTAAATGAGGAGGTGGATGTGCAAACAAAATTAAATCAATTTCAGTGCATTTTCAAACTTGCTGCCATGGGGCCAGTTGAGACCGTATTGTTGCAGCACCACCGTACTTGGTATCAGACTGTGTGGCTTTTTTTTTTTTTGCATAATAATTTTTTATTTTTGTTTTGTTTTAGTATACAAGCTTCCATAGTTCAGGCCCATGAGAGTTCAGCAGTTATTGTCAACAAGTTAGCCAAAGTAAATTAGTAATGTTAGAGACTTGGTGACACCAACTAGAGGGCGGTTGTGAAGACAAAGGTTGACGATAAGGTCAGCCAATTTTAAAAGTGGAAGATGGTATACGTTTTGTTAAGTGCTGGGGAACCCAGAACCTTTTTATATGCAGAACATTGCAATGCCCTAGAATTACATTCTAAGATGTCATTACTCAACTAGACATGTTAAGCAGTATGCAAAACACTACACAGAAGAAAGAGGGAACCAGGTCAACAATCTTGTTTTTGCTTTGATAAACTGTTAATGTTCTAAAATGTTATGAATTAAGATGAAGGAGGTCAGATTAGGTGTTTGTTTCTTTTTGTCCCCTAGCAGAAAGAATATTGCTTACTCAATTGAAAAAAACAAACAAAACAAACAAACAAACAAAAAACACACACCATAATTTTCAGACTATAAATTGCTACATTTCTTTCAAGGATGAATTTGTCTTTTTTCTTTTGGTGTAATTATCCCATAGTACACCTGGATAATACCTGTGGATAATAGTCCAGTGAAACTAAAATATAAAATTACGGTTTCCTTGTAAAATTTTGTGGATGCGGGTTATAGTCTGAATGCTGTACATATATATATATATATATATATATATATATATATATATGTGTGTACACACACATATATAAAAGGGTGATTCAAAAAGAATGTGCCAAAATCATCACACATTTATGCATTTTAAAATCATTGAAATAGACTGAATTATTAATTAAATTAATAATTTAATAAGAATTAAGAGTTAACAAGTGAATAATTTTAACAAATTAGAAGTTATATCGGCTTGACTTGTAAAGCATAAATTAAAATCTTGAAGTTTTATACAATACTTGTATCCAGCTAGTTATTCTTTTTTTTTTTTCAAATATACCACAATGGTTTTGGCACATTCTTTTTGAATCACCCTGTATATATCAACCATCTTAATCTTATCGTATTATAAAATAATGAGCATTTGTGTCTTATATACGTTGTCTGCATTCTGCTTCAGAGATAATAGCGTTTTAGAGGAATAAAAATGTAAACATTGGATCACCAAGGATAGATGTGCACAGTAATATACCGTATAAAGTGATACGAATTCAATTCCTTCCAGGACCTGGTTTGTAAGTCGAAATGGTCGTACTGTATGTCGAGTGGGATTTTCCCAGAATTCATTATCATTCAAGGTTGCAATAAGTCGTTCCACAGCCCAAAAACCTACGTTAAATCCTTCACAAATACTGCAGGTTCAATTACAAATAGCAATTAGAAATAGCAAAATGAATAAATTATAAATACAAATTGGAATGATAATATAATAATAATAATAATAATAATAATAATGATGTAACAAATCCGGTTCTAATGTGGCAGTTATGTTTAACATTTATGTTCCTGAACAGAGTGACGAGAGCGAGAGGTGCGGGAGAGTGGGAAGTTTTTACTTCTTCTTTTCATGTTCTGTTGTTGTTGGCGTCAGCTACGGCGGACAGTAGCCATGTTGTGTTGCACAAGTTCTGAAATAAATGATTAATACCCTGACGAAGCTGGCGACTTCCTTGCCAATGTTATACTAATAACAACTGTCACCTTAAGTTATAAAGACTGGCGAATGGAGGTCGGAGGAGGACCATCAAAATCGTAGACATATTCCGAGCCAGTTCACTGACGTGCACACCATGTTCGTATTTTTCTCTTTTTTTCCATCTTAATTTCAATAGTTAGCGTCGTGTTTTTCCTTTTTTTCACCACCTGCACTAACCGTCTTGGGACCCATGTTGATTTTTCTCACAAGAAAATCCGCTGTGCGGCCGTCTTGAGGAAAAACAATGAAATTGCGACGCTGTTGTAAATCGTCGTATTTCGAGCATGACGTCATATGCCAAGACAAGTGACAAGTCAAATTTTACATTGGATGTTGAAAAGATCATACGTCGAGGTGTTCGTATGGTGAGGTACCACTGCATTTTCAAAGAACCCCCCCCACCCTACCCAAAACACACGGAATTGACAAAAGCAAGAAGGACTCGGCCAGCAAGAAAAAGTGGTTTCACTTCTCCTGCATGCACCTCGCTACCCTACCTGCATCATCAAACAATACTGTGACTTTTCCCACAATATATGTTAATAATAGTGTCTTATTATTCATAAATGTTTGTGCTAATATAATTTTAAATCAGAAAAAAGAAGGGATGGTAATATGCAAAAATATTGATATGAATTATCTATAATCAATGTCAACAAAAACAAGGCTTTTATTATTTGGTGCATTGCACTGTGATTACTCCTTTTACCTCCTGAAACCCTGCTTTGCCCTGTCATAAAGTGGAAGAAACAAGATCCATCCAACAATACTTTAAAAAATATTTTTTTTCATTTCCAACAAACAAATGATTAATGTACAGGATCACAGTGGAGGCAAGAAAACAATTTTCACTAATATTTTCACTTACCATCGAAGGGAATAACACCGACACTATAACCTTAACGACGTGTTTAAGAAGTCCTGAAGTCAAGTTTATATGCATATTTAATTTGTTTGTTCATACAGAGTATTTTGTAAATAAGAGTTAATATTTTTGAATTTAAAATAAGCTTATATATCAAAAACTAATTCAGTGCATTTATATTGTAAATATATTTAAGTAATTGCAACATCATTAATACAGTACACAGGTCGTCCCTGGGCTAATACGTACCCGACCTATGTGATTTTGACTTTACGGCGAGTCTGTTTAAAAAAAAAAAAAATTTTAATAATGTTCGCTTTTGGATTGTGATGCATGCTTTTATCTTGGCGCAGGAAGCAAAGAGCAGGTAGTACTAATGGAACTCGAGTAAGAACGCATGTACTGTACACATGAAGAAAACGTATTTGCGCATCGAAGAAGAGTGCACACATACACACGTGGAAGCCGAGTATAAGAGAGAGAAGGGACAGATTACAGCTGCAAGCCTGCGCACACTTTTGTTGCTTGTTAAGCACCCACATAGGCAACATATGTATATAACACCTTTTGTACTGTTTATTGTGCGTTTTCAAAGTTGTCAAATACTTAGAGCGAGTTTATGTGATTGTTTTTGATGATGTGTGGACGCTAGCTGATACATGATAAACGTTTGTGTGTATTGTTATTGCTGTGTCGGCAGCTAGTTATTAACGCAAATTTGAATTGCATTGCTTTGATTTTTATTTTAGTTTCATTCTGCAAGTGTTGATGTCATGAGCAGCGAAACAAAGTCAGCAAATCATACGGACGTCTGAAATCGTCATTTTGGACCTCAGCTAGCTGTCTATCTAGGACTTAGCTCCAACAGGACAAGACAATGACGTGTTTTTGGATACTTATTTCGAGATTTAGGGGGGTATTTAGGGGTACTTAAAGGGTTAATTCCGACCTCCCCATTGTACATTTACTCGTCAATGTGGATGAATGAATGAATGATGTGTGATGTGTTTATATTAGCATTTGTCTATTCATCGTTCAATGAAAACAGCTCTTAGTATTTTTGCAGTAAAAACTTTTACAAAATGTCATATTAATTCTTGTCATTCTCCCTGTTTCTATAGCAACTCTTCAGCTGCCAAGCCTTGAAAAAGTTGAGCATGCCTGATAACGACCTCTCTAACCTTCCAACCACAATTGCCAGCCTGGTTAACCTCAAAGAGCTTGACATCAGTAAAAATGGTAAACCATTGTATTTTTATTTTATTTTATTGTTTTCCTTTTAACTTTAAAACCACCAAAAATCATGATGATTCATTTAAACCCAAGTGGCAATTTGTTGTCAGTTTGGCTTTAAACAAGCTAATAATCACATTGAAGGCATACTGCGTTGTAATTAAATGCATGTAAAAGAATAATATCTTGTGAATTTGACACAACAGAAAATTGAGGATCTTACTTTTCTGCCTAATTACGACACTCGCCTGTTTCCAATTAACCTACTCCCTGTGGAATGTTTAAACTTTAAACCAAGCGTTTTGTTTTGTTTCTTCCACAACCTCCCCAGTGTTTACAGCCACTGTCCCAGCTTTTTCTGGAACATATTGCATGCATCAAATTAAAAATGAGACAGAATTTACAATCATTCAATATCCTACGCCATAGTGTATTCCAGGACTCCAGACTGCAACCAAATGGTTACATTTTGCAACTAAGATTAGAGCCAGTGCAGGTATTTTATAGTTGGTGGTAATGTAAATAAGGTGGTTTTCCAAGTGAA
This sequence comes from Corythoichthys intestinalis, assembly GCF_030265065.1. Classification (NCBI taxonomy): domain Eukaryota; kingdom Metazoa; phylum Chordata; class Actinopteri; order Syngnathiformes; family Syngnathidae; genus Corythoichthys; species Corythoichthys intestinalis. Next base: position 12,809,533 of record NC_080401.1, on the reverse strand, counting down.
ATACAACTGAAGAAAAAGAAGGTGTATGTGAACGATGTGTTGAACAGGTTATACCATATTGGCCCGAATATAAGACGGTGTTTTTCACATTGAAATAAGACTGAAAAAGTGGGAGTTGTCTTATATTCGGGGTCTAGACATTATACCCATTCACGACGCTAGATGGCGACAGATATCAATTAAGCGAATACTGAAATTGAGGAGTAATGTTCTGTCATGACATCTCAGCTACTCTCAAATTTAACCAGTTTGGATTATTTTATTGCAATGTTTTTCCTTATTGAGATTTGTTTCAAGACTACCGTTACAGTTAGACCTCACTTTGATGGTTAATGCCGTTATGGCAATTTTGTTGTTTTATCACAATAGATTTGGTTTATTTTAGGGCTGTCAAACGATTAAAATTTTTAATCGAGTTAATTACAGCTTAAAAATTAATTAATCGTAATTAATCGCAATTAATCGCAATTCAAACCATCTATAAAATATGCCATATTTTTCTGTAAATTATATATATATTCTATAAAATAATTTGTTGGAATGGAAAGATAAGACACAAGATGGATATATACATTCAACATACGGTACATAAGGACTGTAGTGGGCATTTCACTCTACTGTCATTTAAATCTGTCTGCTGTCCTCACTCCGAAGCGTCTACTTTTTCCAAAGCTAGACAGCTAGTGAACGACGCCTTAATAATCAGACTTCTTCTTTTTTCATCTGATTTATTAATAAAATGGCCTCAAACCATTGTCCTCTTTAGACCGTAGTGAAACTACAAAAAAAAGTACACAAGCATTCCATTAGCAACAACGTTAGCTTAGCACGCTATACAGGTTCACTAAACATAAACAAAAAGTGTCTCATACAAAAAATATAACATTTCGTTTACTAACATAATATGTACATTCTTTACAACAACCATACTTACGGGCAAATCTTGTCCAAGGATCATATAAGCCAGTACTTCTCAAATAGTGGGGCGCGCCCCCCTGGGGGGGCGCAGAGCGATGCCAGGGGGGGCGCATGTGACCTCGGGGAACATGTTTTTTTTTTTTTTTTTTTTTTTGCCGTACTGGAATAAAGTGTACTTGCACATCCACTCAGCAGGTGGCAGTGGCGCTCTCATTTTCAGAGTGCGCGCAGTATTTTTGAACTAAGGAAGAGCACTCAGCACACACAGACAACAGATATGAAGAGCAGTGTGCCACCGCCGTTTTCGAAAGCCGTTTTCCCACCGGACTCACTCACGCAGCGACCCACTGCCTTGTCCGGTTCTCACGTCGCCGCCCGAGAAGTGCCATTTTCGGCTTGGGATCGTCACGACGACCGCCCTCACCTACGGTTCTACCTCGGCCGCCGTGAATGCGCTTTTTTCGTGTTGTTTGCCTTTTAGCTTTGACTTTTAATACAGTGGGTGATGATGAAAGACCACTGTTTACTGTGTCTAAAAATAATTATAGCAGACAGCCAGAAGCCAAATCAATTAAGACGCCACTTAAAGACATTAGACCCCAATCTCATTGTTAAGCTGCTTGATTTTTTCAGTGAAAACGTGCCGAATATTGCCAACAATCGTCCTGCTTTGTCAGTGTTATATCAGTAAACCGGTGAGCATTGTTAGCATGCTAATTGCAAAATAACTCCACACCATTGCAAAGGAGGTAAATACTGTGAGTAGCAAAAATAAAAACTCTCCTGTCCAAGGACACTTTTTTTTTTTTCTCTTTTATTCAGATTTGTTTTTTTCGGTCAAATTTTTTGGCACATTGTCCTCATGAGTGAATGTTTCTAATCAATTTTAATTTGTTATTATTTACTGATTTTATTACATTTTATTTTTCTGTATCAAATGGTCAAAAATGTACCTTGAGTGTATTTTTTAGTTGGATGTGATTTTTTTTTTAATTCAGGCAAATTGATGCACGTCAAGTCTTCTCTGTTACAAACAAAACAATGTTAATAAAGTTATACTTTATTATAAGTTGATCTATGTTACTTTTTTTCTTTATTAGAAAAAAAGGACACAATGTTAGGCAGATGCGTATTTATAATAGTAATTTTATAGACAAATGATACTATTTACACTGGCGGCAGAGAGTTTGGGGGGGCGCGAAACATTTTTCTTCTTCCTTGGGGGGGCGTGACAGAAAATAATTGAGAAGCACTGATATAAGCACAACATTACAATGGAGGCGTCAGCCATGTCGCAAAGCGACCACAAGAGTTCGCTGTTAGACAGCATTAAAAACCTTGCTGTAAAACTTACCAAAAGGCAGAATACTGTCTGAGCGGGACATGTGCGTTAATTGCGTCAAATATTTTAACGTGATGAATTAAAAAAATTAATTACCGCGCGTTAACGCGATAATTTTGACAGCCCTAGTTTATTTACATTTCAAAAACCAGAAGCCATTCATTTACGAATGGGATTGCACTTTAGTTTACATATTTAAATGTTCAGATATTAAGATTTGAATGAGGCAAAATAACATGCTTTTTCTCTCAAACATCTTGTGATAATCATTTGTTTCAGAGGTACTGTAATTATTTTCTGTATAAAAATTAATTTGTGTTCAAAAAGTCTTTTTTCAAACTTGAGTCTTGAAAAAGAGGGGGTCGTCTTATAATCAGGGCCGTCTTATATTCGGGGCAATACGGCAATAGGGGTAGTGGGAAAATTGCGAACTATTGCGAAAAAGGACAATTTAAGGCTAAGTTCAGACCGCAGGTCTTAATGCACGAATCCGATTTTTTCCTGTTTTTTCAACTCGAGTGAGGCATTAACTTGACGGTCTGAACGTGAACTGTCATATAAAAGTGGACCATTTCAAATCCGATCTGGGTCACTTTCGTATGTGGTTTAAATCCGAACTGGGCTAGATTTTTCCAGAATGCGGCGGTAGTCTCAACTGTCAAGTCTCCCAAATCGGAATTAATGTAGCTGTTCATTAGCGTTAGCGCCTCGCTTGAACTCTGCTTTTACTATGCAGGAGGGTGGCTTGACCACAAAAAAATGCAATGAAGAAAAGGATGAGCCTGATAATGCTCAGTTTCTTTCTTTGCACCAAATGTGCAATATTTCAGTATTGCTTACATGGCCGAGTCTGGGCAAACTGATGCGCATACATAAGGCTTCTGTGAGTGTGTCATGCACGCACAGTGCGTAGTTATTTGTTTTGATGCATCTGCGCATGGGGTCAGTTTGCTCAGTCTGAACAGGAACGCCAAAAAACACATATGACAAAAAAATCGTAATACTGCATTAAGAACTGCAGTATGAACCTAGCCTAAGTGCCTACTTTCTTTCAAAAAAAAAACCCGCCAGCACTGTTTCCAATGAGGCTGAGGAGGGTAATAAGTCCTACTCAGGGGCTCGACACACGGGTGGCGATTAGAAATGGCGAAATGCGAAAGGCTTCACCGTTGAGCTGAAAACTAACACACGGGGCGTGATTCGACTGCAGGGCCATGCGACACGCACCGACTGTGCCCGTGCCTCTTCGCTCGTCTCTGATTAGCTATGAATTTGGAGGGCATTTTAAAATATCCTTGTCTTTTCTGAGGGCCGAAAACTTCCCATACTACTGCCTTTTTATTTGCAGTTTGTCATGGAAATCATGCCAAGACGTATCATAAAGTATGTGCTGGTCGCAATCTGCTAAAATTATAGCTCCTCCATGTTTACAAAGTGTGACAGGTGACAGCAACAGAATAAGAACAAAATTCCCATCTTAACCTAATTTCTAAACAGTATACTGGTCAATGACAAAATTGATAGAAAATGAAATATAAATTAATATGTTTGTAGTTTTATGCATTTATTATGAAAGTATTAATTGGTTAAACAGTAAAAATTAGAGGAAAACTTTGCATGTATTTTAACAGTGTGCGCCCCTGAATCTTCTGCTTGTGCCCCTACAATTTTAAGTCAGGGGCCACTGTGCTCCAAGTAAAAAATGTTTGTCTGGAGCTTTGTATACATATACATTGAAAAGGATGTGTGAATCATTATATTATTTACAGTCCCTGACAAAAGTCTTGTCGCTTATCCATTTTGTAGAAATAATTGCTAATAACCTGACTTTTAATTATTCAATTGGTTTCAGAAATGGCTCATATGAAAGCTAATACCCTCCCAAATGATGTTGAATGTACAAAAATATATTTGTTTCACTGAAAAAAGATTTATCATTTAATGAAGACATAAAGGTCAAAGTTTGACAAGACAAAAGTATATTCGCCTACAGAAAGTGGTGTGAAAATTGAACAAAACATGTACTTCAAATACAAAAATATGTTGCATAACATAAGCGAATTAAGTAGTGGTGCTGTGAGATCCAAATTTAATATTTTGTATGCCTTCCATGGGCTTAAAGGACTGCATCCATCCGGTTCGGGAAGGATTCATACATTTTATTGATAAAGTCATCAGGAACATCAAAGAAAGCAGTCTTGCATGCCTTCCAGAGTTCATCACCATTGTTGGGTTTCGTCTTCCACGCTTCCTCTTTCATCCTATCCCAGACACGCTCAATGATGTTCATGTCTGGTGACTGGCCTGGCCAGTCCTGGAGGATCTTGATCTTCTTTGCCTTGAGGAACTTTGAGGTAGAGATTGAAGTATGCGATGGAGCACCATCCTGCTGCAGAATTTGTCCCTTTTTATGGTTGGGAATGTAAGAAGCAGCTAAGATTTGTTGATATTTCAGACTATTTATATTGCCTTCCACCCTGCAGATCGCACACCTCCATACTGGATGTAACTCCAGACCATGATTTTGCCACCACCAAACTTCACTGTTTTCTGAGTGAATCTCGGATTCATGCGGGCTCCAGTAGGTCTCCTGCAATTTTTGCAGTGACTGTGGAGACTACTGGACTACTCTTCCTCAAATGATAAATCTTTTTGCAGTGAAACAAATATATTTTTGTACATTCAACATAATTTGAGAGGGTCTTAGCTTTCATATGAGCCATTTCTGAAACCAATTGAATAATTAAACGTCAGGTTATTAGTAGGGCTGTCAAACGATAAAAATTTTTAAATGAGCTAATTACAGCTTAAAAATTATTTATTCGTAATTAATCGCAATTAATCTCAATTCAAACCATCTCTAAAATATGCCATATTTTTCTGTAAATTATTGTTGGAATGGAAAGCTAAGACACACGACGGATATATACATATAACATACTGTGCATAAGTACTGTATTTGTTTATTGTAACAATAAATCCACAAATGCCATTATTAACATTCTTTCTGTTAAAGTGATCAACGGATAGAAAGACTTGTAGTTCTTAAAAGATAATTGTTATAGTTACAAGTTATAGTAATTTTATAATAAAACCCCTCTTCATGTTTTTGTTTAATAAAATTTGTAAAATTTTCAACCAAAAGTAGAGTTAATATACAGTGCTGCTCAAAAGTTTGTGAACCCCCTCAACATTTTGGAATTTTCTATTATTTCAACCTGATTTCCTAATCAATCAATTCAGTAGTTTTTTTTTGTTTTTTTAACAGTTGTGTTGTCGAGACTAAATTAAAAAGAGTTTTCATCAACTGATGTAGGTGCAAAATTGAACTGTTTGGTCACAACCAAAACCGCCATGTCTGGCGAAAAGTCAACACTGCATACCACCAAAAGAACCTTCTCCCAACAGTGAATCATGGAGGTGGGAATGTCAAGATCTGGGCTTGCTTTTCATCCTCAGGACCTGGACAACTCCACATAGTCCAGGGAATCATGAATTCTGAGGAATATTGTCAAATCCTAGAACATAACCTGACGCCATCTGTTTTGAAGTTAAAGCTTGGCAGAAGGTGGATCATGCAACATGATAATGATCCAAAGCATTCCAGCAATACAACCAAGGAATGGCTGAAAAATAAGAAGATTCGTGTTCTGGACTGGCCCAGTCAAAGTCCTGACCTAAATCCCATTGAAATGCTGTGGCGGGACCTGAAGCGAGCAGTTCATGCCAGACGCCCATCAAACCTCTCTCAACTGACTGCGTTCTGCAAGGAAGAATGGGCAAAAATCCCCCAAAGTAGATGTGAGAGGCTGATTAGTCACTACAGAAACCGTTTGGTTGAGGTAATCTCTGCAAAAGGAGGCGCAATATCCTATTAACTGAAGGGGTTCACATACTTTTGCACACATGATATCTGAGTTTTTCTTAAATCAACCACTTTTGTTAAATAAAGAATGACAATATAACTATTTCTTTTGTTTCAGTCCATTATTTGGAATGTCAGTATTGTGGATTTGGGTATAACTTAACATTTAATAAGGTTATTTTAGTTTTTTTTACAAAAAATCTGACCATCGCTGTGGGGTTCACAAACTTTCGAGCAGCACTGTAATAATATGAATAAAAATAACAATAATAAAAATAGAGTGACCAAAGTCTAAGTTTTACGTGTATTTTGCATAGCTATTTTGATATGGAATGCCAGTTCATTTTGCATTGTTGTTTAACTGTGTGTCAGAATAGGGCCTCATTACTATGGACTGAAGTGCTTTTCTTTTTGTGAACATATTTTTTTTGGGGGGAGAGATAGGAATATTATTTTTGTTGTGCTTTCACTAAACGATATTTATGTTTGTTGTGAAGGAGAAGCTTATGCCAATAAACAACACGGTCCAAAGAACGCCTGTGTCCACTCGCCTTTACTGTATAACATATATCTGTACATATCTTACCCAAAATACAACAAGAGACACATAATTGCCACTAAAAGAAAGAAAACTTACCGAAATATGTGAGGAGCACTAATAGCAATTTGCATTGCATTGTGAATACAGCATAAACGTCTCACATCTACTAATTCTCCCATGTTTAGAAGAAATAACATGAGTATGGAACGGCGCTGCCCCCAAGCAGCCGGTGGCATTCTCTTCACTCTTAATGTCCATAAACGGCCTCATTGTAATCTGTTTGAGGCAATGTGCGAGCGGGTCATTTAGTGCAGGGGTCCCCAACCTTTTTTGCACCACGGACCGGTGTTATTTGGGTCTTTTTTTGACGGACCGATGTTCTGACAAATTTTCCAACCCATCAAAAATTGCAACGATGCGGTTCTGCGCATGCGCGCAACGTCAAACATAGCCGCAAAATGCGCAAATGCAGCGATTCCAAAGTAAACACTACAAACTTTCTTGAAAGAAAGGAATATTAACTTACGTTTGATCATGGAAGGACTTGTAGAAAAGGTCTCCTCAGATACATCCTGCCATGTAAGCTGCACACAACAACTGCACACCGCTCTCACCATTAACGACTTCGCCTTGTCGTTTAACAGAAGCCCGCTTCACAAAGATACGATGTTGGAAATTGTAGCAAGGTTTTCAATGCTCTTGTAGCTATGTCAGGATATCCCAGAATGACTTTAATCCAGAACCTCGGTAGAGTTGTTGTCTCAAATGTACGTTTAATAAGGTCGCCGTCATTTGCGGTCTCTACAAGTTGATCTTCTTTTTGCACAGACATGCTTGAATCACTCGGTTTATTCACAAACGGGTCACAAATCCGCTCCTTCACAGTTCGTGGGTCTTCGAGGTTGTAGCTGGTCAGGTGCCCTTTTCGCTGTAAAAATATCTCCAAAGACGTCTGTTTTCCAGTCATCTTCGCTAATGTGGGGGCTAATTATTTCCGAGAACAAATGTGCTGCGCGGCCTAGCAATACGTTATTATCAAGGACAAGCGCACATAGATATATTATATACACAAACATGATGCACTATAAGCAGTCCAATCAATGGATTTCTATGACGACATTCTAATCAATACCGTAGTATTATATCTAGAGTAGACAGGGATATGGGTGTGTTAAGCAGGGGCACAGGGTTAATTCAACCAGAATGCGGTCGTTATTAAATTATTATTTTTATGTGGCCCGGTAGCAAATGCGTCATGGACCGGTACCGGTCCACGGCCCGGCAGATGGGGACCCCTGATTTAGTGCATGCGTTAATTGCGTCAAATATTTTAACGTGATTAATTTAAAAAATTAATTAACGCCCATTAACGCGATAATTTTGACAGCCCTAGTGTTTTACGAAATTTTGACGAAATTTCCGGGTCACACTTTTGCTAAAGAAATTTCGTTTCCGGGTTCGCAGCGAGTCAGTAACAGGCACACTTTTGCAAATAATACAATGTTTAATATAGAAAAAGGAAGAAAACAAGAACAATGACGCCAGCGCTAGATTGCTTCTAAAATCCCCGCGCTACTGTTAAAGGACACAAGAACAGTCAAAACTCTTACCGATTGATAATCAGGCAGAGAGCCTACGGTCAGTAGAGTTGATATAAGCCGAGGACATTTTCCTCTCGGTAGGAGTTTTTGTAACTGCAAGACGCTGAACACTGTTTTAGCCTTTCTGGAGACCCAAGAGTCAACTACGCCTGTATTCCTCTGCAACTCTACTGAGCGTAGGCTCTCTGCCCGATTATCAATCGGTAAGAGTTTTGACTATTCTTGTGTGCTTTAACAGTAGCGCGGGGATTTTAGAAGCAATCTAGCGCTGGCGTCATTGTTCTTGTTTTCTTCCTTTTTCCATATTAAACATTGTATTATTTGCAAAAGTGTGCCTGTTACTGACTCGCTGCGAACCCGGAAATTTCGTAAAACACCTAGTTATTAGCAATTGTTTCTACAAAATGGATAAGCGACAAGACTTTTGTCAGGGACTGTACACACTACACGTGTTTTGTGTGGTTAGGATATTTTGAGACACTTTAGACTTGCAACACAAAAATGTCATATTGAACTGACATAGTCCCGCTTTATTCAACTTATCTACACAGGAGCAGCCCAACAGCAAAATAGACAATTACTTCTTCATCGTTTAAAATCTTGATCATCTTTACTGCTATAACAATCTCATTAACAAGACAGAGGAATTGGAGAACAAGGACTAAGGAAATGCAATCATCATTTAGATTTTCTCAAAGATCCACAGTAATTAAACAGAGTGCCGTTAAACCTCGTAGTCTCAGTAATTGAACAATTTACAAAAAAAAAAAAATCACATTTTAGAGTTGAGTCCTTATCTTGCTTTCTTATACGAAAAAAGTATGAACAATCTGAATCATGCAAAACCAATAACTGAATCACATGTTCTCCCTTTTTTCTACAGGTATACAGGAGTTTCCAGATAATATTAAATGCTGTAAAGGCCTGTCAGTGGTTGAGGCCAGTGTCAATCCCATCACCAAGTATGGCACGATAAGACATTTTGCAACAAATATATTTAACTACACTGTCTTTTTTTTCTTTCTACTGTGCATATAATGTATCTCCTAAAGTGCTCACTTGTTTTTTCTTACCTTCTAGGCTTCCAGATGGTTTTACGCAGCTTTTGAATCTGACTCAGCTCTTCTTAAATGATGCCTTCCTGGAGTACTTGCCAGCTAACTTTGGCAGGTAATTCCATGTATGCTATCAGCATGGAGTGTCTTGAGTGATGGCCTTGTTGGAAGGTATTTACATTTTTTTTATCCTGTTGTGGAACGATGGGGTTGGCATGAAATTGACCATTTCGATGACGTGGAAATTAACATAATTTATTTAATTCCACTTATGAATGTATGCATTTTGGGCATATGTTGTTGAAGTTCTTGTAACCCGACTGTACTAATTTAGGTTTGGACCCCATTTAGTCCAATAAGTTCTTGTTTTGGGTGCAAAAAGCCCAAGCTTTCCTTCTGTTTACGCCAAGAAATGTATAATTGATGTTAATGTAAGACTATAGATGGATGATAATTATATCTTGGTGCACTGTTGACCAACTAAGGTACAGTATAATGTTGTGCATGTGGATCTCTCCCTTACCCGACCTCACAGTGGATGTTCTGGGCTTTAGTTCTTAGTAGGGCTGTCAAATTTATCGCGTTAACGGGCGTTAATTAATTTTTTAAAATTAATCACGTTAAAATATTTGATGCAATTAACGCACATGCCCCGCTCAAACAGATTAAAATGATGGCAGTGTAATGTCCGCTTGTTACTTGTTTTCTGGTGTTTGGCGCCCTCTGCTGGCGCTTGGGTCCAAATGATTTAATGGGTTTAAAGAGCATACGACAGGAGAAAAAAAGTTTTAAATGGCATTATTTTGTGAATTAGAATCATATTTTGAGACGATTCGTTGTTTCTGTCTCTTTACTTCAATATTTTTACAGGATATTCTTTTTATCAAAGTATTTTCCCCAATTGCTAAATAAATGGCATGGTCATGACAAATAACAGTCTTGTGCTAAATGGAATATGAAATAATAAAAATGCATTTATTCAGGACGACATGGCAAAATTACTCCATAATGGTCAAAACTGTCGACTTCACCTTTACTGTCGCACCTCCCGAACGATATTTTATGACACCTAAATCGGACATATGTCATTTCCCCTCCCCGGCTTCGGAGAATGTAAACAAACCAAAAGGCGTGACAGCTAGCTGACATGCTAACCCGAACCGAGTGATGTTTCAAAGTCTTCGAAGCGGAAAATCACACATAACTAGCCTGGATTATTTGACATGACGACTGGGTTGTCGATTGTTTTCGCGGATCGGCAAACCGCCCGGCGGAGAGCAATATACAGTTCGTTCCCCGGAGGAGGGTGGCTGCAGTTGTTGTGCAGCTAACGTGCTGCTAATGTGCATGAGAAGAGCTTTTTACATGCCTATCAATGATCAAACGTAAGTAGTCCTTTTTTAAAAGAAAGTTTATAGTGTTTACTTTGTAATAGCTGTATTAATATTTGACATAATACTAAACAAGATGTTTACTCACTTCCTCGTAAGTCCAATGGTCCCACTGTAGTCGGGCTTGTTTTGGCCAATATCCACGGTGAATGGGAACCTTTTGAAACTCCAAAAAGGCGCATACGCCTCTCCGTCATACAGAATGATTTTTCTGCAGCCGTTTGGCTGGCGTGATGCGAAATATATACGTATTAATCTGCAAAATCAGCTGAATCCCCCGTCCTCATACACAACAGTATGCTGTATAGTGAAGAGGACGCCTTCTACCGTACACTTCACAGCGCCCTCCTCCTCAATGCAAGACCGAAGCCGGAAGTTACTCATTTTCATGGCGCGGGATTCAAAAAACTAAATAAATATAGCGATCACTTCCACACACATCCAAGCGGTCCATATAATTCAGGACCATAAAATACCGCGTGTATTATGAAATAAACATGCTTTTTCGTGTCACATGCACTTTAAGCACAATAACTGAGCATGGTGTAATTATTGACATCAACAATAGTGAGCTACTAGTTTATTTTTTGATTGAAAATTTTACAAATTTTAATAAAACGAAAACATTAGGAGGGGTTTAACATAAACATTCTATAACTTGTACTAACATTTATCTTTTAAGAAATACAAGTCTTTCTATCCATGGATCACTTTAAGAGAATGTTAATAAAGTTAATGCCATCTTGTTGATTTATTGTTATAATAAACAAATACAGTACTTATGTACCGTATGTTGAATGTATATATCCGTCTTGTGTCTTATCTTTCCATTTCAACAATAATATACGGAAAAATATGGCATATTTTATAGATGGTTTGAATTGCGATTAATTACGATTAATTAATTTTTAAGCTGTAATTACCTCGATTAAAAATTTTAATCGTTTGACAGCCCTAGTTCTTAGCTAAGACATTTTTTCTGCAGTAGCGTGGAAACTTCTGGATCCCTCACGTTATGATATGATTTGCGATACAAGGCTCCCGTCAAGGGTTATCTCAGGCAAGGCAAGGCAAGGCAAATTTATTTATATAGCACAATTCAACACAAGGCAATTCAAAGTGCTTTACATCACATGAAGACCATAAAAATCACACTTAAATCAACACAACGTAAAAACTAAGACAAAAGATCACATTTAATCACAGAATAAAAATAAATAAATAAAAATAAAACAAAAACTACTGCTAATAATAATAATTGAAATCAGCAATGGAGATAAGCACAAGAGGAATAGAAAGCAGATAGATTGAATTATATAGACAGTTATGGATATGCAGTGCTAAACAAAAGCGTTTTTAGCCCTGATTTAAAGGAGCTAACATTTTGAGCATACTTCAGACGTTCGGGTAACTTGTTCCAGAGGTGAGGAGCATAATAACTAAATGCTGCCTCACCCTGCTTGGTTCTTGTTCTTGGAACATGGAGAAGACCGGTTCCAGACGACCTTAGGGGTCTAGATGTCTCATAGGAATCTAACAAGTCAAGCATGTATTTTGGTCCAAGGCCATTAAGTGTTTTGTAGACGAGCAGTAGTATTTTATAGTCTATCCTTTGACTCACTGGAAGCCAGTGTAGCGATTTCAAAACCGTTGTAATGTGGTCCAGCTTCCTTGTATTTGTGAGGACTCTGGCTGCAGCATTCTGTACTAGCTGCAGCTTCCTGACTGATTTTTTATCAAGACCTGTAAATATACCGTTGCAGTAGTCCAATCTGCTAAAAATGAATGCTTGCATAAGTTTTTCCATGACTTGTTGAGTCAGAAGCCCCTTAATTCTGGTTATATTTTTTAGGTGGTAATAAGCGGATTTAGTGACGGACTTTAGATGGCTATCAAATTTTAGGTCTGAGTCAATAATTACGCCAAGGTTTCTGACTTGATTTGTAGCTGTAAGTGACATTGTGCTAAGTTGGCCGCTTATCTTTGACCTTTCCTTTTTTGGCCAAAAATGATCACCTCTGTCTTCTCCACATTTAACTGGAGAAAATTCTGGCACATCCATTCATTGATTTGATGAATGCATTTGCTCAGGGAGACTAAGGGACTATAATCATGTGGGGACACAGAAATGTACAGTTGTGTGTCATCTGCATAGGCGTGATATGAGATGTCATACTGTTTCATTATCTGAGCTAACGGAAGCATATAGATGTTAAATAAGAGTGGTCCAAGAATTGACCCTTGAGGGACTCCACACGTGAATTTGGTTCGTTCTGACTGATAGTTTCCGATCGACACAAAGAAATCCCTATCATGTAAATAGGATGTGAACCACTGAAGAATAGTGTCACTAAGCCCTACCCACTGTTCCAATCTGCTGAGTAGTATGTTGTGATCAACCGTGTCAAATGCGGCGCTGAGATCCAATAGTAGCAGAACAGATGATTTGCCTGCATCGGTATTCCGACGAATATCATTTAGGACTTTGATAAGTACGGTCTCGGTGCTGTGTTGTGGCCGGAATCCAGACTGAAATTAGTTAAAAAGATTGTTTTGCATCATAAAAGTCTGGATCTGTTCAAACACAACCCTTTCGATAATTTTCCCCAGGAATGTCAGATTTGACATTGGCCTGTAATTACTAATGGTTGAGGCATCCAGATTAGTTTTTTTTTAGGAGAGGTTTTATTACTGCAGTTTTTAAAGTCTGAGGAAACTCTCCTGTTTGGAGGGAAGTATTTATAATCTGAAGTATGTCTGGGGCTATGCAATGAAAATCTCAGGATTAGGCAATACAACAATCAATAAATCAATCTATTATATTCTCCAATACAACTATTGAAGAGACAAACAAGGTACTTCTAAGTAGACAATCTGTCATAAAGTATTAATGTCCCAACTAAAGGAAGATAATATTTTTTCTAACTTTTCTTTGGATTATAGAAGTTACAGTAGTGTTCTAGGAGTCAGATTGTGGTTAGAGCTAAACGAACGAGTGGCGTTTGGCTAAGAGATCAATTGCCAACACTATAAGAATATTTCAGAGCAACATTTCTATAAATACATCAATACAGCCACACTATATTATTGCATCATTCTTGCAAACAAATGAGTGGCTTTCTTACATAGATACTTCTGTTGTGGAAAATTTCGCTAGAAACCTGTTGGTTCCTTTATAAAACAGTGACAACTGTTGAAAATAATGTATTGATTCTTGGCGGGAACCTATGGATAATCTATTTGGACACCAAACATTTTGATATATCACCATATCAATATATTGTCACAACCCTACTCTGTCTGAATTTGTGCATTTTTGCGCCTCTTCATGAGGCGTGCTAGACTGGGTGTTGATAGGTGAACACGTGCAGGGAGATGCATATGAAAGATGGCCTTTTCCCATTGGTGCGGTCATCTGTCAATCCATTTGTAGCCAAAGAGGAATTAACATGTGGCGTGTGTAAGTGTGGCCATTGGTGCATTGCAAGTCTTGATATGGTGGCAGAAAAACAGTTTTGCTTGAGTCCAAAGGTCAAAGCACACAAAGTTATAAACCAGAGGTCATGAATTAAAAATCCACTGGGTCCGAAATTAAAAAAATTACAACAATCTCGGGTCCGGAAATATTTTTAATGCTTCTTTTTTTCCCAAAAATACAAACGTGTCTTTACGTGGCCATGCTGATAATTACAACATTCAAAAATGTAAATAAAATATACAAAATACATTTATAGTAAGTAATAAATAATATTTAATAATAATTAGTTAGTAATAAATAATAAAGCGATCATATTGAGCCCTTAATTCTGCTATTTTTTGAGAACAGATGGCAGAGTTCATAGGGAAACTCCGAAAAAGCTGCGTGCTTCGTTTCATAGTGCCTTTTCAAATGGCTGCTTTTTACAAGCGCTTCCGTAGTTCGGCCATTCCTTACTACGCTGCAAAACGTCTACACAACGCTCAGCGCGCTAGCGCAAGCATCCACACGCATGCGCACATCGGTTAGAAGCGGCGAGTACTCACTATTTTTGTTTTTATTTAGTTTTTTAGAACCTTTTCATTGCCTGAAAAATACTTTTTGCATGTATTACCCTCTCATACTTTTAACCATTGTGGTTTTTTGTGTTAGCTTTGAAGCAGTTGACCACATAAGTCACATAGCGTATTTAAACCGTCCTTATTTGGTATAACTGCATTTAAGTATTTTCGTAAGGCATTTTTAGTACGTTCTGCCTGTATGCATCCAAACAAAACAAGTTTAACTCGCACGGTAGTACTTTGGGTGTCAAATTCAACTAATGTTTCGCCGATGTAGAAGATTTTGGCAGAACACCGTCTCTGAACAGATGAGACATAGCGGTCTTGTGCTGCCGCCAGGTAAAATGAAGAAAAATGTGTTGGTCTACTCCTCCTTAAACACACTGTTTTCTGCATCAATCTTGCGTAGTTTTGAGCACGCCATTTGCCGTACCTTTTTGCCTCTTTCTCCAACTTCATTCGGCTCAGTTTTTGGCTGTCATTCCACGAGTCTGGAAAGCGAGTGTGAGCCATGATGTTCTAAAAACAACTTTCAAATGCTTCACTCCCTTTGGCTGGCTCACACGCGCCACCGCTAAGGTTTTTGTTTTTTCCCCACCTCCGCTCTGCATACCCACAGAAAAAAATGATTTCTGTTGTTGCAACGTGTATTAGTCCTGACAGCTTGAGATCCGGTCCAGACGGCTTGGGGGTCCGGAACCGGACCGAGGTCCGCGGTTCCGTGACCTCTGTTATAAACTATGCATGAAGCATGTGAGGTTGGCTAAGGAGTAGGTTTTCGGAGACTGCCTTCCATTCCGTTTCAGTGTGTAAACTCATCCCCACCGCAGATCTGCTAGCTTTTTGAATGACTTAAAACGTACAATAGAGATGATAACAAAAAATCTTTCATATTGATTGATTTCTACAAGTCAAGTCACATTTATTTACACAACCCTTAATCACAGCAAATGTCTTAGGAATGATTTAGAGTCAGTGCATGCAGTTCACACTGTATTTATGTGTGAAATGCAGCACATGTATGCGGAGTTCGCACATCTGTCTGCCAACGCCTCTATCAGATCCACCAAAATGGTTTTACACCAGCAGTCAAACAGCCTAAACTTAAGAGGAGTAAGTTCAGAGTGACGTTCATGTCTTTGAGGATACATTTTGACTACACCGATAGGCTTGCTCATGTGGTCTATCAAATTCCCTAACAGGTGAAGGAAGGTTTGCACTGACATGAAAATCAAGATCGGCTCTTTTGTTATTTGGTCCAGTGAAACTGCACTGCTCACGAATATGGAACCTTTAATGTAAACTGGATAGTCTGAATTTGTAAATTCTGTATACTGTATGCATGTGAATAGTTGTTTGCCTATATTGTATTTTTCACGTGCTTTCTGATTAATTCTAGTATGAGCTGTGACCCAGAACAGGTAGAAATGGATGAATACATAGGAAAATGCTCAGTGGCATTTTTAATTTCCCATGTCTATAATTTTAGAATGGTGTTTCAATTACTTTTATTTTATAAGCGAGCTTTATAATCTTTAGCTGGATAAAATGTAATTAATACTGTATGTATGCAGTATCATCATTATGACTAGAGCAAACAAATCTTTTTATTTTTGGTAGACTCTCCAAACTTCGGATCCTGGAGCTGAGAGAGAACCACTTGAAAACAATGCCAAAGTAAGACTCAATTTTTGTCTCAATTACTATGACACAGTAAAACCACATAGAAAGACATGGAGACTTTGACATTCAGGAAAATTCACTTGAAGACAAATGTTTTGGACTGAATTTTAGTGACTACAGAACTGAGTACCATACAACTCTTTACCTACACTGGGTTTTAAATTCCTGTATGTACTGTGTGTGTCCAGTTCTCTAGTGCAGTTATCTTAACAAGGGTGACGTAACGTTACACATTTGTGTGCTGTGATCTATTTTCCATTTGTCCAAAAATGTATTATTTTTTTCTAATTACGAGTGGCTTTGTTCAAAATCAAAAGATAATTGAATTCACAGACAGCCACATTTCTTTACTTACAGTGGTATGAAAAAGTATCTGAACCTTTTGGAATTTCTCACATTTCTGCATAAAATCATCATCAAATGTGATCTCATCTTTGTCAAAATCACACAGACGTAAAAACTGTCTGCTTTCACTAAAACCATGCAAACCTTTATAGGTTTTCATATTTTAAAGGGGATAGCATGCAAACAATGACAGAAGGGGTAAGTAAGTGAACCCTCTGCCTAAGGAAACTTAAAGAGCTATTGAAACCAATTTATAATAAACAATTTAAGTCAGGTGTGTGCCCAATCACTGATGGGAGGTTTAAAGCTACCCTACCCACTATAAAACACACACCTGGTAAGGATTGTCTTGATGAGAAGCATTATCTGATGTGCATCATGGCTCGGTCAAAAGAGCTGTCTGAAGACCTGCGATCAAGGATTATTGATTTTTATAAAGCTGGGAAAAGATACAAAACCATCTCTAAAAGTCAGGATATTCATCAATCGACAGTCAGAGAAGTTGTCTACAAATGGAGAGAGTTTGGCACTGTTGCTTCTCTCCCAAGGAGTGGCCGTCCGCCAATGAAGATGCCAAGAGTTCAGCGCAAAATACTCAGAGAGGTAAGAAAAAGAACCCTAGAGTGTCTGCTAAAGACTTACAGAAATCACTGCCACAGTCCAATATCTCTGTGCACACATCAACTATATGTAAAACTATGGCTAAGAATGGTGTTCATGGGAGGACTCCACAGAGGTAGTCACTGCTGTATAAAAAAACTTTGTTGCTCGTTTAATGTTCACAAAAAGGCACTTGGACACTACATAGAAGTTTTGGCAAAATATTTTGTGGACTGATGAAACCAAAGTTGATTTGTTTGGGAGGAATATGCAAGGTCATGTGTGGAGGAGAAATGGAACAGCTCACCAACATCAACACCTCATCCCTACCGTGCAGCATGATAGAGGGAGCATCATGATTTGAGGCTGTTTTGCTACCTCAGGGCCTGGACAACTTGCAATCATTAATGGAAGAATGAATTCAAAAGTTTATCAGGATGTTTTTCAGGAAAACCTGAGGCCATCTGTTGGACAGTTGAAGCTAAAAAGAGGATGGATGCTGCAACCAGACAATGATTCAAAGACAGAAGTAAATCAACTTCAGAATGGTTTCAGAAGGACAAAATACACGTTCTGGAGTGGCCAAGTCAAAGTCCAGACTTGAACCCCATTGAGATGCTGTGGCATGACCTAAAGACAGCGATTCATGCCAGACATCCCAGGAATCTGACTGAACTACAGTAGTTTTGTGGAGAAGAATGGGTCAAGATTAGTCCTGATCGATGTGCCAGACTGATCTACAGCTACAGGAAACGTTTGGTTGAAGTTATTGCTGCCAAAGGCGGGGAGGAGGGGGGGCACAGAATATTAAATGTGATGGTTCACTGACTTATTTTCCCCCCTTTTTCATTGTTTGCATACTATCGTCGTTAAAATATGAAAACCTATAAATGATTTGGTGGTTTTAGTTAAAGCAGAGTTATTTTGACAAAGATCAGATCACATTTGATGGTGATTTTATGCAGAAATGTGAGAAATTCCAAAAGTTTCCGATACTTTTTCATAACGCTGTATTTCATTAAAACCTCTCCCAAAAATACTGTTACGGTAATTTATCATCTCGAGTAAAATGTAGATAAAATTCAAATTCAAAATGAAACCCCCAATATTCCAAAATGTAAATATTAACTTCTGGCACACTATATTTATATATAGGGACAATGCTTGCAGGTAACCACTGTGAACAAGAAATTTACTTCCGCTCAAAGACCCAAGCTTCCCTGTGATAATAGGTGTCTGCATTCATTCATTGCAGGTCTATTCATCGACTGACACAGTTGGAGAGGTTGGATCTGGGTAGCAATGAATTCTCTGAAGTGGTGAGAATGTTTGCTATTATATTTAGTGTGTTTTCTTAGTATAAAATATGAACGTCTAAGAAGTGATTCTCTTTGGCCTGTTGAATTTTCTGTATTGTAAAACATAGATGGGACAGAAAAGAGAATTACACACACAGTTAGCAAGTTCAATTTCAGGGGCAGCGTCCTTAGACGTTCACATTTCAAAAGCCATTGCAGCATATGATGAATCTTCCGTAGACCCATTAAACTGTGAGGCATGGGTTTGGTTGGACCATGAAATGGGAAACAGTGCCATGAGAGGACTGAGGGAAAGAAGACTATATAGAAGCTGACAGAATGTGACATCTGGGTCAAACAGGAAGTTCACCGCATGGTTTGCATCCCGCCAAGTGTCTCACCCATTAATTTATGCTCACCACACTCCACAGCCACAACTCTCTTTATGATAGCCAATTTCGCTCTAGCATGCCAAATGTTATTTGAATTTTCTTCTTTATGATAGCGTAATTTAAAACTGATTATTATGATAATGTTCTTGTACTGTATGAATGGCAGTGTTCAGTTATTGTACAGTACATTGCTGCAATATTGAAAATTGTCTCTGGGAGTTTTTGATCCTAAATGTTTTGGGCATTTATACAGGATTTTGTTGATATGTGTGGTCTCTTTGCATATTAGCCGGAGGTGTTGGAGCAGATCCACAACCTAAAGGAGCTGTGGATGGATAACAACTCACTACAGTCCATACCTGGGGTATGGACACAAAGTACAATATGGGGCCCTACTTTCGTACGGTGTCTAAACTCGAGGCGTGCAGCAGGCGTCGTATACCAGATTTAAACCAATTCGCGGACAGGCGTAAGCCTGCTATTTTGAATAGGACAAGAGTTACTAGATATGAAAATGAACACTGACGACTCATCTGCACCCAATCACTAGGCTTAATTTCATTTTCTATAAGGGTGGCGCATTTGTTGGCACAGTGCCTTCTCAACCTGATGAGAGGAGAAACTGGTTTGCTCAGTGGAAAGATTGACTCATGACTAAGTACATCAGACCTACTTGGCAGATCACAAGAATTTGGGCAGAGAGCGATCTAAGCAGTGAAATGAGTACTTAGAAACCAGATTTCTCTCCTCTCACCCACGTCCAAGTATGGCAAGAAATACTGAAAGAAAAATATAATAAAGACAATAATAACTATTATGTATGAATGGAAGTGATTTTCGCAATGATTCACAGGCATCAATCAATGCACGCTGTTTACGTATTTTTAAATGAAACACGTTAATGTTACCCTTACATGACAGCTGAGCGTATCTGACTCTCTGTGTCTCATGCACTAGTGTGCAGGATCAGCAGCCTAATCTTAGAATTTAGACCCCTTCCCCAGGTGCGTAGTAAAATTGTGCTTTTCATCCACAAATTTTTCACATGCACCGGCCACGTCCTCAAGGAACCACCTTCGCTGCGCCGGTACGCCTCTATCGACACAAATCGGCTTACCAAATCCCAAAGCATGCACAGTGTGGGCATCAATAGGCTTCAAACACAATTGACGTGTGCCGTCTGCGAAAATAGGGCCCATGTTCTTTGATCAATTTATCAATGTGGTTTATGATTTGCTCTCCTTATCTCTCTGACTCTGCAGTCACTAGGAAAACTTCGCCAGCTGCGCTACTTAGACTTAGCTAAGAATCGAATCGAGAATTTGGACACAGATATTTCAGGTTGTGAGGCCTTAGAGGATCTTTTGCTTTCCTCCAACATGCTTCAGCACCTCCCTGACTCTATAGGTAAGTCCTCGGATACAGGCACATAATTTTATCATAGTGTAAAACCAGTGGTGGAAAGTAAAAGTACTTCCTCACCAGTGTTGTTAATAACGGCGTTAGAAATTAACGGCGTTACTAACGGCGTTATTTTCTTCAGTAGTGAGTAATCTAAATAATTACTTTTCTCATCTTGGCAAAGCCGTTACCGTTACTGAGGCGGGAACGGCGTGCGTTACTATGTTTTTACTGACGCAAGAAAAGTCTTAGAAAGACGGACTCACGGAGACGAGAGAGCAGAGCAGGAGTGGGGAGGAGGCAAGGGAGGGTGACACCGTTGCAAACGCGATGCTACTATGCTAGGTGGCTCCAATAATACCTGACTGTAGCCGATAGCTTATAAACTACGCCCACATGATGCTTCGGTAGATATCACATATATACAGAACTAGATGCAAATGACAGACACGGCTGCATTAGCAACATGTATAACAAGTTAGTGTTAGCGTTAGTAAACAGCCGCCATCTTAAAGCAGTAGACCTCTCAGGAAGGCTAGGTTGTAGGGAACCTTCCTAGCATACCTCAGTAACTTTTTATCTGAAATGCTCCTAAATCGGCAAAATCTTGACTTAAATCTATCTTTAAATGATGAAATAGTTTAAAACGTACACATGTCAAAAGTAGACAGAAGGGAACTAATGCAATAACGAGATCAATTTTAACAACTTTAACGGTTGATTCACAACATTAAATGACTTCCACACATAGCAAAGGTTACTATCTAGTTATCGCAACAACTATATCCAACAATATTCGCAATACCCCTGTGTCTAGGTAAATTTAGGGTAAAGAATTGGGCCAATTGTCCCCCAAAAAACCTTTAAACTTCACATTGTGTCACCTGTTTTTTTGTTGTTGTTTTTTGTGAGAAAAAAAAAAAACATGAAAATTCTCACCAGTTACTTTGCCAAGTAATTAATTACTCTTACAGCTAGGGTAACTGGGTTACTAACGCAATTACTTTTTGGGAGAAGTAATTTGCAACTGTAATTAATTACATTCTTTGTACTTAAGTACATTTTTGTGTTTCTGTACTTTACTTGAGTACAAATATGAAGTGGTACATTTTACAGCAGTTATTGTGTACTACATACGCACACACACAGCCAAACAAGTTCACTGGGTGTTACAGTGTATCACAAAAGTGAGTACACCCCTCGCATTTCTGCAAATCTTTAAGTATATCTTTTCATGGGACAACACTGACAAAATGATACCTTGACACAATGAAAAGTAGTCTGTGTGCAGCTTATATGATAAAGTTGATTTAGATTCCCCTCAAAATAACTCAAAATATAGCCATTAATATCAAAACCCCTTGCAACAAAAGTGAGCACACCCCTTACAAGACGACGTAACGTAACTGTAACGAGTCAAATGACATTTTGGAGGGAAAATGACAAGCAGAGCTCAATTTGGACATTTAGGGATGTACGTAGTGTCTATGGGGTGTACTCACTTTTGTTGCCAGGGGTTTAGATATTAATGGCTATATTTTGAGGGGAAAATAAATTAAAACTCTATTATACGTATAAGCTGCACACAGACTACTTTTCATTGTGTCAAAGTGTCATTTTGTTAGTGTTGTCCCATGAAAAGATATACTTAAATATCTACAGAAACGCGAGGGGTGTACTCACTTTTGTGATACACTGTATAACGTAATTAGCACTAGAAGCAGCAACATGAGTACAAGCAAGATTAGGCAGGTGAACAAGATATTGACCAATAAAAACCAACAACGAGCAGCGTGCCTTCAGATGGGTGCTGCACACTCTTGTACAGTAGGTAGCGGTATGCACTTGACAGTTGCTTGCAATCTGCCATTAAGATAAATTTTGAAGTTTTTGAGGTTCTGTTTACAGTCAATTTTATCACTTGTCTTTTCCATTCTGTACAGTTTTAAATATTTTTATATTTAAAATATAAAAAAAAACAAACAAACATCACATTCTTGCATGGGGAGAAAATACTTTTACATTTTACTTGTAAAGTAAATTTTAAAGCAAATACTCTTGTACTTTTACGTGAGTACTTTATTTCTAAAACTCTTGTACTTTTTTAAAGTAATTTTTTACTTAAGTAAAAAAGTGAGTACTTCATCCGCCACTGTGTAAAACATAAGCACTCGCAGAGCGCAGGCCTCCGTGTACTGAAGTTTTAGCGTTAAAAAAACAACAAAAAGCCCAAAAAGAAGTATCTTTTCAAAAAGTTGGGATCTGAGCATGTAAAAATACATTTATATTTCTGACAGGAATGTTAAAGAAGCTGACAACACTTAAAGTTGATGACAACCAGCTGACCTCACTGCCAGGAACCATTGGGAGGTAAGAAATCTCGACGAGCATGCAAGTCATAAAGGCCAACTATTACGAGTTTATCAGTAGGTGTTCATTTCTGGACGGTTCTGTGCTTTCCTTGTTTACTACTCTGTGTCATTTTGCTGGCTGATAATTTGGGGGGATTCTGTGTGTTGCTTGCTGCGTCGCCGTGGCGTAAGTGTGAAGCCCAAGCAAGGGTGAGTAACTTTAGCACATTAGTTTGTCGCTCCAGGGTTGCGTTCAGAAACAATAGAGTTGTTCAGTCTCACGGATACAAACACAGTGTGAGAAAAATTAAAATCACTACCAAACTTTGATTTGGTTTTAGTGCACCTTTGTTTCCTTATGATTTCTTTATTCAACCTTAAATTTGTTTTAAACGCCACACAGACTCCAAATGAACATGACCTGAAGCCAATCCAAAGATTGCATACAAAAATCATTTCTGTAATATGTTAAGAGAAATTCATACTAATCCATCACAGCACATATTCAATTACAGAAGTGAAATTACTTTAGGTTGTCATTATGGGGATTAATGTGAAGACATTTTAAATTAAAAGGATTCTTTGCATGTGATGTATTAGAACACAACACAATTGATTCCCTTGTAGACGGACAAGACAGGATAGATAGGTTTATTGTGGCACTGATATTGTTCCACTCTCACAGCTAAATACATTTTCATTGTAATGTAATGATTTACACAGTCACAATGTGACAGATATAAACTATGACGGATTATCATTATTATTATTTTAACATTTTCATGTTTCCCTTTTCAAAGTGCTTTGTATCTGAATGTTCTGAAAACAATATATCTTTCTGAACGAGTCCCTGAGATAACTTCAGTAAGTCGACGTGTAGACTGTAGACCATTATTTTCCCTCTGATGATACCATAAATACCTACAATATATTCCTCCTTCTAGTTATTATTATCATACTGTATGTCTTAATTTGACCTTTAACAGATATGACATTTTTCATCCTGCAAAACGGTTCATGAAACATGAGGAAATCTGTTTCTTTCCTGTACTTTCAAAATACCATATTTTTCAGTCTATAAGGCCAGGTTTATATCGCAGGTCTTAATGCACAAATCTGATTTTTTCGTGTTTTTCCGACTTGACTGAGGCATTAATTTCATGGTCTGAATGGGACAGGTCCCATAGTAGTGGACCATTTCAAATCCGATCCAAGTCACTTTTGTATGTGGTTTAAATCCGATCTGGGCCACATATTTCCAGAATGTCGCAGCGGTCTGAACTGTCAAGTCTTCCGAATCTGAATTCATGCAGCAATTGCGTCATCAAAGAGCGAGAGAGACAGAGCGCTACTGTAGCAGTGCAGCTGTGCGTTAGTGCCTAGCTTGCCTTGAACACGGCTTTTGGGGATGGGTCGGGCTTGACAACAGACATAAAAAATAAAATGAGCCTGAGAATGCTCAGTTTTCTCTCTGCTACATTTGAGCAATATTTCAAGATTGCTTACACGGCCGAGAGTCGGGGCAAACAGTACGTAAGTGTGTGTTTAATGCACTGACAGTGCATGCATGCTATCGATCCATCTAAACTTTAAATATAAGACTAAATGGGATTATTTATATATATACAGTGGGGAGAACAAGTATTTGATACACTGCCAATGGGAAAACCCATTGGCAGTGTATCAAATACTTGTTGTCCCCACTGTGTATATGTATATATATATATACATGTCTGTTATTTGTGTCCTCTTTTTGGAAATCAAATTATGATCACCATTGAATGACGTTGAGCCAACATGTATGGTCATTTGTTTTAATGCTCCTGTGCATGCGGGTCAGTTTCCTCAGCGCATCTCGGACTGCAAATTAGTGCGCATGCTTGATACTTGAACGGGCTCAATGGACAAAGGCAGTCTGCACGCAAAAAAATAGATACAGTGGGGCAAATAAGAATTTAGTCAACCACTAATTGTGCAAGTTCTCCCACTTGAAAATATTAGAGAGGCCTGTAATTGTAAACATGTGTAAACCTCAACCATGAGAGACATAATGTGGAAAAACCCCAGAAAATCACATTGTTTGATTTTTAAAGAATTTATTTGCAAATCAAGGTGGAAAATAAGTATTTAGTCTATACCAAAAGTTCATCTCAAAACTCTGTTATGTACCCTTTGTTGGCAATAACGGAGGCCAAACGTTATCTGTAACTCTTCACAAGCTTTTTACACACTGTTGCTGGTATTTTGGCCCATTCCTTCATGCAGATCTCCTCTAGAGCAGTGATTTTTTTGGGGCTGTCGTTGGGCAACACGGACTTTCAACTCCATCTTCACCCCGCGGTGTCAAAATGATAACAAGAATGGAGAGCAAAAATCCCAGAACCACACGGGGGGACCTAGTGAATGACCTACAGAGAGCTGGGACCAAAGTAACAAAGGCTACTATTAGTAACACAATGCACCGCCAGGGACTCAAATCCTGCACTGCCAGACGTGTCCCCCTGATGAAGAAAGTACATGTCCAGGCCTGTCTGCGGTTCGCTAGAGAGCATTTGGATGATCCAGAAGAGGACTGGGAGAATGTGTTATGGTCAGATGAAAGCAAAATAGAACTTTTGGTAGAAACACAGGTTCTCTTGTTTGGAGGAAAAAGAATACTGAATTGCACCATACCCACTGTGAAGCATGGGGGTGGAAACATCATGCTTTGGGGCTCTTTTTCTGCAAAGGGAGCAGGACGACTGATCTGTGTAAAGGAAAGAATGAATGGGGTCATGTATCGAGAGATTTTGAGTGAAAATCTCCTTCCATCAGCAAGGGCATTGAAGATGAGACGTGGCTGGGTCTTTCAGCATGTCATTGATCCCAAACACACAGCCAGGGCAACAAAGGAGTGGCTTTGTAAGAAGCATTTGAAGGTCCTGGAGTGGCCTAGCCAGTCTCCAGGTCTCAACCCCATAGAAAATCTGCGGAGGCAGTTGAAAGTTGCCCAACGACGGCCCCAAAACATCACTGCTCTAGAGGAGATCTGCATGGAGGAATGGGCCAAAATACCAACAACAGTGTGTGAAAAGCTTGTGAAGAGTTACAGAAAACGTTTGGCCTCCGTAATTGCCAACAAAGGGTACACAACAAGGTATTGAGATGAACTTTTGGTATTGACCAAATACTTATTTTCCACCATGATTTTCAAATAAATTATTTAAAAATCAAACAATGTGATTTTCTGTTTTTTTTTTCCACATTCTGTCTCTCATGTTTGAGGTTTAACTATTTTGACAATTACAGGCCTCTTTAATATTTTCAAGTGGGAGAACTTGCACAATTAGTGGTTGACTTAATACTCATTTGCCCCACTGTGTGACAAAAAAATCTGATTTCTGCATTAAGACCTGCGGTATGAACCTAGCCTTTCATATGTGGTTAAAATCTGTTCTGGGCCACATTTTTCCAGAATGTGGGTGCAGTCTGAACTGTCAAGTCTCCCAAATCGGAATTCATGCAGCAATTATGTCGGCAAAGAGCAAGAGGCACAGAGGACACCAGCGATGTAGCTGTACAGTAGCGTTAGCGCCTAGCTTGAACTCGGCTTTTCGTGAAGAGGCGAGCTTGACAACAGTCAGTAAAAAAATAAAATGGGGGGGGGGGGGGGTCAAGCCTGAGAATGCTCGGTTTTCTTTCTGTGTGGTAAATGAGCAATACTGTACAGTATTTCAATATTGCTTACATTGCCAAGAGTCGGGGAAAACTGACCGTATGTCTGTGCATGCATGCACGACCCACACACATAGTATGGTGCATGCGTTCTGTCAATCCATATAAACTTTGAATATAAGACTAAACTGGGATTATTTATTTTTGTTATTTGTGTCCTCTTTTTGGAAATCAAAATATCTTCACCCTAGAATGATGCGGAGTCACCATGTGTAGTTATTTGTTTTGATGTTTTGATAATTCTGTGCATGCGGGTCAGTTTGCTCAGCGCGTGTCGGACTGCAAGTTAATGCACATCTGTAATACTTGAACGTGCTCAATGGAAAAAGGCAGGCCAAAAAACAGATATGACCAAAAAAATCAGAATTGTGCATTAAGACCTGCGGTATGAACCTAGCCTAAGGTGCACCTGAGAATACACAATCAATGGATATGTTCATTTTCTTACACAAGGTGTACCTGATTGTAGGCGCACTAGTGCATTTATGTTCTCCCTTGGTTTTTTATCTTTTAACATTGTAATATTGCTTTTATTTTATTAATTTATTAAGTATTTGTTTTATAGTTTTAGTTTGGGGTTTAATGAAGGATGGATGTGCGTCTTGAGCATGTTATTGGAGAATTATAATATATTTATTCTGCTACTGCAAATATAAATAAATACATAAATGAATAAAAAGGATAGAGGTCATTGAGCACAATCAGAATTCATACAGTTCATAAGGCATAGTGGTTTATAATTGTTACTTTTTAGGAAGAATTAAGTATGTTAAGTGTGCCTTTTAGTCTGTAAATGTTTTAAATGGAAACACAGGGAAAGTGCATGAACTCTCCTCATGCAGAAGCAATGGGGAAAAAAAACAATATATTTACTGTTATTCAGGGTAGGCACTGATGAACCAAAGAAGCTAGCAATCTTTGGTTTCAAAATTAGTTAAAATGACGTCAAGCATAATGATGCTTGAGTTTTTGTGAGCTCCTCTCTTAGATACTTCTGGTTTATACTACTCCTTGTTGAGACTGGTTCTTCCTTTGGACATGTATTTTAAAAAATCTGCTGAAATCCAAAGGAAGAACAAATGTGAAGAAATGGTCCTTTCATGTTCTTTGAACTAAGGTCTGTTTTGTTAGCTTGATATGGCTTTCATTTCATGTTACGTCATCCATGGCAACGACTCTTTTTTTTGGCAAAAATGTTAAAAACACCACGTAAAGCCAAAAGGAAATCAAGATATGATAAGTAATAACTTTGATAAGAGCTGAACTGACATTTTGCAAAGTGCACATCAGTTTGGCATGGTATCATGCATGATGATGGTTCGAATTCGAAAAGGTTTGTGTGACTCATAAGAGTAGTGAACAAAGATTGTTTGCTTTAGTACCAGAAAATCCACTCTTCATTTTTCAGCGCCTCACAGCATATTTATATTATTATTTTATTGTTGTCTGTTCTTTTAAAAAGATATTGCATGTACAATATGTACATACAATATACATGTACAATTCTATTAATGAGTTGTAGTAGCACCTATAGAATCCTACAGTAGATATAAACATTGTAGGGACTTCTTGCTTCAATGAGACACCTGGCACTGCTTTAAGGATTTCTAGACTGGGCTGCTAAGACATCTAAATAAAGGATAAGAAACACCCCTCCTCTCTTCCCACCGTATGGTGGCCCAGATGGTCCAGGCTGGTGGGAATAATAATGGCAGACTCTTGCAATGTTAACAATGACAGTCCACAAATGTAAAATTGTAGGGGCTCATTAGCATTAGTCTGCTGTTAGCCAGGCCAGTGATGGTCAAAGGCAAGAGGGTCAAAGTGTCTCGTTACCGCCCATGCATACTGCTATTAATACATTCAGTTCCACATTGAAATGCATATTTTAAAAGAACTGTTATACCCGACAATGAAAATTGAATGACTGATGATTAATGTGATGATTTATTGATTCTTCATTGTGCAGAACACTTACTTTTTTTTTAATGATTGTAGCTGTTTCTTTTAAGGCAAATGAAGATCTCTTTGAAAACAGATCTTGAATATAAAATAAAATAACCTTTTTGAAAGAGTATATGGAGGTTAACCCAGCTAACTATGAGCAGTAGTTGAGGTACACCCTGAATTGGTTGCCAGCCAATCACAGGGTACAAGGAGACATACAACTCGTCATGCACAGTCATACCTCCGGGCAATTTGAAGTAGTCAATCAGCCTAACATTCTTATTTTTGGGATGTGGGAGGAAACCGGAGTACCCAAAGAAAATCCAAACAGACATAGGGAGAATATGCAAGGCCAAAACTCTTTATTTCAGAACTGTAAGGTTGACATGCTAACCACTCAAACACTGTGTTATATATATATATATTTTTTTTTTTTTTACATACACAGTGGTACCTCGACATAGAAACACCTCGACCTACGATCCTTTCGATATCCAACGAAAAATTTAACTCGTCATTTGTCTCAACATAAAATAACATGCTCGAAATACGACGATTTACTACAGTGTAGCAGTTTCATTGTTTACCCGCACACCAGCAGCACGATAAGATTTTCTGTGAGATAAATCAACATGGGGCCCAAGAAGCTTAGTGAAGGTGGTGAAAAAAAAAGAAGAGAATGATGCTTACTATTAAATTAAGATGGAAATGATAGAAAAATATGAGCCTGGTGTGTGCCTCAGTGAAATGGCTCAACAATACGGCGGTAATATGTCTACGATCTCGACAATCTTCCTTCGACCTCCGTTTTTCAGTCTTTATATGTTAAGGCTCCGAATTGAGATTAATGAACACCTTGACACATTGATTGGCGGAAAGGAAGTGTGGTCGGCTACAAATGCGGCGTGAGCAGTGTATTCCAGCAGGGGTGGACCGCACGCTCTGCGGACAGACGCAGCATGAAGCAGGGAGGACTGGCAGTTACCCGCACGATCGCAACGTTGGAGAAATTTGGCACCCCACCGAGCGAGGCGAGGAGGACGAACGCATGGTAGCTCGAATGCTGCGACGTCGAACCCACCAAGTGCAAGCGCCAGTAGTTAAAGTAGTAAAAGCCCATTTTTAGCAGGGGTGGGTGGCTAAAGTTTTATCATTTTAGATATTTTTTCTGGACTATTTTTAACTGTTTTTAAAGGTATTTTAGAGTGAATTCTCTGGCTGCCTGCAAGTAGTTCCAGTGGGGAATTGGTGCCTCCCTTCATAGTGTGCTCAACCCCAAGGGGTCCCATAGGCCTGCCTATGTGGACCTATGTTTTGTTTGCAGTGTTTCTTTTTTATTGCAGTGCCCACCGTTTGTGTGCTGTGCCAGAGCAGTGCCGCCTTCCCACTGCGGTCAAGCCACCCTCCACTCGTTAAAACGAAGTCAAGCTAGCCGCCCCTCATTTGGATCATTGTGTGCATTACGGTAATGCAACGCGCTGGCTTCCTAATGGTGCAACTTGCTGTATTCATAATGGAACGCGGTGGCTGCCCATTTCCGCTGTCATTTCGCCTGATTTCAAAAATTGATTAAAAAAAATCTGGCTGATATCCCGGGACGGTTCCACTTCTGAGGTATACTAGAGTACCCCAAGACTCGAACTAAAGTACTCTGATAAAATTCTGATGTATCATTTCAAAATAAAAGTACTTTGAAAATGGCCAATTTTTGCTGTCATTTCGCCTGATTTCAAAAATTAATAAAAAAAAATCTGGCTAATATCCCGAGACGGTTCCACTTCTGAGCTACACTACCCTACCCCAAGACTCGAACTAAAGTACTCTGATAAAATTCTGATGTATCATTTTAAAATAAAAGTACTTTGAAAATTGCACATTTTTGCTGTCAATTTGCCTGATTTCAAAAATTGATTTAAAAAAATCTGCCTGATATCCCGAGACGGTTCCACTTCTGAGGTATACTAGACTACCCCAAGACTCGAACAAAAGTACTCTGATAAAATTCTGATGTATCATTTCAAAATAAAAGTACTTTGAAAATTGCTTATTTTGGCTGTCATTTCGCCTGATTTCAAAAATTAATTTAAAAAAATCTGGCTGATATCCCGAGACGGTTCCACTTCAGAGGTATACTAGACTACCCCAAGACTCGAACTAAAGTACTCTGATAAAATTCTGATGTATCATTTCAAAATAAAAGTACTTTGAAAATTGCCCATTTTTGCTGTCATTTCGCCTGATTTCAAAAATTAATAAAAAAAAAATCTGCCTGATATCCCGAGACGGTTCCACTTCTGAGGTATACTAGCCTACCCCAAGACTCGAACTAAAGTACTCTGATAAAATTCTGATGTATCATTTCAAAATAAAAGTACTTTGAAAAATGCCCATTTTTGCTGTCATTTCGCCTGATTTTAAAAATTGATTAAAAAAAATCTGCCTGATATCCCGAGACGGTTCCACTTCTGAGGTATACTAGACTACCCCAAGACTCGAACTAAAGTACTCTGATAAAATTCTGATGTATCATTTCAAAATAAAAGTAATTTGAAAATTGCTTATTTTGGCTGTCATTTCGCCTGATTTAAAAAATTAATAAAAAAAAATATGGCTGATATCCCGAGACGGTTCCACTTCAGAGGTATACTTGACTACCCCAAGACTCGAACTAAAGTACTCTGATAAAATTCTGATGTATAATTTCAAAATAAAAGTAATTTGAATATTGCTTATTTTGGCTGTCATTTCGCCTGATTTCAAAAATTAATAAAAAAAAATCTGGCTGATATCCCGAGACGGTTCCACTTCAGAGGTATACTTGACTACCCCAAGACTCGAACTAAAGTACTCTGATAAAATTCTGATGTATCATTTCAAAATAAAAGTAATTTGAAAATTGCTTATTTTGGCTGTCATTTCGCCTGATTTCAAAAATTAATAAAAAAAAAATCTGGCTGATATCCCGAGACGGTTCCACTTCAGAGGTATACTTGACTACCCCAAGACTCGAACTAAAGTACTCTGATAAAATTCTGATGTATAATTTCAAAATAAAAGTAATTTGAATATTGCTTATTTTGGCTGTCATTTCGCCTGATTTCAAAAATTAATAAAAAAAAATCTGGCTGATATCCCGAGACGGTTCCACTTCAGAGGTATACTTGACTACCCCAAGACTCGAACTAAAGTACTCTGATAAAATTCTGATGTATAATTTCAAAATAAAAGTACTTTGAAAATTGTCAATTTTGCTGTCATTTCGCCTGATTTCAAAAATTGATTTAAAAAAATCTGGTTGATATCCCGAGACGGTTCCACTTCAGAGGTATACTTGACTACCCCAAGACTCGAACTAAAGTACTCTGATAAAATTCTGATGTATAATTTCAAAATAAAAGTAATTTGAATATTGCTTATTTTGGCTGTCATTTCGCCTGATTTCAAAAATTAATAAAAAAAAATCTGGCTGATATCCCGAGACGGTTCCACTTCAGAGGTATACTTGACTACCCCAAGACTCGAACTAAAGTACTCTGATAAAATTCTGATGTATCATTTCAAAATAAAAGTACTTTGAAAATTGTCAATTTTTGCTGTCATTTCGCCTGATTTCAAAAATTAATTAAAAAAAATCTGCCTGATATCCCGAGACGGTTCCACTTCTGAGGTACACTACACTACCCCAAGACTCGAACTAAAGTACTCTGATAAAATTCTGATGTATCATTTTAAAATAAAAGTACTTTGAAAACTGCACATTTTTGCTGTCAATTTGCCTGATTTCAAAAATTGATTTAAAAAAATCTGCCTGATATCCCGAGACGGTTGCACTTCTGAGGTATACTAGATTACCCCAAGACTCGAACAAAAGTACTCTGATAAAATTCTGATGTATCATTTCAAAATAAAAGTACTTTGAAAATTGCTTATTTTTGCTGTCATTTCGCCTGATTTCAAAAATTAATTAAAAAAAATCTGGCTGATATCCCGAGACGGTTCCACTTCTGAGGTACACTACACTACCCCAAGACTCGAACTAAAGTACTCTGATAAAATTCTGATGTATCATTTTAAAATAAAAGTACTTTGAAAACTGCACATTTTTGCTGTCAATTTGCCTGATTTCAAAAATTGATTTAAAAAAATCTGCCTGATATCCCGAGACGGTTGCACTTCTGAGGTATACTAGATTACCCCAAGACTCGAACAAAAGTACTCTGATAAAATTCTGATGTATCATTTCAAAATAAAAGTACTTTGAAAATTGCTTATTTTTGCTGTCATTTCGCCTGATTTCAAAAATTAATTAAAAAAAATCTGGCTGATATCCCGAGACGGTTCCACTTCTGAGGTACACTACACTACCCCAAGACTCGAACTAAAGTACTCTGATAAAATTCTGATGTATCATTTTAAAATAAAAGTACTTTGAAAACTGCACATTTTTGCTGTCAATTTGCCTGATTTCAAAAATTGATTTAAAAAAATCTGCCTGATATCCCGAGACGGTTGCACTTCTGAGGTATACTAGATTACCCCAAGACTCGAACAAAAGTACTCTGATAAAATTCTGATGTATCATTTCAAAATCATATCTGCCTCATAGTTCTGAGAACAAGGTTCAAGTCATGGCTCCAGCCTTGCTGTATGACACTTCTAAAACACAGGATTGGTGAAAAGGTGTCTCCTTGTCCAGTAGGAGTGAAATCCTCCACCCACTGCGGTCCTTTGTGGAATTAGTTTGGTGACCGCTGATCTAAAGTCAGTGCGCCGCCAGCGGTGGCCACGGCCACCCCTATAAATTGGTTGGCCACCCCACTGGCCACCCCGCTTGCCAGTATATCGTTGAATTGTTGTAGCATCAGTTATGCATTTCATCCCAAATGAATGCATTTATTTTGTTTTGTTAAATGTAGGGCTGTCATATTTATCGTGTTAATGGGCGGTAATTAATTTAATTAATCACGTGAAAATATTTATCGCAATTAACGCATTTGCGGTAGGACTCATTCAAGCATTGCCGCAAACACCCTACAATGGCGCTGTTTTACTTATATACAGAGAAAAGAGGCAGTGTCAAGTGAGTGGAGTAGATACAAGCATTCATTGGGGCCGTGCGTTTAATTGCCAAAAGCTTAGTCATCTCTCCCACAGCAACTATAAATATTGTGGGAAGCAACGTGGGGAAGAATGACAGGAGTTGATCTTTTTCTTACGCAGAGAAGATATAGCATTTGCAGGCACCACACACAGTCATGGTTGCACCACTTCCCATCATGCATTTGGGCAGGACAGTTAAGTCGCTACAGTAACATTTACTGAAAGCTCAACAAATACACTAGATGGCAATATTTAGTCACAATATACAAACTCACATTTATCCTTTAAGAATTACAAGTCTTTCTACCTGTGGATCCCTTTCACAGAAATAATGTTCATAATGTTAATGCCATCTGGTGGATTTATTGTTATAATAAAAAAATACAGTACTTATGTACAGTATGTTGAATGTATATACAGTGGGAAGAACAAGTATTTGATACACTGCCAATGGGTTTTCCCCATTGACTGTGTATTAAATACTTGTTCTCCCCACTGTAGCCGTCTTGTCTTATCTTTCCATTTCAACAATAGTAATAAAAAAATAAATAGGAGTAATAAAAATTTTCAACAGAAAAATATGGCATATTTTAGAGGTGGTTTGAATTGCGATTAATTATTTTTTAAGCTGTGATTAACTCAATTAAAATTTTTAATCGTTTGACAGCCCTAGTTAAATGTACACCTTATGCCTAATATATACATAACACAATAAAACAGAATTGTTGTGGAACTTAAAATGTTGACTGGCCAGTTATGGACAATGCACATTAAATCATTAGTAGCATCAAATATTACACAATACACCAAAGTATATCAGTAGCCGTGTCCTTAAGTCTTTCTGATAGTTTTCTCCTGACCTTTGTACTGCAATAATATAATGAAAACCTGAAATTATGGCTTTTAGTTTTGGCCACCCCAAGATTTTAAGTTTCCCCATCTGGCCACCCCTATCAAAAATTTCTGGAGGCGCCACTGTCTAAAGTCCCTTTTGAAAAGCGAGGACACTATAATTTGCATACTTTGTATGTTATCCGAGTGTGTGTATCACACATAACATAAAAATACATGATATTCCAGTGGTGAATGATATGTTCTGATTTTTAATTTAAAAGCCTCAAATATAAAAGACAGCAATTTATGCATATATCCTTGTCTAAAGTTCCCACCCAACATAACATGACACCCAATGATGTTTTTATTTTGACTGCTCTTTGATCCAGGGGGATGGCTTCAATAAGTGGTACCATTAACAGCGCCTAGGAACGAATGAACAGGAGTTGAAAATTGCCAAAAGCAAACAATTATTATGCATTATATGTTGTGCATAAGCATGCTTTTTATGTGTCATTGATACATATATATATATATATATATATATATATATATATATATATATATATATATATATATATATATATATATATATATATATGTGTATATGTATATATATATATGTGTATATGTATATATATATATATGTATATATGTATATATATTCATTGGATCTATCAAAGAACAGTCAAAATAAAAACATCATTGGGTGTCATGTTATGTTGGGTGGGAAGTTTAGACAAGGATGAATTCATAAATTGCTGTCTTTTATATGTGACACTTTTAAATTAAAATTCAAAACATCATTTACAACTAGGGGTGAAAGTGGGCCAGAACGGTCATGAACACAGTTCCGGTATAAGATTCAGGGCCAGAACGCAGTTCTGGTATTAAATTCAGGGCTGGAATGCTGTTCTGGTACACTCTGCTTTGATTCCGAAAATATGACGGCAACTGTCAAAACGCTATGTAAAAAAAAAAAAAAAAAAAATATTAATTTTTGAAATCAGGCGAAATGACAGCAAAAATTGACAATTTTCAAAGTACTTTTATTTTGAAATGATACATCAGAATTTTATCAGAGTACTTTAGTTCGAGTCTTGGGGTAGTCTAGTATACCTCTGAAGTGGAACCGTCTCGGGATATCAGCCAGATTTTTTTAAATCAATTTTTGAAATCAGGCGAAATGACAGCAAAAATTGACAATTTTCAAAGTACTTTTATTTTGAAATGATACATCAGAATTTTATCAGAGTACTTTAGTTCGAGTCTTGGGGTAGTCTAGTATACCTCAGAAGTGGAACCGTCTCGGGATATCAGGCAGATTTTTTTTAATCAAATTTTGAAATCAGGCGAAATGACAGCAAAAATGGGCATTTTTCAAAGTACTTTTATTTTGAAATGATTCATCAGAATTTTATCAGAGTACTTTAGTTCGAGTCTTGGGGTAGTCTAGTATACCTCAGAAGTGGAACCGTCTCGGGATATCAGGCAGATTTTTTTTAATTAATTTTTGAAATCAGGCGAAATGACAGCAAAAATTGACAATTTTCAAAGTACTTTTATTTTGAAATGATACATCAGAATTTTATCAGAGTACTTTAGTTCGAGTCTTGGGGTAGTCTAGTATACCTCTGAAGTGGAACCGTCTCGGGATATCAGCCAGATTTTTTTAAATCAATTTTTGAAATCAGGCGAAATGACAGCAAAAATTGACAATTTTCAAAGTACTTTTATTTTGAAATGATACATCAGAATTTTATCAGAGTACTTTAGTTCGAGTCTTGGGGTAGTCTAGTATACCTCAGAAGTGGAACCGTCTCGGGATATCAGGCAGATTTTTTTTAATCAAATTTTGAAATCAGGCGAAATGACAGCAAAAATGGGCATTTTTCAAAGTACTTTTATTTTGAAATGATACATCAGAATTTTATCAGAGTACTTTAGTTCGAGTCTTGGGGTAGTCTAGTATACCTCAGAAGTGGAACCGTCTCGGGATATCAGGCAGATTTTTTTAAATCAATTTTTAAAATCAGGCGAAATGACAGCAAAAATGGGCATTTTTCAAAGTACTTTTATTTTGAAATGATACATCAGAATTTTATCAGAGTACTTTAGTTCGAGTCTTGGGGTAGGCTAGTATACCTCAGAAGTGGAACCGTCTCGGGATATCAGGCAGATTTTTTTTTTATTAATTTTTGAAATCAGGCGAAATGACAGCAAAAATTGACAATTTTCAAAGTACTTTTATTTTGAAATGATACATCAGAATTTTATCAGAGTACTTTTGTTCGAGTCTTGGGGTAGTCTAGTATACCTCAGAAGTGCAACCGTCTCGGGATATCAGGCAGATTTTTTTAAATCAATTTTTGAAATCAGGCAAATTGACAGCAAAAATGTGCAGTTTTCAAAGTACTTTTATTTTAAAATGATACATCAGAATTTTATCAGAGTACTTTAGTTCGAGTCTTGGGGTAGTGTAGTGTACCTCAGAAGTGGAACCGTCTCGGGATATCAGCCAGATTTTTTTTAATTAATTTTTGAAATCAGGCGAAATGACAGCAAAAATAAGCAATTTTCAAAGTACTTTTATTTTGAAATGATACATCAGAATTTTATCAGAGTACTTTTGTTCGAGTCTTGGGGTAATCTAGTATACCTCAGAAGTGCAACCGTCTCGGGATATCAGGCAGATTTTTTTAAATCAATTTTTGAAATCAGGCAAATTGACAGCAAAAATAAGCAATATTCAAATTACTTTTATTTTGAAATTATACATCAGAATTTTATCAGAGTACTTTAGTTCGAGTCTTGGGGTAGTCAAGTATACCTCTGAAGTGGAACCGTCTCGGGATATCAGCCAGATTTTTTTTTATTAATTTTTGAAATCAGGCGAAATGACAGCCAAAATAAGCAATATTCAAATTACTTTTATTTTGAAATTATACATCAGAATTTTATCAGAGTACTTTAGTTCGAGTCTTGGGGTAGTCAAGTATACCTCTGAAGTGGAACCGTCTCGGGATATCAACCAGATTTTTTTAAATCAATTTTTGAAATCAGGCGAAATGACAGCAAAATTGACAATTTTCAAAGTACTTTTATTTTGAAATGATACATCAGAATTTTATCAGAGTACTTTAGTTCGAGTCTTGGGGTAGTCAAGTATACCTCTGAAGTGGAACCGTCTCGGGATATCAGCCAGATTTTTTTTTTATTAATTTTTGAAATCAGGCGAAATGACAGCCAAAATAAGCAATTTTCAAATTACTTTTATTTTGAAATGATACATCAGAATTTTATCAGAGTACTTTAGTTCGAGTCTTGGGGTAGTCTAGTATACCTCAGAAGTGGAACCGTCTCGGGATATCAGGCAGATTTTTTTTAATCAATTTTTAAAATCAGGCGAAATGACAGCAAAAATGGGCATTTTTCAAAGTACTTTTATTTTGAAATGATACATCAGAATTTTATCAGAGTACTTTAGTTCGAGTCTTGGGGTAGTCTAGTATACCTCTGAAGTGGAACCGTCTCGGGATATCAGCCAGATTTTTTTAAATTAATTTTTGAAATCAGGCGAAATGACAGCCAAAATAAGCAATTTTCAAAGTACTTTTATTTTGAAATGATACATCAGAATTTTATCAGAGTACTTTTGTTCGAGTCTTGGGGTAGTCTAGTATACCTCAGAAGTGGAACCGTCTCGGGATATCAGGCAGATTTTTTTAAATCAATTTTTGAAATCAGGCAAATTGACAGCAAAAATGTGCAGTTTTCAAAGTACTTTTATTTTAAAATGATACATCAGAATTTTATCAGAGTACTTTAGTTCGAGTCTTGGGGTAGGGTAGTGTACCTCAGAAGTGGAACCGTCTCGGGATATCAGCCAGATTTTTTTTAATTAATTTTTGAAATCAGGCGAAATGACAGCAAAAATTGGCAATTTTCAAAGTACTTTTATTTTGAAATGATACATCAGAATTTTATCAGAGTACTTTAGTTCGAGTCTTGGGGTAGTCTAGTATACCTCAGAAGTGGAACCGTCTCGGGATATCAGGCAGATTTTTTTTTTATTAATTTTTGAAATCAGGCGAAATGACAGCAAAAATGGGCAATTTTCAAAGTACTTTTATTTTGAAATGATACATCAGAATTTTATCAGAGTACTTTTGTTCGAGTCTTGGGGTACTCTAGTATACCTCAGAAGTGGAACCGTCCCGGGATATCAGCCAGATTTTTTTTTAATCAATTTTTGAAATCTGGCAAAATGACAGCAAAAATGGGCAATTTCAAAGTACTTTTATTTTGAAATGATACATCAGAATTTTATCAGAGTACTTTAGTCCGAGTCATGGGGTAGTCTAGTATACCTCAGAAGTGGAACCGTCCCGGGATATCAGCCAGATTTTTTTAAATCAATTTTTGAAATCAGGCGAAATGACAGCGGAAATGGGCAGCCACCGCGTTCCATTATGAATACAGCAAGTTGCACCATTAGGAAGCCAGCGCGTTGCATTACCGTAATGCACACAATGATCCAAATGAGGGGCGGCTAGCTTGACTTCGTTTTAACGAGTGGAGGGTGGCTTGACCGCAGTGCCTTCCCTGGGGAGCTCGAACTCCAGGCCGTCCAGTTTAGGAGTGACTCACTTTTTAGCCTTTTATCTTCGTTTTTTAAATAAACCAAGTGTGAACTGAAAAGCCCCGTCCAGCCTCCTCTTGCTGCGTCTCAGGGATGGAACTAACCTCCGGGTTGTTACACAACTGCCACATTAGAACCCGATTCGTTACATTATTATTGTATTATTATTATTACGATTTGTATTTATAATTTATTTGGTGTGCTATATGTAATTACCTGGGTCTTTCCTTTGGAAAGGCCAGGTATATGCTCTTCTGCAACTTTAGCCTATTTTTACTATTTGTGATTGTACCTGCAGTATTTATGAAGGATTTAGTGAAGGTTTTTGAGCTATGGAATGGATTAATCGATTTATAAACTTATTCTTATGGGAAAATCTTGCTCGACATACGAACATTTTGAATTACAAACCACGTCCTGGAATGAATTAAATTTGTATGTAGGTGCCACTGTATATAGAGTATATTTTTTAACAGTATACTTCATAACTCATACATAATGTATATTGCCTGCCTTTGCAAATGATCTCTCCACATTGTCTTTAAATAAAAATAAGTTTAAGTTGTTCCAGAAAAGCTATGATTCTGTAGTTTGTTTTGGTGTTTTTTTTTTTTCTAAACCTGTTGCACTTCAAGAATCTTGTGTTAATTACACAAGAATCTTGTGTTAATTACACATTATGAAAAATTTGTATCAAAAACTTGAAAAGCAGTTACACAGGCAAAGAAAATCAC
Organism: Corythoichthys intestinalis; assembly: GCF_030265065.1. Classification (NCBI taxonomy): domain Eukaryota; kingdom Metazoa; phylum Chordata; class Actinopteri; order Syngnathiformes; family Syngnathidae; genus Corythoichthys; species Corythoichthys intestinalis. The sequence goes on along the minus strand of NC_080401.1, from coordinate 12,769,741 downwards.
CAGCCATATGCTTTATTAGCATCTCATAGTAAGAATATGTTAGTGTCAGTAATAATAATTTTCTGTCTCCCTGTTTCTCTTATGTATTTGACCCAGTCTGTGTCTATTGGAGGAACTGGATTGTAGCTGTAATGAGTTGGAGTCACTGCCTCCAACCATAGGCTACCTGCACAGTCTTCGGACCTTTGCTGCTGATGAGAACTTTCTCATTGAACTTCCCCGAGAGGTGACTATCCAAATAGACAATTTATACTTTTCTTCCTGGTCAAATACCTTGCATTGCATGTTCTAACCTCATTTATGTGTGTGTGTTTAGATTGGTAACTGTAAGAATGTCACAGTGATGTCACTACGTTCCAACAAACTTGAGTTCCTCCCTGACGAGATAGGACAGATGACCAAACTTCGAGTTCTAAACCTTAGTGATAATAGGTATACACACCCGCAAGCATGCACAAGCACACAGTGAAGGAAATTCTTCATCAATGATTTTGTAGTCGCCCTTTTTGCCAACAGTTGCCATGGCAACTGGTGAGTGTGTTGCTATGGCTACTTGCTCTGCAGGCTGTACAGTACTTGGGAGAGAAACATCTTTTCTCATTCTTTTTATTCCTTTTCCAGGTTAAAGAATCTACCGTTCACCTTTACTAAGCTAAAGGACCTGGCAGCTCTCTGGCTTTCTGACAATCAGGTAGCTCTCCCTTCTCTCCTACAGAATATGTTCTCACTAGCAGTGGATGAATACAGAATCACAAATGAAGTGACTATACACAAGTTTTTTTTTTTACTTGCTCCTAGCTATTTGATTGCTTTATTACACTATTGTATTAATACTTCATTCAGAATGCAACTGTATTTCTTTTATATTTAACTTTGACAGTCATAACCAGAAACCCAATCTCCATTTTTGTGAAGGGACATTTTCTTAACAACATTGCTGAAAAGCCATATGTGCAAATGAGCACATAATATTAATAGTATTAACTTTGCCTTTACCCAATTTCACTGGATAAATTGCCTAAAACCCTGGTCATTATTCTGCATCATTGTCTTTAGTTTACCCAACAGCACACAGTTATTTTCCCCAAATACTGTTTACTGACTGCACCAAAACATTTAGTAATAAAATGTTTGATATTGACGAGAATGATTTTTTTTTTTAGTAACTTTTACTATGCAATTTCATCTTGCAAATTTGGAATATACACTGAAGAGCAGTAGTGTGCATCTTTATTAAATTCAATTCGTGACAACATTCAAAAAGTTGATCCTTTTCCGATTTTCTGTTCATTGATTGAGTTGGTGTATTTTCTTGACCCACTGTAAACTAAAAAAAAAAAAAAAAAAAAAAAACATAATATGTAGATGTAATATCATAAAACCGGTCAGTCAATTACAAGATTTTCAGTCTATTCATTTATGCATATTAAAGCAACACTAGTGTGTCTGTGTGTGTTGGAGGGGTAAGGTATAAAATCAAACTTTTGTTATTTTCAACATCGTCATATAGGGCTGAACGACATTGGAAAACAACTAACATTGTGAATTTTCGGGAGTTTGCGATATATTGCGATGTGTATTGCGATATTAAAAATAGAGGAATTTTCACCAGACTTGAATAGCTCTGTTTGGGCTGACTTTGGTTGATTCACTATAACCACAATGAATTCATTACAGATGTCCCGATCCGATCACGTGATCGAAAATTGGCCCGATCGCACCATTTTTCAGAGTATTGGAATCGGGTGAAAAGGATCGGGTTTCAATTAAAAAAATATTTTTTTCTGCATCATGCTCGTACAGCCTACCTCCTAAAAATGTTTTTCTTGGTCACCAGTGCAGCTGACGTTAAGTATTTAAAGTTAACGATGACTGACAAGTTTGTAGCTTTGATCTGGCAAGAGACACCTTGGTAGCTCTACAATTGAAGGCACAAATGTGTTAATCATCATTAAGCTTGGTACACAGTCTGAAGTGTGCTTTGGCAACTGATTTATTGTGTAAGTGAAAGGCTGTTCTTGGCTGCGTGAGCGTCAAAGCAAAAAAAAAACAACAACCTTTTTTTCGGTATCGGATCGAGAATCCTTATAGGCAGATTCTCAAAATCAGGTGACTCGGGAGAAAAAATATTTGCTCGGGAAATCCCTAGTATTCATATAATACTGTTTAATCCAGTCTAAGGGTTTTATCTGTGAATGATGAACATTGATGTGTATAAAAGGGATCCAGGAAGTCATGTCTCTGCACAATTGCAAGCAAAAGTTAACATTAAAAAAACAAAACGACAAAGCAATCACACATCCTGGGATAGGACTATTACGCATGCGCACATTGTGATAGCAATGTTCAAACGGTATATTGAGCAGGCCTATCATCTAATGATATTGTTTAGCCACAACTGGATTCATTACCTCATCACTATTCATCCTTCACACAGCTGCTGGAAACAGAAATGTCATTCAATCCAATTGCAGGTAACAGGGAGATCAAGATTTTAGGACACTGTGCGCTGGTCCTCATGGGAATTAAAGTCTTTCTTAAGGCTAAACATTACCGCTTTTGTCCATCTGCGCCACTAAATTTGACCAAATTGAGAACCCAAGTTTTACTTTAATAAAACGTATGTATTTTGTATATGTTAATGAAATGTACATCACATATATACTGAAACAATACAAGGAAGTGCCAAAAGTACCAAATTTCATGTAAATATGATTTATAAAAGATATCATGTATTTGCTAGAATGCTGATATATGAATATGTCTGTCATTGCAGTCCAAGGCTCTGATCCCCTTACAGACAGAAGCCCACCCTGACACCAAACAGAAGGTTTTGACCAACTACATGTTTCCTCAACAACCTCGTCATGATGAGGGTACTTGCTGTGTGCGTGTGTGTGTGTGCCTGTTTGTGTGCATGTGGCGTGTGTGTGGTTGAAAATTGCATTGCACGGCCTTCTGTAGCAATTTCGTACAAAAAAAAAAAGCGTAATGTAATTAAAAAAAATGTTCTTCACCTGTAGGTTGCTTTTAAAGAAGTTATCAATAAATGATAATTAATAATTGATCACACTATTTTCTTATGCCATAACGATAAATAATGGCTCGGTATAGCATTCTTTTAAATATGCCTGTGTTCTATGAAGTTTACATATAAATTGGTAGTTAGTTTTACACTATCATGTTTAACCCATGTTTGGTGCCCTGTGTACAGATTATCAATCAGACAGTGACAGCTTTAATCCTACTCTGTGGGAGGAGCAGAGACAGCAGAGAATGACTGTGGCCTTTGACTTTGAGGACAAGAAAGAAGAGGAGGATAACTCCGGGAAGGTCAAGGTCTGCCCTTTATCTGTCTGCCTGCATATACAGTATGCACAGTTTGTACTGCTACAAACAGTTAGGTTCCTGAGTACAGTATTTTGACAGGATTTTAATGATTTTGTTCCACCTAATTTCAACACCTCGTCAAATTTTGTATAAAACATTAAACACAACCACTGATGGCGTCGTGGCACATTCGCCAGACTTTGATGTGGGTGACAGTGTGAATGTGAGTGTGAATGATTGTCGGTCTCTACATGTTCCTTGTGACTGACAAGCAGTCAGTCCAGGGTGCAGTCCCCTCTTCACCTCAAGTTAGTCGGAATTGGCTCCCTGAACAGAATGAGTATATAGAAAATAGAAATTACATTGTATTCTATACATACTGTACATGTATTATATTCGAGAGTTTTTATAAACTTAATGCATTTATCATTTTATTTTGAATCTAGGGGTGTGCAATATATCAAAAAGGTGATATACAGTGGGGCAAATAAGTATTTAGTCAACCACTAATTTAGCAAATTCTCCCACTTGAAATATTATAGAGGCCTGTAATTGTCAACATGGGTAAACTTCAACCATGAGAGACAGAATCTGGGGGGAAAAAAAAAAAAAGAAAATCACATTGTTTGATTTTTAAAGAATGTATTTCCAAATTAGAGTGGAAAATAAATATTTGGTCAATACCAAAAGTTCATCTCAATACTTTTTAATGTACCCTTTAAACCTCCGGTTCTCACGTGTCCGCCCGAGAAGTGCCATTTTCAGCTTGGGATCGTCACGACGACCGCCCTCACCTACCCTGTTTAAAACCGCTGTTTACTGTGTCTAAAAATGATTATAGCGGACAGCCGGAAGCCAGATCAATTAAGTCGCCACTTAAAGACATTAGACCCCAATCTCATTGATAAGCTGCTTGATTGTTTTTCAGCGAAAACGTGGCGAATATTGCCAACATGGTCCCGCTTTGTCCGTGTTATATCAGTAAACCAGTAAGCACTGTTAGCATGCTCAGTGCTAAATAACCCCACACCATTGCAAATGAGGTGATACTGTGAGCAGCGAAAATAAAAACTGTCCTTCTGTCCAAAGACAATCTTCCTTTTGTCCAAAGACACTTTTTTTTTTCTTCTTCTTCTATTCAGTTTTGTTTTTTCGGTCAAATTTTTTGGCATATTGTCCTCATGAGTTAATGTTTCTAATCAATTAGTTTTTTGTTTTTTTTGGAATTATTATTTACTGATTTTATTACATTTTATTTTTCAGTATCATATGGTCAAAAATGTACCTTGAGTGTATTTTTACAATTTGGATGTGACTTTTTTATTTTATTTTAAATTCAGGCAAATTGATGCGCGTTAAGTCTTTTCTGTTACAAACAAAACATAACAAACATAACAAAAGTTATACTTGATTCTAAGTTCATTTATATTACTGCTTTTTCTTTAGTAGAAAAAAGGACACAATGTTAGGCAGGTGCGTACTTATAATAATAATTATAGAGACAAACGATACTATTTACAGTGGCGTCAGAGAGTTTGGGGGGGGCGCAAAATATTTACGTCTTCCTTGGGGGGGCGTACCAGAAAATAATTGAGACACACTGCATTAACCCAACAATATTGCTAGCTTGCTTCTCTATTATTACACTTTTCATAGATTAAAAGAGCTTTCACACGACAAATATGTAACTTGATTGCTTTCCTATTTTGGTTCATAGAATACATGTATGAATTGGAAAGATGTAAAAATGAACAAAACTAATAAATAATCAGAACGATATAAGTGAAATTTAAAGACATGAAAATAAACGATAGAACTAGTTAATAACAATACAAATGACAGATGCTAGAACTTGAGTAACCATTTTGTTGGTAAAAAACTGTCCTCGTCTTTTTCAACAGGTCGAGATAAATTTAAAACGCTATCCAACACCCTATCCCGAGGACCTGAAGAATATGGTCAAGTCAGTACAAAGCCTCGTGGGTAAAAACGTCCACACTGGGCATGGGCACCAGCACCACCTTAGCACAGGCACTGCCACCTCAGCAGGAACCAATATGGAACTTGCACACCATAACAAAGAACCGTATGAGCCACCATGGCCTCTGCCTCCCAAAGAGGTTGATAAGAAACACACTCCTACAAACAGTGTATCATGAGACAATGAAATTATGACGTCTATGCTGTCGTTGTTCTTACTAGGTAACAGACAGAGAGATGCAGGACTTCTCTCAGACTCAGCTAATGGATCAGGGGTCGATGCATAATTCTGGCATTGACATCCCAAAAAGGAAGGACAAAGAGGACCTGACGGAGAGCTCAGAGGTTTGTATCGCAAGCATGTCCTAATTAAAAGTAACTTTTTGTGTGTTTCCTAGACGACACTCCAAAAGACTAAAACAAAACAAAAAAAAAGAATATCAAGTGAAGTCAGCCTCACAGAGATCCAGGGTTGAATCCCGGGAAACGTTCTCCCCATGCCTGCATGGGTTTTCTACGTTTCACCCCCGCATCCCAAAAACATGCACGGTAGGCTGATTGAACGCTCCAAAATTGTCCCGATGTAAGAGTGTGAGCCCTACTGGGTGTTTGTCTCACTGTACCCTGTGACTGGTTGGGAAACCATTCACGATGTACCCTGCCTACTCCTCATAGTTAGCTGGGATAGGCTCCAGCACCACCGGCAACCCTCATTACGATAAGCAAAACATAAATTGAATGAATGGATTTGTAGATCAAGGTCACAGGAAGGAAACTTGAGGAGCACAAAAGTAGAGCTGCTTAAAGTCCAGTGTGAGGCCTCCACAGTCAGCAGTGGTTTGGGGAGCCTGGTCATTTGCTCGAGTGGGTCCATTGCAAACTTGACTGACTTGAACGCGTTTGTAAATTTATGGGCTATTGTCCTGATGAGGAGGAGGAAACAGGAACTCCAAAACGCAGATGATCTGAAGGCCATTATCAAAGCAACTTGGAATACTAAAACCTCTGAGCCGTGCCAAAGGCTGATCATCTCCATGTACCTTCATAATGTTATTCATGCGAAAGAGTACAAAGTACAGAGTGCATATTCCTTAATACACATTTCAGAAAGCCAACTGTGTTTTGAAAGATTCTTTTTTTTTTACTGGCCAAATTAAATATTGTGATTTCGTGGGTAAGTTTTTTTGTTGTTGTTGTTGTCTTTCTGCAGTAATCACCGATATTCAAACAATTATAAAGCTTGAAATATTTGACGTTGTGCGTGCTAAACTAGTCATAGACTTCGTAATATATTGACAGGACTTGGGACGCGGGGCCGATTAACAGAGGGCCTGTATTGTTGGCGTGGCCGTCAAAGCTGACTGAGTGGAATCACGGACAAAGAGCTTTTTCCGTTAAAAATTCTTGGAAATAAATGCTTAAATCCCTGAATTCTTTATAGATGTGGACCAGAGGTTGCGCTAGACATTTTCGTTGTCTGTCATTTTGACTGACAGGGTCATAAAAATCCGGTCATAGTCTATTTTTACCCGTCACTTAAATTTTTAAAATGATAATGATGACATATTCAATAGTATTTAGTTTTCATTCATTTTTAATTAATATTGTAACGCTTGCTTGGCGGCGAAAAATTAGACACGGAAGTCGTGGTATTTTTCTCCCTTTTTACTCTGCTTACCGCCAACAACTCCGCCCCCAAAGAAAAGGAGGCAACGATATAGACCCCAATCACCAACGTCACACAATGATCTTAATTGTGGTTGTCAGCCCAAAATCTTCTAAATATATATTAAATGCATCTTACCAGATATAAAAAGACTACTACATAGTCTGTGGTGATTGTTTGGTGCCCAAATTTCTTGTCGAATTACAGCAGTCCATCTCGCTCTCATCTTCGCGTCTCTCAGAATACGGTAGAACTTCAAGTCTCTCCGTCTATCTTCTCTGTTACAGCAACCAACCACCACACACGCCTTCACCATTTTGATTATAAATATTAACGAGCAGAAAAACACGCCGTAATAGGAGGCATGTACGTAGCGGTAATGTATAAACATGACGGGCTGACACACAATATGGCGGCTCCGGTCAGGGGGGGCGGAATTGTGACGTCGTGATTGGGGTCTATACACAGGCGGCAATCTTGTCCATCAATTGGATGACGCGCTGGCACACCGGGTGCAACAATAAGAACCTCGCGTTGATGTGTCAATCACGGTGCCGCCGCCAGACCCTGGTTACGCTACAATATTCTGACAGAATAGCCAACGACGTCATGCATTAAGAGAGACAATAGCTAATTAATATGCTAACTCGCCACCCTGTGGTCTGGGGTGTGAATTGCAACCTGTCAAAATGACTGACGGACTTCAGTTTTTTCCGTCACCGTTTTAAAAAACTGGTCAACGACGGAAAATTTCCGGTTAACGCGACCCCTGATGTGGACGTACAACAGTCTTGATACTTGGTTAAAAGCAAAAAACCGTGCAGTTAGTATTTCTTTTACGTAAATATTTCAAACTATGATGCTCTTCAGCAAGCAAATGTAGCGGCGGCCTTATGAGAACAAAGAGCTTTTTCTGTTGAAAATTCTTTTGAATAAATGCTTAAATCCCTGAATTCTTTAGAGATATGGATGTAAAACAGTCATGCTTGGTTAAAAGCAAAAAAAAAAACAAACTGCATTTATTTTACGTAACATTGTGAACTATGACGCCAATGCCGTAGCGGCTAATCTCTCTCATTGATTTTTTTCACAACGTTTCAAAATACATGCATGGTTTGAAAAATATAATACTACCTTGAATCCTCGAACAAATCACTCCTGAGACAATCCTTCCTGTTTGTACGTGGTACAGCTTTCGTACTCTTTCAACCTAAATCTGGCGTTGGATTGCTGCATGTGAGAATAACTGCGACTGACTAAAGCGGAGTTTAGGACGGCCCCCTACTTGAAGGCGTGGCACAGTGTCTGGGGAATATGTCCCGTCAACATAATAATGAAGTCTTTGAACTAGTATTGTATACAAGATTCACTTTTTGAAACAAATGATTGCTCTAAATGGACTTTCCCTTGTTATTCTAAGTTTTGCTGCATACTTCAAACCATACTGCACACTAACCAGTGCTATCTCTGCATCTATAGCTCGCTATATACCAGGGGTCCCCAAACTTTTTCCTGCGAGGGCCACATAACTTTTCCCTTCTCCGATGAGGGTTCGGGGTCAGTTTGTCAAAGAAAAAGTGTGACGATTGCAGGAGTGCCTAAATGTAAAAATGTATTGTTTTTCAGAAAGCCACAATCAAATAACCCCTTCTGGATTCTTCACGGAACAAAGTAAATAAAATAAATATAACATGATTAGAGATGTCCCGATCGATCAGGTCCGATCACGTCATTTTCAAAGTATCGGAATCGGCAAAAAAAATATCGACCATGCCTTTTTTTAATATATATATATATATTTTTAATTAAATCGTTTTCTAATTGTATTTAACGTTACAGACATAATATGTTACACTCATCCAGAGTCTTTAATTTAGGCTAAAGGTAGAGTTATCAAAAATATCCCGATAACGACAGCAATTATTTTATTAAAAAATGTGTCACGTTAAAATATTTAACACTATTAATATATGCGCTGCACAACCCTCTCACTCATTGTCACGCCTAATCTGTAATGACGCCATATTATTTATATAGACAGATAAAAGGCAGCGCTAAATGAGTAGAGTGAATTTTGGCAGCCTTTGGAACCTTTCATCAATTGGCTAAAACCTTACAATTCCTCTCCCTATGATTAGAAATATCATGGAAAGCAATGTGGGGAAGCAAGGAGGCAATTTATCTTTGTCTTAACACCTTAAGTTATTTCCCAAAGCAGAGAATATATATCCATTGGTAGCACGACGCACAGTCATGGTTTTACAGTCATGGGTCCACTTCCCATCATGCATTGGGGCATGGCTGCAGTATAATTTACTGAAAGCTCAACAAATACACTAGATGGCAATATTTAGTCACAATATACAGTCACAAGTCTTTCTATCCGTGGCTTCTGGATTATTCTTTTTATTATTCTTGGATTATATAATGTAATATAAATGCCATCTTGAGGATTTATTATCATAATAAACATATACAAGTACTTATGTACTGTACGTTGAATGTACATATTCGTCCGAGTTTTATTCATTTTTTTCTTAATGCATTGCCAAAATGTATATGATCGGGAAAAATTATCGGGAATGATTGGAATTGAATCGGGAGCAAAAAAAAGCAATCGGATCGGGAAATATCGGGATCGGCAGATACTCAAACTAAAACGATCGGGATCGGCTCGGGAAAAAAAACATTTTTTTTTTTTTTTGTCAGGGGGCCAGACCGAATGTGGCCGCGGGCTGTAGTTTGGGGACCCCTGCTATATACCTTCTAGAGACTTCTTTAAAGTATACTTTATTAAAATTTGTCTTAATAAAATTCAGTCCAAGCCACTGCTTATTCATACTGTAGTTATATGAATAAGTAATATAAAAATTATTTATAAATAATAAAAAAATCTTTATCTTTTAATTGCGTCTGGTCTCTTGGTCTTATTCAATGTATGACAGCTTCAACATAGAAGCATTTTAGAATAGAAGTATTTTATGTATGGTAGTAATATAATTGGTCTCTTTTCAGCTGTACACTTTTAATCGAGGACTGTTAGATATGCAATTTTAAGATCCAGATACAGAATACAATCCTTTAAGAATGCTCTCATTCCCCTCAAAAACTACACTAACTGTCCAATGATGTTCTGCACCAAGTACGTAACTGCATGACTAATGATTGACTTCCAACAGGATTCAATGGGCGGCTCACCCAATGACATCCGAATCTCTGACATGAGGCCCACCTTAGTGGAGCCACCGATGTACAAACCAAAGGTGGTGCTGCTTGGAAAGGATAAGAAAGGTGCCTTATTACATTGAAACACAAAGGCATACAGCCCTATACACATTTAATCTGCTGTATTATAAAGCGCTTGGGGCATGTTGTAATAGTGTCCATTAATTAGTAAGAGTGCCACACAGATTAATTTCAGAGCTGAATACTGACAGTTAAGGAACATTATATGCTGCTGTAAATGAATTAATAAAAGTTCAGCTTAGTAATTATTGACATCTATATATTTTTGACTAAATATTTTACTTCTATGCATCAGGGCACCGGTGTTGCATTGGTAAACCAGCATGTACAGTAACTTATAAAAGGATATATCATTTGCAAGTGGTAGCTAACCATAAGGTAGGCAACGGCTGAATGAAATTGCCGATACGTAAAACTGCTTGATTTCAGCGCAACAACAAACACGCTTGATTAAATGTGTCTAATCTTGGGTATTTTGATGAAAGCATGAAAGCTGTGGCTGACACTTGGGAACTGTTGTGTATATTTGGAAAAATGTAAAATTGTATCTCTCTATTCATGCATCCCTCAGCGAAAAAAAAAAGTGACATAAAATCACGCCCTATTATGCAATATTAGTGAAGTATAAATAAATAATTAAATCAGGATTTGCTTTCAGCGGGTTCCTACTTTGTCTTGTGGTAGTAAATTAAACAGTTCAATTAGGAATTGGCCAAAACAATATAACCTCCTTATCAGCAATAATTTCACACTACAAGGTATGTATGTCAATGTTTAAAAATATTAATTTTTTTAGGAAGCATTGTAAGGAAACATGTGAATGTGTTGCCAAAGGTACCCACTTGTGTACTTAATTGAAGGTTTTTGCGTCATCAAGACTCAGGTCAAAGTAAAAGGATTGCTTTAACTCCTGTATTTGAGGAAAAAACTAAAAATCTAAAAATAAACAAATTCGGAGTCTGAAGTATGCTCAAGTAAAAGAGTAATGGAAGTATTTACCGTAAGCAATTACTGTATATTCACTTTTATAAATTTATATAATAGTAGTCTTTCTCAGATTGCCTGAAGAATTTTTTAGTGCCAGAAATTGGTGATTTTTTTTTTCTAGCTGTAGACACGACATATTTGTAATGATGTTTACCCAAATGGAGGGAAGCAAAAAAAGCAAAACAGGTGAGAATAAAAAAAAAAAAAACAACAACAAAAACTTGGTAAAGACATCATAAAACGACGTGTAAAAAAACTTAAACAAAATCCTATCGAAACATTACAAAAGTAAACAAAAACATCCAATAAATGAGACGATGGAAAGAAAATATCTTGCTACTCTGAATCTGTTCAAGATTTTCAGAATCAAGACCTTTCCATTTGTGTTCATCATGGTTGATAAATGCAACATGTCTATTTTGACAAATTAAGGAGCAAAATATACAGATAACAGTTTCCAAATGTTGGGGCTCAAAGTAAAAACTCTTTGGAAAAATATACGTATCCTCAAAGTGAATACCTGAAAATTTCTACTTAAGTACAGTAACAAAATACATCATTCATTGCAATTTGCTTGACCACTAAAGGTTATCTCAAATATCAGCTGTTGGTAAGCAAGTTTTCTGAAAGTAATTTCATGTGTTGTGCCTCCCTAACTCCCTGTGTCTAGAATCTACAGACGAGGAGGTGGATAAGCTACACTGTCTGAACCACAGCGGCTCGTCGGCCACTTACTCTGATTACTCTCCGTCTGTGGGCTCTTCTGGCTCCTCCAACCCACCCGCTAACACTCATTCCCACCCTCACTCTCACACACACCAACACAACCCTTCCCTGCCAGCACCCAACAAGGACCAGGCTCCTCAAACACATTGGACCAACAGGTACCCTAAATGTATACCTCTGTCCTCCATTTTGTCACAGCTGTCCATCCTGTCCTCTTTTCATTCAGCTCCTTCTTTTAAACTTCCTCTATCACCCTCAGCTGTCTCATCACTCTGCATTTTCCACTACATCTCTCCAAACCTACGTCCCTCTCTGTCTTTCCCATTCCTTTGCTTGCTCTGTCAAGGTCAGAGAAGCTCATTAGGATGCAGCAGACTGGTCACGATTTGCTCTGTTTCTCTCACATCTCTGTCCTGCACCACTATAAATCCGACCAGTACAAACATCAGTTATGGTGCGAGTGTGTTGAGATCGTTAGCATTTAAACCCAATGATTCGAGACACAAGACACTGTCCATCAGCATAATAAATTATTGTTAATATTTTAACGTCAACAATGCCTGAAAACTAAACAGGCCCCGAAATCTCTTGGGGAGACTTTTGCAGCACAATGTTAAACTAATGTTTCAGAGTAATTGAAATGCAAGTTGATTTTATACTCCCTTTTCCACCTTTTGACTTTGTATTTGGTTTACTTGTGATTTATTTATGTAATGAGTATATATTGGAAAAAATCACCTGTACCAAAATCAGCTAATCCTTAGCTAGTCAGCCAAGAATGTAGCTGAATGCTGCACAATAGTGTATGTGCACTAACTATACCTTTCAAATTTAGCGGTAAAGTAGTAATATGCATTAATCCTAACACCTTAAAAGAATCCACTATCAAGTTATGGCAACCAATCAGCATTCTGTGCAGCATGATAATGTACCGCCACTGTTTCATATACATTGTATATATGTGTATATATATATATATATATATATATATATATATATATATATATATATATATATATATATATATATATATATATATATATATATATATATATATATATATATATATATATATATATATATATATATATTAGGGCTGTCAAACGATTAAAATTTTTTAATCGAGTTAATTACAGCTTAAAAATTAATTAATCGTAATTAATCGCAATTCAAACCATTTATAAAATATGCCATATTTTTCTGTAAATTATATATATATTCTGTAAAATAAATTGTTGGAATGGAAAGATAAGACACAAGATGGATATATACATTCGACATACGGTATATGAGGACTGTAGTGGGCATTTCACTCTACTGTCATTTAAATCTGTCTATGCTGTCCTCACTCCGAAGCATCTCTTTTTCCAAAGCTCGACAGCTAGTGAACGACGCCATAATAATCAGACTTCTTTCTTTTTTCCATCTGATTTATTTATAAAACGGCCTCAAACCATTGTCCTCTTTAGACCGTCGTAAAACTACCAAAAAAAAAGTACACAAGCATTGCATTAGCAACAACGTTAGCTTAGCACGCTATACAGGTTCACAAAACATAAACAAAAAGCGTCTCATACAAAAAATATAACATTTCGCTGACTAACATAATATGTGCATTATTTACAACAACCATACTTACGGACAAATCTTGTCCAAGGATCATATAAGCACAACATTACAACGTAGGCGTCAGCCCAAGACGTCCTGCAGCCATATTGAACTGGCAAGACAACAATAAACCATGTCGCAAAGCGACCACAAGAGTTCGCTGTTAGCACAAAAAGCCTTGCTGTAAAACTTACCAAAAGGCAGAATACTGTCTGAGCGGGATATGTGCGTTAATTGCGGCAAATATTTTAACGTGATTAATTTAAAAAATTAATTGCTGCGCGTTAACGCGATAATTTTGACAGCCCTAATATATATATATATATATATATATATATATATATATATATGAGAAAATCACTTCTCAAAATGTCAAAGAGGCAGGCCCCACTGAGTAATTATTTCCGTGTTCCCCGACCCCCGTCAAAAGACAGAGAGACGACAGAGACGTCACCGGAGCTACCGAAAAAAAGGACTTTTGCTGAAAAGTGGCTGCAGGATGTACCATGGCTAGAAGCAAATGATGCTCGTACGGAAATGCAGTACAAAATGTGCCGTGAAAATCCCAATGTCGCTGATAAGAGCAGCGCATTTTATGTGGGGTCAAAGAATATCAGCCATCCAAACTTTGAAAAGCACGAAAAAAACAGAGAGCATGTGGCAATTAAGCAAACTATCGATGTCAGACAGGACCCCACTCGCCCTATGGACAAGTGGCGGAATAAAGGTAATGAAGAATAGCGCCATGCACTGACAAACGTGTTTTTGCTCGCATTTTACAAAGCTAAACATGCACGTTCAATGAGCTCTTATGAGGAGGACATCCCACTTTTACAAAGGCTTGGCGTTAATGTGGGAACAGGCATAATGCTCTATATTTTGAATTAGTGCTTTTATGTTTATTTCTTTACATTTCACTTCAAAGCAATTTTGTTGTGCCAGTTGATGTTAATCAAGCATTAATTGTTAATATAATTAATTAAAGGTAATTGGCTCTATGTAAAGTGTGTCATAATTTTATCGCATCAGGTGGGTCGGCTCTCAAGCTCAATGAGGACCAAGTCACATCTCCAGGTCCTCCTCTGAGAACCTGGGCAAAAAAAATATGTGCACACCTGTATATATGTATATACTGGACTGTCTCAGAAAATTAGAATACACAATATTCTAATTTTCTGAGACAGTCCTGTACATTAATCCACCATTTAAAGCAGGGGTGTCCAAACTTTTTGCAAAGGGGACCAGATTTGGCGTGGTAAAAATGTGGGGGGCCGACCTTGGCTGACGTCCTTTACATAGAACAATATACAGGACTGTCTCAGAAAATTAGAATATTGTGTATTCTAATTTTCTGAGACAGTCCAGTATACATACAGTGGGGAGAACAGGTATTTGATACACTGGGTTTTCCCATTGGCAGTGTATCAAATACTTGTTCTCCCCACTGTACATAGTCCTGTGTGGGTTATAGCCTATATGAAAAAAAAAAAAAAAGTTTATTTTTATTATCAAATATGATGGGCGTGGCTTATGGTCAGGTGTAGCCTATAGTCCAAAAAGGACAGTATATCTAAACCTGGAATTTACATTTTATTGACAAAAAAATAAACTACATATGGCCGACACAACCATTTGATTTTACTGAAACATTTTTTTCTGGTCATCAGTGTTATTTTTGTCAATGAAAATATTTCGTCAACGAACTCTTTTTTTCATGATGATGACTAGACGACATTGAGGTAACAACTTGTTTTGAGAGACTAAAACATAACGAGATGAAAGCCAGTTTTCGTGCAATGTTGTTTTAGCGTTTAAAGGTCTTTGCTGAGTGATCATCACACACTAAATGTAACTCGTACCAGTAGCATATCATTCACGTTCGCATTAGGCTAATGCTAAAGGCGAGCGTCCTCTTAAAGCCTCGGACAAGTTTTTTTTTTTCTTTTTTTTTTTTCTACATAGCGTCCAGTGCATCAATGAAAATAATGTACTGTTTTCCTGCTGAGTGTGTATTATCACCAAGTTGGCGTTGTCCTTGTAGACGCCACAATGTTTTCGTCTGTCAATGTTCATTCGAAATAGTTGGAAACCGTTATTTATTTTGGGAACAAATGTTTTAAGGCGGCACGGTGGCTGAGAGGTTAGCACAGTTCTGAGATTAAGGGTTCAATCCCGGGCATCGGCCTTCCTGTGTGGCGTTTGCATGTTCCTTCTTTCCTCCGGGAACTCCGGTTTCCTCCCACATCCCAAAAACATGCATGGTAGGCTGATTGAACACTCTAAATTGTCTGTAGGTATGAGTGTGTACATGAATGGTTGTATGTCTCCATGTGCCCTGCGATTGGCTGGCAACCAGGGTGTCCCCTGCCTACTGCCCGTAGTTAGCTGGGATAGGCTCCAGCACCTCCGCGACCCTTGTGAGGAAAAGCGGCATGGAAATTGAATGAATGAATGTTTTAATGTTGCAAACAAAAACATTTTTATTACACGTCGACTAAAACTATAAAATCAGTCTTCAATTAACGTCAACAAAAACTAGAAAAAAACAAACACATTTTGAGATGGCATAAAACATGACTAAGAATAATAAGTATTATCGTCCAAAAGACTGAGATGAAAAGTAAAAGGGCTGTCAAAAACAACACTGCTGGTCACACACACCAGAATAGGTATGCATAGTAATCTGTTGCCAGCCAGAGTTCCTCTAACTCAAGCCTATCACTATCCGTCTGTCCGTCCGTCCATCCATCCATCCATCCAGTTTCCATTCATTCATTTCATTCATCCTCACCAGGCTAATCAATAGCTTTCCTTGTATGTAACATATTATTGTCTTTTTAAGTGTATTTTATAAATTACAAGCAACAAAATTATGTACATTGTCGCTGCAGTGTCTGTTTCAGTGTTATTCATTGTCTGATTTTAGACTGGCACAGTCTTTTCCTAAACCTATTGACTCCAAGCCCCTGCTGTCGCAAAGGGAAACTCCTCCATCAGGGACCCTGCAGCAACGTGGAGACAGACGTCCATTGAGTGAGCCTTTTGACTGGTCTGAGGCCCCTCACTATGACAACACCGGCTTTGATGCCGAGGAGTCTCCCCTAGAAACCTCATCGTCTACTACGAGCCAGGGTAATCCGCCACTGGGTTCCAAACCTCGGAGCCAGTCAACACATGGCCGCCGTCCTCTATTAAGGCAAGAGCGAATTGTCGGCGTCCCATTAGAGCTGGACGCACAGACACTCCCCTTTCACACCAACCAACGCACCGCACATGAAAATGAAGCCCAAGCTTCTGCACAGACTTCTCAGAATCCTTGGCAGAATTGGACCCGTACTCCTAGCCCCTTAGAAGACAGGACAGCTTTTCCCTCCAAACTGGACCTTACGCCAACCTCAAGCCCCAACCCAGACCGCAAGGTGGCAGACCAAAGGTAAATGAAGCAGATTAGGAATTTTACTCTTCAGTAGTCTGTCATTTACTTTTGTGTGTGTTTGGTCATGGGATATTGTTTGACTCAACCTAATGCTGTTGCGCAAAGAACAAAATGCTAAGTGACAAGCTTTCACACACCACTGCTCACAGATTCAAACTTTGTGAAAACTTTTATTCCCCTTCAATATTTACTCTTCTTTCTTTATTACCAACCAGTTATTAAATCGTTTCTGTCACAACAGCAAAAGCTAGATCATGGGCAGTAAAGCAATGATGCGAACATTATCTCACATTGTTTTGACAAATACTGAACATCGAAACCCTATTCATCACTGGTATAGCCTACAGTTCTCAGCAAACGGACACCATATGCAAATATGGCATTCATTGCATCTGGGGCTTTCTATGACGTACGATATGTATACTTGTATTAACCAGTTTCAGGGTAAAGTTTCAAGGACATTTGTGAAGTTTATTTTACATCCATCCAAAAGTCTTTATTCTACCTCTCATTAGTCCTCTTCCTTCAAAATCCCATTTGATTTCAGTGTGGAGTTAGGGTACAGTCGCAATCGAAGGCCACTAAAACCATTCACACGTTGGGCAGTTTGCTAGTTTGTGACATGGGGGACTGATTAGAAGTACTGTATTATGTTCCATAACTGTGGCACAACTTCTGACTTTGTTAGTCTGTTGAAATCTTGAACCTTTTTGAATGTAGCACTTACTTCTTTTACCTTTTTGCTACTAGGCGGGAGCAATCATCAGGGCCTCTTCCTGGTAGCTGGTCATACCATAATAATCAAGTGGAGCAAAACAGAAAGGATCAGCTCACTGTCACAGGGGGCAATAAAGTAACTGTGGTAATGAGTAAAAGCTCTGACCGACTATCTCCGATGATGAAAGAGACAAGATCCAAATTTAAGAAATCACAGAGCATCGATGAGATTGACATTGGCGCCTATAAAGTATACAGGTAGATTTTTATGCATTGCTTGAATTGCTCCCAATGTGATTTCAAGTCATTCAACACTTTTTTACCCTTCTTCTTCATCTGGAGTATTCCCATGGACAGCTACAGCTCATCAATTGAGCAGCAGAGCAGCTTGGACCGACAAGAGCTGCCAGGTTCCATGGAGCAGACCAACATTGCTCGGTCCCAGTCGGCACCTATGCTGGATGAGGAACTTGGATTCCCAACACATGGCAACCAAAACCAACAGGGGCACAACCAAAAACCTGCAGTACCACATAAAGCCTACCACTTTGACCAAAATTATAATCCTCAGGTTAGCAACAGATTAATGCACAATTAATATTGCAGGTGTTGTTTGGTTGTGTTTGTTTTTTTTCCTCAATGTCATTTCATTCTTGTTCAATATCAGGCTCAGACTGGCCATTTCCTGATGGCCTGCATTCTAAAGTGACCTGGCTGTTCTGTTAAAAAAGAAAAAAAATTATAAAATGAAATAACATTGCCACTGCTGATGTCTGTCCCCCACCTTGTGGTAACTGGTGAAATTTTTTAATTCCGAGAGGATATGAAATTCCTCATGAACACAAATGACAGATAAGCAGCTAAATGCAGCCAGCCTTAAATAATAAACACTTGTGGCATAATTAATAAACCCTTACCGTACACTCTATTGATTTGTTTAAGAAAAGAATTGAAGTATCAAAAATACGAGTACACACATTTTTTTCTTTTAATCAATACAGTGATGTATTATGAGTGTGTGGGGGTGCATGTGTGTGTATGTGTATGTACATATAGAAGGGGTTTATGAAATGTTTAAAGCACCCGAAAAGCTAGGAGAGAAAAGGATTTTTGATCATTTATTTTTCAACATAGTCCCCCTCAAGGGCTGAACACTTGATTCAATGGCGCTGAAGCGCTTTTATCCCGGTGTAGAACTCTTTTGTATGGGACTCAAGAAACCCCTCAATGGCGTACCGCACACAACACGTCACTTTTGCTAGTGAATATTCATGACGTTAGCAATTGTTATTAGGCTTACCTCTTCATCCTCTGTAGGACCATAGGCCCCCCCAAAAATGATTACTGCATATGAAGGTTAATGTCTTCCCCTTGCTGGCGTTAAACTGGTCTTTTGGACATCCGCACAAGTTGATCTATTGTTCACATTTTTTCCTCTTTTTTGGCTTCGAGAAACGTATGAAGAAAACATCCTTCTTATGTTATAATGTGTAGAGTCTTTTCTACAAGTTCCATAGCAGCAGTGTTTATTCGGCGTGTTCTATTTGAAAGATTACCGGCAGAAAACAAGTAGTAATAACATGAGTTCTATCCGTGCGCGTGTCTATGTTGATCCACTTCCGGGTTACGATGACGACGTCACTGGCAAAATGGTGACTAGCCAAAGCTTTTTCCATTTGGGGGGAAATCAAATCAAATATATTTATATGGCCCTTTACAAAATTCAGAGACGTCCTCAAAGTGTTTTACAAAATAGCAAAATATATTTCATGATAAATAAAAGGCAGGAAAACACTGTACAATATAAGATAGAGCTTGTAGGGGGCCAGGTCTGGCGAATAAAGTGGATGGCATATCCACAATCATGAATTGTTACTATGGCAGCCACAGAGGTATGGACTGCACGAATGCACTGCAAAAAAATGGTTTTCTCCATTTTTCACTCAATCCTTGTCCCTAGCTTATTCAAAAATCTGCCCAAAGGAAGCAGCATGTTAGAATCTTAAAATTTGGTAGGAATACTTACAAAAGGTTGTACTTTCAAAATATCATAGGTTTGACCATGCACCAACGCTTCTTTTACACGATTCTCAAAAATTTCATACACTCCTAATATATACATAAATACACACACACACAACTATAATATATATACAGGTATACTGGACTGTCTCAGGAAATTAGAATACACAATATTCTAATTTTTTGAGACAGTCCTGTGTATATATACAGGACTGTCTCAGGAAATTAGAATACACAATATTCTAATTTCCTGACTGTCTCAGGAAATTAGAATATTGTGTATTCTAATTTTCTGAGACAGTCCAGTATATAGCGGAAAACACTCAGGTGACTTGAAGTTCTGCTCTGAGACCCCCAATTTGGCCAAATTTAAAAAATGTCCAATATGCACGTGTGATACATCATTGGAAATCTTAAAATCTCTATTTTCTGGGGGAAGAAAAATTTAGAACAGAAGGGCATTTTTTAAAAATAATAACAGCACGCGAGAGTAGAATTAAAGACGCCACGATTTTAATGAGACATTATCGCGTACATACCATGTTTCGATCCCAAAACTCCATCTAGCATGTATCACCGAGTGCCAAGACACAGCTGTGAATGGCCACATTTTGGGGGGATTTTATGGGTGAAACATGGTGATATAACAAGGGTTGCGATGCAGAAATCGCAAACAACAAGGAGTGGTTGAGATTTTCTTTTTCATATAGTTACCCTTTTAAAGGTTATTTAAAAAATTTTTTTGTTTGTTTGAATCGATTATCATCTAACATATCGGGGAAAATGCGACAGTAACAACAACAACAACAACAACAAAAAATACAATTAAGCTATAGTTATGAGGTAGACATCCGTGACTATTTTACAGACACCAAATTTTTCATTGTGATGTAATTTGCTTAAAAGTTGAAAATATGCGAGTGAATAATTTTTTTGTCTTTTTTTTTTTTTTAAACTAAATATTAGACATCAATTAATGATTCTAAGCTAAAAATGACAGACATTTTCAATAATAAATATAATTACTTACCTTCTTTTTATGGCTAAGTTAAAACAAAAGCGGTTGCGCGACGTCTGTAAAGGGCGTTTTTCAGGGTAAAACGGACAAATTAAAAATAGTTCGGAGGCTTAGTGTGCCATGAATCTGCTATGGCAGCATATAGACATATTGTGCTATCAAACACAACAGTTGTTTTGGCTTAAAATATAGCAGTATCTTTTAAAGAGGAGTGCAAGGGCAGAAACTGCTTTTTCAGTCTTGTCTGTGTTTATATATAGGTATATGTATATATATATGTATCGTCACCTTTGTGTAACCCACACACCCGCGTTTGGCCTGGATGGTTGAAAGACTGCCAGCCTGAAATGTTGTCCCAGTCCATCATTAATTTCTATGTAAATCACCCGTTACTCACTGTCAACAATTCTAACCAATCAGGTGACTGTGGACCGGCGGGCACCTCCCCCTTTCCCCAATACACCAGATTATGTCAACCACTCATCAAAAGCATTGGAGTACATCAATCAACCTGGAAAGACATTACCCAAGGAGTTGGTGAGCCCTCGGTATCGTGCTTATCCACCACTGGAGATGTTTTCCTTTCCTCAATCACCAGTCAATCAGGATGGTTCATCAACCCAGCAACAGCAACCAATCCCATCGCTACGATCTAGGCCAGGGTTTTTGAGAAGAGCAGACTCACTGGTGAGCTCTACCGAACTTGCTTTATTCCGTAGAGTCCACGAAGCTCAGCAGGAGGCACTGCAAGAAGCTCAGTACAGACAGCAAGTATGAAAAAGGAAATTAATATTCATCAGAGATAAAGAAAAGCAATGTTTTCTTTAAGTTAAACTAATGTATTCATTTATCTTGTGCAGCACCAGGGGGACCCTCCACTTTATAGTCGAGCTCTTGCTTATTCCTCCCCCATGGACCATTCTGCCAACATAGTAGACAACCAGAATCAAATGATGCACAACAAGAGAAATGGACGCTATGATGATGATTATCCCAGCTACCAGGAACAGAAGAAACCCATGACTGGTTATCCAACCAAGAGCTTGACTCAACGTCGTCCCCTGTCTGCTAGAAGCTACAGTACTGAGACCTACGGAACATCCCAGGTGTCTCATCTCAGTAAATAATGCAAGACTTAGCGCCATTATGAATGCTGTCTCAATATGTTGTAGAGTTCATCACTACAACCCAGCATACAGTACAGTATAATACTGTACATTTAAAAAATCCATAAAAGAATAAAAATAAGGCTCTAAAAATGTTCAATGCCACAAACGGGTCAAGTTGAACGGGCATATTTGCCTTCATATTCATGTATGTAGAGTATCATTCCCTCACGCTCGATATAAGTAAACTATTGATCCTGCTTATTCTCACGAAGGTCGTGAGGGTACTGGAGCCTATCACAACGGACAGGAGGCAGGGTTTTGTATCCTGCAACTGGTTGCCAGCCAGTCACGGGATATAACATAATAATTTAAAAAATAGTAAAAGACATTTGATTACCAAACAATGAATGATTCAATATACTGCCAACACTGCTATTCTCACGAATTTGTACCATTTGAGTTTTTAGGGCTAATGACAACTTGAAAACCCTTCAGAATTTACAGCTATTATTATTAACCTAAGTAAGCTATAATACTAGTTCCCTGAGTGTCAGAGGAAATTATATGGTCCGGGAGATATGTTGAGAAATGAATTTGTAAGGATTAACTGTAATTTATATGACTTATTTGAACAGGCTTTGTCCAGGTGATATCGCACTTGTTTCCTCAAGAGCTGTTATTTTTCCTTAAGCAAAAACCTTATTTTACTGTTACTTTACATTTCTTGGAACTATACACTCAAGCTGTTCCAGCCAGTCTTTGCATTTTGACATACAGTAATCCAATTTTTAAAAATCTTGACATTTGTCATAAATGTTACACCCAACCAGCGTCTAGTCACAGAGTATTTTCAGTTAATTCTCTCAAAAAAATTTTGCGCATCAGATTTTTCCCAAATAGCGACAATGTCCAAACGTTTACTAATCACTGTAGTGGTTGATTTGAAACGAACATGCAAGACAAAGTAAAGAAACTGCACTTAAAACTAACATAGAACACTTGTGACTAATGCCTTCTTCTTTCAGAATTTAAAACTACATGTAAAAATCTTAAAGGCTTGAGAAAAAATATCCACATCACACACCATAACGATCAGCTCCAGTTTTACACTGGTTAGATGTCTGACCCACTTAGTCTCTGTGCAACCAAAATTCATGTTGTTACATTCCCCTTTCTATTCCGTGTATACTTTGTGTCTTCATCCATTTACACTACATAGAGCACTAAGTAAAGTGTCTCTTTACAGAGCAAACGGGTTGTTTTGTCAATGTCTGTTTTACCATGATGGAGAATATTTAAAGGAAATTTCGGACTTAATGACTTGTAGGCTCTAATAAGCAACAATTGCTCTCTTTTATTAAAATATGTTATTAGAAAAACATAAAATATTACCATTGATTTAAAAATGTATAATATTTAGTACATGTTTTGACTTTCAGAGGGTGCCATGTTTTAAGCGCGCAATGGACGCTCGGGGTAATGACGTAGTCTACATTTTGAGACGTCCAACCTATGCAGTCATTGGTTAAACGTGGAGAGTACTTACAATTTGTGTTTTATTGAGTCTTTTATTACCTTTTCATCGTCTCATAATTATTTGGATGGGTTTCCCTCTCATGCTTTTAAGGACTGTGTTTTCTTGTGGTAGCTTTAATGCAGATTGTTGATCTGTTGACCGTATAAGTCACGTGGCATATTTAAACCACCCTTATTTGATATTACTATGTTTAAGTATTTTCTTAAGGCATCTTTTGTATGTTCTGTTTGTATGCATCTAATCAAAACAAGCTGAAAGCGCAGGGTAGTACTTTGAGTGTCAAATTCGCCTCTTGTAGACCTTGCCGGTGTAGCACATTTTGGCAGAATACAATTTTTTTCCCCGACTCTTGTCTCGTCTCATCTCATCCCGTCTTACCCGTTCATTTTGCTTTTGCTACCTGTTATGTGAAATATTGACAGCGCTGTCATGCTCATTAATGATCCTCTCGGGTTCAAATTGAAAGGGTTGAACAGATGACATGTTTATGTTGCTAGAATTATACTAGCAACCCGGCAGAGTGACTATGTGACGTCACCGCTCTGAGACGTCAACAACAATGGCGACCTACAAGTTAAACTAATTTTACAAATTGTATAAAAATGTAAACATCAAGAGGGATTTTAATATCAAATTATTTTAACTCATAGCAACGTTTATCTTTTAAGAACTACAAGTCTTAATATCGGTGCCAGGATCCCTTTAAAATGATGAGTAAAATAGTAATGTCAGTCCAGTTGACTGTTATTTAACCACTAGGCACGTCCAGTGTCAGCTCGCCCCACCATGGCTGCCCTCTTGGAGAAGATGCCTCCTGACTACACTCTGGCAACATGCCCAGAGAAGTCTTCAGAAGACACCATCAAGGTACGACCTGTGGTACCACAGAAGCCTGAAGACATCACCTCAAAGATGCCTGCTGATTGGAGGCAACAGCTGCTGAGGCACATCGAGGCCAAACGCCTGGACAGGGTACGTTGAAAGGATATGCACATGTGAGATGTCACACTCACGCATACATACACCATGTATAATGTATGGAAGCCCTTCCTGTCTGAATTGATGCAGGTTTGTGTTTAGAGTTGCCCAGATGCAGTGTGTCTGGTAGCATGTTTGTGTCCACTCCACACTGTCACCACTCGTCAACCCAACCTACCGCACAGTCTAACTATGAGAAAGTGTTGACTAAGCCATGTCATAATACAGTCTGATATCAATTTTGTGTGGCATGTATATATTTATCGTATAACTATCAGGATAAATATATTTAACACTTTGCTGTGGCTTAATAAAGTGCTAAAAGCCATTTACTGCCGTGCTACAGCTTTGCCCTATGTTACTTATAAACAGTGTTGTTAATCGTACATAAAAAAAACGTAATTAGTTAGTGACAAATTACTCCCAAAATGTAATTGAATTACTTCATTATAAGAGTAATTAGTTACTCAGCAAAGGAGCGGATGTTACTTTTCATATTCTACACGTTATAATTTTATACATTTTATAAAATCCTTCACATCAAATACGTTTCTATTAACTGATTGAATTGCATTGATTTTTTTCATTAAAGAAAAAAAACATAGGTCACACTTTTTACATTAATTTTTTTTTTTTACCCATATAACAGTGTAACAGTATACAAACTTCTAACGTTCAAATTCTGTGAGAAACAAGCCTTTTTGTTTTTCCTGTTGTACTGAACCCGCACCGAACCGCGAACCCCGTACCGAGGTAGGGAACGTACTGAACCGTGACTTGTGCGTATTGTCACGCCCCCTAGTATATATAGATGTATTTTGAAATGTTCAGGTGAAGCTCTGAATCTTCTGCCTCTCTTATCCTTGCTCTAGTTGGTTTGATTAAAAGCCATCACACAAGATTCATGGAAAC
Organism: Corythoichthys intestinalis; assembly: GCF_030265065.1. Lineage (NCBI taxonomy): Eukaryota > Metazoa > Chordata > Actinopteri > Syngnathiformes > Syngnathidae > Corythoichthys > Corythoichthys intestinalis. The sequence goes on along the minus strand of NC_080401.1, from coordinate 12,744,469 downwards.
GTCATTCAAAAAATGTTTAGGGCAAGTGGCTGTTTTTAGTAATAATAAAAAAACATATATCATTATATTGTAGCGTCTACAAGGCCAACTTGGTGATGATAATGCACACTCAGCAGGAAAATAGTACATTATTTTTACTTAATTGTACCCACCTGGATGCCACAAACTGTATGTAGAAAAAAAAAAAATTGCCCGAGAGTTTAAGATGACACTCTTCACGCTTAATGATAATGCTAACGATAACAAGAATGCTATGCTAACGCTCCAAGCCACCTAGTCAATCATCATCGCGTTTGCAATGGTGTCACCACTCCCTTCTCTCCTCCCCCCCAGCGCGCTGCGCTTTCCTAGGAAACTGTCAAAAAATCAGACAACTTGCGTTTCATTCAACCAAATTGTAGTAACGAGCTTGCCTGGTACACCAGACTAAGCGCTGTTCCAGCTAAAGAGTCTGGCGACCGTTCGGCGGATCAAATTCCCAGGGCGGAGCAAGCCACAGCAAACTGGCAGCGAAGGGGACTAATCAGCGACAGGCCGGCGTGCCGTTGATAAAGCGACAGGAAAACCTAGCGCGAGGGAATAAACATACGAGGAGAGCGGAGAACGGAGACGTTTATCCATCATGGCTAGCGCAAGACAGACTGTGGGTTTTAGCGACTCAATGTGTTCTTGGTCATTTAAAACTGAATTTACCACGGATTGGAACCTATTCTTGGCTCTCCCGTTCGCCATCTTAGTTGTTGTGGAGACGACTTCCAACGCGCAAAAGTGACATTGCTCCTTAAAAACATGTCACGCAAATAAACGAATCTGATTGCACGGATGATTTCGTTCTGGCTCGAGAGGCCAATAAGGAAATGGGTCCCAGACTGTGTTTGAAAAATACAGGAAGAATTGTCTGGCGGTGCCAGGCAAGTAACGAGCCCCTCCACATCCCATTAGTAACGCTGTTATACTCTAACACCGTTATTAACAACACTGCTTATAAACAGTGTTGTTAATAACGGCGTTACAATATAACGCAATATAACGGCGTTACTAACGGCGTTATTTTTTTCAGTAGTGGGTAATCTAATTAATTACTTTTCTCATCTTGGCAACGCCGTTACCGTTACTGAGGACGGAAAGGCATGCGTTACTATGCGTTACTATATTGGTCGAAAAGTCTGAGGGAGACGGACTCCCCGAGATGACAGAGCAGAGCAGGAGCGGGGAGGAGGCAAGAAATTTGTGATGCCGAGCAAACGCGATGCTAGGTAGCTCCAATAATACATGTTGTAGCCGATAGCCGACAAACTACGCCCGCATGTTATGGTAGATATGTTAGACATGGTAGATATCACTTGTACTGTATATAGATAAAACTAGATGCAAAATGACAGACATGGCACTAAATGAGTTAGTAGACAGCCGCCATCTTAAAGCAGTAGGCTTTTTAGGACGGCTCTGTTGTAGAGAACCTTCCTAGCGAACCTAAGTAACTTTTTATCTAAAATACTTCTAAATCGGCAAAATCTTGACTTGAATCTATCTTTAAATGATGAAACAGTTTTAAAACTTTCATATGTCGAAAGTAGAGAGAAGGGAACTAATGCAATAATGGGAGCAATTTTAACAACTTTTAACAGTTGATTCAGGGTAAAGGGTAAATTAGGGTAAAGAATTGGGCTCGGGCCAATTGTACCAAAAACCTCCACAAAAAACTTCACATAGTGTGGCCAATGTTTTTTTTTTTTTTTTTTTTTTTGAGGGGGAAAAAAAAAAAAAAGTAATTATCACCAATTACTTTGCCAAGTAACTAATTACTCTTACATTCAGGTAATTGAGTTACTAACGCAATTACTTTTTGGGAGAAGTAATTTGTAACTATAATTAATTACTTTTTTTCAGTAAGATTAACAACACTGCTTATAAAACACTATACAGCAGTGGTCTCCAATCCGGTCCACAAAGGCCCGCTGTGGGTCGTGGTTTTTGTTCCTGACGATCCAGCACGGATAGTTGAACCAATGAGGTTTCTGCTAAAACTAGCAGCACCTGACTGCAATCAACTGATTCCACTTGTAAAATACCAGAATGGTGTAAAAGTGTCGTCATCTTGTTTGGTTGGAATGAAATCCTGCACCCACAGCAGGCCTTTGAAGACCGGGTTCGAGACCACTGCTATACAGTATTAATGATATTTTTCACTCCTTGCAATAAGACCTATTGAAAGTTATTAAAGGCAAAAGGTTAATGGTTGTCAAAAGAATCAGAGCGCTAAAGAGGATTTATAACTGTGTGTGACAGTTGTTACAATATGTGAAAACACATAGTTTTATAACAATAACTGAATTTAGCAATTTACAGTGTGTTTATTACTAATATCACAAGTAATACCGTATTTGCCCGAATATAAGACGTGTTTTTTGCATTGAAATAAAACTGAAAAAGAGGGGGTCATCTTATATTCACGGTCTAGACATTATACCCATTCACGACGGCGCCAGATAACATTAAAGTGATGTTCTGTCATTACAGATCTCAGCTACTCTCCCCATTCACGATGCTAGATGGCGCCAGATATCATTGAAGCGATGTTCTGTCATGACAGATCTCAGCTACTCTCAAGTTTAACCAGTTTGCATTATTTTATTGCAATGTTTTTCCTTATTCAGATTTGTTTCAAGACTGCATTGACCATCAAAGTGAAGTCTAACTGTAACTGTAGTTATTGCAATTTTGTTGTTTTATCACAATACATTGGTTTATTTACATTTGAAAAACCAGAAGCCATTCATTTACGAATGTGATTGCACTTTAGTTTACATATTTAAATGTTCAGATATTAAGATTTCAACGAGGCAAAATAAAATGCTTTTTCTCTCAAATATATTGTTATAATTTGTTTCGGATGTACTGTAATTATTTTCTTTACAAAAATTAATTTGATGTTCAAAAGGTCTTTTTTCAAACTTGAGTCTTGAAAAAGAGGGGGTCGTCTTATAATCAGGGCCGTCTTATATTCGGGCCAATACGGTATATTCATATAATCTTTATACATCATTTACAAGGGTACCCTTACGGTAAAAAAAAATTGGATTAGAAATAGTAAAACAAAAAACATCAAGTTAATTACCGTATTTTCGGCACTATTAAGGCGCACCTAAATATAAGCCACACTGCCCAAATTTCGCAGGGAAGGTGTTACAGATACGCCTACATGATGTGTGTAAATTGCTTTTGAGAATGCTCTAAACATTTTAATTGAACCAGGTGTGTCCACTAGTGACCTATTTTATCCAGTCAACTAATTGGAGAACAATAGAATGTGAGATTTGCAGTAAGTAACTAGATGAGTGTCCCATGCTAACAAATTTAAGGACCTGCAATTAAGGTGCTTCTTAATGTTGGAATGACCTTGTCCACCAATTGTTGCTTGTATGACACAATATTCACTGTGTGTATAATCAGACACTAGCTAACATTTTTCTGTGCTTTCAGCATCTCTGCACTATTTATGTGTTTCTTATCAGCGTTATTGATGTCTGTGGAGTTCAGTGTGTCTTCCCCATGCTGCAGCCCTCTTTGTTGGCCGCGCCTCCCATCTCTCTCCATTCACCCATGTCATGTGATGTTGTCTTCTTCAATCAGAGTGGTGTCCTAAAGCACAATATGCTCACGCTGGGCATGCTCTGTCAGGGCGGGGGTCACGGCCAGGGGCGCAGCAGCACTTTGAACTTTAACGTTTACAATAACGCTAAGCATGAGCCACCTGCTGGCCGCTGGCTGCCACTACCTCCTCCTCCATCTGCTGCTGCTGTGAGTATCCAAGTAGGACCTGTGAGCCCATGGCACTGTACGATACAGATATATGTTCAGGCTTTAATCATTGTTGCCTTAAGGATGACCAATGTTGCATAGTATTGTTTGACAACTACTACTGGAGAAAAAATAAGCAGAAAGAAGTACCCATTTGAGCAGTGTTACCAAACACACTGAAATTGTGTTGTCTTTATTACTGTTGTGCATCTGTATTCCAATCGGTTTCTATGTGGATTCTTGAGTCTATAGTGTAAAAGAGTTAACTTTCTCTTTAGATGCTGTTGGCCCTATCACATCGTGCTATAATGTGAGCAACACACTGATGGAGCAGGATGAAAGTCACAACAGCACATTGACTAATACAACAATTTAAGGCCAAACTTTTAGTTAAATTGAAATTTTAACTTGCCCTTATAGATTTTATTCGACAACGTAAAAGATGATGAAATACTTTTTGGTGCGGACTTAACAGACATATTTTTAGACTGCTTTTTTTTGTTATTTTTCTACCGAAAAATAGATAGAAATATTATACAATTGTTGCTTCAAAAATTCTACAATGATGCTGGAGGTTTCCTCGGTCACAAAAAAATGTACTTTTCAGCACCTAAGTTTTTGTTAAACAAATAAAATAAATTCACGAGGAATTGTTTCGCATTAAAAGATTTAGATCAGTAATTATTTTTTTATTGCAGGATTTTGAGGATTAGCATCCATGCCTTATAAACTCAAACAGATCTTGCATAGTTAAATGCATGATTTTCATAACAATATAAATGGGAAAATGCGTTCATTAATCTGCATTCATAATCAGTGTTAAAGGGATGACATTTCATGGGAGAACCTTAAAGCCTACCTATGGTGGTCAGCTGAAAAAATATATACGGTTCCCAGAGCAATATTTTACAGTTTGATTATATCTGATTTAATATTTGTGTCTTGTCCTGTATTTGACAAAATCATCTCCCTGGTTAATATTCATGCACACAACTATATTTGCTATAACTAGGTCAGAAGGGCCATGAGGTGAGAGCCGAATCTGTCATTCAAAAAAATGCTGCCGGCAGTCCCGGCTCATGCAATGTATGTATGTCTCAATAACAAGCAAAAAAAAAAAAGACAAGGATAAGCACTCATTTTGCATGCCGAAATCTTTTTTTCTAAAAAGTTCTTTTGATTGTGGAAAGTATGACAATATACCAATCCGGTATATCACTCAATATCGCTGGTTGAACTTGACATCACATCCATTCCTAATTTGGTGGCACACATGAACATTAACCAGGAGGATAATTTTGGAAAATAAAAGACGAGACATAAGTATTATAACACCATATATTTATCAAACTGTACAACAGGACGGTGCGGTGGCACAAGTTGCTGAGTGGGTCATCCATTAATCAAAGGGGCTTTAATTCCAGCTCCAACTTGTGCACTTTATCGTTGTGTCCTTGTGTAGTATTGATAGTGCGAGAACAAGTAGTTAGTTGTGGTCAGAAGGGCCAATGAGGCATATTGGCAGCCTCACTTTTGTTAGTCTGCCCTTGGGCAGCTGTGGCTTACAATAGCAGCGTATCACCACCTAGTGTGGAATGAATGAATAATGCAATCTAAAGCATCTTTGACAATTGTGAAAAGTGCTATATAAATCCATTGCGCTATTATTTATGTTGCTCCAGGAACCATATACTACTTTTTTTTTTTTTTTTTTTTTTAAACTGAGACCACAGGAGGTACACTTTAAATGCAGGAATAAAGGTGAAGATTTGATCAATGTTAACAAAAATTTCCATCAACCTCCTAAGACCTGCTGTCAACATACGTGGACCTCACGTCCATGGCCTAAAATGTAATGTCCATGTACGTGGATGCCAGATTTGAGGAGGTTAATAAGACCATTTTGATTGTGAATATTAAGTTCATCTTATTATTCAGGCTCAAGGAAACAAAAAGTGCGATCACATAAGCTCAATGGGATGCTGTTATTTGTTTATGTCTCTGTGTATCTCTGTTAGAATTCAAATCTTAACAAATGATATTTTGTCTTTTTTTTCTAATCTTGTAGACCCCCTCTCAGCAGTCTGCTATGCTGGATAACGACCAAGAAGGTGTGTCAGGAAGCAATCAGTGGGTTCCATACTCACTTGGCAGGAGAGATGTCCCACCTGACAACCTCATCAAAAAGGTGAGAGCCAGCATAAATGAAAGAAAGAATAAACATCTCCCTTTGGCTAAAATCTCCTTCCTGTTTTTCCAGGGAGGCCACTCTCACAACCCTCCTCACCAATCACACAACACCATGATTGTTACTTCATCATCATCTTCCTCAGCCACAACCCCTCATCGTATGGTTGGCCAGCAGGGTTATGATGGTGGAATGATGAATAAGGGGGTGCAGTATCAGCCAGGAATGCCTTTATCAGTTGTTCCATCTGGCGGGCAATATCAAGGAAATATGCCTCAAGGTAAATATTGATATATCAAATGGGAGTCTGGTTCCGATTATTTTGAGCGTTCACACTATGAATATTCCCAGGAGAGTTGAATTGCATGTGTAGTCGCAAGAGTGCAATGGTCATTTGTTTTTTTCCATCTAGCCCTTAACACTCCTGGCCAGGTCTACTCAAGTGCTGGCCTGCCCATGGCCCTATCCTCATCTGGAAACCAACCCCAGTACAACCTGCATACCTCCCATACGTCACATCAGCCTCCACACCCTTCTAGCAACCCCCACTACCACAGCAACCAGGGAATGGCCCATAGCAACCAGGTTGTTGTGACAACTCACACCAACCCGCGGCCTCAGAGCGCTCGGTGTCTTCTCCAAACTAAAGGCCAGAAGAGCACGGATGGCTTCCAGGAACAGGTACATTTCCCTTTAACCTCATCTGTCTGTCTGAAGCAGCCACATCTGCTTCAGTTTTAAAAGGTCAGTTTTGAAGGTCAGTGGGCGAGTATATTCTGGATATTATTGGATTAGAATGAATGTTTGTTATCTCTTGGAATTTGTTACAGACTGTAATTCTCTGGCAGTAACTCCTAAACTTTAAAACCTGTTTTCTTTTTCTCAAACAGCTTAAGTTACCATTTATACAATTCAAAATGTTTGCTTTTGGTTTCTCAACAGTAACATACATTTCATTATGACAAGCTCACATTCATTTTCACACACATTTTTGGCCACGTTATTTTGAGGCCCAAATTTCTGATAGTGGCAGATTTAACTCAGTGCAACTTTGTTGCTTGCATGTAAATTCTAATTGTCTATTTCCTTTGCTTCTAGCTTTGTGTGAGAATAGAGAAGAACCCTGGTCTTGGTTTTAGTATCTCTGGTGGCATCAGCGGTCAGGGGAACCCCTTCAAACCCTCTGACATGGTACGACCCGAAGCAACTTGCCAGGCAACCATGACCTCGCCATTTGATTAAGAGTAGCAATGGAAACTAATAATCTTTAAAGCATGTTTTGCTTGTGATGCCTGTGTGTTTGTTTGGGGAACAGTTGTGGACTTTGCTTAAGTACATAGGTGCAATGTTGGCGAAAATATGGTTTACAACAGGGGTCCCTAACCTATTTTGAACCATGGACTGGTGTGATGTGGGCCTTTTTTTTAATGGACCAGCAATGCGCAGCAGAAAAATACAAGAAATATAAAATACAACAACAGGGCTAAAAACGAGTGTTAAATGCCGGGAAAATGCACCTCACTATACGCTGAATCATTGAGAGGCTTGAGCTTGTTTCGTTAAGACAAGATGGTCCCATCTAAGTGTGGTGGGAGATCGGCAAGTACGACAAATATCTTTCGTCAGAGGTATAATAAGTTCTCCATTCATGAAAGGTTTCTTGACTTTAGCAATATGGTTCGCTGCGAGGTATGATGCTCTCAGTGCATTCGCTTTTATTGATGTGGTGGCCCTATTGGTAGTCCCCGGGTTACGACGAACTCGATTTACACAATTTCGACTTTATGATGCCGGAGTCTCCCATTTTGTCTCCAGTCATTTTTTGTTTTGTTTTGTTGTAGTCACATTAACAGTCACGGTATCTTTTTTACTTTACTTTTTTAATATTGTGTGTTCTGTCCCCACGAAATGTGAAGTTTTTCAGCTTTACAGACAGGACACAAGGCAATTGTGCTTTTTGACACTTTTTACTTTCTTCACTTTTGACAATTTATAAAGCTGTTACACACATACACGTCTGTTCAAAACGACACACATTTTTTACAATAAAACAAGACACAAAACAATTCCGTAGAGTTCATACGTCCATCTACTCTGATCAATATGTAAATTTAGTAGATAAAATTAGCCTAGGTGTCCTAACAAAAGCCACTAGCTTAAATGCTATGAATGCTAACGTATTGACAATTCTCATAGCAAATCACTCACACATTACATCACAAACTGTAGCTCTAAACTTAATTACAATGTGTACGCACACATATATTAGCTGAAACAACTTAGAGCCGTATGTGGGCCAAACCAGAGCGCAGCTATCCTTTATCCATGTCAGACGTCTGAGTATTCGCTTGCCTGGCACGGCCAGACTGTTCTCCCTGTATTTTTCAAACACTGAGAGAAAAGTCTGGGAACCAGCCCATTAACGACCTCTCGAGCAGGTACAAAATCAATCGACAAATCAGATTCGTTTATTTGTGTGACGTGTTCTTAATGAGCAACGTCACTCTTGCGCGTCGGAAGTCATCTCCACAACAACACAGATGGTGAACAGGAGAGCCGAGAATACTGGACTGTCTCAGGAAATTAGAATACACAATATTCTAATTTTCTGAGACAGTCCTGTATATTGTTCTATGTAAAGGACGTCAGCCAAGGTCGGCCCCCCACATTTTAATCACGCCAAATCTGGTCCCCTTTGCAAAAAGTTTGGACACCCCTGCTTTAAATGGTGGATAAATGTACAGGACTGTCTCAGAAAATTAGAATATTGTGTATTCTAATTTTCTGAGACAGTCCAGTATGTTCCAATCCACGGTAAAATCAGTTTTAAATTACCAAAAACACATCGACACGAGTCATTGACAACGGTCTGTCTCGCGCTAGCCATGTTGAATAAACTACGCTCTCCTCGTATGTTTACTTCCGCGCACAAGTCCCTCGTCCTGCCCTCGTCGTTTTACTAACGTCACGTCTGCCTGTCGCTGATTGGTCCACTCCGCTGTCTGTTTGCTGTGGCTTGCTCTGCCCAAGAAATTGTATCCGCTGAATGGTAGCCAGACTCAATAGCTGGAACAGCGGTGAGTCTGGTGTACCAGGAAAAGTCTTCTCATCAGTCATAAAAGCCGAAACTCCAGTCAGACCCAACGGTGCCACCAGAGGCCAGTGCATCCTCCATCATTAGACAAGACACAATACTTTTGAACTTTTTGGATAGTTATTTATAGATTTAGGGGTACTTAACGAGTTAACTCTGACTTACGTGGAAATTTGGGTTACATCACCAGCGTAGGAACGGAACTTCTTCGTAACCAGGGGACTACCTGTAATTATTTCTGTCCTTCGTGCTCGTGCTATTTTCTTTCAAAAAATTCCAAAGTAATCCAGGGCAATGTTCCCTCTAAGCTCCGCACGTGTGCAATCACGCACTGCTTGCGCATTCTCAGCGCTCAAGAAAATATATGCAGCGCATAGGTTTGCAACCTTTCAGAAATAGAAATATGGGACGCCCCCTCCTCGTGCCCAAAGCTGTACAGGCAGGAAAAAAAAGAGACATCTCCAAAACTCCTAAAATGCATACAAATGTACAGTATCTATTATATATATTCCATATTGGTTCAATACGGAACGCAACATTTAATTCCCAATTACGGATTGTTCCTTCAAGGGACAGGTGGCAACGCTCGCAGAGCACAAAATGAGGGTCAACAGGAGCGTATTGTAGCGTCACTAGGACTACTGTCGGCACCGCAGTAATTTGTCAGCACAACACTCCGATTGGTGCGTTCAATACGGCAACGCGACGCTCCTATTGGTGCTTTCGATATGGCAACGCGACGCTCCCATTGGTGGTTTACAACACCACGATTATACATAGTTGTGGGGTGCATTACCTGGGTAGGTACGGAGAAAAATAAAGAGTGAAAAGTGAGCAAGAGTCCTGTGCTGGCTTACTGAAGCAACATTCCGCAGCCAATTTTTGCAAGTGTTACTGGAATAAATAATATCTAATTTTCGAACTGATATAATCTAGGTAATGAGACCAACAAATTTGGTTTCTGTACCGTTTTGCAATCTATCTTAATGAGCAACAGGTGTCCTGCCAATAATACAATTCACTTCACTTACGCTACGCAGCCCATTTAATAAGCCATGTAACATACTATGATCCAAGGCTTTGAATAGGCATGTGTGGCATACACATCTGATGTTGCTCACAGTGGTCCTCAGTGTGCTCATGGATCTTGTGTGTTTGCTCTGACACATGAAAAATTAGAGGGAACATTGATCCAGGGTGCGTAGTCTCCTATGTTTCGAAGCAGTTGTGAAGGCTTCATTGCCTCGTTTGCTAGCTTTTGGCCACATGTTATGCAGAGTAGACTTTGCGCCTGAGAGTCATCTGTTGCGGCAAACCCATATTTTAGGCATGATTCTTGGTATTGTAAAAGACGTTTTCATTTTCTTCGAGGTTGTAGACTCCTCCTCTAGTTCGTCAGGCTGCCTTTTCCCCAAAAAAGCTGTCCAAAGACGTCCGTTTTTCAGTCTTCGCAAGCGCACATAGATATAAAGAATAGATGCCACCTCCAAAGGAAAGCTATGACGACATCCTATCCAGTTTTCTTATTATATATATAGAGAGAAGACAGGCAGATTGGTACATCAACCGCCACAGTCCAAAGTTAATTCGGCCTGAATGTGTTCATTAATAAATAGCAAATGTGCCACTGACTGGTAGCGGTCCCCGACCTGGGGGTTGGAGATCTTTTGTTTACAACATAATAACAATTCACAACTTTACAGTAGACAGGTAAGTTTCAGTTGCACTTATCCAACTTTTCACAAAATGGTGTTTTAGTAAACAGACGATAGACATTATTTTACTACTTTTGTTCTACTTTTCCACATTAAATTTGCACCTGGCACGTTTACAGGCACGTGCAGCTACATTCAGTCGGACAAAGTGTGGTTGCTTGTTAAAAGTTATTTTAGGAAAGCTGTCATGTTCAGTATGTGGACAAATTTCACAGATTCTGTTGGTCTTTATTGCGAAGTTGAAAACTGACGAGACAGCCGGTGCTTGGAAAATGTTTGAAACACTTTATTTTAACACGGATGAGTAATTTTTTAACAAGCTTTTTTGCCCCTTTCAAAACTAGATCATGCATATTTGACCCATGTCTCTAACATAAATTGTACAATACTTTCCCTTATTCCCTTCCTTTTTCAGGAGCTGAACATTAGTTTTGTTGTATATATATATATTTTTTAATTAAAACATTATTGATGTTGATGTTAGCATAGGAAATATGTTGTACTATGTCAAAATGTATACATGCTTTGGCATGCGGTCGCTTTCTGTCCCATATTCATGTGACTAACGCTTCACAACTTCACCTGTAAATGAGCACATTTGTAAATTTGTGATGTACAGTGAGCTCCATATGACACTATAGAAGTAGGTTTTCATTGTGCTTGAATGGCAACTGAAATTGAAAACTCAACCTTTTCTCTTCAAATAATCACTATCAAATTTATAACAACTATTATGAGGCTCACTGTCCTAATGCCAGTGTTTTAAGTGAACTAATACTTCCTAAGCGTCCACCCTGTGCAGTGTGCATCTATACGTGTTTACTTTGTTTTTGTTTTTGAGGTGAGGCATAGCACTGTCATTATTGCGGAGTATAGTTCTTATCAACTGGCATCGCTTCCTAAATGGCCCATCTCTCAGTCGTATGTTCAACAGGTGCACGACCTGTTGAACCACGTTGAGCTGATACAGCCACATTGCCCCACATTGTGTTCAAATCATCTTTCACCAATCCGTGAAAAGATGTTGGTGTTTTTATAATCTCTGCCTTGGATTGTTTAAGAAAATATAAAACAATTTACTTTCTGCCCTCCCACTACCTTATTCTATGCCCAACAGACTCCCTATTTCACACCTATTGTTCTGTCCCCATTCTCTACTTGATGCGTCTAGTTTTTTATCTTTACCTCTTCCCTTATAAAATTTGCTTTTTCAGTAAAGTGTAAGAAATTTACTTATTTAAATGTGTATAATAATTGTATTTCAATTTCTAAGAAATATACTTGCATGCATCTCTAGAATCAGAATGAAGAGAATGCATTTTAGCTTCCCTTATACTTTTGGCAGACATGTTATTTTCTTGTGGAGGGGGTAGATATTACGATGAGAATAAGAAAGGCAAAGATTCTAAACCATCGTGTCCCTGTGTTGTCCTAACGTTGTATCATTTTGACTTATAGGGTATCTTTGTTACTAGGGTACAGCATGACGGGCCCGCTGCTTCTTCTCTGCAGCCTGGAGACAAAATACTGCAGGTAACAGCTGCTCACTCATCAACTGATGGACCAGAATCAACCATGTTTCCGTTTCCTCTCATACCCAGCCCCAAACCTCCCCAAATACTTTCCTTTCCCTTAAAACAAAAGACACGTCATGTTACATTTTCGTAAAACTGCCATATACTGCACACATTAAAATGGATCTAGAAACAAGCTGCTGTTAAACTATTATGCATTTTTTTCCCCGATGCAACACATAGACTACAATAAATGCAACTTAAAACGGGCTAATATTTAATTTTTTAATTTTGTAATTAATATTCATTGTATACAATGCAAAATAAGCACGATCTGCACTAACTAAATTAACATGTATATAATGTTTAACAATCTGGTTGCATACTATAAATGAGCAGACCCTAAAACTTGTACAGTACTGTACTTCCTGTGTTTAAAAATGTTTTTCTTGAATGACATTACTTAGTCCTTGTTGTAGTAAATGTATCAACATGACACATCTTGATTTTGCAATATTTGCCCACTCAGTGTGGATCTGACCTGGCCAATCAAAAGTATTACGGTATTTCTTCTGATAAGTCATGTGCTGAAATAGGTCTCAAAATAATAAGTAACCCATACTGAAATGACGATAGCATGAACTGTGAAAGCAGTAAAACATGTAACTTTTGGGGCAAGGGCTTTGCTCTCAACATTGGTAGGGATGATATAACAGCATAACCTGCATGTACACTTTTTGCTGGGGACGGGACTTCAATAAGACCAGAGTATTGAAGGGGAGTCAGGGCTACTTTTCTCACGAATGTGATCCTAATTAATTGATAGGCTAAATGATAAATGCAAAATAAATCTCTAATGACTAGTACTAACTTTCATGTGTATCGGTTCAGGTGATACAACGTTTGATTCAAACCTTTGCTTTCAAAAACTACTTCAGAAATATTTTAAAGTGCAAGTCCCTTTATGAAAAAAAAAAGAAAAGGAGGCAACTTCTGGAGGACTGGAACCAAAGTACTCTCATGAAATTCGGATGTGTGATTTCATTTCAGAGATTTTTTTTTTTCACATCAGTTCATGTTTATGTCAGTATCCCCCTGAAGTGGAACCATTCTTGGATAGCTCGCCGTTTTTTTTTTTTTTTTTTTAATGAAAGGGATTTGCACTCTGAAGCCACCACGTTGCATTACCACAATGCACATAATGCAAACAATGATCCAAATGAGGGACGGCTACCTTTGCTTCATTGTTCCTTGTGGAGACTGTTCTGACCATAGTAGTTTTGCAGGTTAGCAAGTTCACACAATTGAATTTTATGCTGTAACTCTGATGCAGGTTGGACTTTCAGTAGCAAAATAGGTGGTGTTTCCCCCACCTCCACAACATTGAAGTCTTTTTACATCACTTACAGTGGCTGCTGCTGGCCACCCCCAAATCTTCCTCTTCGGAGGCGGCATGTTGTTGACCTGAATGTGTTGGTGCTGTGTGAGGGGTGCCTGTGTGTCTGTGTGGTGGGTGGGACAAGTCATCAGCCAATCAAACGTGTGTGCGAGGGGAAAAAATGGACCAGCACAATTAGCAAGTGAAAACGGATAAATGTTAGTCTGAACATAATGAAAATAATTCACTTAATAATAGTAGGATCTATTCTATTCTTACAGCATATAGGAAGACAGTCTAAATTACCTATATAAGTGAACTCTTTATATAATGCACATAAAGTTGCTTAAACGTTGGTGGGGACAGTCTGAACAGCCTGAACATTTGGTAGTATTATATCCCTACAGTCCCTATGCAAACCTATGTCCTTGCTGTGGGTTAAAGATTCATGATAGCAACAATCCACATTCAAACAAGTAAAGAGAATTAGTGATACATTCCAGAATCCCATTATATTGACAGATTATGAAAAAAAAAAAAAAACAACATCAAGGAAGAGTTTACAAATGCAAATATTGCAAACGGGTCACAAACTAGAGAATAGAGAAAAATACAACAAACAGAAGTAAATATAGCTACCCCTGTTTCATTTCCTTCCTTCCTGCCTTCCTTCCTTCCTTCCTTCCTTCCTTAATTTCTCCCTCCTTCCCTCCACAATTGTTGAATTCATCTCGAATGTCTTTTTTTTGTCTTTACCCCTTCTCTTTCAACAGCATGTGTGTAGATCCTCCACTTTTCTCTTTTTTCCCAACAGTGATGTTTACTGAGCTAATGATGGCAGTGACCCTCCATCCTTCCACAAACACTCAAATAGACATAAGGAAAACTGCAATTTACATATCTATCCATGCATGCGCACACACATGCTGCTTACTGTGCTGCGTGTTTGCCTTGCAGGCTAATGGACATAATTTTTTACACATGGAACATGAGACAGCCGTCTCTCTGCTGAAGAGTTTCCAAAGGACGGTGGACTTGGTGGTTCTGAGGGACAGCAGCACTCCCTAAAAATACCTTAAAACAAATAAACACACTATCACTCCTGTGCTCATCACCATCTCCAACCACCCCACCTACCCTCTCCTGAAGGCTGGTGGAACTGGGGAAAAAAAAGTCGCCTTTAAAAAAAAAATTTTCAAGAGATTGCTGACATTTTTTTGCCTATTGCTGGACTATAGGCAAGTACATGTGCCATATTGTAAAAGCATATCGGCTATATGTCTCGAGATGCGGGGACCTGGTTTTACCCTGAAAGAATATTGGATAATCCTCGAGTTACCACAGGGCTGCTTCAATTTGGATTTTGTGTTCGGGTTAATAATTAGGCATTTAAATGGTCAGTCTGTTTTGTTGGTCGGTAAATAGAGATGAACTGTAAACTTAGTTTTGAAATTTTGAACCATTTCTTGGTTGCCATTTTGACATTTTAATTGTTTGTAAACACATGCACCCAATATGTCCTTCTGTTTCCTGTACATTAAGTTCTAATCTGATTTATCACTCATTATTGATTCTGTACTGCTGTTGCCTGTTCTAGACTTCAGCTCCTAGTGTACAAAAACTAACTTTGTAAAAGAAAAAAATCTGCCTTGTGTATATACATTGAGCTGCATCTTTCTGGAGAATCCCCGCGAAGCCTAAAGTCATTTTTATCCTATTGTTTTCAAGCCACAAAATTGGCTATCCTATGTCTTTGGGTGTATAATGATCATTTTCTTGACAACAAGGTTGTGTTTTCCCATTCAAGCTCAATTACTACAACTTTTTTTCTGTTATCTCAACTACCTGCTGTGCTAGAAGAAAGCTAAAGCAATATTGATATTTTTGAGCCGCTGTCCATTGAGCTTTCCAGCAGAATTCAACTTATCCTGCAGTGCCATCTAATGAACAACTCATGCTAATGTTTACACATGAAACAATGCATAAAGTATATGCAACGCTGCATTCACACAATGTGTCAAACCCTATCACTTTCGGGATCCAGATGCACCTTTAAAATAAGCTACACTCATAAACAGCTTCTCATTAGTCATGTTTTGTGTCGCACTTTGAAAATTCGGCGTGATTTCTACTATGTTGTCGACATCAAATCTTTTTTTAACAAATTACTATAAACCCACAGCATGCATTCAAGTCACTATTTATTGTTAAGTGGACATGTTTGCATTGTGGCATCTCAGCTCTGTAGTTTACTGCAGAGAATTATCTTCTATATTTGGTTGAATATGAACCCTTTCATCCTCCCAAGTGATATTTACACAGGCCCAAAATACCAGAACTTACATTTTTGCGGCCCACATCTGGTCTGCCCACAGCGCCAGAGGCAACATGGCTACTGTGGGTGGGGTAACTGTTGTCTGCATGCATATTCTACAAATCCCAGGCTCTTCTCTGCTTAAAAGACCAGTGTGAATCATTTTGAATGTTTTAATAGACCTAAACAGAACATAACCAGCTTCTGATAGCTGCCCAACACTTTAACAACAATACTCATGGACAGTCTCAGACAATGACTCCCAATACACTGTGACAATGCCTGAAGACAACTGAAGTTGAGGGAAATAAATGTCAGCTGCAAGTAGATACTTCACAGCGGTCTTTTAGAAAGTAATGTATTCTCAAAACAACACACAAATGACCACACACAGGATGAAAAACGAATAATATATAGGGTCCTGAGTTTTGTCGTCTATGTACTGTATGGTACTATCTGGCAACAAGCATTCTTTACATGCCCAGTGCTCTTTGTTGAAGTATGAATTTCATCTGGTGACCATTATGTTTCAATATACCATTATGTTTCAATATAATCGCCATTTATTGGCACAAAAATGGCACAATTTAGTTATGTGGCTGTAGTGACAGCCCCCAACACCATCTAATTCTAAAAAGTCTAAAATATGAATGGCATTATGATGCAAAAAAAAAAAGTTTAATAGTTAAATTATTTTTACTACATGTTTCAGGTAATTCTTTCTAAATATATTGCTATACATTAGCATAGCTCAAAAGTTGTAATATTTTCTAATGAATCTTATAGCAATGTTATAGATGAAGGTACGCACAGTGTGACATGGAAACCTAAACAAGAACTATCCAAAAGTGTACAAACTGTATTTCTACTGTAATTGTAATTTGTGTCATACAAATATATCATATACATAAATACACACACATATATATATGTATATGGTTATAAAGTCTTTTTTTATGTGTTAAGCATACAAAAGAGCTGAGACAGTTTCACTGTATATACAATAGCTGTGAACGATCAAATTGAAAATGACTCCTACAAATTGTGAATGTACTCATGCTTTCTGCAGTATACACTTACTCGACTTGAATGCTGCTTCTGTTGTGTGACGAAAAGTACTTTGACCTCTGACGAGAGATGTTCTTAAAGTTGGACCGTTTTTAGTGACAGCTTACAGCACTATTTTCTTTCCTTCTTTATTTATTTATTTAATTATTTATTTGCAAATGCAAGTTGAAATCCTTCCACTTTTAATTGTGAATATTTATGAAGAGAATTGTAACTGCCGAAGTATATACAGTATATGTGTATGTGTATATATACATATACATACATATATATATATATATATATACGCACACACACACACAGTATATAGATATATATGTGTTTAGAATGCATTTTGCAGGTACTATCTGTACATACGATTTAAGATACAGTTTTTACAAAAAAAAAAGTATATGTATAAAATTGAAAACATGCTGTGCAGCAATTATTCTGAAGCTATTTTGGGCTTTGGAACATACATTTTTTTCAATATATAAGAGGTGTTTTGAATAATGTATTAAAGTCTCTATTGTACAAATAAAAAAATGTCACTATTGGTAATCTGGGCTCTTTACATTATGATGTTCTAAGTTTATTCCCCACCTTAAATGGTCATTTATTTGTTTCCACCCCATCTTGGAACAAAGATATATGGATGCTTAGGAATACATCCGTTCAATAGGTGAAAGCACGAACAACAAAAAGGAAATGATAAGGATTATAAGGATTTTTGTTTGGTGGGTTTAAGTTGGTAGCTTTCATCATCTCAACAGATGCTTCCTTTTCTATCTCTCCATTATTGTAGCAGCCTTCATCTTTCTGTATTCATCCATGACATCTATTGATCCTCAGCTTAGCTTTGTATCACAAGGCACAACGTCTGGGTCCTCGTGTTATTGCCTTGTAAAATCACTTGTCATACTCAGCTGGTATTATTAATTTTATATTATAACTGAAGTTCTTCTGCAGGAGCATCAATATCCAAAGATTACAGAATATTATGTTATAATTGACAATATAACTTGGAGCAAGTTATATCCTAAAATGTTTACAAAGTCTCTATATTATAAATAACATAACAATTTAAATGTACTCTATCTTGACAGACTTCATCCATATGAAATTGCATACCATAAAATCATACCAGACAGAATAATATCTCATCGCCACAATCTGTTAAGAAACACTGATCAAACTCCAACCTCTGTTTGAACTGTCAAATTTTGCTTTTGGAAATATTAAGCATAATTTGTATCAAGGTCTGAATCAGTTCTTCACAAATAGTGTGGGGGTAGGGGGGCTTGAGGTGGGGGAACATGAGATTACACCCTATATATTAATTCATTCCTCTTCCAGACCGCATATCCTCACAAGAATTGGGGGGGGGGGGGGGGGGTGTTAGGGCCTATCCCTGCTTCCTATGGGCATGAGGTGGGGTACACCTTGAACAGTGAATTGCAGGGCACACACTCACAATCACAGCTCCAGAGAATATTGAGTATTCGGTTAACCTACCATTCTTTACCTGTTCTTGTGATGTGGGACGAAACCGGCGTATCTAGAGAAAACCCACGAAGCTATGGGGGAACATATACACTCCACAGAGGAAGACCTGAGTCAAGGATAGAACCCTTGACCTCAGAACTGTGAGGCATTGTGCTGACCAGTCATTCACTGAGCTGCAAAAAATTGCATACCTGTCAAGTTGTACGTTTTCGGCGTAATTTGTACAAGTGAGCACTGATTTTTAAAAGTGTACGCTGTATGTTCAAAATCTGTACGTTTTTCGTGCATTTTTTTTTTTTTCTCCGTTCTGATGTTGTCACCATTTTGGCAACGAGACAATGTGCATTACTATGCATTACTACGTTGGTTGAATGACACGCGAGAAGTCAGAGACACGGAGAGAGAAGAGCGGGAGTGGAAAGGAGGAAAGTGTTGTGACACTGTTGCAAACGCGATGCTAGGCTAGGTGGCTCCAATATTTCCTGACTGTTGCCGACAGCCTACACTCTACGCGCACTTGATGCTGAACTAGATATCACATGCACATAGCATTAGATACGAAATGACAGACTCGGCGGCGTTAGTAAACAGCCGCCATTCTTAAAGCAGTAGACTTCTCAGAAAGGCTCTGTTGTAGTGAACCTTCCCATCGAACCTAAGTAACTTTTTATCTAAAATACTCCTAAATCGGCAAAATCTTGACTTGAATCTGTCTTTAAATGATGAAACAGTTTTAAAACTTTCACATGTCGAAAGTAGACAGAAGGGAACTACTGCGAAAACGGGAGCAATTTTAACAACTTTAATGGTTGATTCACAACATTAAATGACTTCCAAATATAGCAAAGGTTACTATGTTTTTTGTTTTTTTTGTTTTTGTTTGAGAAAATGACAAAAAAACATGAAAGGTAACACCAGTTACTTTGCCATGTAACTAATTACTCTTACATTCAGGTAACTGAGTTACTAACTCAATTACTTTTTGGGAGAAGTAATTTGTAAATGTAATTGATTACTTTTTAAAAGTAAGATTAACAACACTGGTCATAAAGATGCAGTCTGCAGAATGAAAAGTGACAAAAGCGGAGATTTTATTTTGCCAATTTGTTGCCGAACACAATTTGCCTATCGCTGATCACTTCTCAGAATTAGCTAAAGACATTTTCTCTGACTCAAAGATTGCATTGATAAGTAAATTTCATCAATTGACCTTTTCAATTTATAATTGGACACACTAACGAACTACCTTCAAGTCAAACTGAATTGCGAGCTGAAGTGCCATGAGGTGCAGCCATCAAAAGACATGATAGAAATTGCCAAAAGTGCTACATACACTTATAACAAAAGTCACTGTTAAATTTTAGTAATCATGACGTAGCTGAAGATATTGGTTGTTCTTTGACTGCACCACGTTATATGTGACAATATTACCAATAAATTAATATTATTTTAAAATTGAGTTTTATTTTTGTTTCAAATTGCACGCTATATAAAACGTAAGATTAGGCACCAATTTGTAAGGGCATACGTCACCATTTGTGAGATTGCCAACGGCCTCAGGTTAACAGGTATGCAATTGCCGTATTAAAAAAATTAGACCAAAACACTCTCTTTATTGGAAAAAAGGTGTGTGTGTGTGTGTGTGTGTGTGTGTGTGTGTGTGTGTGTGTGTGTGTGTGTGTGTGTGTGTGTGTGTGTGTGTGTGTGTGTGTGTGTGTGTGATATCATGATATGTGCATAACACAGATTATTAAATGTCAGCTACAGTAGGTGTTGTAATGTAAAGTCTTGTTTTGAGTGCTGTTCTGGAGACTGGAATAAGCATGAAACAAAACACAGACAAACTGAATTTAACTAATCTCTAATGTGGTGTGCAAGCGTCTCGTGAGGATTTTTAGTTCCACTCTTGAGCAATTTTATTTTTCTAAAAACATGGACCGATGGGCAGTAAAATCAGGAATGTGTTAGATACTAGTATAACATCAATTCCAATGAATGCAAAACTTATGGTCAATTTATTTTTTTACTAAACTGTTGTTCTGCATAATTATACTGCACCCTCTGGTCTTTTACTGACATTCTTTTGTGGAGTCCAACAATCAACAATGGGCACGCGCGCGCACAAACACGTTGGTAAATGTAGTGTCCTTTGTTCCTTGTCTTTGACTTGCTTGTAGGGACAAAATGTTACTTTTGTGCCCTGACAAAACCCATTTAAACCACCCTGCATATATTTCTTCTCACACTGACCGTGTAAACCCCCAAATCCCACAGAAGCAGTCAATATATGAGTGTGACCTGATCAATAACAATGCCAGAGCCTGTGCCCATGACCTGCATTCAGCTGCTTTGTGAGAGCACGCGTGCACGGGTTTGTGTCTTTGTATTAGTCTGTTGGTTTCCTGCGGTCACTCTACTGCACGACCAGACATAGACATGATAGCCTATATCCTTTACAACCCAATAGACTAATGAGTGACCTACAGTGACTCGTAGTGCATTATCTGTCTGCAGTAGCACGTACGTATGCCTGTGACCAAGAAGGACGTACATAGGCATATCACGTCATAATTAAAATGTCCGCTGTATTGTATGCATTCTTTGCATCAACAATATAGATTTACTGCCGTGTTTGGCACGATAAATGGAAACAAAAAAGTTCAGAATAGCACAATTTTGAATGGCGAAGAAAGGTTTTCACCAGACTTCCACTTAATACATTTTCTTCAGTGAAACTGGGAAGTCAGGGGTTTATTACACCAAGCAATTTAAATAAACTCTGAATCTAACTTTGGACTCTGAGTTGAAGTTCTGTGAGATAGAAAACTGCATTCCCAGTTAAACATGAGCTACCAATAGTTTCACCTGGATTTGTGGAGCCTAAATATAAAAAGCTATCAATAATGGAACCAAGATTCAGTGATTCATGGCAACAAATGGCAGTGTATATCACTCAAAATGAATAGATAGGAAATGCTAGACGACAATAAAATTACCAATGACTTCCTGAGGCCACAGCCCAATATCGTTAACAGAATATGATATGAAAGTAACCTAACTGATTTAATTCACCTGCAATTTGGTAGAGCACCTCCTTGAAGGTTCATAAAAAGGGGAGATCACAAAGGCTGCTTAAAGCCGTTTCATGCGTAACATATCTGATATGATTAAAACAAACAAACAAACAAACAAAGACAACTTACAGTGGAGCAAATAAGTATTTTGTCATTATATTTTTCGTACCATGCATGCATTTTGAAACATTCTGAAAAAAACCAATGGGAGAAATTAACCGCTACGGCACTGACATCATAATTCGAAATATTTCTGTAAAATAAATGCTAACTGCCCAGTTCTTTGCTCTTTTAACAAAGAATCGAGACTGTTTTACGTCCATATCCATAGAATTCAGAGATTTACGCATTTATTCACAAGAATTTTCAAAAAGCTCTTTGTCTGTGATACCACTCGGTTAGCTTTGACGGCCACGCCAACAATGCAGGCCACCATTAATTAGCCCCGCGCCACGTGTCTCTTTGTGGTGATAAGGCGGCGCCACAGAGGCTTAAAGACTAGAAGCACATTCATCATATTTACGTAAAATAAATGCTAACTGCTGTTTTTTTTGCTTTTAACCAAGAATCCAGACTGTTTTACGTCCATATCTATAAAGAATTCAGGGATTTAAGCATTTATTCACAAGAATTTTCAACTTAAAAAGCTCTTTGTCTTTGTTTCCACTCAGTCAACTTTGACGGAGACAGACTCCCTATTAATCGGCCACGCGCCCCGTGTTCTGTCAATATATTATGAGGTCTATGAAAACATCTAAACAAAGTATCATCCATATTATAACAAGTTATGGGAACAAGTAGACATTTGGTACTTGAGCGGGGCGTGTCAGCGGAGGTTTGAGACCTGATGGCCTGGCCTTATTATCCCTCATTTTGAAACTTTATCACGCAACTATCGTTTGCATTTTTTATATTAATCCAAATTTGAGGGCTTGTTAATAACACTCTTTTCTTTGAACAAAGCAATTAATTTATTGATATTGATTTCTACTGGGATGTCCCTTAAAGGTTAGTAATATCTGAGACAATTGTTTTAGGATATTTATTTTTCTCTCATGATTTAAAAAGGTATCCTATCTTCTCAACTATGCACTGGATCAAGATAGAACTGCCTGGAAATGGATTAAAAGTTGAGTTGCAAGACAAATGTTATCTTTGGAAAGTGATGGAGGTGAACTGATACAGTTTTGGCCGCAATTGTTCACAAGTTTTCAGTTGAGTCTTTCTCTAATGACATGTAAACCACAGCCATTGTTATTTCCTAAATTTTACTTGTGCATTCAGAAGTGTTGGAATGTTAGGTATGGTTTCATTTTTACTGAATTGAACTCATTGGACAAAACAAAACAAACAGAAAAAACAACAGCACATTCTCTCACAAACTAGGGAGCTACAGTATTTCACAAAGCAGGTTTAATGAAAAGTATTAAAAAATCATCACTGGGGAAAAAAAAGTAGTCAGGTAGCTGCATTAAAGTAATTTTATCTAAAGCTAGATATTTTTATGTTGAGTGTCAGACAACATAAAAGTATCGGCCTTCACCTTTTGTAAAAAATACCATGAATGAAGAAACAGCATTACTGTGCAGGAAATTAAATATTTTTTAGGAGCTGACTATCTACCGCATATAGATGTACT
This sequence comes from Corythoichthys intestinalis, assembly GCF_030265065.1. Lineage (NCBI taxonomy): Eukaryota > Metazoa > Chordata > Actinopteri > Syngnathiformes > Syngnathidae > Corythoichthys > Corythoichthys intestinalis. The sequence goes on along the minus strand of NC_080401.1, from coordinate 12,721,199 downwards.
TGAATCTCCAGACAGTTATCTTTTTGAGCGGAAGCATTTCACGTCTCAGTCAGTCAGTTTTATAAACACAACTTATTCGCTGACATTGACAACAATAGACATCCAATATATTTGAACTGCGAGAGCTGGAAATAAGTAATCATGTTTTATCGCCACTGACAGCGGAGACGTCCAATGCAATTTGAATTGGAGAAGCTGGCAGTGAATGATTACTGCCACCCTTACCAGTCAATATGGATTGCCCGTCAATGGCTGCCAATGAGTCAATCTGTTCTTCGTAATATACCACCTACAATTATGCACTTATGTTCCATTAAATATTGTGTGTTGCACTGTGGTCCTCTGCAAACGTACAGTGGGGCAAATAAGTATTTAGTCAACCACTAATTGTGCAAGTTCTCCCACTTAAAAATATTAGAGAGGCCTGTAATTGTCAACATGGGTAAACCTCAACCATGAGAGACAGAATGTGGGGGGGAAAAAAACAGAAAATCACATTGTTTGATTTTTAAATAATTTATTTCCAAATCATGGTGGAAAATAAGTTTTTGGTCAATACCAAAAGTTCATCTCAATACTTTGTTATGTACCCTTTGTTGGCAATAACGGAGGCCAAACGTTTTCTGTAACTCTTCACAAGCTTTTGACACACTGTTGCTTGTATTTTGGCCCATTCCTCCATGCAGATCTCCTCTAGAGCAGTGATGTTTTGGGGCTGTCGTTGGGCAACACAGAATTTCAACTCCCTCCGCAGATTTCTATGGGGTTAAGATCTGGAGACTGGCTAAGCCACTCCAGGACCTTGAAATGCTTCATACGAAGCCACTCCTTTGTTGCCCTGGCTGTGTGTTTGGGATCATTGTCATGCTGAAAGACCGAGCCACGTCTCATCTTCAATGCCCTTGCTGATGGAAGGAGATTTTCACTCAAAATCTCTCGATACATGGCCCCATTCATTCTTTGCTTTACACAGATCAGTCGTCCTTGTCGCTTTGCAGAAAAACAGCCCCAAAGCATGATGTTTCCACCCCCATGCTTCACAGTGGGTATGGTGCAATTCAGTATTCTTTTTCCTCCAAACAAGAGAACCTGTGTTTCTACCAAAAAGTTCTATTTTGGTTTCATCTGACAATAACTCATTCTCCCAGTCCTCTTCTGGATCATCCAAATGCTCTCTAGCGAACCGCAGACGGGCCTGGACGTGTACTTTCTTCAGCAGGGGGACACAACTGGCAGTGCAGGATTTGAGTCCTTGGCGGCGCATTGTGTTACTGATAGTAGCCTATGTTACTGTGGTCCCAGCTCTCTGTAAGTCATTCACTAGGTCCCCCCGTGTGGTTCTGGGATTTTTGCTCACCGTTTTTGTTATCATTTTTACGCCACAGGGTGAGGAGGGAGTTGAAAGTCTGTGTTGCCCAACGACAGCGCCAAAACATCACTGCTTTAGAGGAGATCTGCATGGAGGAATGGGCCAAAATACCAGCAACAGTGTGTGAAAAGCTTGTGAAGAGTTACACAGTGGCGCCTCCAGAAATTTTTCATAGGGGTGGCCAGATGGGGCCACTTAAAATCTTGGGGTGGCCAAAACTAAAAGCCATAATTTCAGGTTTTCATTATATCATTGCAGTAAAAAGGTCAGGGGAAAACTATCAGAAAGACTTAAGGACACGGATACTGATATACTTTGGTGTATTGTGTAATATTTGATGTTACTAATGATTTAATGTGCATAGTCCATAACTGTCCAGTCAACATTTTGAGTTCCACAACAATTCTATTTTATCGTGTTATGTATATATTAGGCATAAGGTGTACATTTAACTAAGGCTGTCAAACGATTAAAATTTTTAATCGAGTTAATCACAGCTTAAAAATTAATTAATCGTAATTAATCACAATTCAAACCATCTCTAAAATATGCCATATTTTTCTGTAAATTATTGTTGGAATGGAAAGATACAGTATATACATTCAACATACTGTACATAAGTACTGTATTTGTTTATCATAACAATAAATCCACACGATGGCATTAACATTATTAACATTCTTTCTGTGAAAGGGATCCACAGATAGAAAGACTTGTCATTCTTAAAGGATAAATGTGAGTTTGTATATTGTGACTAAATATTGCCATCTAGTGTATTTGTTGAACTTTCAGTAAATGATACTGTAGCGACTTAACTGTTCAATTCAATTCAATTTATTTGTATAGCCCTGGATCACAAAAATGTTGTCTCAAAGGGCTTTGCAGAGGCAATATGATACACAATCAGAAACAGCAAACGAAGCAACAAAGATGAATAAATAAATTCAAGTCCTGGGTATCCCCCATCCTTAGACCCTCCATGTCGGCAAGGAAAAACTCCAAAAACTCCAGAGTCTTCGGGAGAAAACGAGAAACCTTAGGGAATACCACAGTCAGGAGAGATCCACTCCCAGGACGGATAGACAGGAAGCCCCAGGACCGCTAATGGGAATTAGCAGGCGAAGTTATAGTCCGTAAAAAATGCGGTGGAGTAAAGGAACAAGAAGAGGTCCATCTAGCCAGATAAGAAGGGGGTAGCAACGAGGACGTCCATCCAGCTTGGGGTCCGGACAGTCAGGAGGCTGCATCTGAAAAATAGCCCCTCCCCAGAGGGGAGGGGGGAAAGGGGACACCGGGTGACTAGGGATGAAGAGACTAGACAACTAGATATTAACATTGGGAAATAGAAATAGCTTAAGATAAGTGGTAAAGTGAGAAAAAAAGGAGATAGAACTCAGTGGTTGTACTTCCCCCAGCTTTATAGCTTCTAGTGCAGCTTAGACTAAACTTTGAGTCTACTCCAATTTCAACTAGCCTGACCATAAGCTTTGCTGAATAGGAACGTTTTTCATCTAATCTTAAATGTGCAGACTGTCTCGGCTTCTTTAATATTAGCTGGAAGCTGATTCCATAAAACAGGGGCTTGGTTGTTAAAGGCTCTAGCTCCGACAGTACTTTTAGAAACCCTGGGAACTACCAGTAGACCTGCATTCTGAGAGCGGAATGTTCTGTTGGGGTGGTATGGAACCAGAGCATCGGAGAGATAAGATGGCCCCAACCCATTAATGGTCTTAAATGTAAGAAGGAGGATTTTAAATTTAATTCTAAACTTGACTGGAAGCCAGTGAAGGGCCTGGAGCACAGGGGTGATGTGCTCTCTTCTATTGGTTCCTGTTAAAAGTCTTGCTGCTGCGTTTTGGACAAGCTGAAGACCTTTTAGGGAACTTTTAGGACAAGCTGCAAGTAGGGAGTTACAGTAATCCAACCTCAATGTAACGAACGCGTGAATTAATTTTTCTGCATCGCTTTTAGATAAAATATTTCTAATTTTGGCTATGTTGCGCAAGTGAAAGAAGGCCGTTCTGCAGGTTTGTTTAATGTGAGCTTTAAACGATAAGTCAGGGTCGAATAAAACTCCTAGGTTTTTAACTGTGGTGCTGGAGGCTACACTTACATTGTCCAGAGTGACTATCTGGGCAGCTAAAGAGTCTCTCACACTTTTCGGGCCTATTATAAGGACTTCTGTCTTTTCAGGATTAAGTAGAAGATAGTTAGTGCTCATCCAGGTATTTATATCTCGGACGCAGATGCTTAGTTTGTCCACTTGCCTGATCTGCTCAGGTTTAATTGATAAATACAGCTGTGTGTCGTCAGCGTAACAATGAAAGTTAATGCTATGTTTTCTAATGATATTACCTAGAGGAAGCATATACAGCGTAAACAAGATGGGCCCGAGGACCGATCCTTGCGGCACACCATAACTAACCCTAGAGTACGGTGATGATTGCTGGTTTACATTGACAAACTGGTACCTGTTAGATAAATATGATTTAAGCTAGCAGAGGGCTGCTCCTCTCATGCCTATGTCACATTCTAATCTCTGCAATAAGATATTATGGTCGACTGTTCTGCCCAAATGCATGATGGGAAGTGGTGCAACCATGACTGTGTGTGGTGGCTGCAAATGTTATATCTTCTCTGCGTTGGGTACACTACAGGGTATTAAGAAAAAGATCAACTCCTGTCATTCTTCCCCACGTCGCTTCCCACAATATTTATAGTTGCTGTGGGAGAGATGACAAAGCTTTTGCCAATTAAAAGCACGGCCCCAATGAATGCTTGTATCTACTCCACTCACTTGACACTGCTTCTTATCTCTGTATATAAGTAAAACGGCGCCATTGTAGGCTGTTTGCGGCAATGCGCGAATGAGTCGTACCACGAATGTGTTAATTGCGATAAATATTTTCAAGTGATGAATTAAAAAAAAATAATTAATTACCGCCCGTTAACGCGATAAATTGACAGCCCTACATTTAACAAAACAAAATAAATGCATTCATTTGGGATGAAATGCATAACTGATGCTACAACAGTCTAACGATATACTGGCAAGCCGGGTGGCCAACCAATTTATAGGGGTGGCCGTGGCCACCCCTGGCCACCCCCTGGTGGCGCCACTGGAGTTACAGAAAAAGTTTGGCCTCCGTTATTGCCAACAAATGGTACATAACAAACTATTGAGATGAACTTTTGGTATAGCCCAAATACTTATTTTCTACCATGATTTGCAAATAAATTATTTAAAAATCAAACAATGTGATTTCTGTTTTTTTTCCACATTCTTTCTATCATGGTTGAGGTTTACCCATGTTGACAATTACAGGCCTCTCTAATATTTTCAAGTGAGAGAACCTGCACAATTAGTGGTTGACTAAATACTTATTTGCCCCACTGTACATATGCAGAGGACCACAGTGCAACACACAATATTTGATGGAACATGAGTGCATAATGTACGAAGAACAGATTGACTCCTTGGCTGCCATTGATGGCCAATCCATATTGACTAGGAAGGTTGGCAGTAATCATTCACTGCCAGCTTCTCCAAGTCAAATTGCATTGGACGTCTCCCGCTGTCAGTGGCGATAAAACATGATTACTTATTTCCAGCTCTCGCAGTTCAAATATATTAGAGGTCTATTGTTGTCACTGTCAGCGAATAAGTTGTGTTTATAAAACTGACTGACTGAGACGTGAAATGCTACCGCTCAAAAAGATAACTGTCTGGAGATTCAAGTACATCTATATGTGGTAGATAGTCAGCTCCTAAAAAATATTTAATTTTCTGCACAGTAAATGCTGTTTCTTCATTCATGGTATTGTTTACAAAAGGTTAAGGCCGATATTGTTATGTTGTCTGACACTCAACATAAAAATATCTAGCTTCGGATAAAATTATTTTAATGCAGCTACCTGACTACTTTTTTTCCCCCAATGCTGATTTTTTAATGATACTTTTCATTAAACCTGCTTTGTGAAATACTGTAGATCCCTAGTTTGTGAGTGAATGTGTTGTTTTTTTCTGTTTGTTTTGTTTTGTCCAATTAGTTCAATTCAGTAAAAATGAAACCATGCCTAACATTCCAACACTTCTGAATGCACATGGTGTGTGGCATCTTGGCAAAAGTAGCGTATTTATACTCACAAATCATTCTTGTCAACCACCAAACTAAATAAATTCTTGTGGTCTGTCAGAAAAGTTTAGGAAATAACAATGGCTGTGGTTTACATGTCATTAGAGAAAGACTCAACTGAAAACTTGTGAACAATTGCGGCCAAAACTGTATCAGTTTACATCCATCACTTTCCAAAGATAACATTTGTCTTGCAACTCAACTTTTAATCCATTTCCAGGCACTTCTATCTGGATCCAGTGCATAGTTGAGAAGATAGGATACCTGTTTAAATCATGAGAGAAAAATAAATCCTAAAACAATTTTCTCAGATATAACTAACCTTTAAGGGACATCCCAGTAGAGATCAATATCAATAAATTAATTGCTTTGTTCAAAGAAAAGAGTGTTATTAACAAGCCCTCAAATTTGGATTAGTATAGAAAAATGCAAACGATAGTTGCGTGATAAAGTTTCAAAATGAGGGATAATCAGGCCAGGCCATCAGGTCTCAAACCTCCGCTGACACGCCCCGCTCAAGTACCAAATGTCTACTTGTTCCCATAACTTGTTATAATATGGATGAAATTTTGTTTAGATGTTTCCGTAGACTTCATAATATATTGACGGAACACGGGGTGCGTGGCCGATTAATAGGGAGTCTGTCTCCGTCAAAGCTGACTGAGTGGAAACAAAGACAAAGAGCTTTTTAAGTTCTTGCGAATAAATGCTTAAATCCCTGAATTCTTTATAGATATGGACGTAAAACAGTCTCGATTCTTGGTTAAAGCAAAAAAACAGGCAGTTAGCATTATTTTACGTAAATATGTCGAATGTGCTTTTAGTCTTTAAGTCACTGTGGCTCCGCCTTATCAGCACAAAGTGCTTTATACGTTGAACATTCTTGAATAAATGCGTAAATCTCTGAATTCTTTATAGATATGGGCGTAAAACAGTCTCGATTCTTTGTTAAAAGAGTAAAGAACTGGGCAGTTAGCATTTATTTTACGTAAATATTGCGAATTATGATGTCAGTGCCGTAGCGGTTCATATCTCCCATTGATTTTTTTTCACAACATTTCAAAATGCATGCATGGTACAAAATAATAATTACCTTGAATCCTCGAACAAATCACTCCTGAGACAATCCTTCCTGTTCGTATGCGGTACAGGTTTCGTACGTTTTTCACCTTAATCCGACGTTGGATCGCTGCATGTGTTTGAGACTAACTGTGACCGACTTCGACCGACTGAAGCGGAGTGTGGGACGCCCCCTACTTGAAGGCGTGGCGCAGTGTCTGGAGAATGTGTCCTGTCAATATCATTATGAAGTCTATGATGTTTCCTATGTCTACAGAACTCACCTACCATGCCAACGAGGCTTTGTGCACACGGGGATTTGTAACAGCAAAACAGCCGGCCAGCAGTGAGCAGCAGCCTGGGAAGCCTTCAGGCAAGTGGCGGTTCATGCAGCAGTTGCCGTTAGAAAATGTTTACTGTCTTCTACAATTCGCATGAAATTTAGTGGGCCTATTGCTGTATTGTAGCCGAATGTACCCATCCACAGCCTGCTGGCGCTGAAGAAAAACCTCCCAGGGATTCAGCGCTCCTGCACATGGCTGGCCGTCTGCTACGCTGCACTTTATTACCCATAGCGCAAATTACATATAAAACATATGACTGAATGGGGATGATGCTGCTGCCTCCAGAAGTAGCGCTAGAAATTCAGCGGCTCCTTGGTAGAACTGGAGCTGGCTGCTGCTGCATGAGACGCAGTTGCGTCACTTGCAGTCGGATGTTTACGTCACCTAGACAAAACCCAGATAACATAAAACATATATATGCGAGAGACTATATATTTGGGGGGTTGGGGACTAACTCTGCGGCACATTCTGATGGCAAGATAAATGAGTAAGCTAGCTGCAGCCAGGGCAGAAAGCTGCCACTGACGGCACACTTAGCATTATATAGTGGTAGGGGCGGGTCGAAAGAAAAACAAGCATGAAACAGTGGGGCAGAAATGCAAAACTGCTTCCTCACACATTTTCAGAAATAGGTATATCACAAAAGATACATTTGGCTGTGTAAAATCGCATACCTGTTGGCTGGGAGTCACCAAAATATTTGTACCCAAAAAAGAAAAAGGCAGTACATTTTTATGTAGATTCTCAAGCCATCCACAAATTTCATAGAAATCAGGATTGGGGTAATCCTGTTGACAGAGTCACAGACAAACTGCACAGAAAATTAACCTCCTTGCCAGATGCAACCAGAGTTACATCACAGATACAAGGGTAGTAAAAAAGCATTGGATACAGCAATTCTAATCCTGTCTAAACAATGCTCAATCCCATGACAATACAAGTGAACTCTTTCATAAATGGGCCGCAAGTGACTCAGCCATTTCAGCTCTTATAAATTGCACACACGTGTTAATTTTTTTTTACGCAGGTTGCGTTCCAAACACAGTATGTACAGTCATGTGAAAAAATTAGGAGACCCCATTAAATATTCAGTTGTTTATTAAGAAATGTTTATATATCAATGTCTGACCGTGTTTGAATTTATCTCGGGAAAAGAAAGTAATTTCATTGCAGGTAAACAACAAAAAATAACATTGTTTTACTCGTTAAACCAAATATATCAACAAAAAATGCATATTTTAACTGAGGAAAAAGTTAGGACACCCTACCACCTAATAGCTAGTCTTAGCTCCTTTGGCTGAATTAACTTCAGTGAGATGCTTTTTGTAGCCATCTACCAGTCTTTGACATCCATCTGAAGAAAGATTGCCCCACTCCTCAACGCAGAATACTTTCAGCTCTGAGATGTTTGAGGGGTTTCTTGCATGTACAGCCCGTTTCAAGTCACCACAGCATCTCAATAGGATTAAGATCTGGGCTTTGACTCTGTCGTTCCACTCCATCTCTTCCTTCTCAGCCCGTCTTTGGTGGATTTACTGTTATGTTTTGCGTCATTGTCATTTTGCAGGTTCCAGTTTTGCTTTAGCTTTAAATTTTTCATAGTTGATCTCACATGCTCCTCATACACGATAGAATTCATGTTGGATTCTATGATGGTGAGCTGGCCAGGTCCAGCTGCAGCAAAGCATCCCCAAACCATGACGATTTCTCCTCCATGCTTCACAGTTGGTATGAGGTTCTTTTCCTGGAATGCTGTATTGGATTTACATCAAACATGTCTTCTGTTGTGGTGTTTTTGGAGACTTCTTTTAGCATCTTGCGGTCTGCTATCAGGGTGAACCTGCTTGGACGGCCAGACCTGGGCATGTTGGCAGTTGTTTTAAATGTCTTCCACTTGTAGACTATTTTCCAGACAGTGGAATGGCTGATTTTTATATTCTTTTGAGATCTTTTGAAATCCCTTACCAGACTTAGTGTCCACAATCTTCTTTCTGAAGGCTTCAGACAGCTCCTTTGATTTTGTTAGGGCCTCTGCACCACCTTCCTGAGTGTTCAATAAACTTGGCAACTCCCCACACACGCTGCCTGTTGTCTGCGTTGGGATTCCCCCACCACTTCCACGATCCTTAACAGATCTCACCATGGTGTTTTCTCTCACTTCAAAAGTCAGGGGCAAACCAAATTAAATGTGAGGTTTAAATAAAGCAAGCCTCCTTCCAAACACTGGGTAATGATGTTCTAATCATGTGCACCTGATGTGGTACACATGTGAGTGATTTTAGACATTTTAAGTGGGATTGAATGTGGGGGTATCCCAATTCAATTTAAAATGACATTTTACAGAAAGTTATAAAAAAATCTTTTTATCCCCCCAGTTTTAATTGTTTAGTTCTATTACATGAATCTCTCAATTTTTAAAATTGACGTTAAATATCCACATGACCAAATATTGTAGAAAACACACAAGCTTAGATATGGTGTCCTAATTTTTTCACGTATATATATATATATATATATATATATATATATATATATATATATATATATGTATACCGTATATGTATGTATATTTAAATATATGCAGGGGTGAAAGTGGGCCAAAACTGTCAGGAACGCAGTTCCCGTATGAGATTCAGGGCCAGAACGCAGTTCCGGTATAAAATTCAGGGCCGGAATTTTGTTCCAGTATAAGATTCAGGGCCAAAATGCTGTTCTGGTACACAGTGTTTTGATTCCGAAAATATGACAGCAACTGTCAAAACGCTATGTAAAAAAAAAAAAAAATGCTAAGCAGCCACACATGCATTTTAGCCCCAAGAAGAAAACAATCTACCAACATCTGATGTACATACACAAGTGTTAAAAACAAGCATAATAAAGTGCTTGTGTCGTGTAATCGTTTCCACCAATATTTATCATTGATTTTATTCCACAGACTGCATGGAGGTTTCCCCAGCTTCTGCAGTTATCTGAGTCTGACGATGATGAGTCACGCCAATGTGCGAATGCATGCAGCAAAGCAAAATGCCTGGACTCAATCATCCGTTTTCTGGAACAGCAAAAAAAAAAAAAAAAAAAAAAAAAAAGCTTGTTATAATGAATGAATGAATGAATTGATGCGACAAAAAAAAAAGGGCAATGCAACATAAAATGGATCAAATCTTTAAGAGCAACGAAAGAGTTGAGGAGGTTTCTTTTCTTTATCATATTTACTTTTATTTGCTCTGATGGGGAGGTTGAGAACATCTTAGCTGTCAATGTGCACTTGGGGCTTATATTTGTTCATTTATGTTAGGCTACTTATTTATTTCCTTATGATTTAAAAAAGTCAACGTTCGCGCGATCTTCAAAATATATTCCATTTCACTCTGCATAATATAAGTCTTTTGTACTTATTTTTCTGAATGTATGTTACTTATATCTTTATCATTGAACAAAAGTAAATGTTTACATTAACTTCAATTTTAATATATATCCTATGTTCTTAAGTGTTAAAATTGAGATTTGGCATTTAGTATGTGAAGAAATGAGGGAAAATAAAAAATTACGAGAAGGAATTTGGGGTTATTGCTGTTTTTGTTAAGTTTTATTTTGCAAATTATTGAAAAAATACAATTTTGAATGAAAATCAGTTTTTGTATGTGTTATAGAAATAACTGTGCTAAAACAGTTTTTTTTGCATTTCAGTAGTTTAAGAGGTATGACCCCCCCCCCCCCCCCCGCCCCCCTCAAAAAATGAAATAAATAAATACAATTTCTGGCTCCGTGGCGACCTTCACGTCGGGGAGTTCCGGCCGGCAAGAAATTCTAGCCACTTTCACCCCTGCATATATGTGTGTGTGTATATAGTCTTTCTACCTTCCATTTCTGTGCATCATGAAGACATTAAAACGATGAAAATGAATAAATAAACAAAAAAAAAAAAAAGATAAAATATGACTAACAACTTTACCCCATGTTAATAAAAATATTTGAGGATAGATTGGGTGTGGATGCAAAGCCTATCCTTTTCTACTGTCAAGTGTCAATCTACTTTCAAGTGCCACCAAAAAGAGGTGTCATAGTTTTTGGAGCTGAGAGATAATTAGAAGTGCCGAGAGGCGTGTCTGTGTCCGTGTGTGAGCGAGCTAGAAAGAGTGAACTGTGTCCCTCTGCACCACCTTGAAACCGGTCTGACAGAGTTTCAAGTCACCTGAGAGAAGCGAAAGAGAAGCTGAACTTAGAACAGATGCGGACCATTAGTAAAACAAGTTGAATGCTCGAGCTCAAAGTCCGCCTACTCGTCGTCTGAACACTTCGCTTCGAGCTCGTTTGTGTTTCTTCTTTTCCACTTAGTCTTTTATGAAGTTTTGACTAATTTGGGCGTTGCTGAAAAGCCCGGCTACCAAGACTATACCGTGTGTCCTTGTGGTGTCCCATTTTTGGAGCGAGGCGGCAGGCAGTCCTGACTGGGACGTAAAGTGACTTTTGGAATCACACAGACAGTCATCGAGTGAACCCAGCGTCCTCGGGGACAGTCACCATGCCCGTGCGACAAAAAGGTATTTCCCCCCCTTCATTTTACTAGTTGGTACGCTGACTCGCAGAGTTGTATCGGATGCATTTGAAACCAAGTTTGTTTACCTCAAAAACTCTATGAATGTGTTAGCTGATTATGTGAAGTTCCGTTTAGTTCCGCCAGCGAAACGCTGGTCGCCAACCTTACCAAGATTTACTGCCACGCAAATTACTATGTTGATTTTTTTTCTCAATACATTTATTTATTTTGGTCACGTACACGATTTAGCTGCATAGACGGAACTGTACACGCAAAAGGAGTTTTTTTTTTTTTTTTTGTAGCGGCACCAATGACGTTTAACAGGCTTCAGACGCAGCATTTGTTGCACCTGCCTGCATGTTTTGCTTTCTGACATGTTGAAGTGCAATCCACAACTTAACGAGCACGGTTTTAGTGCTTCACCCCGGCAGCTGAGATAGATTCCAGCTCACCTGAGACTGAGACCCTCGTGAGGACATGCGGTTTCGAAAAAATGACGAACAGATAGTTGAATTATATGTATTGTTGTGTGCAGTTTGTATGGATGTATGAAGAATAAGCAACTGTTCTGATGCTTCATAGGCCACTGTGCTAGATTTGGAGAACTTAATATGCATTTTCGTTTAACAGTGGTGCCAAACTCATTTTAGTGAATGTCACTGGGGCTTGACCAGGATATGTTTGCCTTATGAGGTTACCTGTAACAAACAAAACAAAAAATAAACAAAACAAACAAACAAAGTGGCAATTCCATCGTTTTCATTTTTTGGGTTGATTGTTTTTTTATTTTATTTCAATATTTAGTGTATGTATGTATGTATGTATGTATGTATGTATGTATGTATGTATGTAATATACTGTATATATGGCGGAAAACACAGACAAGGCTGAAAAAGCAGTTTCTGCTCTTGCACCCCTCTTTCAAATAAACTGCTGTATTTTAGGCAAAAATAACTGTTGTGTTTGATAGAACAATATGTGTATATGCTGCCATAACAGATTCATGGCACAATAAGCCCCAAACTATTTTTAATTTGTCCGTTTTACCCTGGAAACCCCCGTTTACAGACGTCGCGGAACCGCTTTTGTTTCAACCTAGCCATAAAAAGAAGGTAAGTAATCATATTCATTATTCGAAATGTCTGTCATTTTAATCTTAGAATCATTAATTGATGCCCAATATTTAGTTAAAAAACAAAAAACCCCAAAACAAAACAAAAAAAAAAACCTTAAAAAAATTATTCCCTCGGACTTTAGATTTTTAATCAAATTACCTCACAATGAAAAAATTGGCATCTGTTAAAAAGTCACGGATATCTACCTCACAGCTATTGCTTAATTGTATATTTTTCGTTCCTGTCGCATTTCCCCCAATATTTTAGGTGATAAATAATCAATCAAAACAAAGAAATATTAGAAAAAACGTTTAAAAGGGTAAATATATGAAAAAGAACATCTCGACCACTCCTTGATGTCTGTGATTTCTGCATCGCGACCCATGTTATTATTATATTACCACGTTTCACCCATAAAATCCCCTAAAAATCCGGCTGTGGCCATTCACATCTGTGTCATGACGCTCGATGACACATATATATGGCGGAAAACACTCGGGTGACTTGAAGTTCCGCTCTGAGACCCCCAATTTGCAAAATTTCAAAATTGTCCTTCATGCATGTGTGATACATCATTGGAAAACTTAAAACCTCAATTTTCTGGGAGAGAAAATTTTTGAACAGGAGGGCATTTAAAAAAAAAAAAAAAAATTAAACAGCAAAACCCTATCTTGAAGTGAGAGCACGCGAGAGCAGAATTACAGACGCCATGACTTTAACGAGATTTTATCGCGTACTTACCTTGTTTCGAACCAAAAACACCATGTATCACTGAGGGTCAAGACACAGCTGTGGATGGCCACAGCTGGATTTTTTGGGGATTTTATGGGTAATATGACAAGGGTCGTGATGCAGAAATCGCAGACATCAAAGAGCGGTTGAGATGTTCTTTTTCATATATTTACCCTTTCAAACGTTTTTTTTTCTTTGTTTGGATCGAATTTTTATCATCTAATATGTTAGGGAAAATGCGACAGTAACAAAATAAAGTTAAGCCATAGTTATGAGATATCCGTGACTTTTTTTCCAGACGCCAGTTTTTTCATTGTCACATAATTTGTTTAAAAGTTTAAAATATGCGAGTGAATAATATTTGTTAAAGTCATTTTTCTAACCTAAATATTAGATGGCGATTAATGATTCTAAGCTAAAAATGATAGACATTTCGAATAATAAATACGATTACTTACCTTCTTTTTACGGCTGGGTTGAAACAAAAACGGTTGTGCGACGTCTGTAAACGGGGTTTTCCAAGGTAAAAGGAACAAATTAAAAATAGTTCGGGGGCTTCATGCGACATGAATCTGCTATGGCAGCATATAGATATAAAATACAGCAGTTTATTTTATAGAAGGCTGCAAGAGCAGAAACTGCTTTTTCAGTCTTGTCTGTGTTTTCTGCCATATATGTATATATATATATGTATATATATATATATATATATATATATATCAATTTATTGATGCCTATTTAAAACCATATTCATGAGGAATCTGACATTTTCTTAGAGTGGCACAAAAATGTAATATATATATATATATATATATATATATGTATATATATATTTACTGTACTTTTTTGTTTTTTTATACTGTAAAATCACTGTTGCCATTTTACCAGGTTTGTCAAGTTTATAGAATGTCACTTTTCAGGCCATTTTTAGCTGTTCCTTCTCTCCGCCTATCTGCAACATCCCAACTCTCAGCTGACTAGATGCAATTTGAATATAGCAGACAGACGTTGAAATAATATTGAATCAACATTCCTCTGTCAATCGTATATCGTTGAATCAATGTCGACACCCGACGTTGATTTGTCATCACTTTTGCTTTTGCACCCTCGATTAATGTTGTTCCAACTTTGAAATCCTTACAAAACCTAAACATTATTTTGATTATTAATAATATTAGAACAATGCGGAATCAATGTTATGTTTTCCTTCATTTTCAACCATGACCATATTATTGCTTTCAAATATGCCTTTATTTAGAGGTCCTGCTTTATTTACAGACAGAAGAAACCGCTAGGCTGGCAAATACGATGGAAAAATGACCTCACTGTCTTTGTGTTCAATAAATTAATTTAGACAAGGCTCGATTGTGTCATATCTAGGGATTTTAGCGCTTTAATTGGAAAAATACTTACGTTTGCCTGAACTACGTTCTAGTTATCTTACATCAAGGCTAAGTAGGTCTTCGCTTATATGCCAATCACAGAAAATGCACCGTTTCTTACAATTTTGTCACGTTGTGTCAGGCAAACCGTTTTATGTACTAGCACAACTTAGATGACAAACGCGGTTGATTCTACCGAAAGACATCATTACTGATAAAGGCTCTGAAGAAAAGCAACAGGCTTACCTTTAAATATGGCTATCCTTAAATGAGGCATTTCCAGTGGAGTTCGTTTGAGGTGATACGCTCTTCTGGCTCAACCACGAACACAACTATTTTTTGACCATAACTCCCGCTCATCCATAATTCGATGACTTTTCAATCATATTTCCTGGTCAGAGGCGTTTCCAGTGGAGTTCGTTTGAGGTGATACGCTCTTCTGGCTCAACCACGAACACAACTATTTTTTGACCATAACTCCCGCTCATCCATAATTCGATGACTTTTCAATCATATTTCCTGGTCAATCAAAAATTAGATATTTGTCAACATTATTTCATCAACTATAAAACAATGTTAAACCAACCATCGTCTGACTTATTATAGAACAATGTTGTTTCAACGTCACTGTCAAGTGTCATCGGTATTTGCAATGTTGATTCAACATTGTTTATTGCTAAAAATTTCAATGTCAACCATACTGATGATTTTGTTGGAAAATCAACGTTTATTCAACGGTGGTCTGCTATCTGGGTCATTATTTAAAGCTCAACTCTTGCTCTGATTGGCCGTCGTTGGAGTGGTTGTGTTGGGGGGGCACATTGCACTTTGGCAATGCATGTGGTGATTTTGACAAGTACTACTTCAGTGAGGAAAAAAGTGACAAAGACAGAAACTGGTCATGTGACAAAAGTATTGAACTAAACCACAGCATATGTAAATGTATAGATTTAAATACAACATTATTTATAAACTATATCAGTGGTGTCAAACCAATTCCAAAAAGGGCCAAGAGGGTCCTGGATTTCATTTCAACCAAGATTGCGCAAACAGATTAACCAATTAATTTTCTGCTGAAACAAGCAGCCCTCGACTGCAATCAACTGATTACACTTGTAGGAGATCGGATTGGTGAAAAGATCACCTATTCATTTGTTGGAGCGAAATCCAGGACCCTCTTGGCCCTTTGTGGAATTGGTTTGACACCCCTCGACTATACTAGTATGCTTGGTGTGGGCCAATTAAGAACAAGGAAGTGGCAACTTCCAGACAGCTTTTCTCAATGCTCAGCGTTCCCGATATTAGTGGGCATTAGTGTTGAGTCGGTCCCGAACGATTCGTTCTTTTTGAAGGAATTGTTTGGAGGAACGAGACAGAACTAATCACCTACTGCACAAATTTGTTCTTAAGGAAGTTGGGACTTGTGTGGGAGAGCGTTGAGTAAGCTGCAGCGTCTGACATTGCGCACGACCAATAAAACGCCAGCCTCATCACAGGCAGGGGAGGGAGCAGAAACAGGATCAGAGCGTCTGTCACTCACTTTTATGTGTGGGCAATAAGCAGGGGGCAAGACTGAGTAATGTCACTTCCTGTTCACTTACTCATTCCTGACCGAGATTGCTAAGATGATTACTTCTGCAACGTAACTTGACTTCCCAGTCACGCAGTGAATGAGTCAAGAACTGAAAGGAAAGGGCTTTGTCACATATTCTTTAATGTGGAGTCTATCATATGCTACTCAAACGCACAAAAACACCACGCAAAAATAATGAGCATGGTTTCGTATACTACTTTTCTCAACAGACTGGAGTCTACATATGATGACATACTATCAACTTTACAGTATTTTAAAACTCTTTCGCCAGGAGCTACAATAAGAGAGAGGTCAGAGACTAGCTGGGTGAAGGGGAATTCACAACAGTGAAATGTATCTCATCTGTGTACAGGAAAAATGTATTTAGTAAGATCATCATCATACTGATTTGATGTCAATTTTTTCCGAGTGTCTTATTTATTTTCTAAGTGCCAGAGTATGTCGGGTGTTGATTGGGGCATAAATTTTACAAATTAATGTGGAGTCCAGCCGTCCATCCTGTGCTACTCAAGGTCCCAAAAACTAAACGTGCACAGGCACAAGGGATTCAGCTCTATTTTCTTAAAAGACTAATGAGAGTGGAAATGTATTATTGTAAAGAGCAAATGATTCCTTGTCGTCAGCATTTGGCGATCTGAGATGAGGGGACGACAGCGGGGAGCTGACAGGATTATTTATTAATACCAGTGCAAGAATGGTTTTTCAATACGATCATCCTAATACTGATTTACAATGAAACGGTTTTATATCAAAATTTAGTATTGTTTCATTGTTTTCGTTTCAGAGCAACAAAATTGACAACTAGTTGTATACTGTACACTTTAGTTTTATTAGTTACCAAAAAATAGTGGTGAGCATAAAACAAAAATACAACAGTGCGTGAAAATACAACAGTGCGTGAAGTAATATGAAAATATTTTGAAGGAAATTTGATTTGATGTTTTTTTTAACATATTAGTTCCATTCAAGTTGATGTGGTTTGGAATACATTGTAAAATGAGGAAGCCTTATTTTTCATGCGAGTTGATTTCAATTTACACAAAAAAGTACAGCATAAACCGATGTGATTGTAATAATTGCACAGTAACCGAAATTGAGGTAGATTGAACTAATTGTGATTTTGATTTGTGCTATTATCCTACTACATTTATTTATTTATATTCTAGCAACGCCCCGATCACATATTTTTGCGAGTCCGAGTCACCTGATATTGAGATTCTACCGATACAGGATCGGATACTGAAAAAAGTTTTTCTCATCAAAAAAGTTCCCAACATGTCACAGTACAGTACCACACTTACGTACTTCCTCTTCTGCTTTTTCCAGGAGTGTTGCAGAGTATAACACATATATATTTTTGTATCTTTTGGCAATGCTATTGTATTTCTGGATTATGTTGTTACTTTTTAGCCCTTAAAAAGTAAAAAATAAATAAAATAAAAAAGAAGTATATGGACGGTATATAAATTAGACCTTAACGATATTGGGAAAAAAACTATCATTGCGATTTGTATGTGGGTTTGCAATATATTGAGATATTATATTGAAATATATTGATATTAAAACTAGAAGAATTTTCACCATATAACTTGAATAGCTCTTTTTAGGATAGGTCTGAAGGATATTGGAAAAAAATTAACATTGCGATATATATATTGCCAGGGCTCCACACTTACTTTTTGCATTGGTTGCACTGGTGCGCCTACATTTTTCAAGGTGCACCAGCACAAAATGTAGGCGTGCCCACTTTTTTGATTGCATCACCTTTGACGCCATATTTTTATCCACTCCCCATAACATTCATATAATTCATTAATTCATTCATTCATTCATCTTCTGAACCGCTTATTCTGACGGGGTTGCAGAAGTGCTGGAGTCTATCACCTAGCTAACTCCAGGCAGAAGGCGGGGTACACCCTAAACAGGTTGCTAGCCAGTCACAGGATATACTCATACCTATAGACAATTTAGAGTTTGCAATTAGCATACTATGTATGGGATGTGAATTTTTGGGATGTGGCAGTAGAAAACGCACGCAGGCATGGGTAGAACATGCAAACTCCACACAGGAAGGCAGGAGCCGGGATTGAATCCGCGATTCCATAACTGTGAGGTGAATGTGCTAACACACAATCAGAATGTGAATTATTTTAAACAATAATGATAACAATAACGCGACAGCACACTTACTTGGCTGCAAGTTTAGCATGATTAACACATTTGTGCCTTTAAACATTGAGCTAACAAAACTTTAAGTACCAAACATCAGCTGCACTGGACAGTTTGGTCGCACTGCTTAGCAGGAGGGAGAGTGTGGAGCTGTATGAGTATGACGCAGTAAAACATAAATGTTTTTTTTTTTTAAATTAGAAATTAGATCCTTTTCACCCAATTCCGATCCTCTGAATAATGGCATGATCAGCCCGATTTCCGATCACGTGATCGGATCGGGACATCCCTAATGTATTCACAATTAATTACTGCAGATTGTTTTGTATTGTTTTGTTAGGTGAGTTTACATGTGTGTTTGTTTTTCTTTTTATTCATTTTAAGCATTTTGTATTTCATATGAAAGGTGCTGTACAACAGGCGGGGGCGGAAGTGGCTTGAGCACCTCTCCCTTTACCCGTACATGCCCAAAGCATGACTGTGCTTTTTTTTTTTTTTTTTGTGCGTGTGTGTGTGCTGGCCGACTGCAGGCACGCCACCGCGTACTTTACTTGAACACCGAAAACACCCTAGAAATATTTTTTAAAAAACTGTCTTTGTGCCGCTAAGCCGGCGCATAAGCACCCCCTCCACGCTGTTCTTTTGTGACCTGGGTGTGTAGTGAGGAGTCTGAGGACATCTGGTGGTTGAAAACAAACGTTGTTACCCTATTAAACAGTGTTCGAGCAAATATTGTAGTGAAAATTCTTACACCAGGTTTATTGTGGAGATTTTTTAAAAATAATATGTAATTTTCTCTTATATAGTTTTTTAGTTTAATAATGACTATCCCCCGCCCCAAGGCTATTTCGACCCGTGTGTCTCTACTTTCTATAGGCAACCATACTTGTCCGTTCTCATCACAAAGTTATCTGGAAAGTTACACATCTTTAAGTTCTCCAATAATGAAATAATAATATAATAGTTTAGAAAAAACTGTGCTGATGGTGGCTCAGTGAACACCTATCATGGTTTGTTCTCAAATGAACAACGAGTAAGGAATTTTTGATATAGAGGTTGAAGGAAGAAAAGATGCAAAGACTGACTGAGTCACAGCCAGAAAGTGTTGATGACAGTGTTTATTTCTATTCACTGTTCCCTCCCTTCGAATTAAAGTCTGTCACAGTCACAGCCAATTATACTGTAAAGCTGGTTAAACTGGAAGTTATGTTGTTCTAAGGTGTATTAAATGTATGTTCATGTCACCCTTTTGATCTATGAGCACCTGCCCCTCCATCATTCTCTGCACGGCCCTGCTGTACAAATAAAGTTCGATGTGATTTGATCAAATTAGAAACTTAAATTAAGGCATTTGTTGAGTCACTCAATAATTTTAATAAACTGGTCCTAGGCAACTTTACAATATCGTTTTTAGTCCTATATATATGCATGGAAACACTTGGACTGACTATTCTAGATTACTGGAGCCTTAATAAAATAAATAAATAAATAAATAAAAAGTCCTGAACCTGCAGACTTTTTTTTTTCTCTGAATCATGGAAAGCTGTGTAAGTTGTGAGTATACATTTTGGTATGGAATGTGCTAAGCCATGTATTTTATAAATTAGTAGCAAAACCTCAAAATCGCATCACAAGTGGACCAGGAGCCCTTTCAATCTGGCCAGTATAGGAGTAATATCAAGTCAAACATTCTCATCCTCAGCATAAGACTCGCTGCAGCATTTTGTACTAGTTGCGGGCTTTTAATACTAGATATTGAAAGACTGTCAGGGGGGCGGGGGGGTTGGGAGGGTGGAGGATACTTTTGAATTGGGTAAGTTGAGGTTCTCAGAAAATATCCGCATGTTTAGCTCTGAAGCAATGCTATTCTTTGTTCCTTCAATGAGTATTACCTGGGAAAAATATTCTGTCTGTGTTTTATTCAGATGCTCAACGAGCCCTAGAGCTTCTCCAGCAGTACCGGGCCAAATTGGATCAGAGGCAGCAGAGCCAGATAAAACAGGGTCTTGTGGATGAAGATCACCAACTGCATCAGTCTTTGGACAGAGTCATCAATGTGTTCCAAAGCAAGCTCTTTAGTGCCCTGCTTGGTAAGTTTTTCTTTATCTTAGCAGCTCTGCAGGCCACTACCACCATAGCAGAGTTTATGCAGGTTATTAAATGGCATTAAAAGTCATTAGATTGATTTTGTAAAAATTCAGGCCTTGAAAAGCATTAAACTAAATATTCGAGGCATTAAAAAATAAGTAAACTTGACGTTTAAAGAAACTTTTTTTTTTTTTTTTTAACATTATTTTGGTTGTCCGACAATATCGGCCGATAATATCATTTTAAAATGATATCGCATGGTATCGACATCGGTTTTCGGTTTTGGCCCAATATGCATGTTGCCTTCAAAGTGAATGTAGAAGCCCTCTGCCTTTGTTCAAGGGCTGGTCACAGCTTAGCACAGTAGTTAGGCAAATTGATCATTAAATGTCTCTAAACAAAGATGCTTGGGATTTGTTATGTGAGCATACGATTTGCATTCATGGTGCAAACATTAAATGAACAATGATTGATTGAAATGTAAAGAATTATAAACTCTTCACAAAGAATTATAAACTCTTTACATACCTCATTCACTGTTCTGAAGCTGTGTGCCTTTGTTATTTTAAGCCAGGAGCACTGTGTGAGCCATACGGTATGTGATATGGCAGTTTGCACTTGCTCCAAAAAACTTATGTTTGTAAAGTCAGATTGTTTAAATAGGATGTTATATATATTAGGAGTGGGAACCTCAGGGCACCTCACGATATGATACGATTCGCGATACAAGGCTCACGATAACGATTATCTCACGATATCACGATACAGCGATTATCGAGATATTGGTCAGAAATTGGATACATGATATTCTATGATATAACTGTTGAAACGGAAAAAAAATATATATTCAAAATAGAAAAATACTGTTTAGGTCATTTTTTAAACAGTGACACCTTTTCTGTGCAACATTGCTGTAAAATATAAATCTACTGCAAATTGTCCACTTGCACATATAGTGGACATATATAGGCTACATTAATTATCATGCACATCACTTTATATATATTGGAACCTATTCAAACCATTTTTTATAGCTTATTGTATCAAAATGGCAGTAATAACAGTTTGTGTAGTAAACTAGATGGAAAGCGGTTCTCAAATAATATCAAATAAATCGGTAAATTCATGTGGGCTTGTTCGATATTCATTTTCAGCCAGTTCAGGGTCCTGGTTTATTTTATATCATTCAACACCAAATGTCATCCAAATAATACATGTAAATTAAAAATCAATTACATTGCAAAACTTTCTTACCTCATGTGATGAAAGCGAAGCAGTGAAGAAGTCCGGTGTGCACTTCGTCACCAGCTCCCAGTGAACCTTATTTTTGTTAGACAATTCTTGCATACAGCAAAGTCCTTGTTCACCCTACTTCCTTTCTTGTTGGTGTAAAATCTAAAGTGTGTCCCCATGTGTGATTTGTAGCAATATTTTCTCATTTTTTTCCTCCACCGTTCTCATGAAGCTTATATATTTTTTCAACCCACTTGAAGCTTCCTCTCTTCTTCTCTAGACGACTTGTTCGCACTTTACCTTCACCACCACTCCCGAGCGCCCCTAGTGGAACGCCAAGGAATTGCTCAACAAACATTGAGCAGTTTACAGCATCCATACTCCATTGTATGGCCATTATGTTAAATGAAAGTATCGATACTTGGCGGGAACATATCGATAACCGATCTGGTTGTCACACTCTTCATATGTACACATATATATATATATATATATATATATGTGTGTGTGTATACACACACAGTGGGGAGAACAAGTATTTGATACACCGCCAATGGGTTTTCCCATTGGCAGTGTAGTGTAGTGTATCAAATACTTGTTCTCCCCACTGTGTGTGTGTGTATATATATATATATATATATTATATTATATATATTTGATACACCGCCAATGGGTTTTCCCATTGGCAGTGTAGTGTAGTGTATCAAATACTTGTTCTCCCCACTGTATATATAATAATATAAATTTACGTGGTGAGACGAAAAATGCAAGTTACATAATCAGTCACTGATAAGTCGCTCCCAAAAGTCACAACATGAGACTCAATGTGTGGCAAATATACTGTAAATTGATTTTAGAATTCAGCTGTTTTAAAATACATCTGTATGACTAGCTACCAAGTTTTGTAAAAAAATGTCATTTTGTTGTTGTCAAGAAGCAGACTGTAACACTTAGTTCTATGTAGGATAAACTGTCGCCCATTGTCAAAAATGAAAGACGTCACAATTTTAAATGCTTCCTGTTGCTATTACTGACACACTTATCTACTTTCGTAGCTCTGTTATTAAACCAACATAGTGATTGGAGACAAGGAAAGTCAAATAAGACCGGAAATTATGGCCAGCTTGGCATTTTTAAAAAATATAAATTTACAGTACTAAATATAACCACGTAATCAGAATTTATACTGGTAATCTGATGTTATGAGGTCATCCTTACCCTTTAATCAGTATGCAAAAATTCAGTGTGGACCTGTGTTGTAAAAGTTGGCAAAAATATTCGGTTGAATAGCATTTTTTTTTTTTTTCTTTGTGCATTTGACTGTTACCTAACCATAAGCAACCACAATGAGCCATGGAGTTCTGTTTTCTCCAACAGCACTTTTGGAAGTTTTCTGACTCCATTATTCATGTGGAACCCCAATATCATTAGCATTGACGACATGTCATCAAGTTGTTCTATATGGTTTCTTTCTTTCATAATAACAAGGCCTCCCCATACTTGGCTCAGAGGTGCAGCGCTGTTTTGCTGACTCATTGTTATGACTGGATAGAAAAGGTGCAGTGTCTGGTCTGGTCTACTCTAAGTGATGGAAAATATGGGTCATTCTAGAATTGGAGGACATTTTTCACCCCCCCCTAAAAAAAAATCCACATTCGCATACAAATATTAAAACATTCATTATCTGAGTAAAAAACGTAATGTTAAAAGAATATGTTAAAAGAATATACAAAAATATGAAAGATGACTAATTAATGCTTGAAAATATTTTTAAAAAATACTCTCACCTTCTATTTACCAACAATTAAAACGAAATAGGGTTGTTGTTTTGTTTTTAAAGGTATTATGTTTCATTGCTCTCTTATACCCATGAACATTTGTTTAACCCTTTCATGCACAATTAAAATAAATAAATAAATAAATAAATGGAACCCTTACAGGGTACTCATTCAACTTACTGATCGACAGCGCTAGACACCCAATCCATTTTGACTTATTTATAGTTATACAAAATGGAAATAAGATATATAAATCCAATAATGATTAATGATTTGAATAAATATTATATTAACTAGAGGAGTGCGAAATTTCCGATTCTAAGATTATTCGCGATTCGGCCGTGCAAGATTCGAGAACGATTCACAAACATCCAAATTCCGATTAGTGAAATATGTCAAGTAAAGCAGAACTAAAACAGTCAGCGCAATCTTCGGGACACAATGAGGAACGGACCGCATTGCGTCCCGAGAGTAAACAACATTCTTGTCATTGCCCGGCTAATGACAATGCTCATCTCACGGCTCTGGCTCAACTCATGCCGCTAGATAAAAAAAACAATAATACCTGACTGCTGCCGACAGCCGCTACAAACTACGTCCATATCATGTTAGGGTAGGTCATAGATATCATATGTATACAGAACTAGATACAAAATGACAGACTCAATGGCATTAGTAGCACATGTATTGAAAACTAGACGCGAAATGACAGACTTGCCGGCGTTGGTAAACAGCCGCCATCTTAAAGCAGGAGACTTCTCTGGAAGGATCTGTTGTAGCGAAATTAATTAACTTTTTAACTAAAATACTCCTAAATCGGCAACATCTTAACTTGAAACTATCTTTAAAACAGTTTAAAAACTTTCACATGTCTAAAGTAGACAGAAGGGGAATTATGGAATAATGGGAGCAATTTTAACAACTTTAACAGTTGATTTACAACATTTAAATGAATTAAATGTAGTTTAAAGCTGCTGATACAGAATGGGGACTTGAATATTTTATTTACTGTTTTGAACTGTTAACTTGATACTGAAATAGTCGTTTATTTAAGCCTGAGAGGCTTTTTGTACAATTTTTGTAACTAATGTATGAAACATTGAAAACAGCTAATAACTTGGGGGCTTTGTGTGTGTCATCAATAATCGATTTATAATCGAATCATTGCCTCTGAATCGTAATCGAATCGTTAGGTGCCCAAAGATTCCCACCTCTAATATTAAACATTGCTAATATTCAAGTTTTTGTTTTAATTACTAAAAAGTCACTCCCTCTATAAAGGGTTAAAGGTCTTGAGTGTCAATTTATGAATAGCTGTCCACTGCAGAGACCACTATCCCTGAAAGAGTTAAAAACAAAACAAAACAAAACATACTATTTAAAAATAGTAATTATTATTCACAAAACTTGTGTCCAACAACATGCGCAAAACATGTTACCTTTCCCTTTTTTTTTTTTTTTTTCCCCATGGTGCGAGCAGAAAGCAGTAAATCACATGAGACGCTGGAATTGACGTCATCATATGCGTAGTTGTCCAAAAGAACGGTTTAGGGTGAATTTAAGTCTTCTATTTAAGGCTTCTATTTTTCATAAAGAACATTACGTGGCCTTGACTAAATGTCTTATTCTACCTCATGCAACCCTGTCATGACATTGTTATGCATATGACCAGAATAAGACAGTTAAAAAAAAAGGTTTCTTTATTTATTGACATTGGTTTGTTCTCCTGGTCAGCACTAACAGCTAGATTAGCAATCTTCTTCACTTGAGAAAAATCTAGCATTGGTATGCTGGAACCCTATTACCCTCAACCCTGTAACTGTGGTTATGCCAAATATTGGAAATATCAACTAAATCAAGTATTAAAATAATAGCAATTAAAAATTATTGATAAATACAATAGCATAAAACTTCATATGCTTTGAAGCCAAGCTGTTATCCAATTCTTGAATTAATAAATTTATTTAGTCGAGTCCCGCAGGAGTATAATTTGTGTGATTATACAATTTTAAAATACATGTTTGTTTTATTTTATTTTAAAAATTATGTTACAAAGTGGGAAGTGAAATCTATAACAGGATAAAATAAGGACAATTGAATAGTATCAACAGGGTTCCCACAGGGTTTTAAAAGTCTCATAACAGCTCTAATCTAATCCAAGATAGTTTCTTGGTAAAAGGCATGGAATTACATCTGATAAGTATTAAATGCCTGTGATCAGTTGCGTGAAATGTGTGAGAAATTTTATGAAATTCTTGAATTTACTGATTTTTTGTTTTTGTTTTTTTTTTGCGAGGTTGGTCATGGAATTTGTTATAATTAGTTGTATTGTAATTGGTCTTAAAAAATGTACTTGATGAAAATAGAAGAAAGAATGTTAGTTTTTGTTTTGGAAAGGGAAATGGACCATCAACTAATTCATTCTTGTAACTGTGTGGCATCTACTCGCCGCTAGAGGTCACCAGTGTATTTGAAGTTTGCAAAAACAATTATTTTGCAGAAATTGCTGTCTTTCACTCCAAAACCCTCCTCTAAACCGTTGAGCAGAAATTTGTGAATATCATTTTACAATTCTACTGTTAAAAAAAAAAAAAAAAATCTCTCATCAAAAATCGAGAAGTAACACCTATATTGAAAACAGAACTGATGATGAATGATCATTAAAAACTTTTTTGTACATGTTTTCAAAATGTCTAAAGGTCCAAGAAAAAAAAAAGAATTAGTGCAAAAGGGAATTTAAGTTTTCCCACATTTAGTTGTAGCCTTTTTTTCAAAATAGAGTAAATATTTTTAATTGCTATTTAGTATTATAATTCAATGTGCCTTCTGTATGCATTGTGGTTTATACAGTATTTATTTTGTTGGAGCATTACACTACTGAAGCTAAATGAGTACAGTATTTCAGAGTTACTTATAGTAGAAAACAGAACATTTACTGTATTTATATTAGTGATGCAAGATAATACATTTTTCAACCGATACCAACCGATAACCGATAATGTCAAGCTGATAATTCTATTAAAAGATTTATGTAAAATTTTAAAGTATACACAAGAGAAAATATTACTGTGTAAAAATAGACTTCATTGCTCTTTTTTTCAACATCAAATGTGAACAAGTAGTAAATTCCAACATCTAAATAAAGACAGATTGTCTGACATTGTGTAATGGTAAACTTTTGGCAAGAATTACTTAGAGTAAATATCTAAGTTGCACAAAAATGCCTTTAAAAGTAAGCCCTTCCTAACATATAACAATATACTACACTGCAAAAACCCACCTCCTTAAAACTAGTTAAATTCCTTTTTTTTTTTTCAGTGTAAACCTATTGCAAATACAGTGATACCAGTGACGTGCGGTCAGGGGAGGCAGGTGAGGCAGAGCCTCACCTGTCATCATGACAAAAAAATAATTATAGCATCAAATTTATATTAATATTCGTCCATTGCTCTTTATTTATGACTCATTTCAAACATTTTTTATAGTCAAAATCGCTGAATTTGCCTATTTCCTGTTCAAATAAAGAAATGAAACGAGAGGTGCGGCAGCAACGAGTAAAGCCTCACCTCTGATTGCGCAATCCTTAACAAACTGGGTTGATACATGGAATTGGAGCGTGCTGGTTGCCGTACATCTGCATGTCGCCATTATAATGTTTCCAGATACGTTTATTTGATCTGATTTTCCTCAGTCTGGCTAATGTCTTTAACCCTTAAAGTTTAATGTTTGTTAGCGACATATTTAGTTTTGCTGATGGGAAATAAAACCGCAGTGAAAAGACACAGGCTGCGGCAGATAGTACTCTGCCGCACTGCAAGGGGGCGTACGTGAAACTGGACTTTCCGTTAAAAGTGGACGCGGTTAACTCAACGCCGGCGTTGTCCGGAGCTAAAAGGTTTGCTTCAAACTACGGGACAGAGGATAATTCGCGCTTTTCAAACGGACTGGTACACCCGAAAAGACTGGCTATGTGGCTGTCCTTCGAAAAATCGCCTTTGCTGCTTTCCCTGCCTTTTCTTCTCAACTTGTGCCAATGTCTGGACTAACACGAGATATTGTGACATTAAAAAACTACCACGAAGCCTCAGCAAACATGAGAGCTCGACCACTCACATTCAAAGCCTGTTTGCTTTAAAAACTTTTGGAAGCTCAAGGATCGATTTGGCTTTGACGAACAGCGGAAGCTCAACGGTAGCCTCCTCAAAAGCTAAGGTAAAGAAAAGAGTTTGAAAGACCTCATTAATGCAACCTGCATCCTAGCTAAACAGGAGTTAACATTTCGTGGTAACGATGAGCTTGTAGCTCTTCTAAAAGTGGCATATATGTAGAACGATTACATGGTTTTGCTGAGAAAGATGAAAGGTAGCTAGACATTTGGACACATCCACTGTGTTTTCTGGCTTGTCAAATAGAACACAGAACGATCTAATTGAAGCAATCCTCTCCATTGAGGCGGAGAGATTTTTTTTTTTTAAGTAAAGGAAAATAAGGAGGACTTTTACTAAAAGGGCGTAGGTTTGCATAGGGACGGTAGGGACATAACACTACCAACTTTTCAGCATGCTAAAATTGTCCCCACCAACTTTTAAGCAACCTTACCTTTTTTGCATGATATAATGTTCAGTTATATAGAGAATTTAGATCTTTCAATAGTTCCATATGTTGTAAGGATAGAATTGACCCTACCATTATTAAGTGAATTATTTTCACTATGTTTATGTTTGCTAATAAAAACCAGACATTTATTCAGGAAGTTTTCAAAATGTTTCTTTAGTATTTTTTGAAAACAAAGGTTTGAATTGAACAGTGTGTCATCTAAACCAATGCACGTAAAAGTTATTATCAGTAGATAAGGATTTATTTTGCATTGATCATTTTGCCAATTAATTAATTAGGTTCATATACATTAGAAATGTGGCCCTTTGCCCCCTTCATCCAATCTGTTTGGTCTAATTAATGTCCCGTCCCCAGCAAAAAGTGTACCTACATGCAGGTTATGCTGTTATATCGTCCCTACGAATGTTGAGACAAAACCTATGCCCTTCCAAAGTAACGCCGGTTTTTGTGGTGAAGGACAGGCGCAAGACCACAAACAGTTTTCATTTCAATCTTATTTAAAAAAAAAAAAAAAAAAAAAGAGCTTGGACCAAGAAAAATACAATAGAATATTTAAAAACTAAATTTTGGCCTTAAATAAAATATTATTTTTCTTTTCACACTTTTTGTTTAGCAATCTGTAATAAATTGATTAAAGTTTCAGAATTAAAAGTTTTAAAAACAACTGAATATTTCACTAAAGGTCAGAATTGAATTCTGTGGTTTTGTACACCACTCTTTACTCTCATTTATGTTGCACTAATTATAGAATGGTGACGGCCAACACATTGAGGGTGTAGAGCAAATGCATGTTATTTTCTTACTTTTACGTATCGATAATATGTACCGTGTGTGCCTGTTTTGTGAAGAATGCTGATGAGATATGAAATAACCAGTAGCCAATTGAATAAGCTACCCTTTTTGGTTTATATATTTGGAAATCTGACACTAAAGGAGTCAGTGCCTCACCAACCATGAACCTCACCGCACGTCACTGAGTGATACCTCGGCTCACGAACGCTTAAGCTCACAAACTTTTCGCCTCAAGAACATTAAATTCGCGAACATATAGTCTCTGCTGACGAACTAGTTTTCGGCGGACGAACCAATTCACGCGGTCGAAAAGCGCCACGAGAAGCTGACGCACGCTCACGGCGTCCCAGTTCGTCCCCTCACTTTCGTTGAGTGCGGACGTGGTTTGTGTTTGATAGAGATTTTGGACCATATTGAGTGTACTTTTGCTATTATGGGACCGAAAAAGAGTTACCTACAGTCCTTATGGAAGGTGACTCGTGTTACCAATTCGCCCTCGACTGGTAATTGGCGGTGCTTTCAGCTTCCCACCGTAGTGAGAAGTGGACCGGCGAGTCACGTTGGCTCGTTGTCGTCGGTTGTCTTCGGTTCGCCCGATTTCCTCTCCAGAAAGGTGGCGGCGTGCGTACAAACACCCAGAGGCGTCGGATGGCTTTTATTAACAACCAAAAGCATGTGGTGGGCACAGCAGTGGAGTCTACGCTAACTGCGCACTTTGCCGGTAACACTCTCCTTCCAAACAGTAACTCCCTCCCTCCCTCCTCCTCCCACTCCATTCCATCAAGCCATCAACTACCATCACAAAGGTAAATAAAACGACTTTATTATACAGTACAGTTTATTTCTTTATTTATAACACAATAGCACATTTATTATACATAAAATAAGGTATATTTTTGTGTAGTTTTAAGGCTTATTTAGTAGAAAATTATGTTTTATGGGGACCTGGGAACGGATTATTCTCATTTTAATGGTTTCTTATGGGAAATAAATGTTCGGAAGACGAACTTTTCGCCTTACACACACTTTCTGGGAACCAATTATGTTCGTGAGCTGAGGTATCACTGTAAGTGAAATTATCTGCCAGCGCTTCAAGTATATTTCACTCAGATTTCTTGAAGAAAAATAGCTAGCTGAAAATAAGCTTAACAGCCTTATTTTAAGCAATAAATTATTATACTTAATCCTCAAAAAACGTATCAGAAATGTTCTCTATTCAACAATAGGTATGGTACACAACATTATTTGAAATTTTTTTTTTTTTTTTTTTAATGTACGGGCTTATTAAGAACAAATGGCAATATTTACTTCAAGTAAGTGGAATAATCTGGCACATTCATCTGTTAACTAGTCTTTAACACTCAAAACAAGATGGGGAAAATTATTTTTCTAGATTTACGAAGAATGATCTGATTAAGATGTCATGAATTTACAACGTACTGAATGCTTACTGACTGGCTGACTTCTTTGTGTGTTTTGCTGCATGTTCAAATTATCATCTAACCAGTCTGCCGTCATGATAAGCATGCTTACTTGACATCACTTGTCCAAATGTCCATTGTGAAACTGATGTGATTGGCATTTTTTTCACGAAGAAGGGTGGTCTTATAAACTGCATTATTTTTTTATCCGGGGCATGGGCTCTTGGGTCACTTCGGTAAAAAAATGCCTCTCATCCGGCATCCCCTCCCGCCTGTGCGCTTCAGTCTGTCCGGCCGCCAAATTAGCACCCGCGCCAGGCCTCTGTCTGGCCGTAGTGCTCGATGAGTTGAACTAGAGATGAGTGGCGGCGGCAGCTACGTTCGTACCGGATATCCGCCCATCCCAGCCGGCTCGCCAAGGCGTATTTGGGGCCTGGTTCTGCTCCGGATGGAGGCGCACGCCTCGCATCCTACACGCCGTGGGGGAACGCTCAAGAAACCGGAGGTCCCACCGCCAGGGAACTGGGTTCGGCCCGCCCCACCTAGGGTGAGGCGGCGGTGGCCTGCCGGACCGTCCAGAGCGGCGGGCTCTGTCGGAAGACTGCTATTTGTTGACTATCGGTCTCGTGCCGGTGTTTAGCCTTAGATGGAGTTTACCACCCACTTTGGGCTGCATTCCCAGACAACCTGACTCCGGGAAGGCTGCAGCGTCTCTCAATCGTCACAAGCCCCGTGTAGGCTGTATTGGCTGAGCGAAAATTGTGTTGGTTCGTTCCACTAAAGTGGATCTACATAACCTCTGCATTGTAATTTACATACGTTGCTAATTAGTACCAAAAAAAAAAGTTCTACTCACGGTTTCCAGTCATTTTTTAGTAATTAGTGTTTTTGTGTCGGTCTTTTTTTCCCCCGTGGCGCAGTGATATTGATACGGCGGAGTCGTATCATCAGTGTGTGAAGCCATTTTAGGTCACATGCACCAATAGGAGACGAGGATTGTTGCTATGGGTTTGGAAAACAAACAACATGGCGGCGACCGTGTCAAACTACGACACGAGCGAAGATGAACAAAAGATAAGAAAGCCGCATTCGACATTTAGTCAAAAGTCATCGAAACGATGCTATATGCATCTCTCAACTGTCCAAGGGCGAAAAAGGGCAGGAATTTGGAAAAAACGTGCAGAGCCGCGTGGTTGCGTCAGACAATGGCTTTCTCCCCAGGCTCCGTCGAAGGATATTGCTGAAAATGCGTCGACTGGGATTTTTAACGACATTCACTACAGGTAAGCCACACGCACGCCTTTGCTACAAGGTTAATTGTTATTAACCTATGCTCACAAAAATCTTATTTAAACTAGTGTTGTAACGATACCATTTTTTAGCCCAGATATCAATACCACTTTGTTATAAAATGTATGTACAGTGTATAGAAAGTGAATCCAGTAGAACTTTTTATTGCATACCTGTTATGAGTGACAATGATTAAATAAACCTTTTGGCTCAAGAACATCAAGCTGTAGTCAATAAAAGCCCTGATACTGACGTGGCAGTGATTGCTGTAAGTCTGCAGATAGATTTACAGTGTAAATTGCATTTTTTCACAGGAGGAGGCAACAGAACGAGGACTGACGTCTCTGAGGTCTCTGCAGCTCCTGCACTAGTGTGTGTTTAGCACTCATTGGCATCCATACATTCACAGGTTGTGACTCTGCTTGTGCCTTTCATGGCAAAGGGAAAAAAAAAATTCTTTTGCACGTCATAAAAAAAAGAGTACCTGACTGGGTTTGCAAAGCTGGGCAGCAGTTTTAAACTTGACCTACAAACATTTAACACGTTGTGGAAATACGTGTGCCACCTGTTTGGCCAGTTATATGCCAAAAATGATGCCAAATGCAGATCTTTCTGTATGGCCTCGTCACTCTTGCCAGAACATTCTATTCCCCCAAAAACTGATGCTCTGTACCAACATTGCAGGACAGCAAACTATCAAGCAGCAATTATGGAACGTCTGACAGGTAAAATGTGTGCCCCTTCACCCATTGGGAATGGGTGGGACATTGAGGATAGGCAGTTGGCAGTGACATGGATGACTAAAAATCCTGCCCCTGATACTGTTTTGCAAGTAGTCAACTGTAGTTGGAAGGCAACCAATTGTGACACGGGAAGATGTTCCTATATGTCTGCAAAACTTTCTTGGACTGATTTACAGTGCCTTGCAAAAGTATTCGGCCCCCTTGAATCTTGCAACCTTTCGCCACATTTCAGGCTTCAAACATAAAGATATGAAATTTAATTTTTTTGTCAAGAATCAACAACAAGTGGGACACAATCGTGAAGTGGAACAACATTTATTGGATAATTTAAACTTTTTTAACAAATAAAAAACTGAAAAGTGGGGCGTGCAATATTATTCGGCCCCTTTACTTTCAGTGCAGCAAACTTACTCCAGAAGTTCAGTGAGGATCTCTGAATGATCCAATGTTGTCCTAAATGACCGATGATGATAAATAGAATCCAAATATGTGTAATCAAGTCTCCATATAAATGCACCTGCTCTGCGATAGTCTCAGGGTTCTGTTTAAAGTGCAGAGAGCATTATGAAAACCAAGGAACACACCAGGCAGGCCCGAGATACTGTTGTGGAGAAGTTTAAAGCCGGATTTGGATACAAAAAGATTTCCCAAGCTTTAAACATCTCAAGGAGCACTGTGCAAGCCATCATATTGAAATGGAAGGAGCATCAGACCACTGCAAATCCACCAAGACCCGGCCGTCCTTCCAAACTTTCTTCTCAAACAAGGAGAAAACTGATCAGAGATGCAGCCAAGAGGCCCATGATCACTCTGGATGAACTGCAGAGATCTACAGCTGAGGTGGGAGAGTCTGTCCATAGGACAACAATCAGTCGTACACTGCACAAATCTGGCCTTTATGGAAGAGTGGCAAGAAGAAAGCCATTTCTCAAAGATATCCATAAAAAGTCTCGTTTAAAGTTTGCCACAAGCCACCTGGGAGACACACCAAACATGTGGAAGAAGGTGCTCTGGTCAGATGAAACCAAAATTGAACTTTTTGGCCACAATGCAAAACGATATGTTTGGCGTAAAAGCAACACAGCTCATCACCCTGAACACACCATCCCCACTGTCAAACATGGTGGTGGCAGCATCATGGTTTGGGCCTGCTTTTCTTCAGCAGGGACAGGGAAGATGGTTAAAATTGACGGGAAGATGGATGCAGCCAAATACAGGAACATTCTGGAAGAAAACCTGTTGGTATCTGCACAAGACCTGAGACTGGGACGGAGATTTATCTTCCAACAGGACAATGATCCAAAACATAAAGCCAAATCTACAATGGAATGGTTAAAAAATAAACATATCCAGGTGTTAGAATGGCCAAATCAAAGTCCAGACCTGAATCCGATCGAGAATCTGTGGAAAGAGCTGAAGACTGCTGTTCACAAACACTCTCCATCCAACCTCACTGAGCTCGAGCTGTTTTGCAAGGAAGAATGGGCAAGAATGTCAGTCTCTCGATGTGCAAAACTGATAGAAACATACCCCAAGCGACTTGCAGCTGTAATTGGAGCAAAAGGTGGCGCTACAAAGTATTAACGCAAGGGGGCCAAATAATATTGCACGCCCCACTTTTCAGTTTTTTATTTGTTAAAAAAGTTTAAATTATCCAATAAATTTTGTTCCACTTCACGATTGTGTCCCACTTGTTGTTGATTCTTGATAAAAATTAAAATTTTATATCTTTATGTTTGAAGCCTGAAATGTGGCGAAAGGTTGCAAGGTTCAAGGGGGCCGAATACTTTTGCAAGGCACTGTATATCGGTGCCAAGCATGCGAGAATGTTTCCAAAGAAACAGAAGACACTTGGATGGGCTGATGACTTTGATGAAAGCGATTTTGAGGAGTAATGTTGTCATGTACAGTTTTACTATTTTTTATTTCTATATATATATTTTTTAAATTTGTTTTTAAATATTTGTATGTGTATTTTTATAGTATGAGACACTTCCATGTTTAAATAAATGTTGTGTACCAACAGTACCATACTTGAATGATTCCAACCTTTTGTGTATATACAGTGTGATTAAAAAAGGCTGTGCCAAAATCATAATGCCAAGTCAAAAACAAAAAACATTAAAAAAAAAAACTCTACCTTGGACAGATGTAGGAAGTAACGATGTTCAATTTCATGTTTTCATAGTATTCAAATATGGCCATCACCAGCAGCATGGACAACATCCAAGTTGACATGAGAATTCCTCCCTCCCGCGTTGATATAGTCTGTTATTCGATCTTTCATGTCATCAATATTTGCTGGAAGTGGTGGAACATACACTTAGTGTATAACATACGTTATGTGCCATAAAGATGGATAACGAACTTTGTCTTTAACATACCAACACGTCCAGCAAGTACTGATGATGTGAAATATCGAACAACAGTCGCAATCAAGACAATAACTGCGACATGCACACGTTTGAGAGGAATTCTCATCGTGGCTTGATTTTGTCCGTGCTGCTGGGTGTGCTCACATTTGAGCACTTGTGAAACATGAAATAAAACTTGGAAGTTATCTTCAACACGTGTCCATCACTTCTTTTGTGATGTCTTTTATTTTTTAAGTATCACCTTATGATTTTGCCACATTATTTTTTGATCACCCTATAATTTTTTGTCTTATTTCATTTTTGCCATGATTCACATTTAGGAGGGTGTGGTAGCAATTCGGTTGATTTTCAGCCATTTATGATCATGGTGTGCATTTTTTATTTTATATATTTCATTGCATAGTAGGTTGTGGTATTTTTAATATATGATACATAAGCCTTTAGCTTAATTCAATATATATTTCATTGTGCTGGGTGCAAATCATTAATGTTGAAGTGTTTCCTTCAAGAAATTAGCTACATTTGCATTTGATTGCATTTCATTTGATTTCTTTTACATGAATTCACCTATGTGTATACTAAGGCACCAATACTTGTTTCAAATGTTTGGTAGATGTGTTTATGACATTTGATAAAGATTTTGTGTTGCCAGAATTAATATAACACTTAAAACAAGCAAAAACAGCAACACTAGATCTGTATTTTTGTGTATTCACATCAAGATACATTTCTGGCTGGTGACTAAGTTAGAAGGGTATTGGCTTAGAAAAAAATCCATTGAACGCATAGATCCAGCGTAGTGGAATGAAATCCATTTTCTAAGCACTTTTTCCATGGTCCCAATAAAGCCATATTTCCACAAGCTTGTCCATTCGCAGCAGATCCTGGTCAACTCTAATCTTTTAATGGACGACGGTCCCACAGAAGAAGTTGTAGCTGTCAGTGAAGGGTGTTTCAGTTCTGAAAAACACGCACACACACATAAACCATGTGTGAACTGTTTCATCCATATCATATTTACATAATCTTCCAATCCAAATTATCTAGGCTTGTCTATTCTGCCATTTTTTCCTGAATAATATTATCAAATAGGTTTTTGGAACTACAGTTAAACAAACTAAATACTATGAAAAACCTATGTTATTTGTCAATCTAAACTTTTTGCTCAAAGTTAACAATCTAACATCATAATAATGACCGCTACAGCCCAGAACTCACATTGCAAGTCTTAACTTCATATGTGATCTGACCAGAAGCCCCCCAACTCCCATAGTTATTCACAACAAAAGGCGTGTGTGTGTGGCTTACCTGGAGTCAATGTCGTTAAAAATCCCAGTCGACGCATTTTCAGCAAGATCCTTCGACGGAGCCTGGAGAGAAAGCCATTGTCTGACGTAGCCACGAAGGCTTAGCAAGTTGCATGCCGTTTCGGCCAAATTCCTGCCCTTTTTCGCCCTTGGACAGATGAGAGATGCATATAGCATCGTTTCCATGCCTTTTGACTACATTTCGAATGCGGTTTTCTTATCTTTTGTTCATCTTCGCTCGTGTCGTAGCTTGACATGCCATGTTGTTTGTTTTCCAAACCCATAGCAACAATCCTCGTCTCCTATTGGTGCACGTGGCCTAAAATGGCTTCACACACTGACGATACGACTCCGCCGTATCAATATCACTGCGCCACGGGGAAAAAAAAGACAGACACAAAAACGCTAATTACTAAAAAATGACTGGAAACCGTGAGTAGAACTTTTTTTTTGGTACTAGTTAGCAACGTATGTATATTATAATGCAGCGGTCATGTAGATCCATTTCAGTGGAATGAAATCTATTTTCTAAGCACTTTTTCCATGGTGCCAATACAGCCTAGTGGTTTAGCTTAGTTAATGTGTGTTTAGCTTTAGCATTCGCGCTAGCACCAGCCTCGTATTTGTTCCAAAAATCTTTGTGATGCAGTTTTAAATGGCTGATCAGGTTAGCGGTCTCGAATGAGGACACTTTCTTTCTGCCTTGTGGAACTTCTGCAGTGCATGTTTTGCAGATGGCGAGAGCATAATTTGTTTCACACACGGAAAAATCAACCTACGCTAGTGACAGAGCCGCCATGATATCGCCTCAGCCCTGTTGTGTAGTCCCGCCTCCTCTATGACGCCATACTCCTCAACCCCTCCTCTCTCAGGGGCTTCACAGAGAGGAGGGGTTGAGGAGGCGGCAGTGGAGAAGTGGACAATACTGCTTCGGTTGCACACATTTGGAGGCTAAATCAAGTATATAATTATTGGATTGCATTATCAGTTGAATTTTTTTTAAACTGGATTATCTGTGTGACGTCATAATTGCCATTATCGGCCGATAACTATCGGGAACCAGGGCCGGCCCAGGCCATTTGGGGGCCCTCAGCAAAATAATGCAAAGGGGCCCATATTTTTGGCCCACCATTTGTCACAGTGTACTGTGAAACCCATACATGCAATCCAACCCATACGTCCATATTTTGTATATTAATCAGATTTTCTTGCACTGCATACTTCAAACTTCTTACCCCAAATGATTGTCAGTACTTACAGTAGATAGCGCCAAACCTTTTTCTAAAAGAGGAAAGAAAGAAGTTACGGAAGAACTTATATATTTTTTAAAGCTTATAATCAAGTATCAAAACTCACAAAAGTCAAATAAAGCAAACTGTAGTAAACAAAATAGAATATAAATTAAACAATTGCCAGATTGGGGGCCCCCTAGTGGTCAGGGGCCCTAAACAGCTGCATAGTCTGCGTATAGGCTGGGCCGGCCCTGTCGGGAACCGATATTATCATGCATCTTTAATTTATATATATAAAAAAAGAAAAACAGTTAAAGTAGTTAAAAATAAGTAGTAGTAGTAAGACTAATTATTTTACCTTTCAGACCAATGACACAATTCCCACTACTTTTAGTCAAACATAGACACACACAAAATCCATAGTGGTGTGTTAAATATTCTTTCCCTACGCTCTGTTTCTGGTTGCACAATTGACATTCCTGGTGTAGAGAATAACCATGAATTCGTGTTCCTGTTTCTTTCCTCACGTAATATTAACATGCAACATACGGCCATACTAAATAATTGTCAAATCTGGTTAGTCATCTTTTAAACTTGGTTGCAATACTTTGTATTTCTTTTTGTATTGCAGACATTCAAGAGTACTATGAGCTAACTCTCCTTGCTGACAGCCAAGGTTCAACTGGATTGATAGCTGACAGAGTGGCACCCTCCTCTGACAACGTCATAGCAGATTTTAAAGCAGTGCCAGAGAACACTTCTAGTCTTCCCCTCACTCCATCTTCTGGAGGAACGTATAAGCCCACATACATATCTCCAGAATCTATGTCAATCAAGTCTCCTGCTCCTCCAATCCCACCTACAACACCCACAAAACAACCGGTTTCCCCTCCAGTGCAGCCTTGTAATCCTCAGGCACAGCCAGCCAAGGTCAAGTACCGTGCCCCTCCTCCTCCTGTCCAGGATGGGGCCTTGACCTCTACTGTCATGGAGATTTCTAAGCCTTCACCCCCCTCTGAAACTACAACTGCAGTAATGCAGAAAGGTGTGGCATCCTGCACCAACCCTCCATCAGTAACACAGAATCCGATATCAGAAAATGGTACCACTGAACCTCATGAACCCACCAACACCATTTTAGCTTCAGAATGCTCTTCAACTAACCCTGAAATAAGTCCTGCTTGTTCCACTGATCAAGTGACTGTTTCAAGCCTTGTCTTGGGCACCATCCAAGGCTTAGTGTCTAACTCCACGCCAGACAAACTCTCCCTAGGTCCTCACACCAGCCCAGCTACAAACACTGTCACAGATGCTACTATCGTCACTTCGACTCCTGCAGCCAATGAGGATAAAGGTTCAGGTGAAAACACATTAAAATCAAATTCTACAATTCCCAGCCAACTAAACCTTCCCAGCAGTCCTTCAAAGCCACAAAGCAAAGGACCCCAAAAGAGGTATTAAACAATTTGATTTAAATGCATTTACAGTTAAATGTTATTTGGGAAGTATTGTAGAAATTATAATGTCTCTGATGGTGTAGTGGCTCATTTGTCTGACTTCGGTCTGGAAAGTTTTGATTCGGTTTCTGCTCAGTGACCGTGTGAATGTGAGTACGATTGGTTGCCGTGTGATTGACCTGTGAAGGGTGTCATCTGCCTTTTGCCCAGTATCAGCTAAGATAGCCTCCAGGAATGAGATATGAGTTAAATAAATTAACATATTGATGTATACATGAACAAGTGTATTTTTTTTCTGACTGTGTTTATATTGTAACCAGCCCCGGGCCAATTAAATTCAACCACTCTCCCTTGAGCACTGGTCCAGCCAGTCCCAGAGGTACTTCAAGCCCAGGGGTCAAGGTAAGAAGTCTCTATTCTATTTTTGCTGTCAATAGGGAGGTACAGTATGAGCTTAGGTGTCACTGCGGACAATATAAATGAATAGGAGCTTAGTTGATCGAGAAATAGAAGTCTGTATCCTGTGTACTGTTTAATCTGCCTATGAGCAAGGCATCCAAACCCCATGAAGTTTAGCTCAAGTGTTGTACGAATTGTTTGGAGTTGGGAGTTTGAGTTATACTTGTGTGGCGCCTTTCCACCTTCAATGCCCTCAAAGTGTTTCACACAACATCCCCATCCACCTACTGGTGACGTAGCACCAGGAGCAACCTGGGGTTCAGTGTCGGTTTCATTTTGTACTCTCCTTAAATGCTGTTTGCTTCAATGTGTGTTGTGCTTGTATTTTACCTTACCTACTAATTTTTACAGCCTATCAAGTTGCCATTCTAGTTGTTGTTCACCTTTGAACTTTGAAGTCCTACTACTCTATTATTCGTGAACCTGTCATCTTGGAATTTGGTAGCTATGTATAATCAAGTTCGATAATGATCCATCATCTATTGATCCTCGAAGCCCATTTTTTAATTTTGTGTATGAGGGCTGATTCATTCAATGCTGTAGGTTACAAGTCAACGAGTTCATGGCATGCACACTCTACCTTCTAGCCTTCAGCCTTAAGTGTTGTAGCACACTTGTGCTTCTTTGAAAAGCGGGCTGCACAGAGAAATACCTATACAGGTAGTACGTCGTACCCAACTTACGGGATTTCAACTTTACGACGCTGGAGTCTCGTCCGCCATTTTGTCTCCATTCGTGTTTTTTTTTTTTTTTCTTTTTCTAAGTCGTTTAAAAAGTACCTTATTGTACCTCACCGTATCTTATTTTTTACTCTATTTTATTAAGATGACTGTTCTGCCCTTTGGCGAAATGTGTATTTGATTGTAATGTTGACTTTTGTTTTGTGATGCATGCTTTTCCATTGGTGCATGAAGCGTAGAGGAGCAGAGTAAGAGTCTACGCGAGTAAGAGCGCACACGCACACACGGGGAAGAATGCATTTGGTCGCACGAAGAAATCCCGCAGTCGAGTGAGAGAGGGGAAAGATTACAGCTTAGCTCGCTGTCTAGCAAGGACTGAGCTTCAATGTCTTTGCAAGGACTGTACAATGATGTGTAAAACATGTTTTTGGAAAGATGTTTTCAGATTTAGGGTGTATTTAAGGGTACGGTACTTAGAGTTAATTCAGACTTCGGGTTATGTCGCCAGTGTAGGAGCTGGGGACTACATGTATATTCATTCACGCTACCTACATTACCTATCAACACATTTAGTAATGCATCCATGAGAATTCTCTAAACTCATATTCGAAGACATTTATGTATCAGAGTAATTTCCAATTTCTGTTTTAGCTATGAGACTAATAACACAGGATACTTTATGATACTCTACAGCAGGGGTCCTCAAATACAAATCTTGAAGGTCCACAATTATTATTTTTTTTCTTAAAAGCATGGGTCCATTTATTAATGTCGGAAAATTCTGATTAAATAAAAATAAATTAACAAAACATTTTCTTGACTTTAGAATAAAAATACCAACAAAAAAAAAACCCAACATGCAAGTACAATGTGTACACTAAATAATTGACAAGCTCTGTCATCAAGGTGCAAACATAATAATTATTGACAGTAACTTTAACTGTAAAACACAGCTCAATGAGAGAAATGGCATTTGGCTGTTTACTGACATCATAGTACAGTGGTACCTCTACATACGAATTTAATTCGTTCCAGGACCTTGTTTGTAAGTCGAAATGGTTGTATGTCAAGCAGGATTTTCCCATAGGAATACATTATAATTCCATTAATTCGTTCCAAAGCCTAAAAACGTACACTAAATTCTTAATAAATACTGCTGGCACTGTTACAAATGGCAATTAAACATAGAAAAACAAATAAGTTATAAATAAATAATTCAGAATAATATAATAATAAGAAGAATAATTAATAATTATTCCTGTAAATAACGAATCGGATTCTAATATGGCGGACACTTCTTACTGTCCCTGAACGCACCGCGAAGCTGACGTCTCAGTGAGATAGGTCGGTGCGGTAGAGATAATACTTTCGTTTTCTTGAGAGCAGTCAACTGCTTAAGACAATGGGCGTTTTGTGTTGGATAAGTTCTTAAATAAATGATAAAAACGTGACGAAGCTGGCGATTTCCTTGGCAATGTTAGCACAATAATAATTGTCACCTTAACTTATAAATAGTGGCGAACGGTGGTCGGAAGAGGACCATGGAGCTATTGTTGAGCCAGTTCAGGGACGCGCACCCCAAGCTCATATTTTTCTATAACTTGCATCTTCATTTCAATGGTAAGCATCACTTTTTTCCTTGTTTCTCCAACTGTATCAACTTTTTTTGGAAACTGTGTTGATTTCTCACACAAGAAAATCCACCGTGCGTTCGTTTGCAGTGCTGTCATGTCGTCGTATTTCGAGCAACTCGTCGGATGTAGAAACAAATGGCGGCTCAAATTTTACGTCGGATGTCGAAAAGATCGTGTGTCGAAGTGATCGTATGTAGAGGTACCACTGTACTTCAGTGCGTCTTGTGGTTGATGAATCTGAGAGTGAGATTTTTTTTTTTTTTTTTGTCGTCATTTCGTCCTTTCTTTTCCTTCAAATATTGCTGCCATCACTTCAGTCATACACTCGTTTATTATTTCTCCATCAGAGAACGGCTTCATATGTTTGGCCAACATCCACGACACTCTGAGAAGGCACTTTGCTTGACTCTTGATACGCCTGCTTCGACCTGTTAATTTCTTGCTTTCTCAATTCTGATTGAGGAGGAAACTTCTCTTCAAAAGAGATGTGCTCTTTGACATAATGGCGTTTCACATTTTCACTTTTAACAGCGCAATTGTCTTTAAGCATATTAAGCACATAGGTTTGGTACTTGCAGTTGGTATTCTTCATTGACACGCCGATTTTCGTTGTCCAGTTTTCTTCTCTTGGTCAAATTTGAGCCTGACGTTTTGTTAGATTTGATCTTCCACTGGTAAACGAACAAGATTGCAAAGTACCGGGCGCGACTCGTGTTTCACACTTCTGCGGTCCCTCTACTCTAGCTAGCAGCATACAGGTTCTCTCAGCCAATCAGTGCATCCACGCACGCTCTCTCAGCCACTCAGTGCATCCATGCTGGCTCGCTCAGCCAATCAGCGCGTCGTTGTCATAGAGATGACGACAGAAGTGGGAACATGGAAGATATTTGACCAAAAATGAAACGGAATTTAGCGATAGAATAGTGGCGCATAGTGATAGATTGGCGATTCATACAAATATTATTAAAAAAAGTTTTCTTTTTTTTCCGTTTATTATTATCATTTTTAAAAGTGCTATTTGCTCTGGGTCCGCAGAGAGGTGTGCCGTGGTCCGGTCGTGGAGGACCCCTCTCTACAGGATACGTTCATGTTTTCTAGACTTGCCAGTTTATTATCCATTGAATCAGAAGCTTGAGCATTATCTTACTATTAGATATACTGATGGCTCCCGCACCCCCTTACACACATTCACTGACATTGTTGGCAATCATACAAGTAGACTGCCTTGTTTAAGCCCTACATGCATCGAGTTAATCACATTTGTCTCATTTAGGCAATGGATTAAAAACAAGGGTCAACCCAACTGAAGTCATTCCCCTAGACCGGGGCGTAACAATTATGATTGTACTTTACAATACAACAAAGCTTTGTTCAGCAGGCACAATATGTCCAGCTGCGAACGTTCTGAAGCATGCGTGCTCACCTTTTTTTTTTTTTTTCCCCCCATTCCTCTCGTCGAGAAAATTTGGTCAATTTCATTGAGTGATCAGCTGATCAATTCCATTATTTTTACATTTTGGAGGAAATGGAGTGCTTGTCTCAGATAGGTAGATCAGTCAAAATACAATTCAAAGGGAAGTCGGACAGCAGGGCAGATAAGAAATTAGGAGCAATAGAAAAACCTTCCATCTTCATTGAGAGCCAGGAAGATAAAGGCTCTCTTATCTATAATCCTCTGTCTGTTACCGGTATAATATTGAAATAATATTTTCCCTTCCTTTATCCTATTGTAAATTACATGTCATCATTTCGTTGTTGTTACTGGCCTCTCGTGCTCCAAGAGAGCACCGATCTCCTATAAGAAGCTTACTATAGGCTGATTATTGACTTTAGTGAGTTGAAGCTATTTTAGGACAGACAAAAGAGAGAGAGAGAAAAAAATGAGAGTGGTGCTCACTAAGGCCACCCCTTTTACACACCTCCTAAACCAGTGGTGCAGTCTGGTGTCATTATTGGAAAGCAAAAATCTACTGACAATGGAAGCCATTAGAGAACTTTCTAATCAGCATTAGGGTTGTTTAGCCCATCTGTAATGGGACTACTTTTTTTTTTCAAATCAAGAAATTGCTAACATACTCTCCACTGGTTGTGAAGAACTGGACTGAGTCACTAAATTTTGGGATGACCGTGCCTTGTAGGGCTGACAGCTTTTGGGCTACTACGAGTACTACATATCAAGATGGACCTTCATAACTCATC
This sequence comes from Corythoichthys intestinalis, assembly GCF_030265065.1. Lineage (NCBI taxonomy): Eukaryota > Metazoa > Chordata > Actinopteri > Syngnathiformes > Syngnathidae > Corythoichthys > Corythoichthys intestinalis. The sequence continues at coordinate 12,677,457 of NC_080401.1, read as the reverse complement.
CTCAGTCAATGTAATGTACCTTTATGTAATTTGAGTAGATAGGATAGATGATATTAGTTGGGTTCTAAATTTTTGTATACTTATTTTAATTTTACAACTAAAGAGCGCACAAATAAATAGCATTTTTAGGCAAGGCAATGAAAATATGGTTTATTACCTGTTCATACATACCGTATTTGCACATGCACATAATTTTATTTGTTCTTCTACAAAAAATATAATTTTATTCTCTAAGTAGAGTCTGCTGTGTTTGACATATTACAATACTGTAGATCAATATGGTAGGTGCAATTTCATTCTGAATTAACAGGGCACAAGATGTGTGTCAGTCGAGCAACATCCAATTCCTAATCCTCTATTGAAGAGGAGCCCAATATGTAGATTACAAGCTAATATAGTGTCTGTCTATATAGGCTTGTAGTCCTTCCTTCCTTGCAATTGGATTTACAGTATCTTTTTATTGACATACAGTTAAATAAGTCAATATTTAATAGAAGAACCAATGTCAGAACCCAAAGACTTTTATTGGAGCATATAGGATCACTTCCAAAAATATTCTGACTGCCAGAAGGGTTCGGTGTTCAAACAAAAATAAAATATATTTTTTAAATACAGTATATGGTTAATAGTATTTATATTCAATATGCAGTGATATACAGTATTATACTATATATTTTATAGTTTTGTACATATTTTTCCATTTTCATACATGTACTGTATGTGCGCATACAGTATCCATAAGTGCACTTGTATTCAATACTGTACCATATACAGTGTACTGAATGTATACATGCATACGTGTATGCAATTTAGGTAGATCATTTTGAGTTGGTTATTTGAAAAGAGGTGCCTAAGCAAAAAAAGTTTGACCACGCCTGCTATATTGTAATTGGAAATGCCAGTCGTCTTAAGGATTGCCTGATTTAGGAGAACTAGGTAATTCCAAACTATTACAGTAAACCAGGGACACACTGTAGCGTTATTTAAAGAGCATGACCAACTTCAACATGATGCTGGATTTTTCAACTCATAAATAAGCTCATTTCTGTTTAATTTTTAAAGGCAGGAACATTACCAACCTTCATAGTTTTACCCATAGTTATTTAAAAATGACCACGCAGTATATTCAAAATGTATCCAGTAGGTCTACATCTTCATTGTTGAGTTGCACCAAATCATTGGACACCAAAAAGAACTTGCCAAAATGTGACGAAAATTGTGTTTTTTCGGTTTTGATCCAAACCACTTTTCTTTAACACTGAAACAAAAGAGCTTAAACATTTTTTCTGAATTCTAAATTCATGAAGAGCTCTGCAACTGTCGGATGCTGTGCCGGCCAGCAAGCGGCCAAAGTGCTTGATTGGCTAAGCAGTGCAAATGTCTCGCTCGCTGCCAATATGTGTCTGTCTGATTGAGCAATTTATGAAAAGGCAGACATAAGTGAGAGATGCATGAGAACCTTAAAGGAAGAAGGTTGCTTGTGATAGAGGGCGTGCCCCAATAGCATCTGATGAACTCTGAGCTTGCCATCATTCCGGGAAGCATGACGAAGAAATTGGTGTTAACCGGTGGTTCAAAGTTAACTTGAACATAGCTTTACGAAGACTGGGAGGCAGTGCAGCGCGAGTTATGCCACAATTTGCGAATGGATTGTGGATGCTTGGGCTAAGGTGTCTGTTTGCACTGTTTGTTTGTGCTGTTGGCAAAGCCGGCATCATTTCAGAAGAGGGGGAGACGCACGGCAAGGAGAGTGACTCTAATAATGACGAGAGGGAAACTGCCGTGTTTGTTGGAGACCTAGCCCAGCTGTTTAATTTGGATACAGAAGATGAGGACTTTGGTGGATTTGTGGATGGATTGATTGATTGATGTGGGTACTTTGTTAAATACTTTATGAAAGTACAATTGAACTGCTTTGCTCCCGCTGCCTTAAAAAAAACAACAAAAAACAAAAACGCTAGGTGCAAGCTAGCGCGCATGGTAATGTGCATGCTAGCGTGTGTTTTTCATGCGCCCAATGGCGCGGTGTGTAAAATATAAAAATATGACCCGAAAATGAGCCTGCGCCTTTTAATACAGTGCGCCTAATGGTCATGAAAATGTGGTACCTACATATTGCAAACAAACCAAAGCCGGGGGTCACACTTCCCTTCTTACTCGACTGGCCATACTGTATACTGTAGGTGCCGTGAGGCGACACTGCTATCTATTAGGCTAGGTTCATACTACAGTTCTTAATGCACGAATCCGATTTTTTCGTGTTTTTCCGACTCGAGTCAGGCATTAACTGGACGGTCTGAACTGGACAAGTCGCATAAAAGTGAACCATTTCAAATCCGATCTGAGTCACTTTCGTATGTGGTTCAAATCTGATCTGGGCCACATTTTTTCAGAACGTGACTGGCGGTCTGAACTGTCAAGACTCCCAAATCGGAATTCATGCAGCAATTACGTCAGCAAAGAAAAAGAGGCATGGATGATGGCTTTTAAGCACGAAGCGGGCTTGACCACAGTTATAAAAAAATAAAATGAAAAAAACAATAAGCCTTACAAATTTCGATTTTCATTCTGTGCGCCGAATGAGCAATATTTCATTATTGCACGCATGGCTGAGTCGGGGCAAACTGACGCACTTGAATACAAGACTAAACGGGGATTATTAATGTCTGCTCTTTGTGTCCTCTTTTTGGAAATATGATCCATTTGGAATAACATACAGCTAGCATGTGTAATTTGATTTGATGCTTATGCGCATGCGGGTCTCTTTGCTGAGCGCATCTCGGACTGCGAATTAGTGAGCATGCGTGATACTTGAACGTTCTCAATGGACAAAGGCAGTCTAAACGGGCACGCCAAAAAAACAGATATGGCAAAAAATCTGATTTGTGCATTAAGACCTGTAGTATGAACCTAGCCTTAGTGACATCTTCCTAGTCTTCTTACTCCCAATTAAGCAACGCTGCAAAAGCCATCCTGAGAGTTAACTTTAGACTTTCGAGGGAAAACCTATTAATAAGAGGGTGAAATGTAATTATCTAAAATATATAATGCATGTGTGTAACAAACAAAGCAAACTTTGCTGAACAGTGTCTGATATGTACTGATGAAAATTAAATCCATGCTGCAATTATAATAACACGAGTATTGAAGAGCTTAAAAGGACCACAGTTGGCAGAAAATGACATCACTCGCTGTAAATCCCCATTTGGGCAAGGAAGCCCTCAAAACCCCTCATGAACAAAACTAAAATACGTTATTTACAGTTGTGTTCAAAATGATTAAAGTGTAGCAAGTCTGTTAATTTGATCTGACCTGTAATAAGAACAAAAAAAACTTATGCAACTATACTATAGTTAGGGTGAAGTAATTTTCAAAACAACTACATGTATTGCTTAGTGCCTTCCTTAACCCGCGGCCCTTTACATATTATCTTTGTATGATGTAAAACTGTAATAAAGAATTACATGAAATACGAGAATTAAAAAAAAAAAAAAAACGCCTTGAGAAGCTGTTTTATAGGAGTATAACGGATAGTTTCAATGGACATTCAGTTGACAACCAGGCGCATACACACGCTGCATAGTTATTTCTGTGCTGGCTGACCTACAAATGTTAACATGTAGTGCATGCCCGGAAGGCATATGAGGTTGCATTCTCTCTTAGTTTCTCTGTCACTTCCTTTCCTAATTAAACACATCTATTGGACTTTTTCCTCAACCTTCTGTGGTCTTTCCTTATGCTAAAATATTGTTAATATTTAACATTAACATTATTCACACAAAATGATAGTTATAAGCCACTATGCCTGTGGCAATAGCAGATGCAGTCTTTTGTGTGCGTTTTTGATGCATGTGCATGAACACAGCAGGAACCCCAGCTGCTTCATAGCTAACAAATGATCAAACCTTAAGCAGTTGTGACTGATCACATCAGAACAATAATTAACTCATTCACTCCAAGACATTTTCACCGGTGCAACCCCCTTCGCTCCCGGCCGTTTTACTGGATTTTGACTGATTTTGCAAGGCCCACAGAAAGTTTTGTTCTATTGCTATATAAACATAGAACCCACCAAAAGAAAGATTAGACTCTGTTCTTTCAGCAGGAAAAGAAGTTAGCTCATATCTTTTTCCATTCTTTAGAAATCAGCATTAGAAAATAGCTTAGTTTGAGCAATTTTCCAATTTCTGATGAAAAAACAAAGAAATTGAGCTTTTTGTAAATGCATACATTTCAAACATAACTTTGACTTTAACACAGCTATTTTTTGCTTTAGTTACATCCCAAACATCTGAATAATGTTTTCCTTTTACGAAATAACATAAATCACTAGACAAATAGCGCTTTTGATAGCAAAATAATGATTTATTTACACATAACTGAGAGATGACGCTGTTGTGGCCGCAACAGCCGGAGTAAACTTTTCCCTCATCTCCACCTGTCTCATAAAGATGGATATTTTTTTTTTTTTGTCTTTCTTTTGTGGTGACCGCTGCCTCATGGCGGAGTTCGCCTGGGGAACTTGTGTTCCTGGGGGGGGTTCCTGGTTTGGCCGTGCGCGTTTCCAGCTGAGTCGCGGGACACTGGAAGGCGCGGGGGACGCGAGCGACTGAGCACGGTGGCGCGGGCTCTGCTCGGCCAGCAGCATAGACTCGACGGCATTGTCTGCTGGACCGGTGGTCCCGGTCGTTCTGCTCGGTCTTCCAGCGCCTGGAATCCCGGGCATCCACCCGGTTGTTCTGCTCGGTTGTCCATCGCCTGGCATCCTGGACGTCCATTCGGTCGTCTTTCGCCGGCGCCCTGGCCGTTCGTTCCGGTGAATCGGGTTGCGGGTCGTACCAAATGCGCTACTGCCCTCCAGTGGCCAGTTTTATTGCTTTAAAATTGATTTTCAGCATTGTGCTTTGGAGCTAAGTTGAATCAGAACTTAAAGATGTCTCTTGTGGAAAAAAAAACAAAAAACGTATAAATACATCTTTGGGACACTGAAACAATTAAAAATAGAACGTATTTATACGTTTTTTTGGAGCAAATGAGTTAAAAGCCGCTGAGTTGATATCTGATTGAGAATACAGGTTCATACATCATATCACTGCTCTTTCAATAAGGGTTTTAATTACAACTTTTCGTGATTCAAATAGCCTGCTGTGATAATATGAGAGTGCAACTTCACAACACAAGATATAAAAGTGGTAATTTGCACCAAATATTATTAGTGCACCCATTTAAAGAATACCCTTACACACAGTTGGCACATAGTTTCTTTTATAGCTTGGATTCGACCTCAAAAGACTAAGGGAACAAAAAATTATCAGGTGAACCTTATCCACATCCGTTCCTTGTCAGTGACGGCAAAACTGACAAGCAGTGAAAAATGGGTTACGGGACCAAAAACTTTGTTCTTGTTTTAAAACAAACAAACATACAATTAACAAGTGTGTAGTTTAAGCATCTACTCTTTTTGAAACTGCTACGCTTGTATATTTTAAAATATTTGGAATTCATTTTCAAACCTTGTTGGTCCTGCCAGTAAACATATTGATTTGGTTGCTGCCGAACGGCAACAACCAGTATAAAATTAGGCACTTGGCATCCTCAGCACTTGTAGTGTTTATTTACTTGTATAGTACTGTATATGACCAAACAAGTGAAAACATTTCTATAATAAGCAAAGGGGAAGAAGGGTTGACCAAGGATGTATGAAAGAACCTATGGAGTCACAAATGAGACCTGCAGGTAGAGTAGGGACATTCTCCTCCTCTCATCTGATTCTTTCTATCACTCACTGATGTAGTTTTAGAAAGGCGGGCCAAGAGAGGCAGTGGAGCAAAGAGCAGGGGGAAGAGAGCGAGCGGGAGAGAAAGGGAAAATCGAGGGAGAAATAGAGGATAGCGATAGAACAACAGAGGCAAACATTCAGATAGTGGTAGGAGATGAATGGATGGGACAATTGCTGCAGAGAGAGACAAGAGAGACCACATCCATACTGACACTTGCATACACAGACTTATTTGCACACACATAGATTTTCATCCTCACATGCACACACAAATGCTGACAACAACACACACGTGCTGACATATTTTTTTTTTCACACTGTTACGCTCAAGTCGCTCAGACACATTTGTCTCTGCTTCCTAACAATCTCTGAGGATTATGCTGATGAACATGATGGTGAAGATGAGAATGATGAAGAGCAAGAGGGAGAGGATGCTGGCCTGCCAAAGCTGAGGACCACAACCAGGCGGTGGGGGGGCACGGCAGGGGAATTGCGGGGCAGGATGGAGCATGGTTAGAAGTTATGCATGTTTGCGTGCATGTGCGTGCGTGTGTGTGTGTGAGAGAGTGTATGAGTATGTATGAGTGAAGGTGAGGATGCCCCCCCAGCGCAGGATCAGCTAGCTAACGTTAGCCACATGTTGTGCCACTGCAAAGTAGCATGCACCAACAACACCATATCTTTGATGTTTGGATGCAAGGTAGGTTAAAAGTTTGTAAGACAGTAAATGTGCATGTCCGGCACTGAAACGATTGAAGTCAAGTCACTGCAATAGAAAAACAAACAAAACTGTGTCAAGTTTGTGAAGGAACTTTGGCTTGGTCGGTAGGCTGTATTTTACTCATTGCAAATATTTGAATGATAACCTCAATTTATTTAGCAATTCACAAAGATAATGATCACACCGTTTCAACATTTGAATTAAATGTGATATATTGGAAACCACTGTTTTGATTAACATATGCAGTAGTTGATCCTAAATGCCTAATTGGCTGCAGCATTCTTAGCAGACATGGTACAAAACTTGGTAAAGTTACTGTTCAGTCTAAAGAGGGGAAAAATAAACGTGTTAAATATAACATTACTGTAATTCAACAAGTAATATCACTAATGAATATATTTTAAATGATGGCTAGCACCTGACACTAATCATCTGAAAAGAGTTTACGGGAGAGCAGGATATTGGTGAAGTTATGGGCCAGCAGGGCTGGACTAGAGTAGGCATGTGCCGGTATGGTATTCTGACGGTATGATAACCTTAAGCCAAAATATCACGGTTTCACGGTATCACAGTATTGCAATTACAGCTTTAAATTGTGTTACTTTGAGATATCTGGGTTAAAAAAAAAAAAAAAGAATTCCATTGAAGAGGATTTTTTTTCAAAACAAGAACAAATTGGAACATAAGTATAATGTTCAGTTAAAATAAATAAAAAAACAACATATTTTAAATAAAATTAAAATAAATGCAGTCCTGTAGGTGAGCCCAAACCCACAGCCACACCTCAACAAAAATAATTGAATTATTTTCCATAAAAAGCACGTGTGTATGACTTGTTTCATGTTTACATTATACACCCCCCCCCCCCCCCCCCCACACACACACACACACACACACTCTTTCTCTACACAAACACTTGCAAGAGAGAGAAAAAGCACGTTTTACCACAGCTAGACAAATTAAACATGCTGGAGTTAACTCTCTTAGCTGGTGGGAAATGTTCATGACAGTCTTTACTAACGTTTAATTTTGTATAAACGCGAAATCATATTGGAGGTATTGCCTCCTCGGCAGCCACCCTCCTCAAACATGTTTTACATGTCGGTTGGCCCTCCTCCTCTAAGCCGCGGCCATCTGTGACTTTTCTGTAGCCGACATATTCCCATACCAGCGATTTTGTTTTCTTCGATGGGGGAAAAAAAGTTCAGGAGTTTCACATCCTCCAGCCATTGTGTAGCACAGCTGACTCACTGACACTGAGCAACAACTGGTGGGGGAGGGTTGAGCGTTGCGGTTGCATACGAGGGATTTCTCCCTGCAATTTTTGGGACATAAAAATTAGATAATACCTTAAGGGTTGCTATGACAGAGAATGTTTGCGGTATTGACGTTTTCATACCACGGTATACCTTGAAACCGGTAATCGGCATATGCGTAGACTAGAGCGATATAAAACCATAGAAACTAAATAGTGTGCATTCCTAGAGTTTTCATTTATTTATTTATTTTTTTTGATCAAATCTTTTCCATACGATAATATACATTCTCACACTGTGAATCAAGATCCACTTGCACATTTTCAAGATATCTGTTGTAATTTTGATGCTAGAGTTTAAAGGTTTACTATCATTTGTGCTGCTCGATAATGCGTTTTTAACTGTTTAAAGTAAAATAATTCAGACCAGTTTCATAAGAATAAACAAGTTAAATCTCAAAATCTTTGTACATAAGGTGATTTTTATTTTTCTCAATTATTTTTTAATATCCCATTATTTGTAATGGGGGAAAGAGGGGGCTGATCTTTACCTTTTTTGGAAATGAACAGTACCAGGACTAACTCACTGTCAAAAGTGTGTTTAGTGCAGGCAGTGTGGGTTCAGTTCCCTCTCAGTAAAGGTAGATGGAGTTAAGGAAAGCGAGAAGATGACAATTAGAAGCAGTGAACTGACCAAAAATGGACACACAGTGACAGATGATGAGAAGATAACGACAAATTATTTGTTGCCAATGTGAGCTCCTATCATCTATTATGAAAAAAAAAAGCAGGTACTTGAATAGCAGTCAGATTAAAGAGGGCCTGACTTGGAGGTGAATCTGGTGAACATCGAATTTTAAGGGACTGAATTTTTAGGAGGAGGAATCATGTGTTGACGAGTATGTATGCTGACAGTTGGCAGTTGTCTCTTAGCACTCAGAATGATGGTTTGTACTGTGTTGGTGTTAAGTCTCTTGGCCTCAAATCTTGCAACCTATTTCTCCCCCAAAATCAACAAAGGTATTTTAAGTGAAAATAATCCTTCCTAGAAAAGGGAAGCTCTCATTTGTTGCTTGCCACGCCATTCTTTACCCATGGCAAAGGATACAACACTACTCTTACTGAATATTCAAGTGTTACATAACATCAGACGAGTGGACAAGCGCTGCCTAAAACTGGCAAACAAGTCTTCTGAAACTCTTGAGTGGAAACGAGCTTATAAAATATTAATATTTCTCATAGGAACTGAAAGAATGTTGTTTTTTTATACAGTATTTGAATAAAGCTAACGATGAATCTAACCCCAATTGCTTTGTAGATGCCTGTTAAAAAGGACACAGCTAAAAGAATGAGGAAAAATACACAACTGCTTTTGCCTAACAACGAGATGAAAGTCTTCATAAGTGCTTCTTCGTCTCGATTCATTTAGTTAACAATTATTTGAACTGAGTGGAATATTATCGTTTGTCTTTATGTGTTTTAATGTTGTTCAGCTTCAGCAGTTCAGACTTAATAAAGTGGATAGGCCTCACTTCTGTCCTATTAAATCACTTCATCATGTCATTTGAGTAGATAGAGGCAGGCACAAAGTCAACGGGTGAATGAGTAACCGTATCCAAGAGAGAAAATTGGGGTCACTGGAATAATATGACAAAGTCAAATTTGTGTTTACAATGTTTCTACCCCTGTTAATGTTGGAGAAAAAGAAGGGTTTTGAGGGAAAAAAAAGAGTTTATAAATTATTGAAGGGTTTCGAAGCATAGTGTGCGCATGTCTTTTTATAGAGTTGGTGCTGCATGATCTCTGCCATTACCTGTTTCCTGGTCAGTTAGTTTCTTAGCTGCAAAAGGACACTCTTTAGTACAAGTGATATGGACATTTTTTTTTTTTAACTCACAAGATTAATTGGTGTGAGTCCTCTTACATCTACAATAAATGATTGATTTCTTACTTCAGGAATGTACCATTGTAACAACCTCTAACTCAACTTTCTTCTTTTAGAAGAGCAACCGGATTTAAAGGTGACATTGTGTGCTATTCTAATTTTTCACCCACTCGTCCATACATTAGATCAAAATGAGCAGGTGGCTTTTTTTTAATGTTTATACTGTATTTATTTTCTGATTTGACTGCAATGGTTTTTGTAGGCCAAACTGCTCTGTTAACAAGCATATTTGAAATCCGTGGTGGAGAGAAGTCTTATTATAAATACTTGCCCACAACGCACCAATGGCCAGTCAGAGCAACGAGTTTAAATCTGTACATTTTAATATTCAAATTTGATAATTGGACACATATTAACAAGAATCTGGCTTTTTGCAAACGCAAGTAAAACAGATAAAATTACATTAGAGAGAAAGAACTTTGGGGGAAAAAAATAATGAAAGGTTACCTTTTAACACTAGAAGTCCCAAAGAATTCTGGTACTCCTACTAGTCCCAAACAATGGCCGATATGGCCTCTTCCCCGGAAAACCCAGAGGTGGCAAAAATGACCCAAGTGCTTTCAAATTGGCAAGTTGTTGTCGGACAGACAACAGCCGTTCATATGGAAATTCACCACTAGGCATACATTAACTTCAAACACAATGACCACAATCCATACTCCATGCCCCTGATTCAGTCCTTCTAAGCTATATACACAATTCCTGCTTTACACTCAAATTGCAGTTCTAAAACGCTTTTTTTTCCTTCTTCAAAACAATGTACACATTTGGGCCATTCTTTCTGTCATTATGTGTGGAGTATAGGAGAAGTGAATAAAAAAATGTGTAAAAAGTGTCAAACTTCATAAATAAATGTTATTAAATAAATGTAGCTTGACGTGAACTGACACAAACTATCACATGAGTCACGGAGGAGAGGCCAAATCGGCCACTGCTAGGGAATATTAGGAGTGTTTGTCTTTGGAAAGGCCAAGTCGGCCTCTGCTGGGTTTTTCTAGTGTTAAAGTACAGGGTGGGGCAGAGCAACTTCCTTATTTAAATTTGGCACCCCGAAAGCGATGGTTGCTCTGAGAATGGTAGGGATGGACTTATTTGAGACGAAGGGGCTTAAAGTTCTTAACGTGCGTTATTTATGTTTATTTTTAAGGAACCCCACTGAGCATCATGGAGTAGACGAAGTTGGAACGTGCTTTCGCTGTTGAAGCATTTTTTCAAAGCGAGCAATAAAATCGCGTGGATTAAGTTCCTGCACCAGAGCTAATTTGTAGGAATGAAATTTCAATTCTTAATCGAGGATTCGTCTCACAGAACGAGCAGGCAACCCAAGAGCAAATGCGTGTTTGCGGGCAGACCGTCGGGAAGATGTCAAAACAGGTTGTCTCACCGCGTCAATGTTTTGGGGTGACCTTGCTGTTCGTTGGAGGCCAGTTTTCTTTTTCTTTACATCACCCATTTCGCTGAAGTTATTTACCCCTGAAAGAATCGACTGCCGGCCAGGAACACAACAACGGTGGGCAATATTGAAATGTCTACAGAATCCACATTGCGTTGCGACGATTTGGCGACCGCTTGGAAAAAAATACCTCAACAGCGAAAGCGCGTTCCAACTTTGTTCACTCCATGATGCTCACTGGGGTTCCTGAAAAATGAACACAAAATAAATAACGCACGTTAAGAACCAAACTTTAAACCCCACCCTCTCAAATACGTCCATCCCTACCATCCTCGGAGCTACCATCGCTTCAGGGCGCCAAATTTAAATAAGCAAGTTGCACTGCCCCACCCAGTACATGACTTGTGCATATGCCATGTACTTGTTGCCAGCCAGTCACAGGCAGACAACCTTTCACAATCACAACTACGGAGAATTTGGGATGTTCAATCAACTCTCCATGCATGTTTTGGGGATGTGGGAGAAAACTAGAGTACCTGGAGAAAACCTTTGCAGTCATGGAGACAACATGCAAACTCCAGACAGGAAGACTAGAGTTTGGGATTGAACGCTTGATCTCAGAACTGTCAGGCGTTGTGCTAGCTAGTCATTTGTCGTGCTGCCCGAAGGCATACATATTATGGAAAAATAAAAAGAATTGAAACAACGTTATGTGAAATGAAGAAGATTTCTTCCTCAGCTCAGAAGACTAATGTATTTTCTATAAAGCTTGTTTTTGTAGATAATTGATAGATAATTGTCTTTATTTGACAGTTGGGAGACGTTGCCTCTGGGGACTTCGATAACTAGTTGACCAAGGAGTGCGCTTGTTTACAATACGCAGCTAGCTGAAGCTATTGTAATAATTCGAGTTCATGCCTAAATCTTAAGTAGGCCTCCGATCACTACTAATTGATGCACCTGTAAATTCTGTGTTGCCCACCCCGCGTGTGCCCAATGTTTTGTAGGCTGGCAGGCTGGCACGGTTAGTGGGACATCCGCATTGCTTAGTATCTTAGCAAGCAATCTGGCCGGTTTGAGCTATAACTGTGTCCTTGAGCGCACTGTTACGGGTTAGTCTGATGTCCATTGGACGCCGAGCTCTTCTTTAATTTAGATTGAAAACAAAGACATAAGATGCAAGGTGGACAGACAAGGTTTACAGTTTTGCTTATGTAATCACATTCAGTTTCTGAACTTTTTTTTGTGGTAAAAAAAATTGTGTCCCCTTTCTTCGATGTTTAGTCTGACTACTATTATTGACTTTATTAGGTTTATTTTGAAAGTAAAATAAAACCCATAGACTTTTGTAAACAGCTGCTGAAGGACAACTAGTATATATTCATATTCATTTCATAACTTGCACAATTGATCTGGCTACATCCAGTTTTCCAATGTTTGATTACAGTACTGTGAAAGCAAGTGAATTTGTGTGATGTAAGAGGTTGACTATAAAGGAAACGATGCAGCGATGGAGGCACATTTGTGCGTGTGTGAGAAGTCCCTTACGGCAGAGGATCCTCTGCGCTTTCATATCTTACGATGCATGACTAACACTGGTTGTTATTCTGACACACATAGACACAGATACAAACCAATGAGTAAAAATACACTGCAATGTGGTATCTGCTGACAGTCTAGCCAAGTTTTTACTGACTGACAAGACTAGGTGTCAAACACACTAAGGTTTTTATTTTTATTTTTGTGCTCATCTTAATCTGCATTGATCCTGATAACAAATTGTGGCGTCTTGCCTCCCTTGCTTTTTCAAAAATCCATGAAGCTACCCTACCAAAAGCAAACATCATGGAGTAAAAATAGAAATGCTTTTTGGTGTGTTGGTCCTTTCATCATTAATTCATTCAGGAGATCTCTAATGTCATTTAGAAGTCACAGAATGTTGAATAACAGTATACCTTTGTGTGTACGCATATGCACTTGTGTCCAGAGGGCGCATCAGTGTTGTGACAACAGTGGTAGCCAAGGTCTCTTCCAGTCTTAATGCTCATTTTTTACCCATCTCTTCGCTGACCAATCAGCATGTCAACAATAAATTGTCAAAATCAGTGTATATCACATAGAAGGAATACATTCATGAAATTTAAATTCAAATTCTGCCAATTCTTGTTTTTAAAACGAATGGAGGATACGTTATATTAACATTCCAACCTGGCAAACGAACACTTCAAATGTATCATTCAACATTCCAAATGAGCTTCTGAAATTCTTACCCATTGAAAATGCATGTCAGGTTTTGACCAAAATGAAAGCATAGAATTACAAACACATATTGCTGGGTTCTCAGCTCTCACACATGGAGTGTGTTTGTCAAGCATTTCTGGCCATTGTCATGCCCTACATCACACCTTACATTTCTCATGCCCAAAAAAATATAACTTGACCACGGTCATAATGTAAAAATAAAATTAAGTCACTGGATCTTAACCGTTCCATTTAAATTTGCTGTGCAACCGTCCTACCGTGCGCTGACAGTACAATGTGTTCGAATGTGATGAGATAAATGCCATTTATCTACGAAATTATGAAGACATCCAAAGTAGCGTTTTCACCCTGCTGGCTGCAAAACAACTCCTAAGCAAAATGAATGAAACATCTATATCAAGGAAGCATGAAGCTTGTTAGCTCATGAATAAGCCATTATCGTTAGAAAGCTGCAGGGTTTAAAAGGGAGAGGAAAACAGTAGCTTGCCTTTGTTTGAATTTTGAGGTACTTTTGTTATTTCTACTTTTGGCATCTTAACATGTTCTATCTTTGCTGCTTTTCTTAATAGAACTGAAATGATTTCCAACTTTTCTCTCCATCTAATTTTCAATATAACTAAAAGCTTATGTTCTTTTGTCTTTTCCCTCCCGCTTTCCTGCTGCTTGTACCTCCTCATCGCCATTCTGTCTCACCACTTTTTCCCCCTACTCTTTTGTGCCTACTTTGTCTCCTTACCGCCCAACCCATCCTCCCTAGAAGTATCAATACCCAGAAGAGGAAGGGGCATCACTAGGCCTCCCAAAATTTCATCAACATACCTGCCATCATCATCCAATGGGAGGTATCAAAGAGTTGACCGATGCAAGGACGCTCAGGAGGGAAGGGACGGATCAGGGCACTTGGAGAAGAGAGGCAGGCGGTAGTGGATCTATGGAACGAGAGATGAGAAGAGACATGGAAAGCTCTGTGATGAGGGATGGGTCTCTTAGTCGCCACGGTGATCTCCGTGGGGCAGAGCTGGTTCAGGTGGCAGAGCGACAGCTCTCTCAGATTCAGCATGTCCATGGATATGTCACTCATGCACATGTCACACCTGCTCAGGTAACTCTTAGTTTTTTCCCTTGATTTGTTTTTCTTATCAGCAGTATTTCACAGGCTTGAATGCACCATTGCCATAGAGAAATCTGCATTTAAAATATTTATTATAAATCTATCCTTCATTAAATAAAAGCAATAAACATATTTCTACCTTCCAATGCCTAAATATAGAAATAAAACCACTCATAAACCTAATCTCGTACATTATGTTCAAGCCAAAGTAATTAAAGAGAAACCAGCCCTTTTTTACCATTGTATTTTTAGCAAGATTATGTCTGATGTGCCAGCACTAACCAAGACATGGTAGTGTGACTAATACCGTGTTCATGGAATATAAAATATCACTCTCCAGAAGTTACTTCACTGTGATAGTAGTACTGCAGTGCCATGTTTACAATACACTTCGACTTGTTCTCCTTATTAAAGGGAAGCTAAATTCTAGGGACGTCACCGATCTGATCATGTGATCAGAAATCTAGCCTATCAGGCCATTTTTCTAATGATCGGAATCGGGTGAAGAGGATCTGGGTTTAAAAAAAAAAACAAAAACAAAAAAACACGTGTTTTTATTTTTCAAGTGCTAAAAGTAACTAAATATTGCAGAAATACAATGGCATTGCCAAAAGAAACAAAAATATATACGTTTTATACTCCACAACACTCCCGGAAAAAGTGTTAGAGGAAGTACTGTAAGCAGTCCCAATAGGTGAATGTTCTAGGAGTTAATGCGGGAACGTAATGGGTAGCTGCTTGAGTGTTCATGTGTGCTGTGTAAAAAAATATTTTAACCTCAAAGGGAGAGCGACTTCCAATGTGTGTAAAGTGGGCAATTCGCGTGGTGGTATGGATAGAGATTTGTTTAGAGCAATGTACAGTGTATCACAAAAGTGAGTACACTTACACTCCTCGCATTTCTGCAGATATTTAAGTATATCTTTTAATGGGACAACACTGACAAAATGATACTTTTACTCATCTTATATAATAGTTAATTTATTTTCCCCTCAACTCAAAATATAGCCATTAATATCTAAACCCCTGGCAACAAAAGAGAGTACACCCCTTAGTGAAAGTTATCAATATTAACATACACCATGTCAACTGTCAATATTTTGTGTGGCCACTACTATTATCCAGAACTGCCTTTACTCTCCTGGGCATGAAGTAGACCAGCGCTTCACAGGTTGCCACTGGAATGCTCTTCCACTCCTCCATGACGACGTTGCGGAGCTGCCGGATATTTGAGACTTTGCACACCTCCACCTTCCGCTTGAGGATCCCCCAAAGATGTTCTGTTGGGTTGAAGTCTGGAGACATGCTTGGCCAGTTTATCACCTTTACCCTCAGCCTCTTCAGTAAAGCAGTGGTCATCTTGGAGGTGTGTTAGGGGTCATTGTCATGCTGGAACACTGCCCTGCGCCCCACTTTCTGGAGGGAAGGGATCATGCTCTGCTGCAGTATTTCACAGTACATGTTGGCGTTTATGTTTCCCTCAGTGGAATGTAACTCTCCAACACCTGCAGCACTCATGCAGCCCCAGACCATGACATTCCCACTGCCATGCTTGACTGTAGGCATGACACACTTATCTTTGTACTCCTCACCTGGTCGCCGCCACACATGCTCGAGACCATCGGAACCCAAAAAATGTATCCTCGTCTCATCAGACCATAGGACATGGTTCCAGTAATCCATGTGCCTTGTTGACATGTCTTCAGCAAACTGTTTGCGGGCTTTCTTGTGTACTTTCTTCAGAAGAGGCTTCCTCCTGGGGTGACAGCCATGCACACCAATTTGATGTAGAGTGCGGCGTATGGTCTGAGCACTAACAGGCTGACCCCCCACCTCTTCAATCTCTGCAGCAATGCTGACAGCACTCCTGCGACGATCTTTCAAAGAAAGCATTTGGATGTGACACTCAGCACGTGCGCTCTGCTTCTTTGGACGACCAACCCGAGGCCTGTTCTGAGCGGACCCTGCTCTTTTAAAATGCTGGATGATCTTAGCCACTGTGCTGCAGCTCATTTTCAGGGTGTTGGCAATCTTCTTGTAGCCTTGGCCATCTTCATGTAGCACAACAATACGTCTTTTAAGATCCTCAGAGAGTTCTTTACCATGTGGTGTCATGTTGGAACTTTCACTGACCAGTATGAGAGAGTGTGAGCGCTGCACTACAAATTTGAACACACCTGCTACTAGGGGTGGGATTACGATTCAGAGGCTATGATTCGATTATAAATCGATTATTGATGACCCCCCCCTCCACTATTAGCTGATTTTAATGTTTTGTACATTAGTTACAAAAACTGTTTAAAAAAAAAAAAAAAAAAAAAAAAAAAAAAAGCTTCGCAGGCTTAAATAAACGACTATTTCAGTATCAAGTTAACAGTTAAAAACAATAAGTAATATACTCAAATCCCCATTCTGTATCAGCAGCTTTAAACTACATTCAGTTAATTTAATGTTGTGAATCAACAGTTGTTAAAATTGTTATTCCATAATTTCCCTTTTGTCTACATGTAAAAGTTTTAAGTTTTAGGTTTTAAGTTTTAAAACTATTTTAAAGATGGATTCAAGTCAATATTTTACCGATTTAGGAGTATTTTACATAAAAAGTTAATTAGGTTCGCTTGAAAGGTTAGCTACAACAGCCTTGCAGGGAATTCTACTGCTTTAAGATGGCGGCCGTTTACTAACGCCCGCATCTAGCTTTTTGTACATGTGCTGCTAACGCCACCGAGTCTATAATCCATCTAGTCCTATATAAATATGATATCTACCGTACCATTATGCGGACGTACTCTGTAGCAGCTGTCGGAAGCAGTCAGGTATGTTGTTGTTTTTTTATCTCGCGGCATAAGTTGAGCTAGAGCCGTGAGTTGAGCATTGGCATTACCCGAGGGGCCGGGTAATGACAAGCATGATGTTTAGCTACTCTCGCTCCGTTCCTCATTGCATCCCGAAGACCGCGCGGCGCGTGTTTACTTCCGCTTTACTTGACATACAATATTTCAATAATTGGAATTTGGATGTTTGTGAATCGTTTTCGAATCTTCCACGGCCGAATTGCGAATAATCTAAGAATCGGAAATTTCGCACACCTCTACCTGCTACCTATGCACACATTGACCTAGTAAGACTAATCAGTCACATGATAATTTGTCAGGAAAATGACAAGCAGTACTCCATTTGGACATTTAGGGATGTAGTTTCTAAGGGGTGTACTTACTTTTGTTGCCAGGGGTTGGATATTAATGGCTATATTTTGAGTTATTTTGAAGGGAAACTAAATTACCTCTATTGTATAAGATGCACCCAGACTACTTTTCATTGTGTCAAAGTGTCATTTTGTCAGTGTTGTCCCATGAAAAGCTATACTTAAATATCTGCAGAAATGCAAGGGGTGTACTGACTTTTGTGATACACTGTATGTGTTTATAAATGTGTCTATATATTTTGCCCAAATTTTTAATTTTATTTTTTTGCCATAGGGGCACAAAATATATATTTTTTTTCAGTATCGGATCAGGACACTGTTTCGGCAGATTCTCAAAATCAGGTGACTCAGACTCAGATGCATAAATATGCGATCAGGACATCCCTAAAAATTCCCTTAATGAAGCTGAGCACAACTATACTGTATAACTATATATGTATGTATGTACTGTATTAGGGCTGTCCCAAACAATTATTTTTCTCTCGATTAGTCTGCCGACTTTTTTAACGATTAGTCGACTAGTCTAATAATTTTTTTATGAACTTTTTTAAATTTTTTTATTTACTAATCTTGTAATTAAATTTTTTGTTGACAATTATTAATTCACAATAACATTTTGGAACACTTCAATTCTTTATTGAAGAACAAATAAATGCATAAATAGTAATAATAAATCACAAATAAAAATGAGTTCAAAAGCTGATGGCAATAACTACTGCAAAAGAATGGAATTTAAACAGATTCAGAGCACACTGACTTCACCTTTCCAACAGGATTCAAAACAATTCTTACTTTTTTTTTTGTGGTATGTCTCTATAGTTCTATGAGTGAGCACTAGCAGAGTAAATAAATAAATGTCACATATCACTGAAGTACTTGAAAAAAAACAATGATGCACGTTGATACGACACTACGATGGAGTATTAGGGCCAAATAAATAGATTGGGGAAAAAATTGTGTTTAAAAATGTTCCTGACGCCTACATATGGATGTCAAAAAGTTTGTGGCCTCCCAATGTTGTCTTTTCTTTACAAACCAGGTTGAATCGGCTCTTTGACTGTTAAAGGTTGCCAACCCCTGGTTTAAAAATACAGATGTCAAAAGATTATCAACAATCTCTTTGCTTTGTCGCTCTATCGTGTGGCTCGACACCTCACTTACATCGCTCCAGTTCTTCTCTTCATTCATGTGTGCGTGCATGCCTGTGTTGATCGTGACTGTAAATGTTGTCCTGATCTGTTTTGAGTAATGTGCAATCTTCATCCCATACCTTTTATCACGTCATCTCGCCTTTACACCCAACAGTATGATAATGAACATCATCATACTTGCATGTCTGTTGCTGAACATACGCAGGTTATTTGAAGGGCTCCACCTTCAGCTGGCGTGCTTCTGTCTGACAGATGGGACTGCCATCTTGTTCTCCCCATGTGTTGTACATGTTCTCCCTTCTCACTACTTTTATTGAAATTGCTCTTTTTTTCTATGTGTGTGGGAATAACACGCTCCTCCTTCCTTCTCAATTTTAAACTTTTTTTTTTCTAGGTTATTCATGCCTAATTAGTAATAGTAATTAGTGATTAATGAATAATATTTATATTGCACCTTGAAATTGGACTTTTAAAATTCACAGATGGGCCTACAGGGCTACAGGTAACAAAGTTGAATATGTTAAAACATACTCAAATTATGCTGAGGCATTGTGTAAAATGTGTATAAAATCACAACATTGTGTTTTGTGAATCATCTCCAACCTAGTGGTATATTACTATCAGTACATGGTAACACTATTCTAACGTGGGTTCATATTACTGTCATAATTATGACATGACACCTGTCGGGAACGTGAATAAATGCTTATGACAGATGCCATTAAGTGTCATTAGCTAAATTATGTCACTCTTGATGCAAAGTTGACAGGAACAGCTGTGTCTGGACACTGCTGCTAATGTTTTCGGTTCCTTGATACTGTAGGTGATGTAATGATCAAAGTACTGGGAACAGCCTCTATTCAGATACAAGTGATACTGTTCCTGTCAAACCTGGATGAAAAGAGACATTGATTTCCTCAATGACACTAATTCACATCTTTCCTTAGCATTCATACATGTTCATGACAGGTGTCATATCATAATTATAACAGTCTTATGAACCCATATTCAAATAAAGTGTTACCCAAAACACAGACACAGACAATATATTTCATATTCAGTATGATAAACTGGATAGTTTTATGCAAATATTCATTGATTTTGAAAATGGCATATGCCAAATGTTTCCAATAATATTGCACAGTGTCATATTTCCAGAAGTATTACACCATCTCCCTTATACATAAACAGATATGTTGCACTTCATAATACGCCACACATTTATATCTGGACTACTGGCAGGCCGGTGTATTGCTTGTACCCTTTCTACAAAGCAACACTATTGTAATGTGAGGAATGTGGATTGGCATCAGGTTAATGAAATAACCAAGGAGGACTCTGAAAAAGATGTGATTTGGATGGCAGCATATGGCAGCATATGGCAGCAAACCTGTGTTTACTGTTCAGCTTTAATGATGCCTTCATAGACATGCAAATCCCCACATGACGTGGGGACAACGCACCCCTCTACCATCATAGATGCTGGCTTTTCAAACTTTGCACTGATATCAATTCGGACAGCCCCTTTACATTCAGAGGATATAACAGCCATGATTTTGTTAAAAATAATCTGTATAATAAACTAGGGCTGCAGCTATCGACTATTTTAGTAGTCGGTTAATCGATGAACTAGTTAGTTCGAGTAATCGAGTAATCGGATAAGGAACACAAAAAATTAAAATACCTGAGATGAGCCTCAAACGGGTATGTAAAAAAATTTTTTAAAATGAAGATGTATGTACAATAAAAAAACAATTGGCTAACTTACATAGCAAAAGTCCGCTAGCTTAAATGCTATAAAACACTTATGTTTTTTTTTTTTTAACAAATGGTTCGGACACATTCCCACAAAAAAACGGCTAAATATAACTAGAAACTACTTGACGAATGCATTAAAAAAACCTTAGCCCAAACAAAACCATAGCTCACGTTGGTCTTAACAGGGAGCAACTGGTTTTAGCCACGTGAAATGAGGCAGACTAGAGGGCAGTGTATCCACCCAAATCAATAAAACTAAATGCAAACACTTTCAAAACAAACCATTACATCGCCACTTTAATTACACGAATACTCGAAGCAGCAAAATTTAATTCGAATCTTATTTTCTAAGCGAATACTTGAGTTAATCAATTAATCGGTGAAGCACTATAATAAACAGTGGACTTTTCCTGAAGTGTTTCTATAGTTTGGACATTTTCGCGGCGCACGGAGTTAGGCGACGGGGACCCGGCTGCTCATCCCATTTTAACTACACTAAAATATGTTAATTCTATACCATATGTATTAGCAGTGGAACGGTTTGCGGTTCAAAGCAGAACCGTACGGTTCGCCCTGTACGGTTCATTACGCCTTTATGAATCGCGCCTTTTCGGTTTTTGCAATTTATTTATCCCGAACGCTTGTGGAATGAATTGGTCGAGCTTTGTGTGCCTGTCTGTGACGTGAAGCACAGCTGTGGAGAAATTCCCGACTCGCCGCAAGTAAATTTCCGATCGCTGTCAAGCACCTGTGTAATAGAAGCCAGATAACGGCCACTCTCGCTTACGAGCGAAGTGAAAGTGAAACAAGAAAGAAAACAAAAAGCTATGGCGAACGGAGGAGTGGCGAGACCGAATTTTGAGGAAGCACCGGGTTCTTTCAAATCTGCGGTGTGGCAACATTTCGGTTTCCCCGTGGACTACAATGCGGAGGGAGATAAAATATTGAAAAAATAAAAATAAAATTTGCAAGCATTGCTCAGCGCTTGTTCCCTATGCTAATGGAAACAGTTATAACATGACTCCGCCTTTCACCCACAGAAATCACTTTCTCAGAGCAGGACAAGCCAGAAGATGACACCAGTGAAAACACACGGCGGGCTTCATTAATTGATTTGCAACGCTTGACCCGCGTTACATTGTTCCCTCGCGGACATATTTCTCCAACAACGTAATCCCCGACATTTATGTAATGGCACGCAAAGCCATCGAAGACAATTTCGCTAAAGCACATAGTTTCACCCTGACCACTGATAGTTGGACGTCCCGTGCTACGGACTGTTACTTCCTAACTGTGATGGTCCACTATAATTCATACCTGTCAAGTTGTACGGTCTCTGCGTAATTTGTACAAGTGAGCAATGATTTTTAAATGTGTACGCCGTACGTTACGTTCAAAATCTGTAGGTTTTTCGTGCATTGTTTTTTTTCCTCCACTTTTTTCCCCCAAAATCAACTTGTAAAATCATGGTGCGCATTATAAACGGGCACATGGATGGAGACAGAAATATATATATATCTATATATAAACCGATTTTTAAAAATTTATTGACACGGCCACGTTGTGTTGAAGAAACGTAGGCGGCGATCCATTGCCCACCATTACAGTACGTGACGTCACCATTTTGTTTCGGTAATACTTCACTCTGATCGGCCGAATGATTTAGTAGTCTTTTTCTGCTTTTTTCACTCTTCATAAAGCACAGACTTTAGTTTCTTGAAATCATTTGAGTCAATGTTTATTGTAGCTTCGCAACTCCATAACAAACGTAACAACACAGACTTCCTGTGTGTGTCCGTCAACTAAATCTGTCCCTCGGGAAACTCAAACCCAAATAACAATAGTTCCTATTGTTGCTGTCGTGTCGACAGCGATGAGCTCTCTCGGAATTCCGATTTACGTTCTCACTTTCATTTTACCGTATCAATCCATGGAAGAAACATTTATTCATCACGATGAAACGAGCAAGTTATACAGCAGCCTCTAAAAGAAAAGTAGCATCTGTTTTGTTTTCTCCTAGATTCTGGTAAGTTGGAGAAGTTGTCAAATCATATTATTACTATAAATATTGTCAGTTTATGGTAATGTTTTGAACTACCAATATGCTATGCTTGTGCTGTGTTTCACCTGTCGGTAAAATGACATTTCTGTATCTGTACACGAGCTCTGTTTTCTTGTATTCTTCTATTTATTGGTGCTAAAATTAGGGTGCGCGTTATAAACGGGTACAATAATTTTCCTTAGATTTTACAAGTAAATTTGGGTTGCGCAATACACACGGGTGCGCCTTATATTCGGGAAATTACGGTAATGCAAAAACGGGAGCAATTTTATCAACTTTAACGGTTGATTCAAAACATTAAATGACGTCCAAACATAGCAAAGGTTACTATGTTTGTTTTTTTGTTTGTTTTTTCCAAATGGAAAAAAAAAAAAAAAAAAAGGTAACACCAGTTACTTTGCCAAGTAACTTTTTTACTACTGTGTGTCTATTTCAGTAGTCAGTCACTACACTAGCCCAAGAGCTAAGAGTCATTTTAACAGTCGAAAATGTTTACATTTTAAGTGTTTATTTCATTTTCTTAAAAGCAAAATAAAGGCAGTTTTTAAGGGAAAAAAATGCAAAACGCAAACCGAAACCGTGATCCAAAAACCGAAGTTCAAACCGAACCGTGGGCTAACTGAACCGCTGCACCCCTAATATGTATGTACATCATTGACTAAACAGTTCCCAATCTTTGCACATTTTCAGCAGTTGTCTTGAACCATGCGCTGTGTATTTTAGAAATAAATCTCAATTTACTTCTCAGGGTATTCAATAGTGAAATCTTTGCACATTTTCAGCTGTTGTCTTGAACCATGCACTGTGTATTTTAGAAATAAATCTCAATTTAGCTCTCAGGATATTCAATAGTGAAAACATTTAGGGAAAATAAGGAATAAAGAATTAATGACACGTTTAATTACCAAGCGAAATACATTATGTACTGTATTCATATAAAACTGTCACTCCTAGACGCACATATATTTCACCATTTGCATTGCACTTTTCATTAACGAAGACGCTGCAAAAGACACACTCGTGTGTGCAAAATTACACAGTGCTGATATTTATATCTTAGGAAGAATCTCCAGAAGTTCCATTTGATGGCGAGGTGTGGCCTTACCCAGAGGGGGAGAGTTTGAATGAAGTAGCCTCACCATTCTCTACCCTCTATTCTAAAACCCATGCCTGCTACCAGGTAAACCTGCCTGCATGAGTTTAACATCACACTATATTTTATCATTCTGTACTATTGCTGTTTTTGTCCTTTTTAGTTCACAAGCGTTCTGATTATTATTTTTTCATCTTTGTAGGGTTCCTAAAGAACAGGTCTGGCAATGTTTAGATTTTGCTGAGTCAGGTTTTAGTTGTAGTAGCGCGTACTTAACAATTGGAGGCAGCAGAGGTCTAAGCGCAAACATTAGATCAGTGTACAGCTGTATATGAATGTCCTCATATGAAAGCAACGTTTTTCATATAAGCATATCCTGTTCCAAGTTTGGGGGGAAATAAATAAATAAATAAATGGAACCATCTCTTTAATTTAGGGGGAGTTGTGGGCTGAACAGACCAACAGTAACATGACTTTCATGTTAAGACAGAGCCTTTGTGATTTTCTTAAATTTATCTAATTTATTACTAAACTAAAATCCCCCATGAACTAATTCATCTCAAAGTCTGTATATTTCTGTTTCCATTGACCTACCTGACTTTGCACTACCTGGGCAAAAGCAGGGGCCTTAGCAAGAGTTTGAACCTAAAACTTTCTTGCTCGGAAACAGTCGTGGTTCTGTACAATGCATCCTTCTCCTGCAACAGGAGGAAATTCACACCTCGGTTGTAGGGTATGTTTTATATTTTATTTTAATATTATGTGCTGCTTACCACACATAACCTGGGGAGTGGTGTGGCTCAGTGGTCCCTGAGTTCAATTCTCCGCTCTGATGAACTCTTTTAAGTATCCTTGAGCAAGATACTGAACCCCATGTTGCTCCTTCTGCGTCACCACTCACAGTAGGTGGATGACGATGAGGTGTAAAGCGCTTTGAGGGCCTTGAAAAGTGCAAAGGCGCTATACAAGTATAACACCATTTACCAACCTAGTAATTATGCATATATGCAAGCAAGGCTAGATGCCTGTGTGAAACAGACTCGCTCTCCTCAATAGTGGCCAGACAGTAGACTAGTATGAAGATCTAATAAATATTGTCACTATATATAGGGATAGTAGTGTTGCTTGATTGTTTATTTTAATTTTTTTTTGTGTCTCCATCACATATGCAATAAGAAAGGTCATTAGGATAATGTGGATTATTAGGGTAGAAGGAGAATCTGAGAGGACGAAGGAGTAGAAGGAGATGGGATAACAAGACCGAGGGCTATTGCTGAATGTCAATCACCCGAGTACGCTGAATAACACTTATTTTCTATTACTATGGTATTACAAGTCAGGAGTCAGAAATATTCCTTTTTGTTGAACAATTAATGTCCCACTTGCAAGTGAGACTCTTTACAATTTTTGCCTGACCTACAGTATCTGAAGGTTTTATGTGTGTACCATATAGATGTACTCTGACTGTAGATATACAGTATGAAATATCACTGGATTGATTCTAAAATACAGGGCTTCTCAAATAATTAGACTGTAATCAGAAAGTTGTTTTTATTTTAGTTTTCTATCTGTAGGTACTTAAAAAAATGTTTTTTTTTACATTATAGTAGTCTGTAATCACCGTTGGGTTTGCTAAGCTTTTGATGTACATAACTAATGTCAATTTTTTTATCATTCTGTGAATTGAAAATGTGAAGTCAGTGTCTGTCCCTCTCCGTTACCTATAGAGCACAACCTACTGTACATTCCCTTTTAACAAGGAAAGACTGCCATAGCTCACTTACCAGAATCGAGCGTAGACTAATGGAAGAGCTGGAAAACAGCCAAAATTGTTAGGAACCAATACCAGAGATCTGACTGGTGTTTAGAAAAGGCTACTTATGCTACTTCTAAGGGGCTGTTTACATGGTGACTCTCCGAGAATACGAAAAATGTCATTGTTGTGAATTCCCTGCTGTGAGGGCTGGACAACGAGCTGCCTCGCTTTGGGACAATTGTGTTGCTGCGCATGCGTATAATATTCTCAAAAGAACCGCGGTTGAGGGAAGAAGTTCGTCCTCGGCCGAGTATTAATGTGCCTGCATTCGCATAAATAACCGTGTGCGTCGGTGATAAGTAAGTTGTAATGTTCGCCACGTACACTGAAGTCATATATGTGATACTTGTGTTACTAGTTTATATTGTAGCTTGTTGCACGTTATCTCCGCTGGTAGCACCCCGCTGCTAACGTAGCATTCTAATTCTCACGTTGCGCCAGCGCGTTGTAATATATGTACAAAGTTAGACTGTATTGGATCTCTAAGTGTGCATTCAGAGTTTGATCCCATTCAATGTTCATATTTGAGATCGCTGTCAATTGTGGTCGTAGGTGACCGATTGATTTAGCTACCGAGTGCATAGCCTGCAGCTATAGCAGCTCTCTTGTTTGTAGGACTGGTCATTTATTATCGATGGTTCATTGCTTGTCCAATGCGGACATCTAGTGGTCATTTTGGTGTAACGCCTAGTTTATTTCCGCTGGAATTCATTCAATTCATTGTATTGTGAACTTTACAGGTTTATTTCACCATTATAAGTTTATTGATGTTTTTCTTAATATATTTCTTTCAGATACACAAACCACACACTCACATTAATGTCCAGATGCAATCAAAGGCACAATGGATGCAAACAACTGTAAATAAAGTTCATCAAACCAATAGAAGTTGCTGCATCTTCTCTTACCGGAGGATTAGGTCAATTATATACAGCCGGCACATTTGTCACCGAACTCCAATTCCTTACAAGTGGTCCTTCGAGCCCGGATCCTGTTTATAATTGCACTATGGCAACTTCTAGCAACTATGGAGAAGAACAACCTGCAGTTGTATCTCGTCCAATTCGGCCTCATCAACTTCCCAGACACCTACACGACTTTGTAATAGACAGCCCATCCTATCTGACCCGACGAGAGTCACCCCAGGTAATGGAGGTTGAACAAGAGGAATTTGCAGAAGATGCTTCGCTGATTGGGACAGAAGCATTGAGGCTGGAAGGGATGGAAGCACGTATGAGAGACATCGCTCGGCAAATGAGACAGCTACAGTCAGCCATGGACAGTGTCAAAGGTCAAACTCACCCTCCACGAAATCAGTTCGACTCATCATATCCTCGTCGGATTTCTAGCCTTCCTCACATTAATGGGACCACCAGAACATCCCCACTTATGGATAATCAGATGAGTTCGACATCAGCTGATGGAGGACATCGTCATCTACTAGACAACTACGAGCTTGGCCCGCCGACAACACAGTCCACACATCAGCAAGAAATCAGCTCAACGACTAAAACTGTCCGAGCTCTGCAGCCATCAGTTCAGGTAGCAGCACCTACGCTGGATCTCGGTGATCTCACTCGTCATTCAGCTGCTCTAACCGGATCAAGGCCGGAGTCTTCACAGCCATATTTAACGCAGTCTACTCATCACACCCCACTTCCTCAGAGAGTATTAACACCACCTCTACCCGTAATGCATACTGACCAGCATGTTCAGCCAATTCATCACCCAGCTCAACCAATAATAAACCGGCCTGTAGCTCCACTAACAAGGCCACCTACTCTGTATACTGCTCAGCCTGCATCTCCGCAGCCTCAAGGCACACTACAGCCATTTACCCAACAGCCGAATTATCCTCAACACGTCCAGCAGCAGATAACTTACTCACCTGGGCCGCAATTAGGATTCCAACCTCCTCCAAGACAAGTCTTCAGCACCATTCCTCAGCATCAGCCAGCGACTGATCCAGCATCTTATTCATTTCCACAAGCTGGATATCCCCCTGCTGGTCAACCACAGTTATACCAGCCTGCCTCTCAACCAGCTGCCTATTATTACCCACAGGTTGCGCCCTCTGCTGCTCAACCTACTACAGCTGCAAATAATTCCCCCTACAACAATCCTGCAACACTCAGCATGACAGAAATGGCTATTGCAGCTTCATACGGTATTCCTAAACCCAAGCTGCCATTTTTCAGTTCCGGACGGGAGAGTGACTTTATTATGCTGAAAAAAGGGCTGGATAGCTTACTTAGTCCACATAGACACCTAACTGAAGACTATAAATATCAAGTTTTACTTGATCACCTCAAACTGCCTAGTGCGTATCAAATAGCAAAGAGGTACATCCATGATCCTACACCGTACAGTAGTGCAATGGACGCTCTACAGCAACGTTATGGGCAGCCAAGACAGTTGATCCAGGGAGAACTAAAAGCCATATTGAACTCCCCACCGGTGAAACCTGGAGATTTCAAGGCTTTTGAGGACTTCTCCTCAGCTGTAAATACACTGGTGGGAATGCTAAGTCGCATGCATGGTCCCGCTCAGTCTGAGCTGCAGTGCGGTTCCCACGTTGACACTCTCCTAGCTAAACTGCCTGCTAACTACAGAGATAGCTTTGCCGAATACTGCATTAAAAGAGGGATCATCCGCAGTGGAAGCGACCAAACATACACACTACCTGACCTCGCTGAATGGCTCGATATGAAGGTTCAGGTGCTCCAGGTGTCACGACGTGCTGCAGACACCAACTCAGCCGAGTTCAGTCACACTACACAGAAAGAGACTAAAGCAGTTAAATCACAGTGGAGCAAACCAGCTTCAGTCTACTTCAGCAGTGACTCGTCAACAGTCAAGCAACAACAGCCCTCTTCACAGAGACAGCAGACGTACTCCCAACCAGGATCAAAGAAAGATCAGCCTACAGGCAAGAAAAGAGAGCGCTTCACGCCGTATTGTCCATATTGCACGACCACCCAGGATCATTACCTCAACGGTTGTCCTGAGTTTGAGAAAATCACTACAGCAGAGAAAGCAGCTTGGATTAAGGACAAAGGTAAATGCTGGCGATGTGGGCGTGGCCACTCACCTGAAAGTTGTACTCTAAAGAAACTGTGTTCCACGTGCAACAAACAACACCTGCTGATACTTCATGACGTCGTGGCTCAAGACCCACAGCTAAACATCCTCACTGTTAGCACTCCCACCAACGCAGTGTACCTGGATCATGCCAGCCACTCAGGACGTGTTCTTCTGAAGGTGGTACCAGTGCTGCTTCGCCACGGTAAACGAACACTGAACACGTATGCTGTGTTAGACGACGGCTCCGAGCGCACAGTGATTCTAGCTGCAGCAGCCAAACATCTTGGGTTACGTGGAGAAGAGGAGTCTCTCCAGCTAAAGACCATCAGGCAGGACGTCTTGAAGCTCCAAGGAATGATGGTGTCATTTGAAGTATCTGCCAACACACAGCCACGCGTCTATCAACTCATCAGCCAAGCCTTCACTGCATCTGAGCTCCAGCTAGCAGAGCAGTCATGTCCAGGAAACAAGTTGTCAAGGAAATACAACCACCTGAAAGGGGTTCCTCTACACACGTTCACCAAAGTGCAGCCCATGGTACTAATCGGGTCCGACCACCCTCATTTAATAACTCCAATTCAACCAGTACGTGCAGGTCCTCTCGGAGCACCAGTAGCTATTTGCACTCGGCTCGGCTGGGCAATACAGGGACCCACTAACTTTCTTCAGCATTCACCTGGTGAGAGCTCTTTCCTTCACCTGTCGGTTGAGGCACCATGCCCTGACATACATAGGGATGTTCAGCGACTGTGGCAGCTCGACATTTTGCCATACAAAACCGAAAAGGAGGTGACACGATCCAAGCAGGACAAAACAGCCCTCACCATGCTGGACGAGAGAAGCATCAGTGTAACAGTGGAAGGCGTCTCAAGGTACGCAACGCCTCTCCTTCGAAAGAAGAAGATAGCTCTACCACGTGCATCACCTTCTGCTGTGATGCCTCTCCTGCGTGCTACAGAGCGGCGCCTAGCTACTAACCCTGAACTTGCAAAGATCTACAATCAAGAAATACACAAGCTGGTAGAAGCTGGGTATGTAGCGCAGATCACCAGTGAGGAAGCCACCAGATCTGTGGAATCCTGGTATATCCCACATCACTTAGTATACCACAACCAAAAGGCAAGAGTGGTATTCAACTGCTCCTTTCGCTACCAAGATGTTGCCCTGAATGACGACCTGCTACCAGGACCCTCTCTCGGACCTTCTCTGTTGGGAGTTCTACTTCGGTTTCGAGAACATACGGTTGCAATCAGTGGAGACATAAGAGCTATGTTTCACCAGGTCAGACTGCTCCCAGAGGATCGTCCACTCGTCCGCTTCATCTGGCGTGATATGGACAGAGACAGACCACCTGACATCTACGAGTGGCACGTTCTGCCATTTGGCACAGTGTGCAGTCCTTGCTGTGCAATATACGCTCTACAGCGCCACGTTCGAGAGCACCAGAATGAAGATGATGACATGCTGGAGACGGTAACCACTTCATTCTATGTGGATAACTGTCTGAAATCTCTCCGATCGCCACGACAAGCTAAAGATCTCCTGGACCGCCTGCGTGCATTCCTGGCCAAGGGTGGATTCGAGCTCAGACAGTGGGCATCCAACAAGACTGAGGTAATATCTCACCTTCCAACCACTGCACGATCAGCAATATCTGAACTGTGGCTAACTGCTGAAGGAGCTGAGCCCAAAGAGTCCACACTTGGACTGATATGGCACTGTGTGACGGACACACTAGGTTACAAATGTCAGCTTGCTGCACCCAAACCGCCTACTTTGCGGAATGTTTACAGAGTGCTTGCCTCACAATATGACCCTCTTGGCTACATCACCCCCTTCACCACCAGAGCCAAAGTCCTGGTCCAGGCTCTTTGGGCTACAGAACGACAGTGGGATGAGCCAATCGCCAATGAGCTACTTCCAGTATGGCAGGCATGGGAAGACGAGCTCCCTCAGCTGCAAAACATCGTCTTCCCAAGGTGTTACGTCCCAGAATCTGCTGACAACGACTCAGCAGTGAAGCAGATTCACATCTTCTGCGACGCCTCCGAGAAGGCCTACGGCTCAGTGGCCTACTTGCGATCTGAGGATGCAGAGGGACGTATCACTGTGTCATTTATTATGGCCAGGTCACGTGTCGCACCCAAACGACAACAGACGATGCCCCGACTGGAATTATGTGCTGCAGTCACAGGGGCTCAACTGGCCAATGTTCTTCAGACGGAGTTAACTTCGCCCATTCAATCTGTGGTGATGTGGTCTGATTCAACAACTGTACTGAGCTGGATACAGTCAGAGTCCAATCAGTACAAGGTATTTGTTGGTACAAGAGTGACTGAAATACTCGACTTTACCACCCCAGAATCATGGAGGTATGTTAACACAGACCTGAACCCCGCTGACGATATCACACGCGGCAAGACCCTCCTCGAGCTATCCCAGCCTAACCGTTGGAGTCAAGGGCCTACGTTCCTGTACCAGTCCTCAGATCACTGGCCAGTGAACCACTCAGTGAGTAATGAAGGTCATGACGAGTTAAAATCTCAAGCTTTCTGTGGTCACATATCTATCACCAGCACAGAGGCACCTGATCCTGTTCAGTATAATACATGGGATGAACTGCTACAAGCAACCCATCGGTCCTTACATGGGGCGGCAGGTCCTTCCATGTCAGCTGCCGATCGTATTGAAATGGAGACAACGCAGCTGAGAAGGATACAAGCTGACAGCTTCCCCGAGGAACTGAAGGCACTCAAGCAGGGGAAACCAGTACATTCTAACAGCCGTTTAAGTGCTCTTAGCCCTGAATACGATCAAGTGTTGGGCCTCATTCGAGTTGGTGGTAGACTACGCAGATTGGAGGACATTCCAGAAGACAGTCTTCATCCTGTTGTCCTTAGCCCAGATCACCCGATCACACAGCTCTTGGTGAAGGACTACGACCAGCGTCTACACCATGCTGGCTCAGAGAGGGTTTTCGCTGAGATCCGGAGAAATTTCTGGATATTACGTGGGCGACAGGTAATCAGGAAACATCAGAAACATTGTGCTGAGTGTCGTAAATGGCGTAGCACCCCTGTTGCACCGATGATGGCAGACCTGCCGGCTGCTCGGCTCCGGATCAACAAACCCCCGTTCTGGTCCACCGGAGTTGACTGTTTTGGTCCCTATACAGTGAAAGTCGGAAGAAGACATGAGAAACGGTGGGGCATCATATTCAAGTGTCTTACTTCCAGATGTGTTCACCTTGATCTGCTGCCACACTTGGACACAGACTCATTCTTGATGGCTTTGCGGCGTTTCATTTCACGACGTGGCAAGCCATATGAGATTCTATGTGACAGAGGGACAAACTTCCGAGGTGGGGAGCGTGAGCTCAAGGAATCTTTGGAAGATCTCGAGCCATCACTGAGACAACAGCTGGTAAGCCAAAGTATCACTTTCAAGTTCAATCCTCCCCTCGCTCCTCATTTTGGTGGTGCGTGGGAGAGGGAAGTAAGATCAGTCAAAGCCTCCCTTCAAGTTGTACTGCGGGAGCAAGTTGTATCTGAGGAGGTGTTGTCAACCGTCCTGGTTGAAGTGGAGGGTATACTCAACTCGAAACCACTCGGCTACTCCTCTTCTGACTTGGCTGACCCTGATCCTGTAACACCTAACTTGCTGTTGATGGGGCGGCACGACGCATCGCTTCCTCAAGCAGCATACGGCTCCAGTGAACTTCTGGGGCGCCGACGTTGGAAGCACAGCCAGGTCTTGGCGGACCAGTTCTGGAGCCAATTCACCCGCAAGTACCTTCCTGACCTTCAGCGACGCCAGAAGTGGAAAAAACCAACCGTGGCTCTTGCTACGGATCAAGTGGCCATGGTAGTGGATTCTCAGCTTCCTAGAGCACTCTGGCCTATCGGGAAGGTCGTCAAAGTTCACCCCAGTCAAGACGGGACAGTTCGTACAGCAGACATTGACATTAAGGGAACAGTCTACACTCGTCCAGTTACCAAGTTGGTACTGCTTCCAGAGATGCCTAATGACCGGGACATTGGAGTCCCCTAATCACAGCAAGTACTTGTACCTTTTTACACATTCAGGAATGAATGTGGGGGCGGCTGTTGTGAATTCCCTGCTGTGAGGGCTGGACAACGAGCTGCCTCGCTTTGGGACAATTGTGTTGCTGCGCATGCGTATAATATTCTCAAAAGAACCGCGGTTGAGGGAAGAAGTTCGTCCTCGGCCGAGTATTAATGTGCCTGCATTCGCATAAATAACCGTGTGCGTCGGTGATAAGTAAGTTGTAATGTTCGCCACGTACACTGAAGTCATATATGTGATACTTGTGTTACTAGTTTATATTGTAGCTTGTTGCACGTTATCTCCGCTGGTAGCACCCCGCTGCTAACGTAGCATTCTAATTCTCACGTTGCGCCAGCGCGTTGTAATATATGTACAAAGTTAGACTGTATTGGATCTCTAAGTGTGCATTCAGAGTTTGATCCCATTCAATGTTCATATTTGAGATCGCTGTCAATTGTGGTCGTAGGTGACCGATTGATTTAGCTACCGAGTGCATAGCCTGCAGCTATAGCAGCTCTCTTGTTTGTAGGACTGGTCATTTATTATCGATGGTTCATTGCTTGTCCAATGCGGACATCTAGTGGTCATTTTGGTGTAACGCCTAGTTTATTTCCGCTGGAATTCATTCAATTCATTGTATTGTGAACTTTACAGGTTTATTTCACCATTATAAGTTTATTGATGTTTTTCTTAATATATTTCTTTCAGATACACAAACCACACACTCACATTAATGTCCAGATGCAATCAAAGGCACAATGGATGCAAACAACTGTAAATAAAGTTCATCAAACCAATAGAAGTTGCTGCATCTTCTCTTACCGGAGGATTAGGTCAATTATATACAGCCGGCACATTTGTCACCGAACTCCAATTCCTTACAGTCATATTTGCATTTATATGGTTCCATCTTCATTTGAACAATGTCACAATTCCGAATGAAACCGACGTTGTATTCATGCCAGGCGGTAGGGAGCAGTGCAGATTGACAAGGCGACAGCCAATGATGCACTTTGACCCCAACAAGCTCCTCAGCCCAGAAGACAATATACCCGCCCTCTCTTAGCAATAGCATTTTTCTTTTGCTCCAAAAAGCACAAACATGGAAACATTTAACTTATTTAAATTAAAAATATGATAGAAAGAGTAAATTAGAAATCGAAGCTCCGCCTTTTGTTGTTTTTAATGTTTAATAGCACCACCGAGTACGCCCATGTGACGTATGTGAGTGCTTACGTCATCGAAGCGAAGGGGCTTTCCATTCATATGAATGTGCTGCGACTCCCCCGAATCGAATCGTTCCACTTTGTAGGCAGGATTCGGAGATATGCGTCTTTGCCTTCCGTCTTCACCGACACCATATGAACGCGAGACCCTTCCGCTACTCAGTCATTGCGTCTTCGTGTTGCAGAGTCACCATGTAAACTGCCACTAAAATTAATGTATCAGTACCATGGATAAAGTAGTGAGATTCTACTAAATTAATGTAACTAAAAAAAGTCAAATGAGATCAGAAGTGTCAATTGGCAATAGTTTTTGAGATATAGTATCTGGCCGAAATGTTAAAATCCAAGCAATTTAGGCCAAAATAGGTATCAATTGAAATAGAAATGATTATTTCTGGGTAAACATATCTCAAGTGATGTGAAAAAGTATCTGAACCTTTTGGAATTTCCCACATTTCTGCATAAATTCACCATAACGTGATCTGATCTTTGTCAAAATGTCACAGATGAAAATACAGTGTCTGCTTTAACTAAAACCACCCAAACATATATAGGATTTCATATTTTAATGAGGATAGCATGCAAACAATGACAGATGGGGGGGAAAAATAAGTGAACCCACTGCCTAAGGAGACTTAAAGAGCAATTGACACCAATTTTGTGCAAACATTTTAAGTCAGGTGTGTGCCCAATCGCCAATGAGTGGTTTAAAGTTGCCCTGCCCACTATAAAACACAGACCTGGTATGAAATGTCTTGATGAGAAGTATTGTCTGATGTGCATCATGGCTAGGTCAAAACCTGCGATCAAGGATTGTTGATTTGTATAAAGCTTGGAAAGGATACAAAACCATTTCTAAAAGTCTGGATGTTCATCAATCAACAGTCAGAGAAGTTGTCTACAAATGGAGAGAGTTCTCTCCTAAGGAGTGGTCGTCCACCAAAGATGACGCCAAGAGTTCAGCGCAGAATACTCCCCAGCATGTCTGCTAAAGACTTACAGAAATCACTGACATAGTCCTATATAACTATATGTAAAACTATGGCAAAGAATGGTGTTCATGGGAGGATTCAATGAAGGAAGCCACTTCTGTCTGAAAAAAACATTGTTGCCCGTTTAATGTTCGCAAAAAGGCACTTGGACACTCCACAGAAGTTTTGGGAAAATATTTTGTGCACTGATGAAACCAAAGTTGAATTGTTTAGGAGTAACACACAACGTCGTGTGCGGAGGAAAAATGGAACAGCTCACTAGCATCAACACCTCATCCTCACCGTGAAGCCCGGTGGAGGGAGCATCATGATTTGGGGATGTTTTGCTGACTCTGGGCCTGGACAACTTGCAATCATTAATGGAAGAATGAATTCAAAAGTTTATCTGGATGTTTTGCAGGAAAACCTGAGGCCGTCTGTCAGACAGTTGAAGCTTAAAACAGGATGGATGCTGCAACAAGACAATGATCCAAAGCACAGAAGTAAATCGGCTTCAGAATGGTTTCAGAAGAACAAAATAGACGTTCTGGAGTGACCAAGTCAAAGTCCAGACTTGAACCCCATTGAGATGCTGTGGCATGACCTAAAGGCAGCGATTCATGCCAAACATGCCAGGAATCTGACTGAACCACAGCAGTTTTGTAGAGAAGAATGGGCCAAGATTAGTCCTCATCGATGTGCAAGACTGATCTGCAGCTACAGGAAGCGTCTGGTTGAAGTTATTGCTGCAAAAGGGGGGGCACAAAATATTAAATTTTATGGTTCACTTACTTATTTTTTCACCCTTCTGTCATTCTTTGCATACTATATTCATTGAAATATAAAAACCTATAAATGTTTGGGTGGTTTTAAAGTGACCCTCTAACGTAAATACATGTAGGCTCTAATAAACCACTATTGTCTCTTGTAAAATATGTTAGAAACACATGAAATGTTAAATCAATGGCAATATTTTATAATATTTAGTCCATATTTTGAACGTTAGTTGGCGCCATGGTTTGCGGGCTCGCAGTGATGACGTCATTGGTATCTTTCGTGTTCAACAATTGCTTATTGCTGCCTAAACTCGCGAAGTAAAATGCCACGATGTGCTGCTTTTGAATGCAATTTCCAGTCAAATGGAAACAAGGGGAATGAAGTGATGGTCAAGGTGGAATTATTATTTTTAGTGAATAAATGTGCATAAGTGGAAGCTTCTCCCCCTTTTTGGTCCCTGTATGCACGTATCCTACCCACCACGCGTTACAACTAGCGCCCGAACATTTTTCCTGGATCCTCAGTCAAGTAAGGGATCCGTCTATTTTCTGGATCTGACGGTCCCACTGCGTCTGCAATATTGGTTTCGGATCTATCCATTTTTGTTATTCGTCGGTCCCACAGCGGCTTTTCGGATCAGTCTATTTTGTGGAATCGACGGCCTAATCGCGGCTGCGACATACCCATGTTATCGGTCTAATTCCTGGATCTTCGAGTGAGTAAAAAACGCGGATTTTGATTACTTTTGCTATCTTTTTTGTTGACTATTCTTCGTGGGAGTTTTCCCCAAATTGTACTAAATAATTAAAGCACTATGGCACGCTACAGTGACGACAGTGACTCTGACGTGGACCTTACAACAATGTTGGGAGTTCGTCAGGGAACGCGTGTTTGCGTACTGCTGAGCTCCCGAGTGAAGAGTGGTCAAGGTGGAAATATTATTTTTTGTGAATAAATGTGCATAAGTGGAAGCTTCTCCCCTTTTTGGTACTTTTATACACGTATCCTAGCTACCACGCGTTACAATGTACAAGACATTGATTACTCAAGGTGTGCTCTTTGGCCTGTACTGTAAGCACACAACAGCTCTGGATGCTAACAATTTACATAATTATATTGGGATAAGTTTGAAAAGCAATATGCTTACCTTGAATATCTGCTAATAAAACCAGACAGCATACACTCCTCACTTCCAACCGGACTTCCCAATAGGACTCTCTCGCTTCACCAGTTTTGCCCAACTTTTGTCTTATCAGGTATTTGCTGCACGCATTTTTCCCTGAAGCTTGTCTTGTGAACGACCGACAGTGCTGTCCTGCTCTTCACTTTTCAGATGTGGTTCAAATAGGAAGGGTAGAACTGATGACATGTTGGGAAAGCTAACGAGTGACACGCTGGAATTTCGGCCACGGGACCAATGACGTCACGCACTGCGACGTAACAAGAATGGCAACCTATCACTTAAAATAATTTTACAAACTTTATTAAAACAAAACCATTAAGAGGGGTTTTAATATCAAATTATTAAACTCATACTAGCATTTATCTTTTAAGAATTGTCTTAAAAACAGAGGATCCCTTTAAGCAGACACTGTTTTTTCAGCTGTGTGATTTTGACATAGATCAGATCACATTTGATGGTGATTTTATGCAAAAATATTAGAAATTCAAAAACGTTCAGATACTTTTTCATACCACTGTACCTAAAACAATGGTCTACCATTTCAGAATATATTCGTGCTAGAACTTTGGCATAACATGCTGTTTTCAATGTACACCTAGTATTTTGGAAGTGGGCAAAATGCATTAATGTGGACACATCTCATAAGTGGAGGCACTCACTGATATATCCATCTTAATTCCATCCAAATCTAGCTACTTGTAAAGCTGATATAATTACACCAATGTATCTTTGTAATCAAACTCTTGAATACTTTAGCCAACCAGCACTAAAAGATTTTGTTTTCTAATCTATGTCACCACAACAAGTACAATTTAGCTATTTAGACAGTATATCAGAAGCAGATGTTTTCCAAAACTTTGTTGACCAGTGAAATTTCATGTGGCTACTGTGACTAAAACTAAATGCCTATTTCAGGAAAACATTGTTATTTGCACGGAGACTTTTGCACCCAAAATGTGGAGAAAGTGTACCATTTCAAATCCTCAAATTTCAGTCTGTCAAATGTGTATACTTTGCAAGTGCATCAATTTTGATAAAGATTAAGCTTAAAAACTGTGTTACATTAAAAATTAATTGAAATGACTTGAATTGTTGTAGTGGCGGTGAAAGGAACCTAATTAAATAAACATTGTCGTTAACTGTATAAAAAGATTTTTATAATTTGATTTTAACAGCTTCAAGCCAGAGCAAGGTTCATGCTTTTTATCATAAATTTGACATATTAGACGTTACAATAATAGACTTAGAGTTCATACAGTATATTTGCCTTGAGTGTTGGTAATTAAAATCGTTATTATAAACTGCCAAGAAAAGCAGAAACATTAAGGACTATACTGTAATCAAAAAGTAAAGAAAAATCAATTAAAATCCTTAGAATTTTTAACAAAGCCTTTTCAATGCTTGAAAAGTGTTTGGTCCTGGGAAAGTTTTATGAACTCAGTTAAAAGATGCACTTTGTTCTTGATAATCTATAACTAGCCATTACCAACCTTAAGAGGATGTAAAGGTAAAGTTGCTCTTTCAGTCTTTGGATATTAAACATGCATGATGTGTGCTTTTATTTAATTGGTCATGAAATATTAAAGGAGCTGGCATTCACTGGCTGACATTTGACAAGAGAGAGGGGAAAGTGAAAGAGCCACATGAATGTGGTGGTTATTTTTCTTGGAGTTTTGCTGTCCTGCGTCTTGTGACTATTTGACCAATACTACTGTACTCAATTGTAGTGTTTGAATTATTCGAATGATTTGTTCTCAGTTAGATTTTATGTTGGAAGTACCAAACATGTCATTTGAAATACAGAATTACTGTTATTGGTTTCTATGTAACAAAGTCTCATTACCGTATTTGAATTTGCACTTCATGACTTCGATTCTATATTTTAGCACACCGTATCTGTGGTTTTCCACCTTTTAAATTAAATTCACACTACTATTCTCTGAGCAAAATAGTGACTTGCTGAATTGTACAAAACTCAGTGCCATTTAAGATGGCAAAATGTGGAAAATGTAAATCAGAGCTGATTACAATGATTTGCAAAACCTTATGAATTGCATTCAATGGAATAGGCGAAATAAGGGTAAATGTGACCCTGTGCGGGATCCTAATTTTTTCCCCCTCCGTTAATGCACAAGATGGTTCAAAATAAGTGCGTGACCTAGATAAGGTTTGTCTTCTACGTGCTTTTTCATTTTGTATGACTTTTGTAAGTCACGAGCAGATTTGTAATCGGTAACGTTGTGAAGTCACGCCGTGTCTTGTTTTGAAAGTACTTGTCCACTTCGTGCCTCTTCAATGGCCACTCATTTCAGGAGCGTTGAAAAGTAAGGCCTCTCACCATAATTATGGGCAAAGCTAATGTCAGCCAAACTCAGTTAAGTTTCTAAATGGCATCAACTTATTTTGAGAGAGATCCCCAAGTATTTGGCAACCCGAATTTTAATACTAGTATATTCTGGCCCATTTCATGAAGATTGTATGTAGTTCTCTGACAAAGAGCTCCTGAGCCACACCAAGTCATACAAACACAGTATTTACACCCATAGGACACTCTCGGCATTTTAATGCAAATTGTCTCGTTAACCTGGTAAAATGGCAAAAATGGTAATGGCAAATAATATTGAAAAATAATGCAACGTCCCCTTTAATATTGCAACTTATCAATGTGAGATATGATTTTTTTTTTTTTAATAATAATTTTTACATTTTTACATTGGTAGGCATTGGGACAGGTTTACAGCATGCTTACTACTGTGTTAAATTACCCTTCTATTACCAACACTCACTAAAGCCCCTTTCACACACTCTGAAACACCTGTAATATCGCAGGATTTAACTGTGCAGCAGTTGTATGTGAAAACAATTTCCCGGGTCGACTGACACTGAGATTACTCGGACATTTGACGGGTCGCGTCTTCGTATAATGTTCGGGACTTTCCCGGGAAGCGGTGTCCATGAAAGCAGGCGTTAAATTCCCCGGTCTCAGCACGATGGGTGATGGGGTAAATATCATGGCGAGCCGATTGTCACTTCCTCTTTGTTCCCAGCAAGACGAAAATTGGTAAACAAACATCACAATTATCAACATAGCAAGCTGGAAATAGCTAAGTTAAACTGAAAACATAAAGAAATTAAATTGTTACGGGATCGTAGAGCATCTTTGGAAATGTGTGCTTTATTTTGTTGCCGATGTTTGGGTCCACTACTGCGGAAACAAGGTTGTACTTCAAAGCAGAAAAACACCGGAGGGAAGCGTTCAAGGGTTTTTTAAATACAAAAAAAAAATACACGCGATTACAGAAAAGGGGGAATAACACAATGGGTCCGTGACAGTAGGTCGACGGGGATTAATAATAATAATAAGACAGCAAAAAAGATATAGTACACTCAAATACTAGCACAACGTAGGGAATTTCAAAACAAGTGGTGTCGTCTGGCGCCCAGAAAGCAATATCTCGACACCCTTCTCTTGGATCACCTGGGCTTACAGTCTCGATGAGCTTGAATTGGCTGCATTTACAATGTCGGGAACGCTCAACTCTGGAACAAAACACGATTTGACCAACATTGTGACAGCCGAAGCCGACCAAAAATGACGTAATGTTTGGGTTATAAAATCGCGCCAGCAGCCCTCCCCGCACCAAGAGCGCCAGTCAGCAACACGGGACAAGTCTGTGAAAGTGTCCAACACGCGTCATTCTTGGGACATCCCTACATGTGTGAAAGCAATGACGCGAGTAAATCCCGTGTCACCTTACACGGGAATTTTCCTGGATATGTGTGTGAAAATGCTTAAGTTTATGGCAGTAGAGGACACACATTCTTGAAGCTGTTACACAATTAATCAAATTTTAATCATGATTATGATTTTTGATGCGCCAGTTACCAGATTGCATTTTTTTAAACCAAACCAGTTGTCAGCCAACTGCTATACTGGAAGATAGAGGCTTAGCGCATGGTTAAGTCTTCATTAAACTGCTTCAATAACAAAAGAGTGCCGTAATAGTAAGAGAAAAAAGTACAGCAAAATTTGGAGACAGGCGTAAGGAGTCCATAAAAGGGATCAGCATTCGTTGGATGCGAACAAAGGTAAACAAAACGATAGCATATTTGTTTTTACACCATAACTGCTTACATTACATATTGTTTGTTGTAAAGTACAATTAAAACATAGTTATGATTATAATTCTTGCAGCCCTAATGTATAAGTGGAATATCCTCCCATTCTTGTCTGACATACGGGTTCAGTTATTCTACATTCTCCATTTACATACAGTATTTTGTGGATTGTGTTCACCGACAATGGAAGTATTGCTGAGCCCAATCTGTGAATTCCTCTACATGAGCTTTCCTGTTTGTGGCAAAGTGCCGTTTGAATGTCCAAAAATCATGGGTATCCAGTCTGGTTTTTTGGCCTTGCCTCTTCCGTGCAACATTTTCTCTCGATTTGACGATATCATGGGCCATAGATGATTAAATCCCTGAATTCCTTGCAATTGTACATTGAGGAACATTGCCTTTAAAGTGTTCGACTATTTTCATGGTAGCCACCTGTTCCGAATTGGCCTGTTCACCTATGCAATATTTGAAACTGGTGTTAGATT
This sequence comes from Corythoichthys intestinalis, assembly GCF_030265065.1. Classification (NCBI taxonomy): domain Eukaryota; kingdom Metazoa; phylum Chordata; class Actinopteri; order Syngnathiformes; family Syngnathidae; genus Corythoichthys; species Corythoichthys intestinalis. Next base: position 12,635,993 of record NC_080401.1, on the reverse strand, counting down.
CGTTAGCTTTCTCAGTATGTTCAGAACGTGTTGCAGCCTTTAAAATCAAAATTTATGATTATTTGCTAGAAAAAAAAAATAGACTTTAAATTTGAACATTTAATATCTAGTCTTTGTAGTGTATTCAATTCAATATACAGTGGTACCTTTATTTAAAAATTTAATTTGTTCCAGGACCTTGTTTGTAAGTCGAAATGGTTGTATGTTGAGCGGGATCTTTCCATAAGAATATATTTTGATACGATTAATTCGTTCCACAACCCAAAAAACCTACGCTAAATCCTGAATAAATTCTGCATTTACAATTACTAATAGCAATTACACCTAGCAAAACAAATGAATTATTAATACAAATAATAATAATAATAATGATAACAATAATAAATGGAAATTTAAAAAAGCATTTTTACTGTCACCTTAAAGAGACTGGCGAAAAGAGGTGGGAGGAGACGGCGGGTGCATGTAGATACGGTGAGCCGTGTTCTGTCTTATGTAACAAATTCATTAAATAAGACGCATGTAAAAAAAAAAAAAAACTGATTATAAGAAAATGAGGAATAACAAAAGCGTTTTTATTTTCTCCTTACTGGTAAACAGGGGGGAGACAGCAGGTGTGTGGGTAGGTGGAAGGGGGGCGGTGGGCCGTGTTGTCTAGCTAGTTCACTCACACCCACACTACGCTCATTGTTTTTCCATCATTTCCTTCTTAATTTTAATGGTAAGCGTCACCATTGTCCTTTTTTTCACCACCTGCACTAACCTTCTTGGGACCCATATTGATTTCTCTCACAAGAAAATATCCGTGCGTCCGTCTTGTGAGAACACAATGAATTTCCAACACTTTCATAAATCGTCGTATTTGAGCATGTCGTCATATGTCGAGACAAATGACGAGTCAAATTTTACGTCGGATGTCAAAAGGATCATGTGTCGATGCGATCGTATGCAGAGGTGGGTAGAGAAGACAAAAAATTTACTCGAGTAGTGTTAACTTCTACACAATATTACTCAAGTAAAAGTAAATTTTACTCAAGTACGAGTAAAAATGTATTAGTTGTAAAGAATGCTTAAGTAATGAGTAACATTGTGAGTAACTGGTTACATTGTGAGTAACTGGTTACAATGTTTAATTATTTTTTTAAAAAAATCATGGTATATTTCTTTTCTCAGCACATTTTCTTCGATATGAACTGTTATTATTGTACTGTATTATAACCTATTACATGACCATATTAGGCCAAAACAATGACACAAAAATCATTGAATTCAGACCAGAACAACTATATTAAACATCCCCTGTCCAAAGAGCATGAATGCCATGTAGTGGAGAAAAAAACATTGTTAACTCTAATTGGTAGAATGGAGTGGTTATTGTTTCGACGTCTCATTGGTGAAACTAAAAGGAACACTGTCAACATCTCTGGCAATAATAAAGTCAATATGTAGAATAAAGACAAAAAATGTAACGACTCTAGTGTAGGCCAAAGTAGTGGAGTAGTGTTTCTTCACAAATATATTCAAGTAAAAGTAAAAAGTATTGCATGGTAAAACTAGTATAAGAAGTACATTTTTCTCAAAGTTACTCAAGCAAATGTAACTGAGTAAATGTAACTCATCACTCCCCACCTCTGATCATATGTCGAGGTACCACTGTAGGTTGAACATGATTTGAAAATCCTAGTACAGTGGTACCTCTACATACGATCACTTCGACACACGAACTTTTCGACATCCGACGTAAAATTTGAGCCGCCATTTGTTTCTACATCCGACGAGTTGCTCGAAATACGACGACATGACAGCACTGCAAACGAACGCACGGTGGATTTTCTTGTGTGAGAAATCAACACAGTTTTCAAAAAAAGTTGATACAGTTGGAGAAACAAGGAAAAAAGTGATGCTTACCTTTGAAATGAAGTTGCAAGTTATAGAAAAAAATATGAGCTTGGGGTGCGCGTCCCTGAACTGGCTCAACAATACAGCTCCATGGTCCTCTTCCGACCACCGTTCGCCACTATTTATAAGTTAAGGTGACAATTATTATTGTGCTAACATTGCCAAGGAAATCGCCAGCTTCGTCACGTTTTTATCATTTATTTAAGAACTTATCCAACACAAAACGCCCATTGTCTTAAGCAGTTGACTGCTCTCAAGAAAACGAAAGTATTATCTCTACCGCACCGACCTATCTCACTGAGACGTCAGCTTCGCGGTGCGTTCAGGGACAGTAAAAAGTGTCCGCCATATTAGAATCCGATTCGTTACATTATTTACAGGAATAATTATTAATTATTCTTCTTATTATTATATTATATTATTCAGAATTATTTATTTATAACTTATTTGTTTTTCTATGTTTAATTGTCATTTGTAACAGTGCCAGCAGTATTTATTAAGAATTTAGTGGATGTTTTTAGGCTTTGGAACGAATTAATGGAATTATAATGTATTCCTATGGGAAAATCCTGCTCGACATACGACCATTTCGACTTACAAACAAGGTCCTGGAACGAATTAAATTCGTATGTAGAGGTACCACTGTATTCTGTTTTTATGTGTTTTAAACAACGTTCCAACTTCCTTTGAATGGGGGTTGTGCATTCTTCCAAAACGTATATTTCTTTCAGCATTGATTATGCCTTCACATAAATGCAAGTTTGTCATTCCATAAAAACTAACACATATCCCCATACAGACGCAGATGCTGGCTTCTACACTGTGTGCTGATAATATTCTGGATGGTCCTTTTCCGCTTTTGGCCACTGCCATCCGTATTTTCAACAAACAGTATGAAATGTAAACTCACCAGGCCATAGCAAGCTTTCCTTTTTTTCCCCTCAGCCATATAAACGGCTATAGATGGCTTCATTCATTCATCTTCCATTCCACTTATCCTCATAAGGATTGCAGGGGTGGCAGAGCCTATCCTAGCTAAGTATGGCGAGTAGATGGATTTACACCTTGGATTGGTTGCCAGTCAACTGTAGGGCACAAGGTGGCAAACACCCAGTCACCCGCACACTCATACTTAGAGACAATTCGATGTGGTCAATCAGCCTACTATGCATGTTTTTAGAAGTGGAAGATAAATGTACCCAGAGAAAACCCACCCAGGCACGAGGAGAACATACAAATGCCTCACAGGAAGACTATAGCACAGGATTGAACCCTTGATCTCAGAACGGTGAGGCAAACATGCTAACTACTCTGCCAACTTGCCGCCTTAAATAGATTCAGTCATAGTCTTCATAATTATTGACGGGACACGTGGCGCGGAGCCAATTAATAGGTGGCCTGCATTGTTGGTGTAGCCGTCAAAGCTGACCGAGTGGAATCACAAACAGAGCTTTTTCCGTTGAAAATTCTTGTGAATAAATGCTTAAATCCCTGAATTCTTTATAGATATGGACGTAAAACAGTCTTGATTCTTGGTTAAAAGCAAAAAAAAAAAAAAACGTGCAGTTCGCATTTATTTTACGTAAATATTGCGAACTATGACGCCAATGCTGTAGCGGCTAATTTCTCCCACTGATTTTTTTCTCCCATTTCAAAATGAATGCATGGTACGAAAAATATAATAATTACCTTGAATCCTCGAACAAATCACTCCTGAGACAATCCTTTCTGTTTGTATGCGGTACAGCTTTCGTACTTTTTCAACCTAAATCCAGCATTAGATCGCTGCGTGCGTGTGTTTAAAAATAACTCCTCTTGATGCTTGATGTGGGCAGGCCCCCTACTCGAAGGCGTGGTGCAGTGTCTGACGGGTGTGACCCGTCAATATAATTATGAAGTCTATGATTTAGTACATTCCAAAATGTACCTTCTCCCATGTTAGTCGTACGATATAGGGATCTGCCACACAGACAACAGTTGAAAGGACAGAGAACCATCTTAACCACCCTTAAGGGGCACCCAAGCTAGTGTTCTCATCCTGTGTGGAAACAAGTCGAGGGGATACAGGACCTTGGCAGCCCCAGGACACACCGAGATCCCCAGACCAGGTACTGAGAGCGGGGCAGAGAAACCTCTTTCAGCCCGAGCCTGCCTTTGATTACATCTCTTCCGGTTGTTGATGCGAAATAGGATTAAAACAGTGTTTATTGCTTTTTTTTTTTTTTTTTTTTTTCCGTTTGATAAACAAAAGGACTACAGGTTGTGATTTAGTGAAGTCTAATCTATCAAATTCAGTAAAGTACCCTAACGTGATAGGGGGACTTTAAATGTCAAGTTAACACGGGTATTACTTTATTTAGAAAATCGTTCAAGAATAAACTACTCAAGTCAAGTGTCCTTCACGTGTTATGGGTGCGTGGGAAGGAGGAGATCCCAGAGCAGACAAACTTGGGTTGCGACAAGTAATATTTATTATCGACCAAAGGAGAGAGAACAAGACAGGTGTAGATCGCTCTGCTCGGGGTAGCTCGGAAGGAGCTAGGCATGGAATATGACAAGGGGTGCGCATAAAACAGGTCCTGGGGCGAGAGCAAAAACAAGTGATGAGCCGGTGATCAGAGAGAATTATCAAAGGAATGCGAGAAACAACTGACGGTGGAACAAGACAAGTTGATTGGGCGACGAGGTTGCGGCGTCCTCTGGCTTTTAAGGATGGTTGATTGGCATTGCCAGCACCTGTGGCCAGTCCACCCGTCTGTCGTCCAACCTGCAATGAATAAAAACACGCACACCTGCCCAAGGTGGGTCAGGTCTCAGGAGGGAGGGGCAGAGGCCCTAACATGACGGATGTTTGTGAAGTTAGATTGGTTTGGCTCCCAGGCAATCTTAGGTTGATATTTCGGTGTTTTGTAATCCAATGTAACACGAAGTAGTATTTCTAATTTCTGCCTGACCAACAACATTTCACTGTTAGAAGTACTAAAAAACTGTGGAATGTCTGCACCCAAAATCTGCGCTGAGGAGCCTGTAGTCAAAGAAGTGTTAGCATTGGCTGTCGCGTTGTAATACTGCACTGCTCATTATTGCATAGCATAAATACATCGTATTCAGGCAGGCTTGTGGCGTCGTTCAAACAGCGATCGAAATCGAGCTTTAGTCGTGTGGCCACAAATTTGTAATGGGACTTTTTTTTTTGTCGCTTTATTCTGAGTGTCTTGGTGTAAATGGGCCCTTGGATTCATATTACACCTCCATGCACGCGCACACCCCACCACACACACGATAGTATTCCATTTCTTTCCTAATATGATGGTTTCATCCCAAAAAGCTAATCAAATATATCTTTAGATCTTTCAAAACAATACATTTATGACAATACGAGGCGTATTTTGGGACCTAGGAAGCTGTTGCCATGGATACTGTTCCCAAGGAAACGCGGGGAGAAGCTTTAACAGGGGTCCTACTCCACCTGTGGTTAATCCTTAGGGATGATACAAAAGCTGTTGATTTGTTTGTCCAATTATTCTCCCAGGATTCTTTTTGTGCTGCAAGAATAAGTTGAATTGTGCTCCTGAGGTTGTAACTTCACCTAAGGGTCATTCAGGGAATTAATCTAAAAAAATACCAATCATTTCCTTCCCTTATGTGTCCTTGCTAAGTGATGGGAAGAGCTTAAGTGTTTCATAATTTTGAAAACCCTCACTGTCTCTTCTTCTCTCTCGGCATTCATCTTAATCAGTACACAGCTTGTTATTTCCATGCATGTCTGTGTGCTTCTGACTGTTTTCATGTGAGAGAACGTGAGTGTGATTGTGTGGGAGAGCTGTGTGCTGCAGTATCTGTAAAAAGCCTGAGGAGATTTTGCTGCTTCACAAATTTAAGCAAACATAAAAGTATTAAAAAAAAAAAAAAAGACCATTTGAATTATGTTATCATCCCCTTATTATTGATGTAAAAAATTATTCAGAAAAGTAGGTACATACTAATTTCACACTTGTTAGCTTCTGTTCCTTATTTCTGCACATAGTGTATATGTGATCATAGTTCATGTGACTCAAACGATTGTTTTTACCTCAACCATGCAATAAAAGGCATCACTGCATATACAGTATATTTGTATGTTCTGCTACAGTTGTGTGTGTGAATTAAGAAAATAAGTTGTCATGTCATCGATTGTTGAAAGTACAAAGGTGTGGCTTTAAGTAGTAATGGTATCTGGCAGCGAGGAAGAGAGTGTGGTGTCAAATTTCAGCTTCAAAAGAGAGAGAGAGTGAGGGGAGAGCAAGAAAAAGAGGGAGAAGAGAGGGAGAGACAGAATGAAGAACTGAGAGATCTGAAATGAGTGAGAGTGAGAATGAGAGAGATGAGAAATCTCAGCGCTAGGGTGGAAGAGAAGAAGATTTGCAGCGTGATTATTCAAACCATCCTCCCACTTCAGATGACTGCATCCGTCCACCTGCTTCCTTTCATCTGTCCAGTCACTGATCTTTCCTATACACCACTCGGTCCTCTTTAATGGGAGTGCACAAGAAGGCAGAAGGGAGATTGACTGGCCATAGCCTTGGAACCCCACATAGAGGAAGAGGAAGTGGAAAGAGGAGTGTTCAGACAGAGCGAAAGAGTGAGTTCCTTTAACTAATCAATTCTCATATGTCATCCGGCCCACACTCTCTATCACGATGTCCTGCTTCTGTTGAGTGTGGAATTCAAGATTTATGGACTCTGGATCTTTTTTCATATTAGCGTTGGTAGGTAACCATGGATGAATTGATGGACAAAAAGTGGATGATCGAATGGACTGCGCGCTGAGAGAGGCTGATGTTTCAGTTGTAAAAAGGACTGTTTTCCTAATAGGCTCTACCTCGTGTAAATCTCTTCATCTGACAGCTGCTCTTGTGCTACATGAGGAGCAGACGAAGATGATACAAGAAGATCGAATAAGCTATGTCTCTTTAGTGCCTTCGAGCATGCGGTAAAGTTGCACTGCTACTTTGATGGCGAATGCATAATGGAAGGAAGAACTGATCATGAAAAGGGATATACAGTATCAATGGAAAAGCATTTTGACATAAACTCTTAATTGTCCGACAAAAGACCTACACAGGGAGAAGATGAACTATATTTTTGGCAACAATACTCTTTACCCCCGGAGTGGGAGGGTAGGTGGAACCTCTGGGAGTCAAGGTGCAGGGATAGGAGTCAAACAAAAGCTAGGACCGAAACGTGGCTCCTCAGAGGAACTGGCACCACCACACAATTCCTCTCCATCCACCGCTTCTCCTGCTTCCTCCTCTCCTTCTACATCCTCCTCTCGTTGGCAGCAGCTCCTTATGTTCTTCTCCAGGAGGAGTGCATTCACTGACTGTATTACTTCTAGCCAGGTAACATAGCACACTTGCTGTTTGTGAGTGTGAATTGTGCTTGAGGGGCGGTAGGGGATCAGGGTGGGAAGTGTGTAATCTAAGATGGGCTTTTGTGTTTGATGTCTGTGTGTTACAGTATGTGCTTGTTCTTAGTATGACTCCAGTTTGAGTCTCTTTCAAAGCACAGACGCAGACATGGTTCAAAGTCAAGTTTGAAGCAGCTCTATTTGTCATTAGAATATTTGATCAGGGATCTGAGCTCTCACAGAGTCTGAGACAGAGAGCTGCAGAGTTGCAACTGCAAAGTTTTTCATTCTGTCACTGCTGAACTGTATGAAGTCGGTAAAACCAACTTGTGACATATCATCATGAAAAATGATTTAATGCTTGACCTAATCAGACTGATACATTTCATTGTACCTACAGTCTATTTCTTTCTAAATCCAGTTTTTTTTTTAACAACTATACTAATATTAACAAATGTAAGACAGCGTTTCTGGTTGGTGAGTTTATTGCCTAATATCTGGCAATACGATTCGTATCACGATTTGATTCGATCCAGATACTACACTTAAAGACGATTATTGTGATATTTGTTTATCACTTTAGGAAAAAATAACAAATCAAAATGGACATAAAGTACATATATATCAATTCATTCCTGAAACATCATCCATCACTCAAGTAAACGCAAACCTGCTGTAGTCCAAATGTGCTTAAATGTAGGATTCCAAATTCTCCATGGCTCCGTTTTTTACAGTATTATTTTTAACATCCCTTATTTCTTAACCCTTGTGCTCCATTACTATTTTCATAATGTCTGAAACAAATTTGCAGCCTTGGTATCTGCGTAACACAAATTCATGTAATGCACCAAAGTACCTGTCTGCTACAAGGGCTCAACCGCTTAGCACTCTTTCATCACATTTTCTCTCATTTATTGTAAAACCCTTTAAAGTAGACAGCTTGAATTTTTCGGATTGTTGTTTGGGCTCTACTGACAGTGGATGATGACGGATTAGCACGTCACTTCACAGTTCTGAGGTCAATGGTTAGATCCCGGCAACATGCCTTCTCGTGTGGAGTTTGTGACGGTTTTCCCCGGATACTTCGATTTCTTTCCACATCTCAAAATATGCTTGATAGGTTGATTAAACACTCCAAATTGTCTGTGGGTGTGGATGGGAGTGTGAATTGTTTGCTTGTCTCTTTTTGCCCTGCGATTGGCTGGCAACCAGTTCAGCATGTACCACGTCTCCTGTCTGTAGCCAGCTGGAATAGGCTCCAGCACCCCCGCCACCCCAGAAGGATAACCGATGAGGTGGATGAATAAATGAATGTTTGGATTCTCTCAGATTAATTATAGATTTGTTGCATATAATTTAGTATACTTTGGTTTACATGCATGAGGAGTGAAATGTTCTGAGTTTAAAGTGCGTATGACCCCAAAAAGCATGTTTATTTCATATTTCACGCGGCGTTTTATGCTCCTGAATGAAATGGACCGCTTAGATGTGTGTGTAAGCGATCGTTTTATATATTCAATTTTTGAATCCCGCGCCATAAAAATTTGTGACTTCCGTCTTCAGTCTCGGGTTTAGGATGAATGCGAATGTGACGTCACCCGAATCAGCATCTCAAAATACAGCATTGCTTGATAGCATGCAGATGGACTGCGGATTCAGCTGATTTTGCGCATTCTATTTTTCGCATCACGCCAGCCAAACGGCTGCAGAAAATTGTTGCTGTACCATGGAGAGGCGTGTGAGCCTTTTTGGGTTTCTAAAGGTTCCCGTTCACCACGGATTTTGGCCAAAACAAGTACTACTACTGTGGGACTATTAGACTTTTGAGGAAGTGAGTAAACATAATATTTTGTATTATGTGAAATACTGGGATCATGGCACGTTTTAATACGGAGGTGGCTTGCATTTTGTGGCTGATTGTCCACCGAGAATGCCACTCGGCCGACAACCGGCAGCTTGTTTGCACACCCCCCTCTATACTTGGCCTATTGCCGTCTTTGTGTGCCCGGTGTTCTGTCAAATTTTCAACCCCATCAGAAATTGCAACTTTGAGTTAAAAATGGCCGTGAATACAGCGATTACAAAGTAAACACGACAAACTTTCTTTAAATAAAGGACTATTTACTTACGTGTGATCATGGACGAACATGTAGAAAAGTTCTCCTCAGACGCATCCTGCCATGTTAGCTGAACAACAACTGCACACCACTCTCTGTTTACGTCTTCGCCATGTAGTAAAGCATTATTTTACGCCATATTCGTGTTGACCATGTGGCAGCTACGCGCTCCTCCGATGTCGGCCGGTTTGTCCGGCGGTACTCTCCAGCTGCTTCCCCAGCAAGCTCTCCTGTCCGTAGCAGGGGAACGAGCTGTAACTTGCTCACCGCCGGGCGGGTTGTCGATTGTCTTTGCCGATCGGCTGTCCTGCCGCCACGTGACATGATCCGAACTAGTTGAGTTTGATTTTTTTGCTTCGAAAGCAAAAATAAGACTTTGAGACGTCACTCGGTTCAGGTTAGCATGTCGGCTAGCTGTCACGCCTCTTGGTTTGTTTACATTCTCCGAAGCCAGGGCAGGGACATGACAAAAGCCTGACTAACTACGGTGGCATAAAATATCGTTCGGGAGATGCGATAGTAAAGGTAAAGTCAACAGTTTTGACCATTAAGGAGTAATTTTGCCATGCCGTACTGAATAAATGCATTTTGATTATTTAATATTCCATTTAGCACATGACTGTTATTTGTCATGACCATACCATTTATTTAGCAATGGGGGAAAAATACTTCAATAAAAAGAATATTCTGTGAAAATATTGGAGAGACTAAAACAATGACACTTTGGGGCTGTCTTCGTCGCATTTTCTTCGTTCTGAATAATTCCCCCTCAATGGGCTGAATTCTAAATCAGATGAAACCATGACCCTGCAGACGTCATGCTCCTGTTGGGGACGCTGAACCCCCATAATGGTAGGCGTGGCTAAACGGCAGATTAAAAGACTAAGTTCTCGACATCTGCGCTTTGCCAAATTGTTGTATATAGTCGAATCGTCTCAAAATATGATTCTAATTCACATAATAATGCCATTTAAGATGGTTGATGATGGTCTGCTGCAAGAGCTGTGTTTTTGAAGATGCCTGTCAACCCATACTTGGAAAAATATTAACTTGTCTCCCTTCTAGTAATCACTGGATCGATTGTGATTGGTGTTACCAGTTTCCCAGTTTAAGAACTTAATGCATAGCTGATTTCCAGTTGCTAATATTAAATTAACATATAAACACACGTATATTTACGTGTGTCTGAGGGTGCTTAATGTGTTTATTTTCAAACCTGCAATGTTGTCATACATTTATTTCTCAAGATGCCAGTTCAGAAGCATAGTAATTCTCCTCTGTCTCACCGGATTTCTTAGTGCACTTCATCCCTCCTTTTATTTCACACTCATAGTTCAAATGTCTTTTGATAGATACAATCAGCTGTGAATTTTGTGCACGAAAGAGTTTCAAGAACTCTTTACAAATATGTACTTGTGTAAAAATACTTTAATGGAAATTAGAAATAGTTTGTTTTTGCTTTTTTGTGGTTCTATCTTCTCACTCCCCCAACTATTTCCACACTCTAATGTATGATTGATGAGTGGTAAAACAGAGGTATCAAAGTCATTCTGCCACTTAAAGAGCACTGAAAGCCTTAAAGAGGAATTTAGTGGTCACAGGAAATGGGGATAGACTAGAAGTGAATTGATGGATGGAGTCTAGAGAAACTAAATAGGGAGACAAGGGTGGCCTTGCACAAGATTGCAGTATCAGGGAATTGCAATTTGTTCGCAGAAAAGACTACAGTGTAATGTTTCAGATTCTCTTGCCAAATAAGCTGAACATCTACACACTACAATTTTTATAAATATGGGTTACCGCACACTACAAGATTCTATCCAGGATTGAGTTGAGCCCAAACATAATAAATAATGTAATGCTCACAGGAGGACAAGGAGGAAGGGAGTCTGCAGTGCTCTTCACTCACTTTATTAAATGTGCAGCAATTCAATAAAACACGAACATATTCCGAGGTGCTGTCGGCCACTACTTACACATGCTCGTCAACCACTTGAATGTCCGCTGTCTCTCTTCCAGTCGTCATATCCATCCACTCCCAAACACCCGTATTTACTGATTACAGAACTAATAATTATTATGTTGTTATGTCGGTTTCTTTAAATATGGGAGCAGCATTGCACATGCTTAGTAAGTTATAGAAGAAATTGAACATTTCTGGAAATTTCCCTATTGCTTGTCACCTTGTCTTGAAATGGTGAGGGTCCTTAATCTCTATTCGTCAACTTGCGATCTCTACACCAAATACACCATCAAATGGCTCAGAAATACTCATGTGTACAACTCATATGCTTTACAGCCACCATGCTCTGAAAAAAAGTTGTGTTCCAAACCTAGCCCAATGTTGGTACGTATCAAAAATTTCTAAGATTTGATAGCAGCAAGTCCAAGCAGCCCTGACCACTCTGTTAGGAATTGATCAGAGTTTAGATCGGCTATTTGAATGCTAATACTGGAAGATAAATATGCCTGAAAATCGCCCACCACATAGGCAGAACACCCTGATCTCAGGAGTCGTTAAATAGCCGATTCTCATGAAGTGTACAGTTGGGTTGAACGACATTGGGAAAAAATTGAGATTTGGGGTTTGCAATACATTACGATATTAAAACTAATAATTAATTAAATTTTCACCAGACTTGAACAGTTCTGTTTGGGAAGACCTTGGTTGACTCGCTATGACCACATTGTATTCATTAGCGATGTCCTGATTTGATCACATGATCGGAAATTCGGTCGATCGCGCCATTTTTCAGAGGATCGGTTTTATTCAATTTAAAAAAAAAAAAGTTTTTCTGCTTCGTGCTCATTCAGCCTCTCACCCTCCTTCCTGAAAAGCGTTGCAACCAAACAGTTTTTCTTGGTCACCAGTGCAGCTGACGTTTGGTACTTAAAGCTAACAATGATTGACAGGTTTGTAGCTTTGATTTGGTCAGAGACTCCTTGATAGCGCTACGACTAAGCTTTGTACACAGTCCGAAGTGTGTTGTGACAAGTCATTCATTGTGTAAATGGGAGGCCGTTCTTGGCAGCGTTAGCGTCTAAGCAACAAAAAAAAAAAATCAACTTTTTTTTTTTCGGTATCAGATCAGGACTCTGTATCGGCAGATTCTCAAAATCAGGTGACTTGTACTCTGACTCGGGTGCAAAAATATGTGATCGGGACATCCCTAGTATTCATATAGTGCTGTTAATTCCAGACTAAGAGGGTTTATCTGTGCATGATGAAGATCGGTGTATATGAAAGGGATCCAGGAAGCCATGTCTCTGCACAATTGCTGCTTTTATGAAGAAAAAACTAAAGTACATTTTTGAAAAGAAAAAAAACCAAAAAAACAAAACATTGCACATCCTGCGATGAGACTATTGCTCATGTTCACATTGCAATGCCGATGTTCAAACAATACGTACAGTGGTGAGAACAAGTATTTGATACACTGCCAATAACCCATTGGCAGTGTATCAAATACTTGTTCTCCTCAATGTATATTGTGCAGGCTTAGTGACAGCCACGCTTAGAACATTTTAGGGGAATTGATTAGTATTTGGTCAACTCATTTCATTAAACTATTTTGCTAAATTAACTCGCATACCAAATGTTCACTCATCAAGATAATAATGCATATTGCACTCTAAGTCAAGTCATCATGTGATGGGTAAAAAAACGGGTAAGTTTTAGCGCTGCTGCTTTTCATGGCAATTGATAGATTTTTCGTAGCTAGAGAACTACAGTAGTAGGAGTGTGGCAACACATTGATTGATAGATGCTTTGCAATGCAGTACTTTATGATTCGATAACAATTCATAAATGTTCAGAGCACAGCTGCTGCTTGCGGAATGAAAGTGATCTGAACACCGAAAGTAATGGACCAACTAAGATGGCAGCTGCTAACTTCAGTATATGACTACATTAAACTAGTGTGTGACATTGTTTCCCCACACATTCATTGTTTTTTTTTTTGTTGGGTGACCACTTAGAGATTTAATCACTACTTGTCAATATGTAACCAACGTAGTGTATGAACTTTCTTTTGTTGTGCGACAATTGTGCCACTGTTCTCATTTTGTGCATTTTCCCTTTTTTTTTTCTTAAACCACCTGCACTAAACTTCTTGTTACCCATGTTAATTTTTTTCTCACAAATACATCTGCCATGCGGATATCTTGCAGGGAAACAATAAAATTGCAGGCTATTGTAAATCGTAGTATTTTGAGCATGTCATCATACGTCGAGACAAAAGACGAGTCAAATTTTCCGTCTGATATTGCAAGGATCGCATGTTGATGCATTCATAGGTTGAGGTAAAAAGAAAAAAAAAAAAAAATTTGCCTGTACTGACTGCCCATCTGATGGGCTCTGATAACTGCTGCGCCAGATGGTCGTAGACATTCTAACATGTCAAGTAAAGTGTTCCACTTTTCCTGAGTGACATTATTGCAATAAAGGAACAAAGATGGAAAATCATCCTCTTTTAATCAATAATGCTGCCTCATCTATTTAATCTATTATTATTATTTAATCTATAAGATTCAAAGTTTTAACTTTTTGGGCTATGACTATTTTTGCTGTTATTTTTTCAGTTTTATGATATGTCGTTCTCTACCACATGAGAATTTGAATTGGAACAACCAAAATATGACCTCATTGTTGACTCAGTTTTTAGCAAGTTTATAAAAATATGGATTAACAAATGCAGTTGCGTAGCAACTAGTTCAGGCTGTGCCCAACCTTTTTCGTGAAGTCATCTGGGCTATTGCTCACTATATAAATAGTAGGTATTATTTATTTTTATTTCGATTTTATTCACAATTACCTTCGTGTGACAGTTTTTGCAAAGGACATTTTTCTGGTGTACGTCTTCAGTCTCAAATCCAAAATACTCAATGACAAATGACGGACGCACTCTTAATCCTGGGAAGTAATCGTTTAGACCAGGGGTCCCCAACGACCGGGCTGCGGACCGGTACCGGTCCGTGGCGCATTTGGTACCGGGCCGCGCAAAAATAATAAATAATTTATTTACGACTGCATTCTGGCCGAATGACTTTGGCCTGTGCTGCTTAACACACCAATATCCCTGTCTACTATAGATATACAGCTACAGCAGTACATCTTGTTTTGTATATCTATGTGCGCTTGCCCTCGATAATAACGTATGTCGTAGGTCGTCGCCTATCACATTTGTTCCCGGAAATAATTACACCCACACTAGAATGACTGAAAAACTGATGTCTTTGGACAGATTTTTTTTACGGGGAAAAGAGAACCTGATGAGCCAAAGGATGAGCCTACAACCTCGAAAAAAACAAAATCTATGCTACTTCCCAATCACTAAAGACCCACGAACAGCGAAGGAGTGGATTCGTTACCCGTATTTGAATTAACCGAGTGATTCGAGCATGTCTGTGCAACAGGAATATCTGCTTGTAGAGATCGCAAATGACGGCGACCTTAAACATACATTTGAGACAACAACTCTTCCGAGGTTCTGGATTAAAGTCATTTCGGAATATCCTCACATCGCTTGGAGAGCACTGACAGCTGTGGTACAATTTCCAACATCGTATCTTTGCTTCTCTCACTCTCCCATCTCGGGACCATCTTGTCTCAACAAAACAAGCTCAGACCTCCCACTGATTCAGCGGATGAGTTGTATTTTCCGTGCACGTAACACGACAAATGTTATTTTATATTTGCTGTATTTTTCTGCCGCACATTGCCGGTGTTCTGACAAATTTGGCATGCGCGTAACGTTAAAAATGACCGCAAATGCAGCGATTCCAAAGTACACACTACAAACTGTCTTTAAAGAAAGGAATATTAACTTAGGTTTGCCATGTTAGCTGCACACAAAAACTGCACGCACGCAGCTCTCACACTTAACGACTTTGCCTTGTCGTTAAGCATTAATTTACGCCTTTTTCGTGTTGCACATGTATGTTTATGATGTAAATAGTTTTTTAGCACCGTTGGATGACATTGAGAATCCAACAGAATATAAAAGAGAGCTTTTTTCACCACCACAAAAGCTTTGGGAGAAAATTTTTATAATGGTGCAAAATTTGACATAACACTGGTCCATGTAAAAAAAAGACCCAAATCACACCGGTCCGTGGTGCAAAAAAAGGTTGGGGACCCCTGGTTTAGAGTATGCCTCCTGCTCCGCTGCAACCATTTCCAAGTCCATGAATGACATTAAAACAACAAAGCGCCACTGTAAGAGCAGAGTAATTAAGGGCAAAAGTAACTGTTTTCGGGCCCTTTCCAGGAACTGCATCACACTTCCGATTGGTCAGCGAGACTTGCACTCGCGTAGCATCCTGCTTGTGCATTCCAACAGCGTGGGCAGAAATTAATTTCAAATCAATTTTAAATGACAGCATATTAAATATATTTATTATTATGAGTTAATGGACGGATAAAATATTTATATAAATATTATAATTATGTAATATTATGTAAATATATACATATATGTATAATTCTATATAAAAATATATCTATAATATAAATTAAATATTAATATATACAGTGCCTTGCAAAAGTATTCGGCCCCCTTGAACCTTGCAACCTTTCGCCACATTTCAGGCTTCAAACATAAAGATATAAAATTTTAATTTTTTGTCAAGAATCAACAACAAGTGGGACACAATCGTGAAGTGGAACAAAATTTATTGGATAATTTAAACTTTTTTAACAAAAAAGTTCCTTGGTTTTCATAATGCACTTTAAACAGAACCCTGAGACTATCACAGAGCAGGTGCATTTATACGGAGAATTGATTACACATAGGTGGATTCTATTTATCATCATCGGTCATTTAGGACAACATTGGATCATTCAGAGATCCTCACTGAACTTCTGGAGTGAGTTTGCTGCACTGAAAGTAAAGGGGCCGAATAATATTGCACGCCCCACTTTTCAGTTTTTTATTTGTTAAAAAAGTTTAAATTATCCAATAAATGTTGTTCCACTTCACGGTTGTGTCCCACTTGTCGTTGATTCTTGACAAAAAAAATAAATTTCATATCTTTGTTTGAAGCCTGAAATGTGGCGAAAGGTTGCAAGATTCAAGGGGGCCGAATACTTTTGCAAGGCACTGTATATATATATGTATATATATATATATATATATATATATATATATATGAATATTGCAAGGAAAAAATTATCAGTTTTGATGAGCCTTGAGTCTGTAAAAAGCCTGACAAGTCATCTTGATCAGGGTCTTTCTGACAAAAATATGGTGCTGGAAGTAGTCTTGTTATCTGAAAATTCTGTCAGGAGAGATGCGTTTTCCATGTAAATGACCGAATCCATTCCAAGCACTAATGAAAGGCCAAATTTTTAAAAATAATCGGGGTAAAACCGGAATAAAACGACAAACATATTTAAATCATTCCATATACCTAATGGGTCAGCAACCCGCGGCTCAAGAGGAAGTTAAACTTGAGGCGCCATCGTACAACAGAGCAGTCACGTGCTGCGTCATTCTCTATAGGATTCACTGCAGATGAAATAAACATTTACCGTATTTTCCGCACTATAAGGTGCATCGGAGTATAAGGAACACCTCCTTCAATGAATGGCCTATTTTAAAAACGCATTATAAGGAGCACTGTCGGCTTTTGAGAAAATTGAAGGCTTTCAGGTGCGCCTTATAGTGTGGAAAATACGGTAATCATGAAGGCTGTATTTGTAGCCAATGTAGTCATTATGATAGAAGGCTAATATAGCAAATTTAGATACATACAAAATGTGTTGTTTTCATTATAAGGCTTTCAATTTTATGCGGCTTCAGACATGTTTTTTTTTTTTTTTTTTGGCTGCAATTTTGCTCTTTCAACATTTTGCCGACCCCAGACATAACTTAACCGTTAACACCTGTAATCAAGTAGATAATAGAAGATAATGCAAATGAAAAAAAAAAAAGATCTTCCCTTTCGAGTGAGGTGACGTCTTCTTCTTTCACGCGTTTTCCTTAATCCAGGGGAGAGGATGTCTCTCCATCATCATAAAACTAACTTTTCTTGCATGAAAGGATAGTCATGCTCTTCGAAGGTGTTTCTGCTTGATGGCTTCCTTCTCTTTCAAGATGTGCCTATTGCCTATATCACTCTTCGTGACACGTAAACGTGAGGATACCTGTGGTTTAATGTGCTATTAATGCAGTAAACCGTGTGTGGGCTTAAAAGAACTTTGTGAGACAAAAACGCGAGGAGACTTGTGCTCTTTTGGCAAAGACGTTGATCCGCTATAACAACAACACCGTCGCGCCTGTGCATATCATCATACTGCGACACCCAAATTGAAACGTCATCAACAATTAGAGGTGTGCATCGACACCGCCCTCACGATTCGATTCGATTACGATTCGGAAGGCCACGATTCGATTCGATTCGATTCAGAGGGTCACGATTCGATTCGGTTCGATTCGGCAATGCATTGCAATGCATTAAAGCCTGGGATGCATTAAAATTCTAAAGCAAAGCATATTTTTTGTGAATCATGAGCCAACACAAGCGGACAGACATTAAACAACTTTTTATTGGCTCTTGTGTCACTCCTGGTCGAAGTCAAATGAAAATAGTATACTTTCATATATATCTTTAAAAAAAAACAAAATCAGATCACAGCATTTAATTAGTGCTTATAATGAGACCAGGGCTTTCTCTTTTTCTTTTTTTTTTTACACACAGTAGCAGCCTTTCACACATTGCAACATCTGAACTCCTGTGCAAAATCAGTAATAACAGTCACTGTATTTTAGTCACAACGACCCATCAATAAAAATATTCAAGTAAATATTAAAGAAAACGACAAAGAAAATATTGTAGTGCAGCAGCATCTTTATCGCAATATCAATCCAGCGATCAGTTCAGTTGCAAACAAAACATCAACTAAATTGCAATGTAGATCAAAAGTAAAATGTAGGCCTAGCCTATCTTATATCTATAATATTTCTCGCTCCCTCTTTCTCCGTTTCAGCCATTGTTATGTTATGTCCTATCTCTCTGCTCTCTCGATTACAACTGCGCTTGTCTGTGACGTTACTCCGGTGAGGAAGCGGATTTGGGTTCCTCGTCACCCCTGCATAGAGGTTAGATCTTGTACCCGAACCCGACCCGACCCGAAATGTTAAGCATTCACGTTTCGGTGGGTCGGGTCGGGCCGCCGCGCCGGACTAATAAAGTATTTTAAAATAAAAAATGCGCAGAGGGCTGTGGCGCAGCCCTCTTTTTCTTCTTCTCCTCCTGTTATTTCGTTGTGTGAATGCTTTTATAATTCTCATAAATATATGTAGACTATTTAAATATTGAGTAAACTTGCGTTTTTTTCCTGCCAACTGAGAATTCGTTACGAAAGACACTTTTATTTACGCACACAAAGGCAAATGTGATCCTTTTGAATCTTCTCCTCTGTGTGTCTGTAAAACCGTTTTTTTTTTTTTTTTATCAAACTTTCCCAGCGTTATTTCGTTGTGTAAATGCTTCTATAAATTTCATAAAAATATGTAGACTATTTAAATATTGAGTAAACTTGCGTTTTTTGTCTGCCAACTGAGAATTTGTTAGGAAAGACACTTTTATTTATGCACACAAAGGCAAATGTGATCCTTTCGAATCTTCTCCTCTGTGTGTCTGCAAAACCGTGTTTTTTTTTTATATTAAACTTTCCCAGCGTTATTTCGTTGTGTAAAGGCTTTTATAACTCTTATAAAAATATGTAGACTATTTAAACAGTAAGAAAACTTGAAGAAATGAAAATAAATTGCTGCTGCTGCTGCGTTTTTTTTTCCGCATCACTTGGCTCGGGCATGCAAATCTATAGTTAATTGATCTGGCCGGTCGGGCTTCAATACCAACGGGCCGTGTTGGGTTGGGCTGGAATTTTTGAGGCCCGATCTAACCTCTACGGGCTTGGCTTTGAATGTAAAGTAACTCTCTCTACAGCAGTGCTTCTCAATTATTTTCTGTCACGCCCCCCCCAAAGAAGACGTAAATGTTTCGCGCCCCCCCAAACTCTCTGCCGCCACTGTAAATAGTATCATTTGTCTATAAAATTACTGTTATAAATACACATCTGCCTAACATTGTCCTTTTTTCTAATAAAGAAAAAAAGTAACATAGATCAACTTATAATAAAGTATAAATTAACATTGTTTTGTTTGTAACAGAAAAGACTTGACGTGCATCAATTTGCCAGATTTTTTTTTTTTTTTAAATTCATATCCAAACTAAAAATACACTCAAGGTACATTTTTGACCATTTGATACAGAAAAATAAAATGTAATAAAATCAGTAAATAATAACAAATTAAAATTGATTAGAAACTTTCACTCATGAGGACAATATGCCAAAAAAATTGACCCATAAAACAAAACTGAATAAAAGAAAAAAAAAAAAGTGTCCTTGGACAGGACAGTTTTTATTTTTGCTGCTCACAGTATTTACCTCCTTTGCAATGGTGTGGAGTTATTTTGCAATGAGCATGCTAACAATGCTCACTGGTTTACTGATGTAACACTGACAAAGCAGGACGATTGTTGGCAATATTCGGCATGTTTTCACTGAAAAAAAAACAAGCGGCTTAACAATGAGATTGGGGTCTAATGTCTTTAAGTGGCGTCTTAATTGATTTGGCTTCTGGCTGTCTGCTATAATTATTTTTAGACACAGTAAACAGTAGTCTTTCATCATCACCCACTGTATTAAAAGTCAAAGCTAAAAGGCAAACGGCACGAAAAAAGCGCATTCACGGCGGCCGAGGTAGAACCGTAGGTGAGGGCGGTCGTTGTGACGATCCCAAGCCGAAAATGGCACTTCTCGGGCGGCGACGTGAGAACCGGACAAGACAGTGGGTCGCTGCGTGAGTGAGTCCGGTCGGAAAACGGCTTTCGAAAACGGCGGTAGCACACTGCTCTACATTATCTGTTGTCTGTGTGTGCTGAGTGCTCTTCCTTAGGTCAAAAATACTGCGCGCACTCTGAAAATGAGAGCGCCACTGCCACCTACTGAGTGGATGTGCAAGTACACTTTATTCCAGTACGGCAAAAAAAAAAAAAAAAAAAAAAAAACATGTTCCCCGAGGTCACATGCGCCCCCCCTGGCATCGCTCTGCGCCCCCCCAGGGGGGCGCGCCCCACTATTTGAGAAGTACTGCTCTACAGGTAAACATGAGAATAACAATACAAATGGGGAAACCAAATCCATTGCATCACCGGAATTGCGCAGGGAAGATTTTTGAACGTACTTATATATTTTAAAATGCGCTGAATCGATTCAGCGTGTTGCCCGCATCGAATCGAATCGTCCCTGCCCCGCATCGGGATGCATTGCCGCATCGATTATTGTTGACACCCTTATCAACAATAGTCCAATAGGAGAGCAGATTGCATTACTGGGAAAGAGTATGACCAGTAGGAGAGCAGTATCTTATGGCGCGACATTTATAAGCAGGATGTACATATGTACACATATTTTACAGTACTGTATAGTAATTTTTGCCTCTCGTAACCTGAAATTTCTTTCCCAACAAGAGGCAACAATTTCCCTTTGAGGCGTGTCATAACCTTAAAATTACATTTGTAGAAACTTAATAAGTAGCGGTACCACGGTATACTGGTACTTCTTTGAAAAATGTAGTCAGCAGTTACATAGTAGTGTGTAAATATTAATGTTAGCCTAATGTCATCAAATCATTTTTTGTCGACTCAGATTAGCAACACTGAGTTTGCACCGGGGCAATTTAGCTTAAAACTACCGATAAATTACGTAATGTTTGCGGGTAATCGATATATTATGAATATATTGTATTGTGTGTATACTTTTAACTTTAACTGCGTGGAAATGAGATGTGCAGAGCCCAGCAAGCAAACATTTTTCAGCATTATTACTCGTTACGGCTTGCCAGTTGTTAGCAAAGCAATTCTCCTAGGCTATAGGGGGCAATAAAGGGCGTCTACAGCACAACATCCATACAACACTAACGGATGGGGACCCACAACCCTCCGCTATAGCCATTAGCCAGCAGTAGCTCATTAACTAAATGTCCACAGTTATGTTATGCGTCAAAAATTAATTAAAAATAGATAAAAAAAAAAAAGTAAAAGTACATTTGAAGGTATTTTGTTCCTTCTCAATGCATGCAGCGGAAATATTGGATGAGTTAACCTGTGCACGTGAAGTCATAGAATCTCACTTCTGATCAACGTAATCTGTACATGTGTAGCATCTTAGCTTGTGATTGGTTAGCCTGGGCTATGCATGTTAACTATTAGCAGCTCACTTTTGGTTTGAGAACATGACTTGTGCATACCGTCGAGCGGTTTGGTGAGGTCCCGCAGGTGTAAAATAGCTGTCCGATCCTGGGTTAGTCAGGAGTACAAGGAAAAAGAATGCAGCTTTGGCAATTTCAAAATCGTGTTAAAATGTGATTTCGGTTAAAAAAGCAATAAATCTTTCTGCATCAGTTATTATAATCAATATTATGGAATGATAGATGGATGATGATTGGTATTTTTTACTTTCACATTTACCGCCTGAAGGTCTGTCAACTTGTCAAGGTGCACTAAACTAGTAAGTAGTTGTTCTTGTGGAATCTAACTTAAAAGTGGACTCCTGTCATTCATGATCTTGAAACTTGTAACTATGTAGCATGGACCAGTAACTACCGATCCTCTGAGGAAATGTTTTGATTTTTTTTTTTTTTTTTTTTTTTTTTTTTTAAAATCAGGGTCGATTAATTACTTGCAGACTTCTAGATAGGATATATTCATTAATATTATATCATATTCGCAGCGTTTTTTTTTTTTTTTTTTTTTTTTATTGCCATTTTTTGGAATCTCCATTTTACGCCGTTAATATATAAGTATAAAAATTCGGCAAGATAACTGACTTCCTAATATCTGAAGTCCATCATATCTCCAACGATGCCTTTATTATAATTGTGGGTGTATTGTTCAGTCATTTCAAATCCATTAGATTTTGTATAAAATAAAATTCATATAAACACTGTCTTTTGCCTAACTGTATAAATTATGTTGAGATAAATACATCTTTATTTTTATAACTCCTCACATTTTCGCCCCCACAATTGTACTTGCTTTTGAATAAGATATGGTAAGTCAAAGTAAAGAAGTAATCCTGTAATGTTGTGTGAAGAAAGTGGTTTGCTTCAGGATTTGAAACAATAACCATTTTTTTTTTTTTTTTTTTTAAATAAAGTAATAAAACCACAACAATTTAATTGATGATAAAAATATTCAAGACTAACTGAATACACAAATAAACATGATTTTTGGGATTCTTAATAGTATATACAGTATATAATTATTTTTTGGTACATTACAAACATAATGAGAGAGTTGTATGTATTTTGACATTCACGTCATACTTTGCACTGACTTGAGCATGAACATTCTCTGATATGTTTGACATTCCCCATGCACCACATCTGGTATTTGTACTGCATATGTCGTGTTGATGCTGATAATGTCTTGTGACAGTTGATGTAGCTACAGGAGCCATCTGAAAATTGACCATACACATAAAAATTTGATTTGGGAAAAACACGGCTTGTCAGTCTCAATATCAGGCATGAAAATGGGTCAGGGGTTAAAAAGGTGAGAAAGATGTGGAGGAAATATGTTCCGGCGTTATGCCAAAATGTCCTCTGTCGGCGAAACGTCCTACATGTGGCGAATTTGACCATTTTAATTTTTCACATAAGACTTAATATTCGAGCGGGGGTTTTTAGTTAGTTGAAGGAGTTGATTTCAACCACCATTGACTCGCGCTGGCTTAGCCACTCCGGAGCCCTGAAACTAACAAATAACTGGCAAACTGCGCAGAATTTGTTCAAATCAACTCCAATGACTAATTAAACCCCGGCTAACTCAAAGATTAAGCCTAATGTAAAACATTCTGAACTTCCCCTTTAAAATAAAGACCATTGAATATGGCCATTAAAATGTTGTCTATAAAAGTTTTAGAGCAATAAAATAAACAACAAAAATGAATGAAATGAACAAGAATCTTTCAAACTACTGTATTTCATAATGGGTCCAAATTATTTTTCGAACGGATCATGTGACCATAGCACCTTAGAGACAGCCGTTTGCATTGCTTAGCCAAAACTACAGCTGAGGAGGCAAAATGGATATTTAGAATTTCTTTAAACCTAAGCTTTCAAAACCTTCAACAACAACTGAGCTTGAACCCAGGATTGAGCACGAGCAGTATCAAAAAGTCCTGGCTTTCGTATTACCTGTTGTGCTGTAATTCCAAGTGGTGCTTGAATTGGATGCTTGTAGCGGTCGACAGTCTTTTTGAGCCAGCGCAAAGTTCGCAGCGCATGGAGATATTTTTGTCATCTTTACTGGACAAAAATGTGAAGTAATGGCTGTGTTTCCAGTGTGCAAATGCAGCCGTTTGTAGTGTATCTCCTGCCTATTTCATTGCATCCTGGCGAGGAAGCAAGGCTGTGTTGTTTTGGCCGCAAACTCCCAGCGCTCACGGCTCACGAAATCATGTAATACATGTGACCCTTTTTTTTTTTCCATCCCCGATTAGAAAATGTGACATGTGATGTCACTCCCATGACTACAGTATTCTTCATTCTACATACATTATGGGGCAATAACAAAATAATAACGTACAGGCATCACGGAAAGTAATTTTACTCAGATTACTGATTTAGAAAAATGAACGCGTTAGATTGTTCTTTCCTGAAAGAAAGTAATCAGATTACAGTTACGCATTACTCACATAACGCGTTACTGACAACACTGCTTTTATATTACCGTTAAATACACAAGCTTGAAGCTACCTTAACGGGAGCTATTTTTTCACCGGACGCTCTGGCAGTGTCCAACGCAAGCTGCAACAAACGGCAGTAACTTTGTCATACCGCAAAATATGAAAACGATTAAAACCATTACTCACCAAATTCAATATGCTGGCAAATGCATTCATCTAAAAAAAATTGGGAGTGAGACCTCACCTCGTCCAGCTAACGTGAATTTGTGCTTAGCACAAGATCATCTGTCGCAATTAGCGATCTTTGACACTCTTTTTTTCCTCCCCGCATACAAACTTGTTTCTCTCTCAGCGGCTGTGATTAACCTCAATGAAGTTGCTCTCCTAGCTTAGCTAAGCCTTGCATATCACTCGTCTTTGTAAGTTTTTAGTAACTTTGTGTACTGAATTTGAAAGGAAAATGTGTGTTTTGTTTTTGGCGAACTTTTTCATGAAGCTAAACTTTTGAAGCGACTCACACGTGGAAAAATACGATTGTACAACGTTTTAAATGTATTCATTTGGTATATTTCAGTTACCACGATTTGAGAGCTCAATGCATTGCAGAATTTACGCCTTGCGTTTGGAAAGTTTGTTTTTGGGTTTGCTGGAATAGCGTCACTGACACTCGCAGCATCAAACAGGGGAAGGGGTCAGCGCTGCCGCGCCAAGCCACTTCTGGCTGCATTTTCGACACATGAAAAATAACGAATACGTAGTACTGTATGACGGAAAATTTTAGTGGTTTTGTAACCGCAACGTTTTCATAGCATGGTAAACCGTGAAGGTAACCGGCACATGCCTACACCCGAACCCCCCCCCCCCCCCCCCACCCCCCTTAAAAGTTTTCTCATCGGATCTACACGATTCACGTAGGTCATCTTTTTTTACTTCAAAACGGCGAATTTCGCCGAAAGGTGAGAGATTTTCATGCCTGCAATATAAATAGTTTCGGGGACTGATTAGGAGATACAGTATATAATGTATTAAAAAATGTGAACTAACTGAACCTTCATTGTCGTTATTAAGCTTGCTATGACTATAGGTGGCTTCAACTGTTGTCATGGTGATAATGTACTGATCACCTGTGTATGTACTGATAATAAACTGATCACCATGCAGATTAGTGAGTCAAAGATAAAGTCTCAAAACAAATGCCTAAATAGCTTTAAATACCCTTTCAACTCTCTTACTTGTGGAAAAAATGTACAACTGCACAGTGAATTGATTTTATATGATTTTTGGTATTGAGAGTACACTGGGTGTTGCATCACCTTCTGTGTGTGGGAAGATGCTTTTATATCAGTTCTCTTCCCCCTCGCACATGCAGACCCACTATCCATTTTTTCCACTTCGTCTTGTGTCTATGCCAACTAATATAAGCAAAACACATAACATGAGCATTTGAAATTATTTTAATTAAACATGCCTAATACTTAATACCACTACACCAGCTCAAAACAAAGGTTGGCTTTACAAATCTAATTAGCTAGAATGGGTCTTCCTGTGTTGATATTATCATCTTTTATGGGTTCTTTCAATTGTAACTGTTCTTAAAAAAGTCCATTGACATTTAGGAAACATAGGTAATGTAATTGCCTATAAGTTAGAACAAGCGTGGGGAAACCGTTCCTCAATGACCGTAGTGGGTCCTGGTCTTTGTTAGAACTGATCCAGCACAGACAGTTTAACCAATAAGGTTTGTGCTGAAACAAGAAGCAACTGACTGGGATCAACTGATTGCGCTTGCAAGACATCCGATTGGTGAAAAGGTTTCCTCTTGATGGGCTGGAACGGAAACCTGCAATCACTGCGGCCACCTCTGTAAAGTTGGCCCCCCATCAGGGCAAATTTATATAAAAACCATGTCAGTCGTTTGTCCTACGTTTGTGCTGCTATTGTTTTTAAGATATTGAGATATTAATTTCGAGTGATAACGTCACACGCCCCCCCATTTAATGCAAAATGGACCCAAAATGGTGCCATTCTTTTATGCTACGTTTGTGCTGTAAAAAAAATTTGTTTGTGCTGCTATCGTTTTATAGATACTGAGATACTAATTTCGAGTGATGACATCAGTCGCAGCTTTTCCGGATCCAACTCCCGCGGCTGACGGCGCATACAAACTCCCTCAATAACAGAGGGGTTTCCCAACAACTAGCGCAAACGTAGCACAAACAAATGGCACCCCTTTGTTTCCATTTTGCTATCAATGGGAGGCTAGAGATATTAGTTTCCAGTGATGACGTGACTCAAGAGTTAGCTTCTGCAGCTGGGGGTTGGACCGCCAAGGCCCCCGCCTTTGGCTGCCGCCCAACTCTCTGCGCACCCGACCCCTTTGGCCCCTCCCACAGGTGGTGAGCCCATGGGAAGGGGAACCCATGTTGCCTTTTCGGGCTGTGGGCCCATGGGGAGAGGCCCGGCCACCAGACACTTGCCTTCGAGCCCCACCTCCAGGACTGGCTCCAGAGGGGGGCCCCGGTAACCCGCGTCCGGGCAAGGGAAACTGAAGTTAATTTATTCTTCTCATCATAAGGGGTCATTTTGAGCCATGCTTAGTCTGGCCCCTCACCTAGGACCTGTTTGCCATGGGTGACCCTGCCAGGGGCTAAAGCCCCAGACAACATAGCTCCAAGGATCATTGGGACACGCAAACCCCTCCACCACGATAAGGTGATGACTCACGGAGGATGACTCCCTGGACGCCTCCCTGGAGAGGTGTTCCGGGCATGTCCCACCGACGGGAGGCCCCGGGGTCGACCCAGGATACGCTGGAGAGACTATGTCACTCGGCTGGCCTGGGAACGCCTTGGAATCCCGCCGGAGGAGCTGGCTGAAGTGGCTGGGGAGAGCAAAGTCTGGGCTTCCCTGCTAAAGCTGCTGCCTCCGCGACCCGACCCCGGACTAAGCGTAAGATAATGGATGGATGAATGGATGGATGGATGACGTGACTCGCAGGTTTACTGCTTGTCAACTGTCTTTTTGTCTTAAAATGAAGAAAAATGATTAAATGTAATATTGTCATGTGTCTCTGCTCTCTAACGCCGAACATTACCTGCTGCATTCAGATATTATGCTACCTGGATAGGATCCGGACTTTTGACTTGGTCCTGAGACTGTCAAGAGACCCGGGTAATTGCTTTCAGACATGGGCCCGACCCGTTTGAATACCAGAACATTCCTTCAACTTCTTCAAATTTCTGAAAGGAGCTTGGTAGTGTGAATGGTCTCAATCTTATGGATTGAATTTGAATCTGCATTATTTTATGTGGCCAACAACACTTGCAATTTAAAAACAGTTTGATTGCTGAACTTGTCTCTTGCAGTCAGTCATGTTAAGTGTAGGCATGTGATTATCTTACAATCAAAAATAGAATGTAAATGGATCATGAAAGAATGTCGAGAAAATTAACATTTTACTTGTAGTAGATCATTTGATGAACTGCATTACACAACGTACATGATAGCAAGGTTCACTTCAAGCAACCTATGGTCATGTTTTTGACTCTAATTCACACTAGAGGCTAGGTTTTGCAAAAGCATTGCATTTTAGTCTGATATTTGCATGTATGGTGTCACCTTGGCTGAATGCTGAGCACGACACCTCTTAGAATTGCTATCAGAGACCTGAGAGTGGTTCAGTTGTGGTTCAGTTACATTACAGAACTCATACAAGTATAGAGCATTGTCATCATTTGTATTTATTTCTTTTCACCTCTCAGTAAGTGAACATTGATGCCCTCTACGGTTGGTATTTATTATTTGTTGGTTATAGTTAAAACAAAGGATTACTGGTGTTGTTGTTGTAACGTCTTGTCAGTGGTCACCTCTGCCACTTGTGTGATTTGTTTGTCCGTTTTTTTGTTTGTTTGTTTTTTAATGCTATATGTCCTTTCTTACACAACTCTGCCATTTGTATTTTTATTAATATTCATCTTGCTTGGACACACACGCTAGTTATTTGAACAATGATCAGGAATCAAGCCTGCACCGTCTGCATGGATGTTCACGTGGATTTTATGAAATGTGTCCAACGATCAGACTGTATTCTGGTCTGGTTAGTCCTATCACTGTATGAGACATCATCTTGATGTTACCTTGCTATATTGACTTCCCCAACTATAAACGTTATCCTCAGATATAGTAAAGGCCAAATTATACCGGAAGCGTCCACGGTACGGATCCGCCAAGCTCTGTGTTGACTGCGTGCTCCACAGTACGTCAAAAATAGGACAAAACATACCGGCTGCGCACAACTGCGATCCAGCAGCTCCATCCCATCGTGAGTTCTCGAGTGATAATGTGGCATTAAAAACGACTAACACACGGAGTCTGTACTCAACAGAGAAGCAAAGAGACAGGTGGACTTGATTTGACTGAACATTTTTTCTGTTTGTTCTGTACTGTTTAATTACTGTTTTTAAATTACATAACTTGCATAACTCACCGTCCATCCTCATAGCTTCTGCTATGGCGTTAGGGTTTGCAGATTCCATTTTTAACTTTGTGACTTTCCACCTCCATGATGAATCATTCATCGTCCATGTTTGCTGATGTTTAAACCTTGAATAAGTGTCAGCAGGCCTGGCTCCGCCCATTTTGACAGATGTGTCTCCGGCAAAAACAGAAAATAGCCCAAACCATCCGGCGGGCTCCAGCACATCGGAGATGGTCTGCAGTCAATCCATAGTGCATATGTGGCTGGTATAATTTGAACAATAGAATGGAAATGGATTGGCACCGCCGCTATATCTTAGCGGATCTGTAATGCACACGCGTCCGGTACAATTTGGCCTTAATTCTTTGACTAGGGAGGTCATTGGAGGATAGTGTTGAATGGATAGAAAATTTGACATTGAACAAAGTATTACATTGTCCTTCTTTAGGTGACAAATGCCTTACTATTGTCATTTTCAAGTTTACATAATATTTTCTAGAGCTGCAGCTATCGATTCATCTATTTATTAGTTTGTTCAAATAATCGAGTAATTGGATTACAAACATTTAATGCTTTGCAGAATACATTTTAAGGGATGTAAAACGAGAGAAATAAGTATTTATGCTTGCAATATTATTTATTTCGGCTTGCTAAGATTACACTTGCAAAGAGCATTACATGCCAATACAAAAGAAAATTCTTGAGTGTTTCTTCAAATATGCAGAATTGCACTTTCATTTCACAAGAGCAATAAATAAATTTAAAACAAAATTAAAATACCTGAGCTTAGCCTCAAAGGTATAAAAAATAAATAAATAAATAAATAAATGAGGATCTAAGTATAACAAGCATACAATTGGCTAATTTGCATAGCAAAAGTTCGCTAGCTTAAATGCTATTAATGCTAATATATCTATATATATTAAGGGTGTAACGGTACATGCAATAGTATTGAACCGTTTCGGTACGTGGTAGTCGGTTCGGAACGGACCCGTACCGAACGAGTTTCTGACGTAATATAACGCTTACTTTTCAAGGCTGTGAGTCCATCGGGTTACAGTTTCTTTGTGTAGATTATATTTACTCTTTCTTCTCTACTATAATGAGGACCAACACGGTAGGACAGTCCAGAAACGTCAACGGCGCGACAACGTGGCCGCTGTGAAAATGCAGTGAAACGCGGGCGTTAGAGTCAGTCAGCCAATGCACACCAGTCGCAGTGCGGCCGCGTGTTAGATGCGTCCCAGAAGCGGCTCAACGCGACGCACGCGAAAAGAACGCAGTTTATTATTTGACGTGAGACGCGGCCCACCTGCGTCAATACTACTAGCTAGGATCGGGCCAGAAGTCACTCGTGTAATAACAGGGTGAATCCGGTCGATTTTCAAACTAATATGCAAACGTAACCTACTTTTTGAGTCCATCAGATCTCATGAGTGGTAGATCGGGGCACCGTTGACTTGTCTTTGTTGATTTACCGCGGTCTTCTCTGCTATAATAATAACCAACCCCCGTGTGCAATACAAAACCATCCTACCACAACAAAACAAGTAGGAACTAATATTCACATAGGAACTGAAGTTATACAACATAAAACATACAATATAAATGAATACTACATCACATTTGTAAAATATAAACATATAATAAAATAAATAATAGCCCATTTAAATAAAATAAATTGAAATGAGCTCAAACACCTGTAATTAAATAATAAGAATAATACACACATCCTGCTTACACAATTAAATTTATTAATTTCTGCGTGGCGCTTTAACTTGAGAAAATCCACCAATAAAGCTTTTGAAAAGCGTTCATAAGAAAAAAGTTTCATTGAGGCATTTCATTTTTAAAATACATGTTAAAATCTTTGTCATTGGGATTGCTTTTCTCTTTAGCACAGGACTTCTTTCTTTCAGAAAGAAAGCTGACAGATACGCGGGTCTGAAAGGCAAATTGTTGTTGATTATCTTTAAATACCTGCTACTTTTTTAGCAGAATTCTAGCTTTGTATAGGCTAATTTTCCTATTGTTGAAAGCACAAAAGTGTGTAATAAACAACTAGCACATTTATATTTTGCATTTTGTTTTTTTACTTTACCAAAAATGAACCTAACCGTGACCTCAAAACCGAGGTACGTACCGAATCGAGATTTTTGTGTACCGTTACACCCCTAATATATATATATATATATATATATATATATATATATATATATATATATATATGTATATGTATATATGTATATATATATATATATATATATATATATGTATATATGTATGTATATATATTTATGTATATATATTAGGGCTGTCAAAATTATCGCGTTAACGGACGTTAATTAATCTTTTTAATTAATCACGTTAAAATATTTGACGCAATTAACGCACCCGCTGGCATGTTGCCTCAAACATTACAATGAGGCCGTTTATTGACATTAAGAGTGAAGAGAATGCCACCGGCCGCTTGGGGGCAGCGCCGTTCCATACTCATGTTATGTCTTCTAAACGTGGGAGAATTAGTAGTTGTGAGACGTTTATACTGTATTCACAATGCAATGCAAATTGCTATTTGTGCTCCACACATATTTCGGCAAGTTTTCTTTCTTTTAGTGGCAATTATATGTCTCTTGTTTTATTTTGGGTAAGATATGTACAGATACAGTGGGGAGAACACGTATTTGATACACTGCCAATGGGTTTTGGCAGTGTATCAAATACGTGTTCTCCCCACTGTATATGTTATACAGTAAAGGCGAGTGGACACAGGCGCGCCGTTTATTGGCATAAGCTTCTCCTTCACAACAAACATAAGTATCGTTTAGTGAAAGCACAACAAAAATAATATTCCTATCCCTCAAAAAAAAAATGTTCTCAAAAAGAAAAGCACTTCAGTCTATAGTAATGAGGCCCTATTCTGACACACAGTTAAACAACAATGCTAAATAAACTGGCATTCCATATCAATTTAGCTATGCAAAATACACGTATACTTTTCACTCTATTTTTATTATTGTTATTTTTATTCTTATTATATTAACTCTACTTTTGACTGAAAATTTTACAAATTTTATTAAAACGAAAACATGAAGAGGGGTTTTAATATAAAATTACTATAACTTGTAACTATAACATTTATCGTTTAAGTACTACAAGTCTTTCTATCCGTGGATCACTTTAACAGAAAGAATGTTAATAATGCCATTTGTGGATTTATTGTTACAGTAAACAAATACAGTACTGATGTACAGTATGTTGTATGTGTATATCCGTCGTGTGTCTTATCTTTCCATTCCAACAATAATTTACATAAAAATATGGCATATTTTAGAGATGGTTTGAATTGCGATTAATTGCGATTAATTACGATTAATTAATTTTTAAGCTGTAATTAACTCGATTAAAATTTTTAATCGTTTGACAGCCCTAATATATATATATATTTTTTTTTTTTTAAAAAGCTCTTAACAAATCGTTCAAAGACATATTCCCATATACTTCTAAACTAAATGTGCATAAACATATTAGTTCATATAAAAACATACCTTATGTTGGCATTAATAGGGGAGCAGTTGTTTTCAGCCATTAGATGAGTTTTGTCATATTCAATATTGCCATTAGAGGGCGGTGTATGCATCCAAATCAATAAAACTAAATGCAAACACTTTCAAAACAAACCATTACAACACCACTCTAATTAAACGAACCCTTGAAGCAGCTAAATTTGATTCGAAGCTTTTTTCTAATCAAATTACTCGAGTTAATCGTTGCAGCACTATTGTTTTCTCGTTCAAAGTCACATTTATGAATTTATTTCCTGTATAGTCAGTGTTTATCCAATTACACTAGAGGTTTCATTGAAAGCAAGCCATACCGCACTTCCACCCAGCTGTTCAGACACATTTTATGTTTTTTTTTTTTTTTTTTTTTTTTAAATAAAAATTTTATCTGCTAGGTGAATTTTAACTTACAGAAAAAAGTAAACAAATATAAAAATATTAATTTGTCATAGCAGCCAAGGAAAGAGGCAAGCAGAAGTGTAGTGTTAGGGCAAATCTCTGATAACAGCATTAACTTTTAATTATAGTACTGTTCAGTCAAAATGTCAACACATGAGTGGGCGGAGAATACTTTTGTTATTGCCTCGAGAAGTGTATTTCACTGACTCTGTGATGACATGATGCATCCACCATGGTCATTGCAATGTAATCTCTATGGGTGCTCACTTTAGTTATTATTTGGTGGTGTCTGTGTGTTGTTGAATTAGCATTATATCATCATTAGCTACTAATAAACAACACTTTATTTGCAGCGTGAAGTTGTTAGCGGGGAAGTGTGAATGTTTGTTTTAAGAATGTGCAAAGTTGGCGTCACAGTACAGTCAACAGAGGGACATTAGGTCAGCACAGGATGTCGCATTCTGCTGCTCAATAAGTGTTTGGTAATATTAGTTTTCTGTGAACAGCTAATACATTTGACTTTACCATCTCTTTCCAAAGGATGCCCTCACTTTTTGCTCATTCTCTCACTAGATACATTTACATGCAGCCAATATTCGTGTTAAGGTCACTAATTTGTATTTTAGACATTTGGAATAATAACATTAGATGTGCGAGTGTAAAAGGTTGTAAATCAATTGGCATATTGCTCTTCAAACTGCAATGAATGGAAACTTAGTTTACAAAGAGTATCCTAATCCAACTACAATCATTTCATCTTCTGCTGAAATTTCTTTCTCGTAACTTTCTCCTTACCTTATTGTAATTCTTATTGCATCCTGGTACTTTTACTATAGCCATTAAAAGACATAACCTTTAAGTCTTTCACTGCACTAATGAAGTCAGTTTCCTCCTCACTCCAAAAGCATTTTGCACACAGTGAATATACAGAAACCGTATCGCAGCTTGGCTGCAGGATTTCGGGATTTACTCACTTGAAATACGGGCGCCCCTAAATTAATAGAATTTTGGCCAATAACAGGCAAAGGAAAACCAAAACGGAAAAAAGTACATGATAAGGCCCGTGCCTCACTCACAGGTGAGTAAGCGTTCTAATGCCTGATTGTAAGTCACCCAAATTTAACAGTCCCTGTATCGTTACTGTAAGCTTTCAGTCACTGAAAACGTTTTTCAAATATGACATTTTGTTTTTTGTAAACTGTCATTTTCTAAGTGTAGC
Organism: Corythoichthys intestinalis; assembly: GCF_030265065.1. NCBI lineage: Eukaryota > Metazoa > Chordata > Actinopteri > Syngnathiformes > Syngnathidae > Corythoichthys > Corythoichthys intestinalis. The sequence goes on along the minus strand of NC_080401.1, from coordinate 12,602,172 downwards.
TTATGCAAAATCAGGGTAGCACAATGACACTGACGTTGTCCCAAATTATTTTATATGGTAAGCATGCCCCGAAAATCTTCGGCCTGGCATGATTGTTTCCGTGGACCAGAGAATAAGTGCAGACCAGTGACGTCCTTCTATGCACGCGATGCGTGGTGGTTCAAGGTTAAAAAAAGAAAAGTGTGAAATGTACAGATGTAATAAATGGTGCGCCCCTTAAAGCATGCACTTCGCTCGTAAGTTGTGAAGTTATTTTGCTTAAAAATCATTGGCCAATTTAAGCAAGTATGCTGGCTTCCACTCAATGTTTGGTGTCATCACAGACAGAGGTGGGTAGAGTAGCCAAAAATAAGAGTAGCGTTACTTCGAAATAATATTACTCAGCTAAAAGTAGTCATCCAAAAAAATCTACTCAAGTACAAATAAAAAAGTATTTGGTGAAAAGAACACTCAAGAAATGAGAACATTGTGAGTAACTGCTTACATTTTTTTTTATTAAATGGTATTTTTTTCTCAGCAAAAAGATATCTATATGAACAGTTGTTCTTAATGGTACTGTTCAATAACCCATTACATAACCACATTAAACCAAAGAAATACAAAATAAAGGAAAAAAAAAACATCTTTAAATTCTGCCAAGAGAAAAAAAAAAATGACAGAAATGAAGCATTATTTGTCCAAAGAGCATGAGTGCCCTCTAGTGGAGAAAATACTTCCTAGTTTGAATAGTGAATAATTCCTTCATAGTTACTATTATAATATTAAAATGATAATATCTCCAGTTTTCTATGGTCAAATAAAAACTGGAAGAGAGGTTTAAATCCGCGCTTTCGAGTAATGTTGAGGACAGCGCTCTATGTCAAATACTTAATTTTTTACGGTGCTTTAAAGACGCACGTGATTGAACAGGCTGGCGTGATCATAGCGCGACAAACTTGCGTCTGATTGGTATAATGGAGTCATGAGATATTTTTTGTGATGTCTCATTGGTGAAATTGGCATCGCTGGCAAAAAATAATAACGCTAATATGTACAATAACAAGGAAAAATGTAATGATTCTTGTGTACCCCAAAGTAGCAGAGTAAGAGTAGCGTTTTTCTTCACAAAACTACTCAATTAAAAGTATAGAGTATAGCTTAGTAAAACTACTCTAAGAAGTACATTTTTCTCAAAAAGTTACTCAAGTAAATGTAACGGAGTACATGTAACGCGTTACTACCCACCTCTGATCACAGAAATGTATACGTAGACACAGATGCTTTGTTGAATTGGGCTTGCAGTTGTAGCCAATGGTACCAGACATCTTTAATTCGTCAGTTAAGATTCATTGCATTTATTTATGCTGTAATTGATGGTACGCCTCCCAAATCTTTATCCATTTTTTACACTGGCTGCAGCTTTCATCTGACATCTCAGTTTTTCTTGCCGTTGGATACTAAAATGTAAAACCTAAAGGTCAAATTCTTAACTGTTATTTTTAAACTGTTATGCTAAATCTGACTTCTAAGGTTAAACACTGCTTTGCTTATTTTTGTTTCAATTTCGAGCTCTGTCCGCTTTCCATCGCACTAGATGTACCCCATTTTCGTTTTTAAAAAAAGAAAATAAGAAAAAGAAAATTACTATATTTTTTTAACATTTAGAAAAAGCAAAAATACCACATTTTCATTATAATAGTGTAGAGTGTCTTAAACATCGTGCAATAAAAATGCTGTTAATCCAAAGCAGGAATTACATGTACTAGTATATTTTTCATCATTTTAATTCCCATATTACTGTATTTTTTGGACTATAAGTCGCACCTGAGTATAAGTAGCAACAGCCAAAAAATGTGCAATGAAAAGAAAAAAAAACATATATAAGTCCCACCGGAGTATAAGTTGCAGTTTTTGGGGGAAATTTATTTGATAGGATGAAGCTTCATTCCCCACGATGCTAGAAGTTAGAGCGGGCCTAAGAAATCCAGCCCAACCCGACCGGCCCGCGGGTATTAAAGCCCTACACGGCCCGAGCCTGATCAATTAACTTGTAGGAAATTGAAGGCTGTCAGGTGTGCCTTCTGGTGCAAAAAATACAGTAATAATGAAGGCTTATTATGTATTCGTAGCTAACTTAGTCATTTTGATAGTAGGGTAATATAGCTAATATAGATACATATGGCACGCCTTCATTATAAGGCTTATACTGTATAAGGCTTTCAATTTTTTGCAGCTTCAGACATATTTGTTTTTTTGCTCTAATATGGTTCTTTCAATATTTTGGGTTGCCGACCCCGGCCCTAGAAGAAGTAAGCCGTTGGACACACTTTGCACTCCTCACTTGAGTAACAGGGTGAAAGAGGAGATTGCCAACATAGACAGCCGACATGGACGCATTTGCAGGCTTCCAGCCCACTGCTTGTCATTATAACTAAAGCCGTGCCCATAATTTGCTGTGCAGTATGTCGGATGGAATGAGGACTGGCAAATTGTAAAACAAGCTCAAAAAAATGAAGATACAACTAATGTAATTTTTCTGATTTGAAATCTGGAGAAAAAAGGCAGTGTTTCCTCAAAATGGCCATCATATGTGTTGTCAGAGATTTATAAATGGCAGTTCTATTTTTAGCCAATCAAATGTGAGTATCCCAGATTTTTAGTCCTACTTGTGATGTCAGTAATACCAATTGTTCCATGTACGGATATACAGAAATGACACAGTTAACACGCAAGTGATCACTTTCTATTAAAGGCATTGTCACCTCTCAATGACGCTGTGCTCCACCCCTGCTGACAAAGAAGGAGCAAATATGGCTGGGCGCATGAATATTAACCAGGGGTGGGTGGGGGGTGAGTGGGGGGATACTTATGTCAATACGTGACATGACACAAAATAATAACACCAGATATTTATCAAACTGTACAATATTGCTACGGGAAGCGTGTATATACAGTGGGGTAAATAAGTATTTAGTCAACCACCAATTGTGCAAGTTCTACTTGAAAAGATTAGAGAGGCCTGTAATTGTCAACATGGGTAAACCTCAACCATGAGAGACAGAATGTGGGAAAAAAAACAGAAAATCACATTGTTTGATTTTTAAAGAATTTATTTCCAAATTAGAGTGGAAAATAAGTATTTGGTCACCTACAAACAAGCAAGATTTCGGCTGGGAAAGAGGTCTAACGTCTTCTAACGAGGTCTAACAAGGCTCCACTTGTTACCTGTATTAATGGCAGGGGTCGCGTTAACCGGAAATTTTCCGTCGTTGACCGGTTTTTTAAAACGGTGACGGAAAAAAATGAAGTCCGTCAGTCATTTTGACAGGTTGCAATTCACACCCCAGACCACAGGGTGGCGAGTTAGCATATTAATTAGCTATTGTCTCTCTTAATGCATGACGTCGTTGGCTATTCTGTCAGAATATTGTAGCGTAACCGGGGTCTGGCGGCGGCACCGTGATTGACACATCAACGCGAGGTTCTTATTGGTGCACCCGGTGTGCCAGCGCGTCATCCAATTGATGGACAAGATTGCCGCCTGTGTATAGACCCCAATCACATGACGTCACAACTCCGCCCCCCTGACCGGAGCCGCCATATTGTGTGTCAGCCCGTCATGTTTATACATTACCGCTACGTACATGCCTCCTATTACGGCGTGTTTTTCTGCTCGTTAATATTAATAATCAAAATGGTGAAGGCGTGTGTGGCGGTTGGTTGCTGTAACAGAGAAGATAGACGGAGAGACTTGAAGTTCTACCGTATTCTGAGAGACGCGAAGATGAGAGCGAGATGGACTGCTGTAATTCGACAAGAAATCTGGGCACCAAACGATCACCACAGACTATGTAGTAGTCTTTTTATATCTGGTAAGATGCATTTAATATATATTTAGAAGATTTTGGGCTGACAACCACAATTAAGATCATTTTGTGACGTTGGTGATTGGGGTCTATATCGTTGCCTCCTTTTCTTTGGGGGCGGAGTTGTTGGCGGTAAGCAGAGTAAAAAGGGAGAAAAATACCACGACTTCCGTGTCTAATTTTTCGCCGCCAAGCAAGCGTTACAATATTAATTAAAAACGAATGAAAACTAAATACTATTGAATATGTCATCATTATCATTTTAAAAATTTAAGTGACGGGTAAAAATAGACTATGACCGGATTTTTATGACCCTGTCAGTCAAAATGACAGACAACGAAAATGTCTAGCGCAACCTCTGATTAATGGCACCTGTTTTAACTCATTGTCTGTATAAAAGACACCTGTCCACAAGCTCAGTCAGTCAGACTCCAAACTCCACTATGGCCAAGACCAAAGAGCTGTCGAAGGACACCAGAGACAAAATTGTAGACCTGCACCAGGCTGGGAAGACTGAATCCGCAATAGGTAAAATGCTTGGTGTAAAGAAATCAACTGTGGGAGCAATTATTAGAAAATGGAAGACATTCAAGACCACTGATTATCTCCCTTGATCTGGGGCCTCATGCAAGATCTCATCCCGGGGTGTCAAAATGATAATGAGAACAGTGAGCAAAAATCCAAGAACCACACGGGGGGACCTAGTGAATGACCTAGAGAGAGCTGGGACCACAGTAACAAAGGCTATTATCAGTAACACAATGCGCCGCCAGGGACTCAAATCCTGCACCGCCAGACGTGTCCCCCTGCTGAAGAAAGTACATGTCCAGGCCCGTCTGCGGTTCGCTAGAGAGCATTTGGATGATCCAGAAGAGGACTGGGAGAATGTGTTATGGTCAGATGAAACCAAAATAGAACTTTTTGATAGAAACACAGGTTCTCGTGTTTGGAGGAGAAAGAATACTGAATTGCATCAGAAGAACACTATACCCACTGTGAAGCATGGGGGTGGAAACATCATGCTTTGGGGCTGTTTTTCTGAAAAGGGACCAGGACGACTAATCTGTGTAAAGCAGAGTTGTCAAACCGATTCCAGAAAGGGCCAAATGGGTGCAGGTTTGCTTTCCAACCAATGAAGAGGACAACTTTTCACCAGTTAGATCTTTTACATGTGTAATCAATTGAACTTTGTCAGGTGCTGCTTGTTTCAGCAGGAAGTTCATTGGTTAAACTCTCTGCGTTGTATCAGTTGGAACAAAATCCAGCACCCACTTGGCCCTTTCTGGAATCTGTTTGACACCTGTGGTTAAAGGAAAGAATGAATGGGGCCATGTAGCGAGAGATTTTGAGTTAAAATCTCCTTCCATCAGCAAGGGCATTGAAGTGGCTGGGTCTTTCAGCATGACAATGATCCCTAACACACAGCTAGGGCAAAAAAGGAGTGGCTTCGTAAGAAGCATTTCAAGGTCCTGGAGTGGCCTAGCCAGTCTCCAGATCTCAACGCCATAGAAAATCTGTGGAGGGACTTGAAAGTCCGTGTTGCCCAACGACAGCCCCAAAACATCACTGCTCTAGAGGAGATCTGCACGAATGAATGGGCCAAAATACCAGCAACAGTGTGTGAAAAGTTTGTGAAGAGTTACAGAAAATGTTTTGCCTCCGTTATTGCCAACAAAGGGTACATAACAAAATATTGAGATGAACATTTGGTATTGACCAAATACTTATTTTCCACCATGATTTGCAAATAAATTCTTTAAAAATCAAACAATGTGATTTTCTGTTTTTTTTTTCCACATTGTCGCTCATGGTTGAGGTTCACCCATGTTGACAATTACAAGCCTCTCTAATATTTTCAAGTGGGAGAACTTGCACAATTAGTGGTTGACTAAATACTTATTTGCCCCACTGTATATACGTGTGTGTGTGTGTGTGTGTGTGTGTGTATGTATATATATATATATATATATATATATATATACTGTCTATATAACTCTCTAAGGTATTCAAATATGTTTATAATGGTAAAGAGCAGAAAATACCATGAATAATTTCACAAATTGTTATTCAACAGCCCTATCGTTATCATCCACGTTTTTAGATAACTCTTACTTTCATCCTCATTTAATGGGAGCGTGCAGTTTTGTGATTCATTCCTATACTGATTTCTTAGCAGCCCCCGTGCTCTTGTCTGCTTACCTTCTAGCAATATTTCAGTCTTGGCTTCATTTAACATTGTGTTGTTAACTGCTTATTCTTCTTGCTCATCCTTCTCTCCTGACTGAGCAACTAGCCCACAGCACTGGCAGTGAACTTGTATGTACAGGCTGACTGTGTAAAGACACACTGGACCCGTACATGCATTAACACACTATAACAGCCTTTCTCTCATCTCAAGCACCCTCATCTTTCTTTACATGGGTGCTTTTTTATAATATCCCTGGCCTTTTTCTTGGAGCAACTTCTGCCATTTATTAACTGACATTATAGATTTCTAGTTTGTACTACCTGAAGTCATTTCTAGAAGATAACTGTTTTATAAATCAGCAAGTCAAGTTCATTTTGAATATCTGCTTAAATGGTTAAAGGTTCTATATATTTTAATTTCATTTTATTATTTTAAAGGGTGCAGTAATACAAATTCTTTAGCTGAACACTCAAATAGAAAAAATAAGAATACCCCCTCACACCCCAACATCAAATTCTAACTAACCAAAGTTTAAAAGAAATATTAAACTAAATATTCAACTTCATCAACTTCAGTATTTTGGGCTGACAATTTATTCATAGAAAATAAGTTAAAATATAATTTAGCACAAATACGGTACGTGCCTTTAAATCAGGCGAAAATTAATCAAATATAAGTCAAGATAGAATTTTTTTTTTTTTTACCAGACAGCTTATGTGACCTTCGGTGCTGAATATTTCTCATTTCTTTTACTTTTTAATACATTTAAATATTTTTGTATGATTTTAAGATCAATGTGAACAACCAGGTCACAATTTTTACCTGTTACCGTAAAATCTGGCTCCACTACGTTAATGTATAGTATAGAAAGATTTTTCTAAGTAAGAGCAATATTCGCAATGTTTTAATGTAGCCTTCGCAATATTTCTTGCCTGCTCCCTTCTCTCACCCGCCATACCGCTTCCACTCTTGTCTGTAGAGGTGGGAATATTGGGGCACCTAACGATTCGATTACGATTCAGAGGCTCCGATTCGATTATAAATCGATTATTGATGTGCCCCCCACCGCTTTTAATATTTTGTATTTAATATTTTCATTAGATCCAAAATTATTCAAAAATTCGATCGGGCTAAACCAAACTAATATTTCAGTATCAATTTAACAGTTAAAAACAGTAAATAAAATACTCAAGTTTCCATTCTGTATCAGCAGCTTTAAACTACATTCAATTAAATTAATGTCGTTAATCAACCGTTAAAGTTGTTGAAATTGCTCCAGTTATTCCATAATTTCCCTTCTGTCTACTTTCGACATGTCAAAGTTTTAAAACTGTTTCATCATTTAAAGATAGATTCAAGTCAAGATTTTGCCAATTTAGGAGTATTTTAGATAAAAAGTTAATTAGGTTCGCTACAACAGAGCCTTCTGGAGAAGTCTACTGCTTTAAGATGGCGGCTGTTTACTAATGCCGGCAAGTCTGTCATTTCGCATCTAGTTCTACATGTATGTGATATCTACCATAGCCGTATTTGGTTGTATGTTTGTACCAACTACCAACTGGGCATTGTTTGTAGCAGCTGTTGGCCGCAGTCAGGTATTATTGTTTTTTTATGAGTTGAGGCATGAGTTGAACATGATATTTACTCTCGGTCCGTACCTCATTGCATCCTGAAGACCGCACTAACTGTGTTTTACTTCCGCTTTACCAGGCATAATTCAATAATTGGGATTTGGATGTTTGTGAATCTTTTTCGAATATTACGAGGCGGAATTGCGAATAATCCAAGAATCAGAAATTTCCCTCTACTTGTCTGTAGTCTAGTCACTTCCCGGCTCGATTACTGTAACTCACACGGTCTCCCAAATAAGTCCCTCCAGAAACTGCAGCTCCTCCAAAACTCAGCAGCACGCCTCATCACTTAGACCCCACCACACACCACATCACTTCCATCCTCCATCATCTTCACAGGCTCCCAGTAAAACTAAGAATCAATTACAAGATCCTTGTAATTACCTAAATAATTAAATTAAATTAAAACACTCCATTGCCTAGCCCCTCCCTACCTATGCAATTTCCTCTGTATAACCTGTCCACCCCGTTCACTTCGCTCCTCCTCTATCCTCCACCTTTCAGTCCCCTGTGTCCGTCTCGCCATCTTGAGTTCCAGAGCTTTTAGTCACTGTGCCCCCCAGGTCTGGAACTCTCTACCCCTCGATCTTCGCAATATATACACCGTCTCACTTTTCAAATCCAGACTCAAAATACAACTGTTTACACTTTCTTACCCACCATGATCGTTATCTCGGTTTTATCCTGACCTCTTAAACTTTTAATTTACTCTTATCCTGCTTTTAATCTAATTTTATGATCGTTTTGTTATTCCTGTTGAGCTATTGTGTTCCCATCTTTCTTGTGAAGCGTCTTTGCGTGTCTTGAAAAGTGCTCTAGAAATATTATTACATTATTATTCCAATTAGGGCTTCGACACACACTTACAAAAATTGCAACTTTGCAACCTTTTGCTTTAAAAGCAGAACAACGAAAATATCCCCACTGTGCTCCCCCAATTATAGCTCAGGACTCATTATATTCTTATACACTGGCTGGGAGCTATATTCCTGGTTTCCTATTGATTAGTTATGCCTGGCTGCTGTTATGTGCAGATGACCAGGGAAGCCCCCAATTGGCCAGTAGAGGAAGAGAGAGAGCGTGTGTAAGAAATGTAGAGAAGGGGACAGAGGCTTAGAGCAAGAGGGAGCGAGCACAGACATGGGAGCAGCTGAGAAGATATAGCATTTCCATAGAAGTGTGATAATATAAAGTGTTTAATATAAAGACTAGATGACCAGTACTGATTTTTATTTAGTTATTTTTTAAAAGTTCTAACTATATTTTCGCTGGGTTAAACTTGGAAAGCTTCTTTAGCTATGGCTTCTTTTCTTCCTTTCTGGAATATAAATTGACACCATCACCAATGGAATGACTGGGATTTCAAAAAATTAAAAGTGAAGTATGTTTCAACAACTTGCTGACGTCGGATAATATGCCTTACCTGAGAGACTGATAACTGGAGCACCGTCTATTTGTGGAAATTCAAAGACAAATCTTTCTTTGGAGTACAGGACCTGACTAAAATTCTTTTGTAGATTTGTCCGTTTTGTTTTAAGGCATAACTGCAGTTTCACACTTCTATGTTTCTTACTGCTATCTTTTTTTGATCTTTTTCCTTTTTAACCTGTAATACACAAATATGTGAGATAGTTCTACTCCTGTAGGGAAACGCTTAAGAGGGTGAAATGTCACATTAAAATACAATACCTTGCGTTGTAAAAGTTAAATTCATGTTGTTGTCAAAGCGACAAACATGGGAAGAGTCCCCACACTTGTGGACTTCTATGATCTTAATGGACTGAGACAAATGAACAAGAAAAGAGGAAATCCAATCCAACATTGCGCAGTGATTTCCGTTGTTCTTTGACGACATGACCTACATTATGTAGACACAAGAGATTTTGAACAGCTACTGTTTTGTCATCTCTGTAAAAGTGGAGATGCATTAAGATAAGTCAAAGAAGACTGGACTACCTCATACTCTGTTGTTATTATTTACATTTCTGCAGCTATGACTACTTACTTCCATAACCATGAATTCTGTTGTAGCCCGAAAAAGCCCAGCAGCGGCTCCTCTAAGAGTAAATCTGGTAAAGGGAAGGGAAAGTCCAGCAAGAGCCACAATCATTCCAAGCATAGTCAGAAATTACTGCAAGTACAAGCAAATCAATTGCAGCGTTCCCCGTTACACTCACCAAAGCACAATGCTCATTTGCCAAAACAAGGATGTCATTCGCCCAAGCGTCTTCTTCCTTCGCCTTCTCCTAGCTATTACCACATAGCCCCACCATCTCCAAGTAATCAGCTAGCTCCACCATTACAGAACTACCAGCTGGCTCCGCAATCACCAAGTCATTTACTCCACTCGGCAAGCCACCATCAGTTCTACCTCTCGCCAAGCCATCACCAGCTGCAGCATTTCTCTCACAACCAGCAACAGTTTCAGCCTCCAGCCTCTGGTGGTCGCCCACTCTCCACACCATCATCACATCAACTCTATCACCAGCATCAGCCGTCACAGCCACAAACCCACTTAAACAGTCAGAATTCCTTGTTTCAACAGTGCCAACACAGTTATATTCCTCCTCTGCCACACTGCTCACAATCTCTTTCCATCCATCCATTCCACTCGCCACAGACTCCACTGTGTTCAGCACTGGCTGGTTATGGGTGGAACACATTGCCCACACACCTGGCCAACAGGGCCACGCGAGGAAATTTCCCAAACTTGAGAGACAATGTGGCAAAAAGTCCAACGAAAAGCAAAACCAAAGCAAAGGCTTGGAGCAGACCATGGCCAAATGATTCCTATATGTGGAATTCACACTCTATGGAACCACCCATTCAAGTACACAACTTTCCACAAATACAAGCCCATGTGCAGGTAGGTAACAAGTAATGCAGTACCTCCAACACTTCTCAAAATGTGACAAATTACAGAAATTATATTTTCGACAAAAACAGGAATTGTTAGTACCATAATGTACATGCAACTCAGACTCAATTTTAAACCTACCGAACCTTAAAGTGGAGCAATCAAGGTTTTAAATGTACGTTGAGCCGTTTGCAAATCGGAATACACTTACATACCCATCACGACTGATTCCTAATTATTCTGTCAATGCAGTCAGTGTTTCCCTAGGATTTTTTGAAGCTGCGGTGGTGGGCTGCATCGGAGTCGGACTGCCTCACCATGTCGTGCCACGGCAAAATTGCGTCATATCATGACATTTTTTTTCACATTTTGCTTCCCCAAAAGAACCATAACAAAGATCTATAGACCCTACTCACGTGACGTCCCAGCCACGCCCCTGCGCCATGTTTACCATTTGTCCGTCTACTCGTCATGTTAATGCATTATCGCTTCGTAAATTCCTCCTATTATGGCGTGTTTTTCTGCTCGTTAACATTAATAATCAAAATGATGAAGGCGTGTGTGGCGGTCGGTTGCAAAAACAGAGAAGATAGATGGAGAGACTTGAAGTTTTACCGTATTCCGAGAGACCCGAAGATTATGTAGTAGTCATTTTATATCTGGTAAGATGCATTTAATATATATTTATAGGGTTTTGGGCTGACAACCACAATTAAGATCATTGCTAGGCTAATCGCCGACAACATACACTCAGACGTTGTGAATGAACTACCTGAAAATATATAATTATAAGGGGATAATAAGACAGTTGTCATACAATTAATTTACAATTTCACTATTGAGGTCAAAAGCCAAAAAATAAATTCAACTAGGGACAATCTGGAGTAGTGCTATCGCACTTCATATTTACTACATATTATATATGTATGTAGTGAGAGTGCTATCGCTAAACCATATAAACATTAAAAGCCCTAGCTCCATTGACAAATGACATGAAATACATTAGACTTGACAGTGGATGTTAGCAAGAACAAAAGATTTTGAATTGAAAATTTCGTAACTCACCTTCCCGAGCACAAGATAGATTCCTGCCGAATTTTCGTGGACGAGGACCTGTTTCACCCAACCAGCAACTAAGTATTTATAAGCCTCCAAGCTCTTAGTTTTTCAAACTTTCGTGAGAATAGGCTGATTTTGTGTGGACAAGATAGTTGTAAATATCAGGGCAGCAGATTTCAGGCAGAGACGGCGAAGACAGCGGGTCGAAAAACATCGATTTAGGCATCAAATATGGATCTGGCGAATGGATAAACTGAAGCTTTTCCACATAACGCCTTTTATGCAATGCATCCAATGAGTTTACAGCGTCAGATAACACCGGGGCTTCCATGAATTGCTCTATAACTTGCACGACTAATTGAAAACAATGAGAATAGGTCTAAAAAATACGGACAATATGGCGGCCGGATACAGCGACACGTCATTTTGTGACGTAGGTGAGTAGGGTCTATTTGAAATATTTCATGAGCCAGGCTAATGTCGTAGCTCTCAGCTACGGTTCATGTACCTAAAATGCGTAGCTGATTACAGTTACATTACCCTACGTAATAATACGACTGTTTTTTCTCGTAGCAATAGTATGACTTACATTTCGTAGTCCTTCTTTTTCCTTTTATTTGGCCTTAATATGTACTACATTAACACAACAATAATAGTACTTCTGTTAATGGACCAATGGTGTAGGTTTGAATAGGGACATTAGGGACATAACACTAGGAACTTTTCAGGATGCTGAAATTGTCCCCACCAAATTTTAAGCAACCTTTTTGCATTATATAATGAGTTCAGTAATAGAGGTCATTTAGATTGTCTTCACATATTTTGTAAGGATAGAATCGACCCTACCAATATTAAGTGAATTACCTTCATTATCTTCAGACTTACACTGACACCATATTTTCTCCTCAAATGCACATTTGATTGGTAGATGACTAAATTCCCTTGTTTTCAATCTACTAGAAATAAGTGAGATTATCTGGCAGTGCTTTAGGTAAATTTTACTCAGATTGCTTGAAATATGATTATTTTCAGACAGCTATTTTTTAAAACTTATTTTAAACAAAAAAAAAAAAAAAAATTATCGTCAGGAATGTTCTTAATTCAACAAGTGTTATTGTTCAAAACAATATTTGAAAGCATTTTCCCCCTTGATTTTGGTGAAAAATGACGAACCTTTAGATTTGTAGGTTTAATAAGAACAAATGGTAATATTTACCTAAAGTAAATTGAATAATCAGACCCGTTAATCTGTTAACTAGTCTTTAACACCCGAAACAAGATGGAGACAATTATTCGAATAGATTTTTTAAAAAATTATCGTATTAAAACGTTCTAAATTTGCAGTGTGAAAGTTGGTACATCAATACAGATTTATTTTTGCATTGATCATTTAGCCTATCAATTAATTAGGTTGAAATTGGTGGTGAGAAATGTAGCCCTGACCCCAGTTCACCCAATCTGGTCTTATTACGGTAATGTCCGTCTTATTACGGTAATGTCCGTCCCCAGCAAAAAGCGTACATGCATGTTATGCTGTTATTTCGTCCCTACCAATATTGAGACCAAACCTACTTCCTGGTAATGGATCCATTTCAAGGAGTTGGTGGAAATTCTACTTGCCGTGTAAAGAGATTTCCTAGTTTCGGTGAGAAGGTGATTTTTTGTTGTTGTTGTTCGTGAACGCCATTCCACACAAACACGCATTGAGGTACCAGTTAGTTCAACAAGGAGAAGTATGACAGTAATTCTTCGAGTGTCCCAGAGCTCGCGAAACTTGGATAAAAAGAGCGCATTTATCAAGGTTTTGTCAGCCGTAATTGCATATATCCGTCCGCCGAAACAGCCTGGTAGCAGATATAAGAAGTGTGCCTGCCCCTCTGCTATTGAACACGTTGATATTAGCGCGGCGGCGCTCTCCCTGCCTCTCGGCGCAATTTCATTCAAACTTGCCGTTCCGTCCAAGACAGCCGTCGTCCACTGCTTACTTTCGCCGAAAAGTCCAATCCAAAATACTGTATTGACCCGGATGGGGGGGAAGAAGGAGAGGAGTCTGTATTGGCTTACCCACTTTATTGTGGCAAAAATAATAAAGAAAAACAATAACAATATAACAGCAGGGCTTGCGTGACATGCGACCGCTATCTTGCTTCCCTCTACGTCACAGCTCCTCGTCCGAATGTCTCTTAAGGGGGCTTCGCAGAGTTACGGACATTACAATAGACAATGAATAGGTTGCCGCTGAACCCTTTACACTAGGCTGCCGCTAGTTTGAAACGGCCTTAAATTAAACATTTTTTTTTTTTTTTTAAACAGTTCTTTTGCACGGCGTGGCAGCTTTTATTTTGGTGTGGCGGTGCGCCACAATAATTAATATGTAGGGGAAACCCTGGCAGTTCTTTTAATTCATCATTTACTGAATTAATATCAATGGGAATGTGGAAGGAAAACACGAAATGGATCAAGGGTAGAACAAAGTTTATATTGCTTTTTTTGTGGTTAACACGCTTTTTCACGTTTAAATTAAAGTATTACTTCTAATACTGTCTCATGTTGCTTGTCAACACAGAATCAATATGCTCTTTAATAGCAGCTTGTGTTACATAGCCAACAAGACAATAATTATAATCTTTGTCTCACTGCTTGGTTAGCATTCATGCTTATAAAAAGCACTGTACTCCTTTTAACTGTGGGTTCAGCAAACTGGGAAGATTGTAGCTAATTTTTCACATGAAGTGATTTGAACGCATGCAAAGATCAACACATTAAGTTAAGCTAGATAATTAGGGGCCACCTTGACAAGCAGTATTCCCTCTAAGCTGCACGCATGCGCAATCGCGCACTGCTTGCACAGACTCAGCACAAAATAAAATTCAGCAGAAACGTATTGTAGCGTCACCAGGACTACTGTGTGATGTGTCAGCGCGACACAACTATTGGTGAGTTCGATACGGCAACGCGACACTCCTATTGGTGTGTTCCATACAGCAACGCGACACTCTCATAGGTGGGTTACTGACACCACGATTGTATATAGTCGTGAGGTGCATGAGCTATGGAGTGCAAAGAAAAAAAAAAAAGAAATGTGGTTCCTTTAAGATAGAATGGCTGTCAGAGTATACAGAACAACAATTGGTGAAACTTTATTATTATTTTTTTTTAATCCGTCCTGTAAAGCTGCTCAGACACAGAGAATATGAATCTTGAGTGTCCTTATTGTCTGAACATTTTTCATGTGGAGTATGATATGCTCCTATTGTTGTTTCATTTATTAACTCCACTGGTGAGCCTTACTCAGGTCTAAGCAGGACTCTAACATATAACACAGTCTCAACAACAACAAGATTTTTGTCTTTTTCATTTCAGGTGGGCCAAATCAGTTTTATCAAAATTAAACTAAGTAAAATAAGCCATATAACTTGCTGTGATGCAAGTTTATAACAGATACGATACTGGTGTGTGGCCAAGGGGACACATGTGGTGTTGTTCACAGTGGTCCTTGGTGTGCTCAGGGAGCTTGTGTGTCTGCTCAGACAAATGAAAAATTAGAGGGAACATTGTTGGCAAGTGAAAATATGATCAACGCTTGAACTGTCTTTATGAGGATTTGCAGCCACAGCTCACTCATTTTTTTCATGGTTGAAAATTACAATTCAAACTCCAGACATGCTTGAGCACAAACGACCATTACCTAACTCCACACCCGGCGAAAATTTCACGAAGCAGGTTTAATGAAAATGTGGTATCTGTTTACTCTGTTGTAGGTGAAATTATGGGTTTTCAATTCCACAAAAGGTGGTTAAACAACCTGAGAAAGAGTATGAAACAACTTCAACAGTAACTGAGATAATAATTACCACAGAACATGTGCCCCCTAGTGTTATCCCGTGCACCCCTCCTGGCCGGGGGTGGGTTGGGGGGGTTGCGCCTCTGTCCCCTTGGTCTGTCTCCGGCCCTGTCTGCCTCTCGGGACCGCGGCGGCTGTTGCTGCCCTCCTGCCGGTGGGGTCGTCGGCGGGGCCCAGGGGGCTTTGGGTGAGGCTTGCTGTCCCTTGCCGGTGGGGTGGAAATCCCATGGTGTCCGTCGCTTGGTGTAGCGCCTGCTCGGGGTGCAGGGGGAGGGGTGGGCGGTTGCAGGTGCGCGTGGGTGGTCTGGGGCGGTGGTTGGTGGTGCGTCCCCTCTTGCCATCCCTGAAGGCAGTTTGATGGGTGCGCGGGTGGCCCGGGTGACCACCCTGGATCCACGTTTTATCTATGTGGCAAATAAGAATGACAAAAGTATGTAGTATGGTTTTTGCTTCCATCAAATGATTAAAAAATACATTATATCATGGCATATCGCTATAGTGAAATTAAATAGCCTAGGTTTTTCACAATTTTGCACACCACTAGTAGCACGGCAGCAAATGGCTGCCAACCTGTCACAGTCTAAATAGATTGGACGTCTGTAGCCGCCAATTAGCCAATGAGTTAATCTGTCCTTATGCAACATTACCACTTTCTGTCATGCACTCAATTAGCATCAAATATTCTGTGCTGCACTGCGTTTCTTTGCAAATGGAAGTTTTGTGTTGTATTTTTTAATATGAGATGGTAAGAATTTTTCGGAAGGCAGCCTCATGCTGAGCGGTCATTAAAATTTGCCTTGTCCTGAAACAGCTTTAACTAGTCTTTGTGGTTTTGCCTGAATATTCACCTGTCAATACCATCAAGAGGGCGTTCTACCGAATTGTATCTGAATGGTGTGGATATCCATTACATAACTTTCATATTATACAGTATGTTGTTAATGACGTTATACTGTGGCCTCAGACTGTGATTTTATTTTCTTCTGGGATTTCCCACCCTCCATCCCTTAAATTTAGTTTTGTTTTTTGATTTCAAGTAATTTCCCATCATTCTTTTGTCAGAATAAGAGAATGCTGAGTTTTCCATCTCAGAATTGTTGAACTCTTAGTTGAGATTTTACTCAGTTCAACAAAACCGCTTTGAAAAAATGGTGGTTCTCATGGAAATTTAAGTGCCTGTGACACGAAAAAGCATGTTTATTTCATAATACACGTGGTATTTTATGCTCCTGAATGAAATGGACCGTTTGGATGTTTGTGGAAGTGATCGCTATATGTATTTAGTTTTTTTTAGCTGCGCATGTTAGCTGCACAACAACTGCAGCCGCCCTCCTTCACTGAGTCTTTCGCTGTTTACAACTGCACCGTGTAGTAAAGCATTATTTTGCCATATTCATGTTGACCATTTGGCAGCTAAACGGTCCTCCGACGTCGGCCGGTTTGTTCAGCAGTCATTGTCCAGCTGCTTCTCCGGCGAGTTCTCCTGTCCGTAGTGGCAGGGGAACAAGCTGTAAATTGCTCTCCGCCGGGCGGTTTGCCGCTCGCCGTAGACAATCGACAACCCAGTCGTCATGTGAAATTATCCGGGCTAGTTATGTGTAATTTTCCGCTTCAAAGACTGAAACATCACTCTGTTCGGGTTAGCATGTCGGCTAGCTGTCATGCTTCTTGGTTTGTTTACATTGTCCGAAGCCGGGGAAGGGAAATGACATAAGCCCGATTTATGTGGCATAAAATATCGTTCGGGAGGTGCGACAGTAAAGGTGAAGTCGACAGTTTTGACCATTATGGAGTAATTTTGCCATGTCGTCTTGAATAAATGCATTTTTATTATTTCATATTCCATTTAGCACAAGACTGTTATTTGTCATGACCATGCCATTTACTTAGCTATTGGGGAAAATACTTGGATAAAAACATTATCCTGTAAAAATATTTGAGTAGAGAGACTGAAACAATGACATTTTGCGGCTCTCTTCGTCGCGTTTTCCTCGTTGTGAATTATTCCCCCTCAATGGGCTGCATACTAAATCAGATGAAATCGTGACTCCGCTGACGTCATCCACCTGTTGGGGCCCTATAATGGTAGGCGTGGCTAACCGGCAGATTAAAAGACTAATTTCTTGTCATCTGCGCTTTGCTAAATTGTTATATATAGTTGAATCGTCTCAAAACATGATTCTAATTCACATAATAATCCTATTTAAGACTTTTTTTCTCCTGTCGTACGCACTTTAAAGCCATAAGGATGTTGACATGCAGGGATAGAGAAGTGATGTCTGGATTGCGTGACACAAACTGGCCTCCAAGAGTATCTAATTTCAAGAGGACCTTATTTCTGTCAAGCCAACATACACGGCAAGCTGTTTGAAACCGATGTTGTGATTCATCTCTACAGAAAATACATAAAATGCTGTATTTGATTTTCCTGATATTTCCTGTATTGAAATATTACTACTGGTTTTATCAGTGCATAAAAGGTAAGATTCACAAAAATACAGCTGCATGTCTGTTGCTGTAAATCTGGACACAGTAATAGGTAGTTTGAATCTTAATTAATGTGATTAGCATGGCAGTTCTAATTTCATTAGTGTCAAACTCCATCTCTTTAGCTCAGAAGGCAAATGAAGTTTCATTACATATCAGGAAGAAATAGTGAACATTTATCATGTAATAAACAGCATGTGTGCGTCATAGTTACACAACACATCTCAGCATATGGCAGCCATGAAATTTAACTGTACTATTTTGGCTGAATAAATTAAAATGTATGAAGTGAAATTCATGCACGCTATTAGTATTATTTCTGATCCTTTATATTTGATCTTTGAAATATATTCTTTTGTAAGCATTTTTATTATTTGTTTCTGCCAAAGTTTTACCTTTTTTGCAGTTTCAATCTATTTTGACAATGTGATTCATATTTCAAAGTGGTAATGCTATTGTTTTTACAGTAAAACTGATACAAAATATATAAAATTAATACACTTCTTAACCCAAACCAAAAATAACTTGTGTAGGTGGATATAAACTAGTGGTATTCTGAATGTATGTTAATTTTAATCTGTAATAAACCATACTTAAAGGTTGACAGGGTGTTTATAATAGCAGCACTTTTTGATCACGAATATTTTGAGATTCATTTATATGACCAAAAAAAAAACACCATTTAAATGGACGAACACCCACAGACATGCTTGCATACACACACACACACAGTTACATAAGCATGCAGTCTCACTTGGCGTGTCAGTCGAATTAACAGCTCACTGACAGTCTTTTCTGTCAATGATACACAAATATTCAAATAAATTAACTTAAAGATGAATTATAAGAAGTTAGTGAGTTGTAATGTAGGTTGGATCGCTGAACAAAACAAAAATAATCTGGAATGATGTTAGGTCACTATTGCTTGAACACCTAAAAAAAAAATAATAATAAAAGGTCAAATGCAATTCCATTTTAGTTAAGAACAAAAACATGCATCTTTTCTTTCAATATCAATATATAAAGTGTAATTTTGTGCATTCAATTTGTTTGCATATCTGTACCTTCTGCTTCTTATTGCTGTTGTTGAGTTGACTCCTCCTACAATGCCATTAATCCCTCTGATCCTCTCTCTTTTTTGGTTCCCATGTGGGATCAAGCATCCATTCAGCATGACTGACAGATTGGACACGTGGTGGACAGAGAGTGAGAGCGAGAGACAAAGAGCAATTGAGAGAGAGAAGATCAAGGGATGTGATGGATGAGAGCGATTGAGATTAGTTTTGTGAGATGTTCTTGCTTTGTTGCACATTAGTGTTGCAACGTCTGAGTGGACAGTTTATTATAGTTTTGTTGCACGGTTAAGTTTTAGAGGATGTTGGACAAGTAAATGTACATTTCATTTACTGGCTTGCTCATGTTTGGTTCCTGGAAGAGGACTTCAACGTTGGATTGCATTATTATTCTTTGTGGAGAAAGTGACATGGAGAAAATTTGGAGATTTTTAAGTTGAATGGCTGTGTGGAATGTGACCTCTGTATTATCCAAGGAGAAAATTGTATGTACAATTGAATAGAAAGCGTTTACTAAGCAGAAAAGAAGGAAACCCCATGTCTAGGTCATTTCTTGTCATCAAATACCTTCGGTATTCAGAATTTTGTTGAAAATTAGAGATAGACTGCTGGCAGCTTGTTTTTTTTTTTATTTGTTTACAGCAAAATAGTATGTAAAAACTGTGCACGTTAACCGGTCAGTCTACTAAGATGTTGTTGAGAAATGTATTGCTAATTGGCATATAAATTATAAATGTGCCAGTAATTCATTTGAATATCAATTGTTTGATTGCCGAGTGGCCCTCATAAATGATGCTTTGCATTTTAGTAGTACAGTAGTCTTGACTATTGTAAGGGCTGTGCAGTATGTCATGTTGTGCATACAGTCGCTTCACTCTAGTAATCTGTAGCAGATGTACTCAACATGCTCTACCAAAACATGAGACGAGTAAGTTATTTTAGGTCTACATTGTGTGTATTTATACTTCACTTTTTGTTCTTTAAATGCTGTATCATATTGTTTATCCCACATCATATTTTCTCTATTTTGCAGGCCAACCCCCCTCCATTGGTGGTCAACACAGACAGTGTCGACACCCCCCCATATGTGAGTATCAAGCCAGTAATGCAGACTTAAAAGTCCGTTACATTGATATGGAAGCCATTATATTTTGAATGAAAAAAAAGCTAAAATGCTGCACATATTTTTCCCTTAAGAAAAAGATAATTGTTATTGGATGAGAAGACAATATTTGTGTTATTGGCGTTGTAATGATTCATACTGTAGCTGATGTAGCATCACTTTCCCGATATTGACCAACCACCATCATGTGATTGATTGGTGATTCATTTAAAATGAGCTGATATGGGCTGCACCTACAACCCAGAATAGTTTAAGTGGTACAGAAATTACATGGACAATTGTTATGCATCATAATTATTACATGTACATGTTCATATGTATACCTACATTTGTTTTTCTTAACAATTCATTGATAATAATTTCATGCATAGAACGTTTTATTTTGTGCATATATTGCCTCCTATTTTAAAATACTATGGTATGAAAAAGTATCTGAACCTTTTGGAATTTCTCACATTTCTGCATAAAATCACAATCAAATGCGATTTGATATTTGCCAAATCACGCAGATGAAAAAAACAGTGCTTTAACTAAAACCACCTGAACATTTATAAGTTTTCATATTGTAATGAGGACAGTATGCAAACAATGACAGAAGGGAGAAAAATAAGTGAACCCTTTGCCTAAGGAGACTTCAAGAGCAATTTAAACCAATTTTTACCAAACAATTTAAGTCAAGTGTGTGCCCAATCACTGATGAGTGGTTTAAAGCTGCCCTGCCCACTATAAAACACATACCTGGTAAGAATTGTCTTGATGAGAAGCATTGTCTGATGTGCATCATGGCTTGGTCAAAACAGCTGTCTGAAGACTTGCGATCAAGGATTGTTGATTTGTATTAAGCTGGGAAAGGATACAAAACCATCTCCAAATGTCTGTATATTCATCAATCGACAGTCAGAGAAGTTGTCTACAAATGGAGAAAGTTTGGCACTGCTGCTTCTCTCCCAAGGAGTGACCGTCCACCAAAGATGATGCTAAGAGTTCAGTGCTGAACACTCAGAGAGGTAAAAAAGAACCCTAGCGTGTCTGCTGAAGACTTACAGAAATCACTGGCACAGTCCAATATCTCTGTGCACACATCAACTATATGTAAAACTATGGCCAAGAATGATGTTCATGGGAGGACTCCACAGAGAAAGCCACTGCTGTCTAAAAAAAAAAAAAAAAAAAAAAAAAAAAAATTCTGTTGCTCATTTGATGTTCGGAAAAACACTCCACAGAAGACACTCCACTGAAGTTTTGGCAAAATACTTTGTCGACTGATGTAACCAAAGTTGAATTGTTTGGGAGTAACACACAACATCCTGTGTGATGAAAAAATGGAACAGCTCACCAACATCAACACCTCATCCCCACCTTGAAGCATGGTGGAGGGAGCATCATGATTTGGGGCTGTTTTGCTACCTCGGGGCCTGAACAGCTTGCAATAATTAATGGAAGTATGTATTCAGAAGTTTATCAGGATGTTTTATAGGAAAACCCGAGGTCGCCTGTCAGACAATTGAAGCTAAATAGAGGATGGTTGCTGCAACAAGACAATGATCCAAAACACAGAAGTAAATAAACTTCAGAATGGTTTCAGAAGAACAAAATACACGTTCCTGAGTGGCCAAGTCAAAGTCCATACTTGAACCCCATTGAGATGCTGTGGCATGACCTAAAGACATTCATGCCAGACATCCCAGGAATCTGACTGAACTACAGCAGTTCTGTAGACAAGAATGGTCCAAGATTTGGCCTGATCGATGTACCAGACTGATCTGTAGCTCCAGGAAGCGTCTGGTTGAAGTCATTGCTGCCAAAGGGTGGCTACAAAATATTAAATGTGATGGTTCACTCACTTATTTTCCCCCTTTCTGTCATTGTTTGCATACTATCCCAAACCTATAAATGTTTGGGTGATTTTAGTTGAAGCAGACACTGTTTTTCATCTTTGTGATTTTGACAAAGATCAGATCACATTTGATGGGGATTTTATGCAGAAATGTGAGAAATTCTAAAAGGTTCAGATACTTTTTCATACCACTGTACCTTCTAATGTCAATATATGTATATACATGTATAATATGTACAACATAATACACTAGATTTTTTTTAAACTCCAGAAAACCATGGTTAAATCAGTTAGCCAGTCATTTTACTAGTAGCCAGATGCCACCGCAAATCACTGTCTGTTGTTAGCTGAGGTGATTATGTAATTACTTTGAAATGACTCCCTGATTGACTGCCTGGAAATCCGCAGAGATATAGTCCTTTCATTAAGTTTTCACTATATAATTAAAACTGTACTTGTTTTTTTTTAACCCCACCTTTTCTTTAATAAGTGGTACATACATAAAAAGAAAAAATAGGCCCTAAGCATGCGCTATTTGAGTTAACATTAGTAATATATAGAATTATGATTTTACGTCAAGTTTGTTTCAATTTGTATTAATTATAGACAATTTTGACATAGTACACGCGGGCTAATTGAATAATGTGCAATGATGGACATTTAGTTTAGACTAATCTCACAATATAGAGTCACAGATTACAGACGAGGAGATTACACAGACCGCTGGGATGCCGTACGTCCACTATGTTAATATGTACATGAGTGTGTGCGCTCACATTTCCTTCCATGCAAGAACATAGAATTATGCATCAGATTTGAGTCAGATTAACTGGCTGGTAAATTTTGAAACAGGAGAAGAAAATAAAAAATCTTGTTCACTCGTTGGTAGTCTAGTAGTGCCTTGCTCAAGGACATCACAAGAGTACTGTATGTTTATTAGGAATACAGGAATTTTTCCAATAACAGCCCAAACCTTATGGCCTGCTAATAACTGGGCGACAGTGTTTCAAACCTGGCATCATATCGTCCCAAGCCTTGTTTTTACATAACTGTACATAATGATTTTTTAAATTGTGTTTTTGTGTGATTCTTACAGATTTTTATTCTGTTTTTCTCCTTGTACTGTCTCAAACAGGTAAATGGAACAGAAGCAGACTATGAATATGAGGAAATCACATTGGAGCGGGTAAGCCATAAACTCAATGTCACCAACATTTGTATCGATACTTTCGACAATATGATAGTTACTACTTAGGGTGCGTGAGAAGGAGGGGGTCCCAGAGCAGACAAGGTCGTGATGCGTAATAATAATTTATTGGTGAGCACAAGAGGAAATGTGACCAGTGCGAGAGCCGAGGCAGGAGGTGGGTGTGGATCGTTTGGTGTGGGGCGGCAATGAGGCTCGGACGGAGGCAGGCGTAGAATCTGAAGATAGAATCGGCCTGCATATAAGAGGTCCTGGGGTGAGAGCAAAAATAGTCGTTAACTGGTAGTCAATCGAAATACCTAAGGATTGGTGATGCAACTGACGATAGAATCAGAGAAGTTGATCGGGCGACGAGGTGGCGGCGTCCACTGGCTTTTGAAGATGGCTGATTGTCATTGCCCGCACCTATGGCCGCTCCACCCGAAAGACGTCCCAAACTGTAATTGGATAAAAACAAGCGCACCTGCCCAAGGTGGGTCAGGCCTCAGGAGGTAACCCAGAGGAAAATTTTATTGCTCAAAGCTTGCTCTTCTATAGCTCGGGAGATAAACTTGAGATTCTCATCTTAGCCTCATTGCAGTTTCTATTTTGTCTAAAATGTTTCTCCTAAAATTCACTAGGAGAAATAGTTGAGACAATAAATTAGAGGGAATCATACTTGAGACTTAAGGGAGATACCTTGCTAATCTCAATTCAGTGTTTTTAATGGCTCCTTTTTCTCCTTTGAAAAAGAAAATGAGCATTATTGGAGCGACTATGGAGAAATATACGAGTCTCTCGCTCACTCTCCCTCTCATGCGCGCCCATCTGGGCGCACGCACACACGAGACACTTAAATCATGTGACCCTCTCCTCCCCCCTGACTGGATTCACCATTCTAAACACAGATCATCCACTTCATAACATCTTGATGGACCAAAGAAACAATGGTGGACACTACTCTCTCGTCACTGCAGGACAGAGGGATACAAAAGATACACCCAAAGGCATCAGGCTTTATCATTCTAGAACAAATGGCTTTAGTGAAATTCAACAGTCATTGTACTTGAAAATTGAGTACTGCTGAGAATTTTTGTCAAAGAATGTGGGCGGGCAAGTGGTGCGGACCCAAACGCAGGCAAATGGAGGCAAGGCAGACAGGCGGGCAAACATTTTTTAATTAACACCAACAAAAAACAAAGTGCAAACAATTTACATTTCAAATAGCTATAATAACATCAACAGCCATAATATTAACAACAAAGTTCAACACAGTTTTTAGACAGCAAACAAAAATTAAGTCTCTAAGCCCAGCAGTATTAGGGCTTTGAACACTGCAACAAATGTCTTTAAGTACATCTAGAATTTACGTTGTACCCCTCATGCGACATTTGTTGATCAAGGCTTTTTTCGATCGGTGTCCAATCATCCAGCGTACTGCAGCGCATGGTGTAAGATGCCTGTATAAAAGAAAGCACAAATTACAAATTGAACTAGAAACTGTAATTTCTGGAGAAATTACTATGGGGCTTTGCTGTGTGGAGATACAGATCTTAGCCCTGCCCAGATTGGTTTGGGGACATTTCGGGGTTGGAAATGAATGGGAAATTTGGACGTCCATGACCGTCAATGGCTTCGACTCACATATGCGTCAATGAAGTCCAAGTACATTGACGTCAATAGAATCTACATACATGGCTGTCAATGGCATGGACGTACATAGCCCTCATCGGCAATTGTGTACTTGTGTGTCAATGCAATGTGAATGACAATGGAAATGAATGGGAAATTTGAACGCCCATGGCCGTCAGTGGAATCCAGGTACATTGGAATCAATAGATTCGACATACAGTGCCTTGCAAAAGTATTCGGCCCCCTTGAACCTTGCAACCTTTCGCCACATTTCAGGCTTCAAACATAAAGATATAAAATTTTAATTTTTTGTCAAGAATCAACAACAAGTGGGACACAATCGTGAAGTGGAACAACATTTATTGGATAATTTAAACTTTTTTAACAAATAAAAAACTGAAAAGTGGGGCGTGCAATGTTATTCGGCCCCCTTGCGTTAATACTTTGTAGCGCCACCTTTTGCTCCAATTACAGCTGCAAGTCGCTTGGGGTATGTTTCTATCAGTTTTGCACATCGAGAGACTGACATTCTTGCCCATTCTTCCTTGCAAAACAGCTCGAGCTCAGTGAGGTTGGATGGAGAGTGTTTGTGAACAGCAGTCTTCAGCTCTTTCCACAGATTCTCAATTGGATTCAGGTCTGGACTTTGACTTGGCCATTCTAACACCTGGATACGTTTATTTTTGAACCATTCCATTGTAGATTTGGCTTTATGTTTTGGATCATTGTCCTGTTGGAAGATAAATCTCCGCCCCAGTCTCAGGTCTTGTGCAGATACCAACAGGTTTTCTTCCAGAATGTTCCTGTATTTGGCTGCATCCATCTTCCCGTCAATTTTAACCATCTTCCCTGTCCCTGCTGAAGAAAAGCAGGCCCAAACCATGATGCTGCCACCACCATGTTTGACAGTGGGGATGGTGTATTCAGGGTGATGAGCTGTGTTGCTTTTACGCCAAACATATCGTTTTGCATTGTGGCCAAAAAGTTCAATTTTGGTTTCATCTGACCAGAGCACCTTCTTCCACATGTTTGGTGTGGCTTGTGGCAAACTTTAAACGAGACTTTTTATGAATATCTTTGAGAAATGGCTTCTTCTTGCCACTCTTCCATAAAGGCCAGATTTGTGCAGTGTATGACTGATTGTTGTCCTATGGACAGACTCTCCCACCTCAGCTGTAGATCTCTGCAGTTCATCCAGAGTGATCATGGGCCTCTTGGCTGCATCTCTGATCAGTTTTCTCCTTGTTTGAGAAGAAAGTTTGGAAGGACGGCCGGGTCTTGGTAGATTTGCAGTGGTCTGATGCTCCTTCCATTTCAATATGATAGCTTGCACAGTGCTCCTTGAAATGTTTAAAGCTTGGGAAATCTTTTTGTATCCAAATCCGGCTTTAAACCTCTCCACAACAGTATCTCGGGCCTGCCTGGTGTGTTCCTTGGTTTTCATAATGCTCTCTGCACTTTAAACAGAACCCTGAGACTATCACAGAGCAGGTGCATTTATACGGAGACTTGATTACACACAGGTGGATTCTATTTATCATCATCGGTCATTTAGGACAACATTGGATCATTCAGAGATCCTCACTGAACTTCTGGAGTGAGTTTGCTGCACTGAAAGTAAAGGGGCCGAATAATATTGCACGCCCCACTTTTCAGTTTTTTATTTGTTAAAAAGGTTTAAATTATCCAATAAATGTTGTTCCACTTCACGATTGTGTCCCACTTGTTGTTGATTCTTGACAAAAAAATTAAATTTCATATCTTTATGTTTGAAGCCTGAAATGTGGCGAAAGGTTGTAAGATTCAAGGGGGCCGAATACTTTTGCAAGGCACTGTACATGGCCGTCAACGGCATCAATGCGATGTAAATTACATTACAAGTGAATTAGAAATTAGGACGTGGCATCCCATTAAAAATGAATGGAAGTTTTTGGCAAATTTCCGAGGAACCGTAATCCCCCCAAATTCTTTATACAACTTTTATGCCACTCATCATCCCAGAATTTTTGATGCCCCAATGATGACTTTTTTTTTTTTTTTTTTTTTTTTTTGGGCGAAAAATCAGCGTTCACATGCGAACGGAAAATTTTTCGAGGCCGGTTAAAAAATTCATTTGCAAATCAAATATATATATCAAATGCATTTCATTGTATTTTTTACTTTTTCTCATTTCAAATAATGGGCAGCTAAAACAGTTCAGAAAATTGTCAAAACATTTTAAAGAATAAAGTCTAAAATTGCAATCAAGTAGTAATAGTTTCTGCAGGTCGCAACAATTAAAAAGCTTTTTGCAAATTGATGCCTATAATGGAATTTTTTTTTTTTTCTTCATTTTCTGAGTCGCTTATCCTCAATGAGTTAATTTTGATTTTAAAAGAACATCTTTAAATCAATCAATCACCACCTCCCCAATGTAGATATAATTGTACGAATGGAGTTGCAAAATTCTGTCACCAAAATATAGTTTCAAGTGATGTTAAACTCCCTTTTCTAGACATTTCTTTAAAAAAAAATCCTGTAAATCAATATTTGTGCCCTAAACTGCCAATATTGATAATAATCCCAGTGATCAGACACTAATAAACAAAATGGTTATTATAGTGTCCAATGCAAGTTAAAAATAACAATCACTTTAAAAATTAGATAAGCCGTGTAGTAAGATAATTACTCAATTACCACCTTGGTCATCTCTGGGTGAGTCAGGGTCTGGGTCATAAAAGCTCCTCTTCTTCGGTGGGTATCGTACTCTTTTGGGCATCTCTTTTTCTTATTTCCTGCTGGGCCATTCAATCTGTGAAATATAATACATTGTAATAATTTCAAAAAGTGGTTCAATGTCTTATTTGGTTTTACACTGTCATCACATCGCATAATTTAGTACAGCAACTTCTTAATATCTTTAGATACACAGATTGTGTTCATTTAACCATATTAGACCACCGAAGGACTGAAAAATATTATTTAAAATCCCCCATACCAATCATCGTAAAACAAAGAGACATTAAAGTAAAAATCCATGATGATCCATGATGCTAAGATTTCTGTAAGAATTGCACTTTTCTTGGACAAGTTGTTGGGCTCTTCTTTCCTGTACACTGCTCCTAAAAAAAAAAACCTTTTTATTGCTAATATATCATGAAAAGATGCACCTTCTCAATTCCCTATGTCTCAAGTTTATAATGTTAATAGGGTGACCATATTTTGATTTCCCAAAAAATAGGACATGCTGCTCTGCCTCGGGGTACTTAAATGATACGCAGAATATACTCAAAGATGCCTTATAACTAGTTTTAAAGTATGCCTTCTCTGTATGGATAGAATATTCCGTTATACAACAAAATAATCTCCATATCCAGAGACACAAATTCAGATAGGCTTCCCAGTTTTTCAACATGCAACATTTATTTTGCCAAAAATAATCTCCCTTGGCTGTTTCCAAAGAAGTCATCCTTTTCCCGTCCAATTCAGCCGATCGGTGTACTTCCGCTAGCTGTCTGGCTTCATGGCACAACTGTAACGTGTGTGTCAAACATAGAGCTCAGAGAAAACAAACCAGCAAGCGCAGGGGTCGAGGGATTGAGGGAGAGCGGGAGGGGGGCATTGAGCAGATAATTGACCATGAAAAACCGGAGATATTATCCTTTTAATTTCAAATGAGTAATTATGAAGGAACTCTTCACTATTAAAACTAGGAACTATTTTCTCCACCAGAGGGCACTCATGCTCTTTGGACGAATAATGCCTCATTTATAGATTTTTTTCTCATTGGAATTCAATTTTTTTTTCCTTTGGCTTAATGTGGTTATGCAATGGGTTATTTTACAGTATCATTAAAACAACAGTTCATACAGATAATGTAGCGCTCAGGAAAAAAATACCATTGTTAAAAAAATAAAATAAAAAGTTATATCATTTTGAAGTAATGCTACTCTTACATGAGTGACATTTTTGCCTACTCCACCCACCTTTGGTCACCCCAATGTAAACTCGTTGCATGAAGCTAGAGAAAATGAGTCTCACTGCAATGAGAAGATGTTCCAATTGTACACAAATTATGTAACTCCAAGACTGTCTAGGGCCACTTTTTGTAGAAATAATTCCAAAGTTAATATTTTTACATGAATATGTTTACTTCAGTAAATTCATGGCCTCCCAAGCTAGCTAGCTAGCTTCACTATTTGCCACTTATTGCCGACCAGTCCCCCCCCCCCCCCAAAAAAAAACTATCAGAACTAGCATAAACACAAGCCATATAAATTATACCCAAATTCCATTCGACAAAGATGTTACTTACCCTCTTTTTTGTCCTGAAACTGTTTCTTCCTCCATTCCTCCTGACACCAACTTCATAAGTTAAGTACGACTTGACGTCGTTAGGTCAGCCTCCCCCCTATGAGTTAACCAATGACGAAGCAGCATTTGTGACTGATGGCGCTTTCTTCCAATGTAGACGTTAGGTCTGCATTATCTTCAGGGTTGAAAGTTCACGGTGTTTCGCGCCACATACAGTTTGACAGTGCACGAAGAAAACAGCGCTGCAGCGCCGGTGTAGACCGGTCAACGCTGAGTGGTTTCAGCTGCATTTTAAGTAAGAATGAATTTACAAAAATGTTCTTTATATACGCATGACTACATTAGGCTAATAAGAATAAAAAAATTAAAAAAAATTCTTTATAAGTTGAGTTTATTTGGCTTTATTAATGTACAATACATTTTCAGTTCTTGGAGTTTTTAAAGCCTTGTTTTCATTTTAATTTAAGCTAACTGAAATGTTTACATCTTCATTAATTCAATATCATATTATTTCGTTTTTATGAAATTTAATGACCTTATAATACCATCATAATAACAATTTTAGAAGGGTAACATTATTACACGTCAGTAAGAGTTTTCCTTTGTGCATTTTGTACCTACCGGTTTGTAAATGTACCACCGGGATCGTTTTCATTATGATTATTCATTTTTTTCTAACTATATGTTAATCAATTTCTCTTTATATATAATAACTATCTCTTCATATATAATATACTTTATGATTATTCAATTACTATAACCCTTTTCATTCTGAATAAATTGCATACCATATTTTGTGCACTTCTATATGTAAAATCATATTTATGAACTATCTATGCCTTTTTATCCCGTCATCCCCAACTTCATTGACCCTGCAGCTCAATTTCTAAAACCAGTACAGCATGAATATTGCTCCTCTATAGAGGATACAGATAAGTTTGATTGTGCGGTTCATTTTCAGAAGATTGGACTATTGCAGCAGTATATTTACAGGTCTTGATTTTTTTTTTTTTTTTAATCAGTCAGGACGCTGCAGCTAGTACAGAATGCTGCTGCCAGAGTCCTTACAAATACAGTACAAGGAAACTGGACCACATTACACCAGTTTTGGAAATCATTACACTGGCTTCCAGTGAGTCAAAGGATAGGCTAGAAATTGAGTCAAAAGATAGGCTAGAAATTGATACTGCTCATCTATAAAACACTTTCATGGCCTTGGACCAAAAGAATAGAGACCCCTAAGGTCATCTGGAACCGATCTGTTGTATGTTCCAAGAACAAGAACCAAGCAGGGTGAAGTAGCATTTAGTATTATGCTCCTCACCTCTGAAACAAGTTACCTGAAGGTCTGAAGTGTGCTCAAACTGTTAACTCCTTTTAAATCAGGACTAAAAACGCTTTTGTTTATCACAGCATATCCATAACGGTCTATATATTTTAACCTTCAAGCAATTTGCTTTTTATTCATTTTAAGTATAATTTTATTGCCTGTTTAAATTCTTTTTTTTCTTTTTTAATTTCATTTAGATTCTCACCAATAATATACTGTACATTGTACTTGCAACAGTGAATGACAATAGTCCATTTCTCGATACATTACTTTTTTAAGGGAAACAACAACAAAAAAGAAATTAAATAAATAATAAATAAATAAATAAGTACATATATAAACAACATACAGCAACTTAAAACATTTGGGAGCCCATCTGATATTGTTTTCTTACCCCCCAAAAAGTAAGGAGGTACTTTCTCTGTTGAGCATCAATTGAAATCCATTCTAATTGGTTTCACGTTTGTCCATTTGGACCATATCAAATAAAATGTATCAATCTCTAATTTAAGTTAAAATGACAGCTTCTCCATGATGTAAATTTCATGTACAATATCTATCCATTCCTCAACAGTTGATTTTTTTAAGCCATTTCCTAGAAATAGATTTCTTAGAGGCTGCTAATAGAATATTCAACAGTTTTTCTTATCATTGACTTTTCATTGTCTTTGTTATAACTTTCTTTTGAACTAATGTTTTTAATTTTTTAAAATCATTTTATCTCTGATCGTGGTTATTCATGTGATGTAAAGCACTTTGAATTGCTTTGTGTTGAATTATGCTATACAAATAAATTTGCATTGCCTGAGAATTCAACGAGTGCTTGTGGAGAGCTCTTCATTTGCTCTGTCTGAGTACAGTATGTGATGCATGAACGGAAGCTGTGATAAGAGTAGACTGAGTTCATCGAGAGATCTCTCTGATTTCTCTGCCTGAGATCACAAATAGACACAAAAGTTGAGAAACTCTGAGAATTATATGAGAGCTCGTTGAGATCTCTTCTGAAACTTAAAAGGACACTAAATTGAGATTTAGTGCATTTTATTGCTCCGGAGAAAAAACTGAGACACAGGAGAAATAAACCTTAGTCTCAGTTTGGCGTCACACAGATCTCACAGTTGTCTAGGAGAAATAAATGAGATATTTTGGAGATCTCTTTTCAGATTTTCTTTTCCTCTGGGAAGGGCCGAGGCCCTAAAACATGCTAAATGAATTGTAGTGTACTTAAACTGTAATGAAATGAAGTGGTACTTCTGCTTACGAAATTAAGTGGTTCTGGAAGTAGTCTCGTAACCTGAAATTTCCATAAGTAGACACGCATTTTCCATGAAAATGCCCGAACTTGATCCAAGCACTACTGAAACGCCACATTAAATTTTATAATGGGGTAAAACCAGAATAAAACAACAGCCAAACACATTTGAATCTTTCTATATACCGTACTTCTCGGACTATAAGTCGCAGTTTTTTTTCATTGTTTGGCTGGGGGTGCGACTTATACTCTGGAGAGACTTATGTGTGAAATTATTAACACATTATTATATCATTTTACATGTGATTTTAGTGTTTTGGAGGGACACTGATGGTTTGGTAAACCTGTTAGCATGTTCGTAATGCTATAGTTATCTGAATAACTTTTAATATCTATGTTACGTTAACATACCGGCCACGTTCACATTTCGTTGTTCATGCATCATGTACCATTATCATACTGTATACTTATTCAGCATGTTGTTCTCTATTGTATTTTGTATTTTAAGTTGCCTTTCAAGATGACATACAGTGGGGCAAATAAGTATTTAGTCAACCACTAATTGTGCAAGTTCTCCCACTTGAAAATATTAGAGAGGCCTGTAATTGTCAACATGGGTAAACCTCGACCATGAGAGACAGAATGTGGAAAAAAAAACAGAAAATCACATTGTTTGATTTTTAAAGAATTTATTTGCAAATCATGGTGGAAAATAAGTATTTGGTCAATACCAAAAGTTCATCTCAATACTTTGTTATGTACCCTTTGTTGGCAATAACGGAGGCCAAACGTTTTCTGTAACTCTTCACAAGCTTTTCACACACTGTTGCTGGTATTGTGGCCCATTCCTCCATGCAGATCTCCTCTAGAGCAGTGATGTTTTGGGGCTGTCGTTGGGCAAGACGGACTTTCAACTCCCTCCGCAGATGTTCTATGGGGTTGAGACCTGGAGACTGGCTAGGCCACTCCCTTCTCACCCCGTGGCGTCAAAATGATAACAAGAACGGGGAGCAAAAATCCCAGAACCACACGGAGGGACCTATTGAATGACCTACAGAGAGCTGGGACCACAGTAACAAAGGCTACTATCAGTGACTCAATGCGCCGCTAAGGACTCAAATCCTGCACTGCCAGACCTCTCCCCCTGCTGAAGAAAGTACACTACCAGGCCCGTCTGCGGTTCGCTAGAGAGCATTTGGATGATCCCGAAGAGGAATAATGTGTTATGGTCAGATGAAACCAAAATATAACTTTTTGGTAGAAACACAGGTTCTCTTGTTTGGAGTAAAAATAATACTGAATTGCACCATACCCACTGTGAAGCATGGGGGTGGAAACATCATGCTTTGGGGCTGTTTTTCTGCAAAGGGACCAGGACGACTGATCTGTGTAAAGGAAAGAATGAATGGGGCCATGTATCGAGGGATTTTGAGTGAAAATCTCCTTCCATCAGCATCAGGGCATTGAAGATGAGACGTGGCTGGGTCTTTCAGCATGACAATGATCCCAAACACACAGCCAACAACAAAGGAGTGGCTTCGTAAGAAGCATTTCAAGGTCCTGGAGTGGCCTAGCCAGTCTCCAGGTCTCAACCCCATAGAACATCTGCGGAGATGGTTGAAAGTCCGTGTTGCCCAATGACAGCCCCAAAACATCACTGCTCTAGAGGAGATCTGCATGGAGTAATGGACCAAAATACCAGCAACAGTTTGTGAAAAGCATGTGAAGAGTTACAGAAAACGTTTGGCTTCCGTTATTGCCAACAAAGGGTACATAACAAAGTATTGAGATGAACTTTTGGTATTGACCAAATACTTATTTTCCACCATGATTTGCAAATACATTATTTGAAAGTCATACAATGTGATTTTCTGTTTTTTTTCCACATTATGACTCTCATGGTTGAGGTTTAACCATGTTGACAATTACAGGCCTCTCAAATATTTTAAAGTGGGAGAACTTGCACAATTAGTGGTTAACTAAATACTTATTTCCCCCACTGTATCTCTTCTATGTGTTGGATTTTATGAAGTAAATTTCCCCCAAAAATGCGACTTATACTCCGGTGTGACTTATAAGATATATTTCTTAGCTTTCGAGTGAGGCCGTGTCCTCTTCTTCCACAAAACTGAATATGACGTTGGCTTTGTGGCAGACTACTGTCTCAAAGAAGTCTCTCCATCTCATAAAACTCTTCGTGAGACAAGTACGCGAGGAGACTTATACTGCGACACCCAAATTGAAACATCACCCATTTATTTTCTTCTTTACGCTTCTCACCATTTCATCTAACCTTTAAAGTATTTTATTTACCTTTCTAGTCCTTGTCCACTCTTCTTTACTTTCTTTCTCAGTTCCTTGTGTCCTTTCTCTCAATTATACTCGCCTTTGTCTCTCCCTGAGGCTCTCTTTCCATTCCTCTCGCTTATTCTATTCTCCTGTGACCTGGATCTGTCTGCTTGACTGCCTCTGCTTTAAAGACTCTATTGCTATACATGCAAACACAGAACAGAAACTATGCACATTCATACCCAATGACAAGGAGTAGAAGCATGCACTAGAAATTGTGAATGTCCCGATCTTTTTTTTTTTTTTTTTTTGCACCTCATGCAATTCTATCATGTTTCGAGTATCTGTTGAGTCCTAATCAGATAGTTTTTTATTTATTTATTTATTTATTCATTTTTTGTACTTTTTGTTTTACCCGACACCAAATATATTTTTTACCCCACTAATTCGGTAGCAATTGTTTCTTGTAACTCAAAATACATTTAATATACAGTGGTACCTCTACATACGAAGTTAATCTGTTCCAGGACCTTGTTTGTAAGTCGAAATGGTCGTATGTCGAGCAGGATTTTTCCATAAGAATACATTATAATACAATTAATTCGTTCCACAGCACGAAAACCTACACTAAATCCATAATAAATACTGCTGGCACAAATGGCAATTGCTTATAGCAAAACAAAAAATTATAAAAAACAAAAAAATCGGAATAATATTATAATAATAATAATAATGATTCATGTAATATTGTAACGAATCTGGTTCTAATCTGGCGTATGTTTTTGCTGTACCTGAACGCACCGCGTGGCTGACGTGACAGTAGATAGAGACATCGGTTCTATTTTAGTTTCTCCATAGACCTTATAACCTATTGACTTGACACGGGAAACAGGGCCGATTCGTAGAGGGCCCATTTTCAAAAATTTCAAATTCAAATATTTTCAAAACCAAAGCTGCTACCGACCTAAAACCAAAACAGGCACCTACCTTAGCCATATATGAGTTTCCATGAACAGCGGCATAAAAGAATTAAGTCGTTTCCTTATAAAATCCTGATTAATTATTTTTATGAAGTATAACACAACTTAAAATGGCTATAAAAGTCTCAGATTTTACACTAGATGCACAAAAATCGCCAAATGCAGAGATATGTAATCACCTATATTTTCAGGCTCAATAGCAATATTTAACATATACAGTTGTGGTCAAAAGTTTACATACACTTGTGAAGAACATAATGTCATGGCTCTCTTGAGTTTCCAGTTATTTCTACAAGTCTGATTTTTCTCCGATAGAGTGATTGGAACAGATACTTCTTTGTCACAAAAAACATTTATGAAGTTTGGTTCTTTTATGAATTTATTATGGGTTAACAGAAAAAGTGATCAAATCTGCTGGGTCAAAAATATACATACTTGGATCTGAAAAAGTGAATCATTGACTTGAACAAGTCAGGAAAGTCACTTGGAGCCATTTCAAAGCAGCTGCAGGTCCCAAGAGCAACAGTGCAAACAATTGTTTGTAAGTATAAAGTGCATGGCACTGTTTTGTCACAGCCACGATCAGGAAGAAAACGCAAGCTATCACCCGCTGCTGAGAGAAAATTGGTCAGGAGGGTGAAGATTCAACCGAGAATCACCAAAAAGCAGATCTGGCAAGAATTAGAAGCTGCTGGAACACAGGTGTCAGTGTCCACAGTCAAGCGTGTTTTGCATCTCCATGGACTGAGAGGCTGCCGTGCAAGAAGGAAGCCCTTGCTCCAAAAGCGGCACCTTAAGACTCGACTGAAGTTTGCTGCTGATCACATGGACAAAGATAAGACCTTCTGAAAGGTAAGTTCTTTGGTCAGAAGAAACGAAAATTGAGCTGTTTGGCCACAATGCCCAGCAATATGTTTGGAAGAGAAACGGTGAGGCCTTTAACCCCAAGTACACCATGCCTACCGTCAAGCACGGTGGTGGTAGTATTATGCTGTAGGGCTGTTTTGCTGCCAATGGAACTGGTGCTTTACAGAGAGTAAATGGGATAATGAAGAAGGAGGATTACCTTCAAATTCCTCAAGATAACCTAACGGCATCAGCCCGAAGATTGGGTCTTGGGCGCAGTTGGGTGTTGACCCCAAACATACATCAAAAGTGTAATGGAATGGCTAAATCAGGCTAGAATTAAGGTTTTCGAATGGCCTTCCCAAAGTCCTGACTTAAACCCCATTGAGAACTTGTGGACAATGCTGAAGAAACAAGTCCATGTCAGAAAGCCATCAAATTTAACTGAACTGCACCAATTCTGTCAAGAGGAGTGGTCAAAGATTCAACCAGAAGCTTGCCAGAAGCTTGTGGATGGCTACCAAAAGCGCCTAATTGAAGTGAAAATGGCCAAGGGACATGTTACCAAATATTAGCGCTGCTGTATGTATATTTTTGACCCAGCAGATTTGATCACTTTTTTCTGTTCACCCATAATAAAGTCATAAAAGAACCAAACTTCATGAATGTTTTTTGTGGCAAAGAAGTATATGTTCCAATCACTCTATCAGAGAAAAATCAGAGTTGTAGAAATAACTGGAAACTCAAGAGAGCCATGACATTATGTTCTTCACAAGTGTATGTAAACTTTTCACCACAACTGTAGGTTTTTGACCAAAATAGCAACTTAATTTTTTTTTAAATTTACTACAAGTTTTCAGCAGCTAATAAATGACTCAATTTAACATCAGAAACTTCAAACTTGAGGAAAACATGCAGAATCAATTATAAATAATATGTAAATAGGTTATTAATAAATTCAATATACAATCACAACTTATTATAGAATAGAATAGAATTTATAATCATTATACTGTACGCTATATACTGTTAGCGAATGAGGCTAGCGGACGCATGACGTAAACAGGGCTTTTCTGGCGAAAATTCATGTGAATAAATGCTTAAATCTCGAATCCTTCATAGATATGGACGTAAAACAGTCCCGATTCTTGGTTAAAAGCAAAGAAACCGTGCAGTTAGTGTTAATTTTATGCACGTATATTGTCGAAGTACAATGCTACTCTGTTATCAAATGAGGCTAGCGGCTGCCTGGCATAAACAGGGCTTTTCTGGCGAAAATTCTTGTGAATAAATACTTAAATCCCCGAATTCTTCATAGATATGGACATAAGGCAGTGTCGATTCTTGGTTAAACGCAAAGAAACCGTGCAGTTAGTGTTTATTTTACGTATATTGCCGAAGTCAAATGCTACTCTGTTAGTGACAGAGGCTAGCAGCCGCCTGGCGTAAAGAGCTTTTTGGGCGAAAATGCTTGTAAATAAATGCTTAAATCCCTGAATTCTTCATAGATATGGATGTAAAACAGCCTCGATTCTTGGTTAAAAGTAGGGCTGTCAAACGATTAAAATTTTTAATTGAGTTAATCACAGCCTAAAAAATAATTAATCATCATTAATCGCATTCCAAACCATCTATAAAATATGCCATATTTTTCTGGAAATTATTGTTGGAATGGAAAGATAAGACACAAGACAGATATTGACATTCAACATACTGTACATAAGTACTGTATGTTTTTTATTATAACAATAAATCAACAAGATGGCATTAACATTATTAACATTCTGTTAAAGCGATCCATGGATAGAAAGACTTGTAGTTCTTAAAAGCTAAATGTTAGTACAAGTTATAGAAATTTTATATTAAAGCCCCTCTGAATGTTTTCGTTTTTGAATGAAAATTTGTAAAATTTTCAAACAAAAAATAAACTAGTAGCTCGCCATTGTTGATGTCAATAATAATTATGGTGCTGAAACCCATAAAATCGGTCACACCCAAGAGCCAGCAGAGGGCGACAAAACACCAAAAAACACAATTAACAAATGGACATGACACTGTGCTGTCATTTTAATCTGTTTAAGCGGGGCATGTGCGTTAAATGCGTCAAATATTTTAACGTGATTAATTAAAAAGATTAATTACCGCCCGTTAAGGAGATAATTTTGACAGCCCTAGTTAAAAGCAAAATAAAAAATGTGCACGTAGCATTTATTTTGCGTAAATATTGCCAACTATGAGGCTAGTCAATTACGAAAATTAGCCGCCTCCATGTGTAAACAAAGAAGAAAATTTCTGCGAATAAATGCTTCAATCACGCACACATGGTACGAAAAATATAATATTTACCTAGATTCCTCGAACAAATCACTCCTGATACAATCCTTCCTGTTTGTATGCAGTACAGCTTCGTAGTTCTTCAAAAATCCAAGCTTAAATCCGACATGAGCATGTGCCGTCTTCGGCTATTACTAAATGAAGCCTGGCCCCCTCTGATAAGGCGTTACACAAAGAATGACAAAGTGCCACGTCAATAGGTAATGAAGTCTATGCTTTCTCTTATAATATAACAATTGTTGCTGGCAGCAGACAGTAGGCGTGTTGTGTTGCACAAGTTGATGGAATAAATCACCTCTGTCTCGCAAGCCATATATGGCTCTTTTGATGAGCGCATTGAGCTCTCTGCCAACCCGTCATCTTAAATATGGAACCCGCCGGCTAGCTTGACATGAACCAACTATGATGAGCTGATGCCGCATTCGCGCATTAATCTTGGGCACTTAAAATGTGCGTAGCAACAATATGCTTCAAGTCGGGTCGCGCGGAGATGGGCGAGATGGCCTCGTGCGTTAAGTCACCACTCGTCAGCGGTGGGGTTGGCCCCTTCTGACTCGATGCCGGGCGAAATGGAGTATATAAAAAATACATAGGGGAAAATTAAACCACGAAAGGGAACCGCATGGTACCCCAAGTCACAAAGGCGCTTCACTTTCGTGACTTTTTGGACTGTCAAATTGTCGCCACTTGCGCCTGTCTCAGCCAGTGTTACGCACACGTCCCCCTGGTCGTCCCCGATTGTGGTTTCCTATTCCAGGAAATATACGTGGCGCCACACCATGTTTTTATTTGTTATTTTCTTTGTGGTGAGTGCACAAATGCGCAACGATTGTAACAACCCAAGTAACGATGTTAAACTTTCTTAGTCGTTTTCTCAAGATTTATTTCCATTGCAACTCGGCGACTGCTAGTAAAAGCAGAGTGTGACCACCCTCTGCCTCCCGTGTAAAGCATTCAAATGCGCTCACGAAAGAAACAGTGTTTACAAAACTGACTCGGACAAGCTGGCAAAAGAGCATAGAATATACAGTGTGTGTTTATATACATACATACATACACATAGACACACACTGTATGGCTGTTGTGGAATGACATTTTAAAATATGCTGGGTTGGCTCTCTCTGTCTAAAAGGTTCCCGACCCCTCAAATAAGTGATTCGCCGGTGTGTCGGCTGGGTGTCGCCTGCTCCGGTGGGGGGCCCTGCCCTGGGCTTGGTGTGCCGTTGGTGGTCCCACAATGTACAGTGCCGGCTGGGGGGCTGCGGCTGTGGCCCGTGGGCTGGGCGGGTGGTCAGGGGTGGGGGCGGGCGTGGAGGTCGGTGGTGAGTGCCCTCTATCCATCCCTGAAGGCCAGTTGACAGGGGCGCGGGTGGCCCGGGGAACCACCCTAGATCCCTGGGGGGGTGACGATGGCCCCTTTGCTAGGTTGCGGTAGGAGGGATGGGCTACGCTAGCTCTTCCCCCTTGGGTCGGCTGGGGGAGGGGCCGTGGCCCTGGGGTGGTGCCCACGCGGCGTCTCCGCTCGTCTGTGTGGGTATCGCATGTTTGGTGGGATTCGCAAGCGGCTGGATGTGAATGGGGGCGCTCGGATGGAGGTCCTCACTGCGGGCATTGGTGATTGGGCGGCGTAGGGTGTGTTGCCAGCGGGCTCACACTCACAAGGGATTCACACGATTACCGGGTTCTAGATCACAGGACTGATTTGTGTACACTCCACCCCTCCCAATCACTTATCTTCTATAACCCCCCCCCCCCCCCATTCCCTGGTTAACAGGCCCCCCACATGGTGTCAATACATCTACAGTAGCTGACGATAACACCAACATATTCATAGTTAGTGTAGGCGTTCAATGTATTTCTTGTTGTTGTTTGTGTTTCTTCTGTCTTTCTCTCCGTCTGTTCTTCTGTTCCACCATAACCCCTTCCTGTTCGCTGCGTTCTCTAAATAAACTAGATATGTTGAATGATCACAATGGGAGTATGTCATACTCAAATGTGAAACATTAAAACTGTTTGGATCAACCGGACACTCAAACTTCCATTTCCTTGTCAAACAGCTGAACAGGACAGTGTGGTCTAGTGTGGACAAATTTGGGTATATTTCAAGAATTTTGTGCTCGAACTGGCTAAGAAGACTTTAAACAGTGCCTGCCACAGAGTCGGTAGGCCCTCCTCATCTACCCAGCCTGGCAAGTGAGGCTGCTGCTCTGCGAACTAATACTGCAAGACATTCAGCCCTTAGCGTCATCCAAATATTTATTAATTTCTATGTCCTAGTATCAGCTTTTCACCACTGATTTTTTTTTTTTTTTTTTTTGCTCCTTTGTTCGCCCATATTTTCACACCTTTGTCAAACAACTGTGACACTATTGATTTATGACCTTGTGTAAAGCAACCTTTGTGGAACAAACCTCTATTGGAAGTTAAGCCCTTTGAATGTGTTATAATAAACAGTTGTTTACCAAACTCTTTGACCTGTCGGTCAGCCAAGCAGCTTTGCAGACATAATTAAAAGTTGTCCTTCAGCGATTAAGCACATGGGTTATCTTGCAAAAAAAAATCCCGAAACAATGTATTGTTTTACATGAAACTCAGATGATATTCTTCCATTTTTTTAACCTATCTTAGATCAGAAAAGGATGTAATCTGGCTCAATTTTTGATGTGTGAATCAGGAAATCGCAACTAAATTTACAGTTTGAACATTTACCAAAGAAATATTGAAATTTGCAAATTGGTTGGATTTTTTGTTTTTGTTTTTTGTTTTTGTCTCGTGACACTATTGTATTGGTAAATGGAGTTTGATTGGAACATGACTAAAACATATTAATTAGAGTAGTAATATGTGATAGTGAGGGTAGTAGTGGTGGTGTCAGCAGTAATAGTACTAGTAAAAGTACCAGTAGTGGTTGTTGATGACATTACTGACATACATTGTCTATCTTTTTTTATGCACAGGGTAACTCAGGTTTGGGCTTCAGTATTGCTGGAGGGACTGATAATCCCCATATTGGAGATGATCCGTCCATCTTCATCACCAAGATTATTCCTGGAGGGGCCGCAGCCCAGAATGGACGACTTAAGTATGCATAAAATTATATTTATTTTACTAGTTTTATGGTAAATGATAACATACAGTATTAGGTAGAAAGTAGTAAGTGGTCCTTTTTTGTTCATCATATGTGTACACTATATTATTTTGGTTTTCTGAGACTTTTGCCTCTCATCCACATTCATCTGGGATAGTTGCCAATCATGCTCAATTCGCATTATAGAACAGAATTGATGAATCTCAGTTTAGTGTTTTGGAGGAAAGAGCAACAAATCAAATATTGTCTTTTCAGTTTAAAATATTTAGCAATTGCTTGTTGCACAATTGAAGTACAATGATCCCTCGCTACTTAGCGCTTACTTCGCACCCTCAGTCCATCGCGCATTTTTATTTCACTTAAAAAAAAATAATAATAATAACTAAATGAATGTCTCTCTCTCCATCCTGCTGCTCTGTTGGTCAGGCAGTGCACTGTTGTTGCTTATTAAAGTTAATGATGATTGACAGATGTTTAATGTTTGATCTTGCCACAGACACTTGGAAGCCAAAACTTCAAAGCGCCGCATGAGTCAATCAGCGTTTAACTTGTTAAGCATTTGCTGTGGCAACTCATTGTGTGTAGGTGAGCAGCTTGAGCGGATTTGAGTGGACTCACTCAATGAAGCATCTAATAAAGATAAGCATTTTTCTCTTTTATTCTTGTTTAAAAATGATTTGGTGGGACAGTAACATGTTTGAAACTTATTATTACGTTTGAAGTGCTTAAAAACCATTTATTAAAAAAAATATACACAAAAGTTTAGGTTTTTTTTGTACATTTGGGGAAAAGGGGAAAAACAGGTGTTGTATGTATCTCTTTCCAACGCTAAATCTGAATAAATACCATGAACACACACAAAAAAAACCTTTTTTCGGCGGTGGGGGCTACTTCGTAGTTTTTCACGTATCACAGCAGGTTCTGGTCCCCATTTACCGCGAAAAACGAGGGATCAATGTACTGTGAAAAACACTAGTGAGGAAGTGATGTATATTTTTAATATGTCACATCTGAGCAATTGTATTGTACTCGTATTATGTTATTACTTATGAATGCACCCGAAAATTTGGTTTGAACTAGAGCTGTTAAAATTATCACATTAACGGGCGGTAATTAATTTTTTAAATTAATCACATTAAAATATTTGACGCAATTAACGCACATGCCCCGCTCAAACAGATTAAAATGACAGCATAGTTTAATGTTCGCTTGTTACTTGTTTTTTGGTGTTTGGCGCCCTCTGCTGGCGCTTGGGTCCAACTGATTTTATGTGTTACACCATGAATGAGCATGGTGTAATTATTGACATCAACAATGGCGAGCTACTAGTTTATTTTTTGATTGAAAATTTTACAAATTT
The DNA here is from genome assembly GCF_030265065.1 of Corythoichthys intestinalis. Classification (NCBI taxonomy): domain Eukaryota; kingdom Metazoa; phylum Chordata; class Actinopteri; order Syngnathiformes; family Syngnathidae; genus Corythoichthys; species Corythoichthys intestinalis. Next base: position 12,559,638 of record NC_080401.1, on the reverse strand, counting down.
CAATAAAACGAAAACATTAAGAGGGGTTTTAATATAAAATTTCTATAACTTGTACTTACATTTATATTTTAAGAATTACAAGTCTTTCTATCCATGGATCGCTTTAAGAGAATGTTAATAATGTTAATGCCATCTTGTTGATTTATTGTTATAATAAACAAATACAATGAATGTACCGTATGTTGAATGTATATATCCGTCTTGTGTCTTATCTTTCCATTCCAAGAATAATTTACAGAAAAATATGGCATATTTTAAAGATGGTTTGAATTAATCAATTACGATTAATTAATTTTTAAGCTGTAATTAACTCGATTAAAAATTTTAATCGTTTGACAGCCCTAGTTTGAACATGCATGTTCATTTTATTTTGTTGTGCAGGGTGAATGACTCCATAGTCCGAGTAAATGAGACGGACGTCAGGGAAGTGACCCACAGTGGGGCGGTGGAGGCACTGAAGGATGCCGGAGGTCTCGTCAGACTGTGTGTCCGACGCAAGAAGAGCCTTACTGATAAAATATTGGATATCAAGCTTGTGAAGGGTCCAAAAGGTGAAGAAAACTACAAACATGATTACAACACACAAAGTAGATATTTTTTAATGTACATGTTAAGATGCCTTGACAAGCAGATCTAGTGTACGTGAGCTTTTGATTATTTGCTAAGACTTTAAAGATATCCTTCACCACTTTCTTTGACCATATTGCATGAAACATTGGAAATTTAGTTATTCGAATATCAAATAAAAAGTCCAGTCTCGTTAAATTTAGTTTTTAGGAGGCATTTTAATATAAATATTCATCTTGGCTAGATCTGAAGCAGTCCTTCAAAATGAAAGAAGCACACATTTTCAAATCATTAACATTTGACAAATATGCTAAACATTCCTAAACAAGCCCTCTAAATCTACTTTGTTTTTGGATTAAAGAACCATAATTGCCCATGTTACTTTAAATGGGGAAAGAAATCTAGCAGCAATCTAGCCTCATATTATATATCCATAGGTTATACAGAAGCTGAGTAGAAACCCAATAGCAAACAATCCGGTGCCACATGGCAAAATCTGGATATGCAGTGAATACTGTGAATGGTACTAATTTTTAATTATTTTCTCTAACGCAGTTGTGTTGGTACTTGGTCTGTTTTGGAGAGTGAATAGGCTTGAGGTTCTAAATGAATAAGATTTTTCAACCTGCTGTTGATTAGAAGGCAGCAAGTCCTGACTAGCGGCGGGTTGGATAACTTTTTACCTTTAGAATTACTGTAATCTTTTGTGGCATACCATACTAACATGATGGCATCATGCAGTTGATGATTGCGCTATTGGATTGAGACCTGGTGATGGTTGATGCCATTTGAATACAGTGACCACATTGTCATGTTCAAGAAACCAGTCTGAGGTGATTCATGCTTTATGACATTAATCGTTATCCTGTTGGAAGTAGCCATCAGATGATGGGTACACTGTACGCTGTGATGGACGTGGTCATCAACAATTCACAGTTTGGATGTGGTGTTACAACAATGCTCAATTAGTGCTAAGGTGCCAAAAGTGTACTGAAAATACTTCACCCACACTATTACCCCACCACTCGCTTCCCCTGAACTGTTGATACAAGGAAGCATGGTTCCATGCGTTCATGTTTTTGATAACAAATTCTGACCCTACATGTCACATGCCTGAATGTCACAGCAATATACGAGATTCGGACCGAGCAACGTTTTTCCAAGCTTCTATTGTCCAATATTGGTGAGCCTGTGTCAGTTGTAGCCCCTCAGTTTCCTGTTCTTAGCTGACAGGAGTGGCACCTGGTGTGTTCTTCTGCTGCTGTCTCAAGGTTCAACGTGTTGTGCGTTCAGAAATGCTCTTCTGCAGACCTTGGTGGTGACATGTGGCTATTTGAGTTAGTGTTGCCTATCTATCAGCACCAACCAGTCTTCCCAGTCCCTTCTGACCTCTGGCATCAAAAAGGTATTTTCGTACAGAATTGCTGCTTATTCTCTTTTTCGAAGCATTCAGACCACCATTTTGTGTGAGAAACACAGTAGATCAGCAGTTTCTGAAATAGGTAGACAAACATGCCATGTTCAAAGTCACTTGGATCACCTTTCTTCACCATTCTAATGCTCAGTTTGGACAACAGCAGATCGTCTTGACCATATCTATATGGCTATATTTATTGACTTGCTGCTATGTGACTGGCTGATTAGAAATTTGCATTAAACGAGCACTTACTGTATATAGGTATTCCTAATAAAATGTCTGGTGAGTGAATAGTACAACTGGCTGTTATCATGTTGTTGGAAATTCTGTCTAAATTTCCACTTTAGGGCTAACTATGAAGCCTTTGTGATTATCTCAATGTTGTGGTGGCGTCATTTCACCCCTCCCCACTAAACCAAAGCCACTTCTCTCCTTAACATCACCATTGCACAGTAAACAAGCTGATCTTGGCCATGACTGCTACACTGCTAATGTGATTTATTTATAGTATAACCAACCAAGCCACCAATAAATATTACCGGAACATCACATCTTCTTTCACTGCAGTCTTTGATAAGCTATTTTTCCACTGCAAATGACTGGAAACTACCCTGTCACACGGATAGTTTTCAGTTTTGAAATGATAATTGAGAATAGAATGAGGGGTATTAGATGGTGCCATAGAGTATGAACATTTATGAAAAAAGTTTGTTTTCAACTAAATAGGACTAACTTGAAAGGATCGGTCAGCATGTTTTTTTGTTTTGTTTTGTTTTTGTTTTGTTACCAAATAATTAGAAGAAAAAACCCTCTATGTCCTCTTCTATTTTGCATCCCTTTCTTTCCTTGTTTGAGGAGTAATGCAATTCCAGCTGATACAGGAGAATTTGCCACATTGGATTTTCTTTGTAATCAGTGTAGTTTTATATTTCATTTTAGATCATTGTTGTATTGCATTGTATCAATTTGTATATACAGTGAGCTGTGACTGACTGGTGACCAGTTTGGTGTGTGTAGTCTGCCTTTCACCCAATGTCAGCTGGGATAAGCTCCAGCAACCCGCAACTCTGAACGGGATAAGCAGTGTTGAAAATGGATGAATTGTATATATAGTGAGGAAAATAAGTATTTGAACACCCTGTGATTCTCCCACTTAGAAATGATGGGCGGGTTTGAAATTTTCATGGTAGGTGCTTGTCCACTGTGAGAGACAATCTAAAAGAACAAACAAAATCCCGTAATAACAGAGTATGATTTTTTTAACAATTTATTTGTATTATACTGCTGCAAATAAGTATTTGAATACCTGAGAAAATCAATGTCAATATTTGGTACAGTAGCCTTTGTTTACAATTACAGAGGTCAAACGTTTCCTGTAACTTTTCACCAGGTTTGCACACACTGCAGCCGGGATTTTGCAACACTGCTCCACACATATCTTCTCTAGATCAATCAGGTTTCTGGACTATCACTGAGTTTGAGCTTTCTCCAAAGATTTTCTATTAGTTTTAAGTCTGGATACTGACTAGGCCCTCCAGAACATTGATATGCTTTTTATGAAGCCACTCATTGGTTATACCCGCTGTCTGCTTCGGGCCATTGTAATGTTGGAAAACACAGTCACGACCCATTTTCAATGCTCTAACTGAGGGAAGATGGTTATTCCCCAAAATCTGAAAATACATGGCCCTGGTCACCCTCTCCTTAATACAGTGAAGTTGTCCTGTCCCATTGGCAGAAAAATACCCGCAAAGCATGATGCTACCACCCCCATGCTTCACAGTAGGGATGGTGTTCTTGGTATAGTACTCATCATTCTTCTTCCTCCAAACACTGTGAGTGGAATTAAGACCAAAAAGTTCCATCTCATATGACCACATGACTTTCTCCCATGACTCCTCTGGATCATCCAAATGGTTATTAGCAAACTTAAAACAGGCCTGGACATGTGCTGGTTTAAGAAGGGTAAACTTTCGTGCTATGCATGATTTTAAACTATGACGTCTTAGTGTATTAGCAAGAGTAACCTTAGAAATGGTGGTCCCAACTCCTTTCAGGTCATTGACCAGCTCCTCCTGTGTAGTTCTTGGCTGATTCCTCACCATTCTTAGGATCATTGAGACCCTACTAGGCAGATTTTGCATGGAGCCCCAGTCCAAGGGAGATTAACGTTTATTTTTAGCTTCTTCCATTTTCTAATAATTTCTCCAACGGTGGAGCTTATATCACCAAGCTGCTTGACAATTGCCCCATAACTCTTTCCAGCCTTGTAGACATCTACAATTCTGTCTCTGGTGTCTTTGGACAGCTCTTTGGGGTGTATGGTGAGAACAGGTGTTTATATGCAGCTAACCGCCTCAAACAGATCAAAAAGTCAGATGTAAAAACTCCACCTCCATTCCACTTATTTAGGAGAATAAGTGGAGTGGTGGTGGACTTTTTAAGGGCGACTAACAGGTCATTGAGGCTCACAATTCTAGCTAATAGAACTGGTGTTCAAGCACCTACCATGAAAATTTCAACCCTGCCCATCATTTCTAAGTTGGCGAATTCAAAAAACTGCAAGGTGTTTTATTTATTTTCCTCACTGTATAGCACTTCGTGTCGCTGTTTATAAAGTTATGAGATTTGCCTAATGAGTGAATATTTGATTGATATGACGTGATATTTTTCATTATGAACAACAATTTTAAGTGTTGATTATTTCTCTTAGGTCTCGGATTTAGTATAGCTGGTGGAGTTGGAAATCAACATGTTCCAGGTGACAACAGCATTTATGTGACAAAGATCATTGACGGCGGGGCTGCACAAAAAGATGGACGGCTACAGATAGGGGACAAACTTGTTGCTGTAAGTGTAATTTTTGGGCAGTCATTTCTTGTTTCCATATATTGAAACTCGATTTTCTTGTACAAGGCATCAGTGGCACTGCTTTATTATTGCATCACAATTAATTCTAGTCTTATTGGTTTCAGTAATGTAATTTTTTTATGCGTCTGTAGGTAAATGCCTCTTGTTTAGAAGAGGTTACTCATGAGGAAGCAGTTGCAGCTCTCAAGTCAACCCCGGATGTTGTTTATCTACGCGTGGCCAAACACACCTCTCTCTTCATCAATGAAACGTTTCCACCTCCTGATGTCACAAATTGTAAGTATATAGTGTAATGTAATTTTATGAATATTTTTTTATTCAATTTAAATATGTTTGGAGTTAAAAGCCACAAAAAAGAGCTGTTCTACTGAAATCTTGTATGTGTGATTAACATGCCATTAAGCCATTGCAATTAGCCAAAAGAAATCCAGACAATGTATTTTTGCTGTCTGTGGATTAGGAATGCCAATGCTAAAACAACACAGCAAAGCAATATGCTTCTCAAACGTGCAGGCACACAACCCCCCGTGTAACAGCAGTTCAGCTGGGCGAAGCAGATTTACGACAAGATTGCTGTCAGGCTGACCAAATTTCTTGTGACGAACTACCCCTGCTTGAAGGTCTGGCACTAACGTTAGCTCTGGTGTCCATGCGTACTGCAACATGTTTTGCAATAAGGTGACAGCATAGGCTTGACATGCTTTGGGGTTAAGAAATGTCTTTGGTGTGCAATATAATTCATGCTGTCCTCCGCAATCAATTTTTGCTTTTTTGTTCTGTAATTAAAATTACTGCAATGGATGTCATTAATTACCTATACGGTGGTACCGCTACATATGATCGTATCACCATACGATCTTTTCGGCATCCGATGTAAAATTTGACTCGTCATTTGTCTCGACAAAATACAACGATTTGTGACAGCGTCGCAATTTCATTGTTTTCCCCCAAGATGGACGCATGGCGGATTTTCTTTTGAAAGAAATCAGCATGGGTCCTAAGAAGGTTAGTGCAGGTGTGATAAATGGAAAAAGGTGACGCTTACCATTGAAATTAAGAAGAAAATGATAGAAAAATATGAGCCTGGTGTGCGTTAGTGAACTGGCTCGACAATACGGAATTTGCCTACGATCTTGACACTCCTTAAGCAGATGTATCCTCCTCTTCTCCACCGCCGTCTCCTCCGACCTCTGTTCGCCAGTCTCTATAAGTTAATTTGACATATTTCCAATTTTTTATTATTATTATTGTAACATCAACAAGAAATTCACCAGCTTTGTCAGGTTTTAATCATTTATTTCAGATTTTGTGTAACACAACACGGCTACTGTCTGCCGTAGCCGATGCTAACAACATAAGAAGAGAAAATAAAAACTTTCTCGTATCTCGTCAGTCACACGGTGTGTTCAGGAACAGCGTGCAAAACACAACTGCCACATTAAAACCCGATTCGTTACATTATTATTAATCTGATTTGTGTTTTAAATTTATTTGTTTGGCTATTTGTAATGGTACCTGCAGTATTCATCAAGGATTTAGCGTGGGTTTTTGGACTGTAGAACGAATTAACTGAATTATAATGTAGCCACATCAACCGGCTCCTCTCAACATTGAGTAGTAGCGGCTCGACGCCGAGTCCCTCCCGGATGTCCGAGATTCACCCTATCTCTAAGGGAGAGCCTGGACACCCGCGAAGGAAACTCATTTAGGCCGCTTTTATCCGCGATCTTGTTCTTTTGGTCACGACCCACAGCTCGTGACCATAGGTGAGGTTAGGAACGTAGATCGACTGGTAAATCGAGAGCTTTGCCTTTTGGCTCAGCTCCTTCGCCGCTACGGGCCGGTGCGAAGTCCACATCACTGCAGACTCTGCACCAATCCGCCTGTCGATCTCCCGTTCCCTCATACCGTCACTCGTGAACAAGAACCCAAGCTACTTGAACTCCTACACTTGGGGCAGGATTTTATCCCTGACCCGGTAAAGTCTATTCAGTGGTGCTGGAGAGGAGGCTCCATCGGGTCCAATTCCAAGTCTTTGATTCAGGAGGAGCAGTGTGGTTTTCGTCCCAGCCATGGAACAGTGGACCAGCTCTACACCTTCGGTAGGGTCCTCGAGGATGCATGGGAGTTCGCCCAAGCAGTCTACATGTGTTTTGTGGATTTGGAGAAGGCGTTTGAACGTCGGGGAGTCCTGTTTGGGGTGCTTCGGGACTACGGGGTACCGAGCCTCTTGGTAAGGGCTGTTCGGTCCCTGTACGACCGGTGTCAGAGTTTGGTCTGCATTGCCGGTAGTAAGTCAGATTCGTTCCCAGTTAGGGTTGGACTTCACCAAGGTTGCCCTATGTCACCAATTCTGTTCATAACTTGGACAGAATTTCTAGGCGCAGCCAACGCATTGAGGGTGTCCGGTTTGGTGGCCTCAGCATTGCATCTCTGCTTTTTGCAGATGATGTGGTGTTGTTTGCTTCATCAGCCGTGACCTCCAACTCTCACTGGAGTGGTTCTAAGCCGAGTGTGAAGCGGTTGGGATGAAGATCAGCTCCTCCATATCCGAGACCATCGTCCTCAGTCAGAAAAAGGTGCATGCACTCTCCGAGTCGGGGATGAGATCCTTCTCCAAGTGGTGGAGTTCAAGTACAGACACAATGCATTAATAAAACTGCTCATTCTTGATGAAAGCTGTAATTAAACTTTAACATTATCTGATAACGTGGTTAAAAAAAAAAAAAAAGTGTTATCTTTTTCCTCAGCCTACGTCCCACATCAGGACAATCACATAAGCCCCTACATGAGTGGGAGCCAGTCTGTTAGCCCTGCCCCACTGACCACGCCCAGATACTCGCCAATGCCCAGGTCCATGACTACAGATGAAGATTTCCCAAGGTAAGTAGCATAGCTGATACATAGAAAATGCAATAAAGTTTATTTATTTCAAACCCCAAATTGGAATGGTTACATTGAGGTCATTTAATTTCTCTCCTCGATAGCCCAAAATCACAGCCTGACCTCTGTTCGCCCTGATAACTAGGCTGTGATGTGTGTGCGACTGTCCGTGCATGTGGGTGTGTGTGCGTTTGTGTCTTTGGCAGATGGCAATCAAAATTTTCATCTGGCATGTAAACTAAGGTCACATACGTAGACACATGCACATTCACTCTCAGTGCTGCTCTACTGTCTTTAATCCATTTTAATGGAGGGATTACAGCCTATCACAATCCGCGTCACTCAACTGGCATCACCGTGGTTACCAGAACATGACGTCTTCCGTCATAATCCTTTTGGCCAATCAGAATGTTTTCAGTATAATAAATCTGATAAGCTGCAGACTGACTGCAGGATGGTCAAGTTGATGCCTGGCCTTTTTCTGCATTTTGTGGTTGTGGTCATTTTATAGTCTGGTTAATCTCATTCACCTTCTTTCTAATTTGATTGTTATGTAACTAATGCATTTATTTGTAGTCCTCTCCCGTGAATCAGCAGATTGCAACATGCGACTTCAATTTTTAAAGATATTAGTTAGAAAGGTTGTTTATACGCAAACAATGAATGCGGCATGCACATATTTAGTCTCAAGCTTGCTATTTTGCATCAATGCAGTTTTTGACTATACGCTAATAGCACACTACGTGGAAATGGACTTTCTTACGACTTTATTTGAATTACACTGTATTTGTGAGACTTACTGAAAACATCATAAATTGACAATAGGTGATATAGTAGGCTTATCCTACTAAGACCTGTGTCAAGGTAGTCACATTAGAATCTTCTCTTATCCTCTTATAATTAGTGGAGCTCATTAACAGCTTCGCGTCAAAGAAGGTTGGCATGAAATTCACTGGTATGAGAAAACTAAATCTGAAACCATTTACAGTAATATCAAAATAAATCAAAATAATAGATAAAAGAATAATAATAATAAACAGTAAAATAAAAATAAGACAGGTCTTTATGATCAAGAGTGGATTTGGGGAAATGCTTCTTGCATGCTTGTGTCACAATCATGTGGGTAGGTTTCTTTGGATGTAAATGGAGATTTGCACTTTCCGTTCATTGGCATATAATGGTAATTTTGCAGTGATGTCATAATATGTTCCAGATCTCTAAACTGTACTGTACTTAGAAATAGTACTGAACTGAAGTGTCTTAGTAAAGTAGATGATCTGTAAAGCATTATTACTTAATGCTAAAATTATTTTACTTGAATTGTTTTCAACTTAATGCGGTTTTTCCTAAAATTTATCCTATGCAAAACTATACCACTGAGAAAAATGCTTCGTAGTCTAAATGGTTACAAAATTATGTTGCTGCATTAATATGATACAATACTGACATCTACTGGGGAAAACGTAGAGCGCTACATTGCCTGAGTTGAATGCATGGGTCTGTCACATTTTCGTTAGGTAATAGATAAATAAATATATAAATTATAGTAAAGTGTGTTCACCAATCTTAAACCATCACGTTATGATTTAATATACAAGACTGCAATTATTCTTTTTCATCAATGTTCCCTACCACATATGAGTCTCAATTAAACTAATTGTTTGATTTGGGGAAGTAAAAATAAACATGAGGTCAGACAGACCTCAGCAGCACGCCCTCTATCATACACCACATCACTCCCATCCTCCATCAACTCCATTGGCTTCCTGTAAAACAAAGAATCAACTACAGGATCTTCCTCATCACATCCTTTGCATCAACACTCCTACCCGACCACTTTGCTCCTTTTCTACCCTCCACCTTTCTGCCACCCGTGCCTGTCTCACAACAATGGGTTCCAGAGCGTATAGCCATTCTGTCCCCAGCTCTGGAACTCTTTAACCCCCCCCCCGACCTCTGCAATATAGATTTTCTCCCACTTTTTAAATCCAAACCCAAAGTACATGTGTTCAAATCATCTCATCCAGTTATAATTTCACTGTTTTGTTTTCTGATCTCTTAGTTTCTTAATTTTTGCTTTTGTCCATCTTGATTTGTACAGTATTTTCTTGTGTAGTGTCCTCGGATGTTTTGAAAGGCGCTGTGAAATAAAACTTATTATTATTTATTATCATTACAAGGTTGTACACTATCTTGTGTAGTAACGTGTTACATTTACTCCGTTACATTTGCTTGAGTAACTTTTTGAGAAAAATGTACTTCTAAGAGTAGTTTTACTCAGCCTACTTTTTTACTTGAGTACATTTGTGAAGAAGAAACACTACTCTTACTCCGCTACTTTGGGCTAAACTACTCGTTACATTTTTCCCCTTTATTCTACATATTAGATTTTACTCTTTCTTTTTTTTGCCAGTGATGCCAACAGCAGCTTTACCAGTTTCACCAATGAGATGTCACAACAATAACCACGTGACTCCATTATACCGATCAGGCTCAAGATTACCGTTCTGTGATCACACTGGCCTGTTCAATCACGTTGCGTCTTTAACCCTCTTACTACAGATTCTTTTTTTTAAGTTGGGGGAAAAAAAATGATATAAATAGTAATATTGATATAAATAAAATAAAATCGCTACAATTCCTATAACCACTGCATTTTTTTGAATATGTGGGATGCATTGTCCCAACGGAAGTGAAAGGGTAAAGCACTGTAAAAAATTAAGTATTTGACATTGAGCGCTGCCCTCAAAATGACTTGAAAGTCCAGATTTTAACCTCTTTCCCATTTTTTATTTGGCACAGACTGACAACAAAAAAAAAACGGAGATATGATCCTTAATTTCATAATAGGAACTATGAAAGAACTATTCACTATTCAGACTAGGAACTATTTTCTCCACGAGAGGGCACTGATGCTCTTTGGACAAATGATGCTTCATTTCTGTAATTTTTTTCTCTTGCCGGAATTGAATGTCCCCCCCCCCCCCCCCCCCCCCCCCCCTTTGGCTTAATGTGGTTATGTAATGGGTTATTGTAAAATATAATGATATCAGTTCATATCTATAACTTTGTGCTGAGAAATAAAATACGGTTGTTTGGCTTTGGCTTAATGTGGTTATGTAATGGGTTATTGTAAAGTATAATGATATCAGTTCATATCTATAACTTTGTGCTGAGAAATAAAATACGGTTGTTTAAAAAAAAAAAATAAACATCTTAAGCATTTGTTCATAATGTTACTCCTTACTTGATTATACTTTTCACCAAATACTTTTTTGCCTCCTACCACTTTTACTTGAGTAAAATTATTTTGAAGTAAGACTACTCTTATGTTGGTAAAATGTTTGGCTACTCTACCCACCCCTGCGTATGACTGGTTATGTGGCTGTGTGTTCAAAAATAACTAATTGTATTCAAACGGAGTCACCGCATACACCAGCAACTAACTTGTCTCTGACTAAACTCAAAGTTTAAATATTATCAAAGTTAGTCCTCGTATGTTGGGGTTTCGGTATCTTGTCCGTCCCATTCTCCTCCTCTCTCATATAGATGTCAGTTTTTGTTTTTTTTAGTAAATACTGTATTTGTGGGTGAACTATTCTGTGATTGTCATGAATACATCCATGCACGATCTTTACAGCCAGTATGATCAGACATGACAAAAGCAAAAATCATCTTTTGTCCCATGGGTTTATTTTCTCTAGGGAGCCGAGGCGCGTGATGCTCCAGCGAGGTTCTACAGGTCTTGGTTTCAACATTGTTGGGGGGGAGGATGGAGAGGGAATCTTCATCTCCTTCATACTGGCTGGTGGTCCAGCTGATCTTTGTGGCGAACTCCATAAGGGTGACCGGATCCTCTCGGTATGCGTCACATGCAACATTTCTAGATAGTCACCCCAGGAATCGGCTGCAAATAAGCATTGATTTCGTGGAGAACAATTTTCATTCTGCAAAGAGAAATTCTCTAAAATGGACAGTTATAAAGGAAATGAGTGCAATAAATATGTAAATATTTCTCTCATGAAACTATTTGCAAGACCAAAACATGGTCAAACAATATGGTTAAAAATTAATATCATCAATATTGTATTTGCCACTCTTGGGCAGATTTATTTGCCAAATTTATAAAGTGCAAAACATTTCATAAATTTAGATTTCCGCAGAAGACGTTGAAATTTGCAGTAAATTCCTAGGGGGACTAACTAGAGCAGTTTACAATACATTAAAATTTAGCCAAAATGTGGCTTTTGTATTTGTTTTTATTTATTTATGTGTCTGTGGAATAGGTGAATGGTGTGGACTTGTCTACTGCGACACATGAGCAGGCTGCTGCAGCTTTGAAGAACGCAGGACAAACTGTCACCATTGTAGCACAGTACAGACCTGAAGGTGAGTGGTCTCATACTCCATGCTCGCTGTTGGCCAAATCCTAAAAAATGTAACATTCAGTTCATTAAGTGTAGTAAAAATCAAAATGCAACATTCAATTCATTAGGTGTGAAGTGTATTATTAAAGAGTAAATTAGAAGCAGCTTGCCGGTACTCTAGTTGATATACACTACAGTATGCCAACCTGAATCATCCTGGGTGTTTGCCTGCTGGGAGTGAGTGTCAAGGCTGTAACCTAGGCAACCTTTTTATAAATGATGACTAGTGGGATGCTGTTACAGGGGGCTCCCAAGAATATCACTTACATGGACTTAGACTTACACACATACATACAGACACAGGCATACAGTATATCCATGCCTGCGGTAGTATTGCTCCTGGTCTCATGAGCCCCACAATGGATATCGGTTGGTTGAATTATTGTATCTTGGGTCATTAGCTTTGCATTATTTTTTTTAATGTTGGGACTTGAACAAGAACACAGTACAACATTAAAGATGTTAAAATGGTAAATTCTGCAGCACTGTAGTACATAAGAGTGGGATCTTTTGGTGAATTAGGGCTGTATATAAATAAACTTGACTTGACATTTACTGTATTTTGTGGACTATAAGGCACATTTAAAATCCTTTAGTTTTCCCAAGAATTGACAGTGACCCCTGTAATCCAGTGGGCGTTATGTATGTATTCTGGTAATGCTTAACGACTTAACTGTTTTATTCTGCGCCAGTAAAGTCCTCAAGACACACTTTCATCATTCACTAACCCATAAATATCACATCCAATAGATATATTAATAAAGAAAATAATAATTACAATTTTAAAAGGTATAAAATAAATGACAAATGCAGTACATTAATGCTGTAATGCGCCTTATAGTAAATTGAGGTGCGCTATAAATTTGAAAATAAACCCGTTCATTGATGGCGTGCCTTATAATCCACTGCGCATTATAGTTTGAAAAATATGGTGAATTGTTGTTTATAGAAAGGTTATATGCATTAATTAGTTACTGAGGTTCTGTAAAATCTAACCGCTGTCTCTTGGTGTTTTGGGTAAAATGCAGTCTAATTTAACTGTAAAGTAAATGTTCCTGTTTTTACTTTTATTTTTCTGCTGTGCATTTGCCCTAATGGTAAAGTTGTGGGACTGCAATACAAATACTGTACAGTATATTGTGGTGAATGGGGATAAGATAGAAACTTTGTGGATAACCATCTGAGAGAAATGTCCCTTGTTAAATTACTTAATTGTGGAGTTGTCCGATAACGACTTTTTAACCGACAACCGATAACCCGAAAATGTCTAACTCCAAAAATCTGATACCGATAGTCGTGGATTTAACATATTATGGCTAATTGTATTGTGATACCCAACTGAATGGTTGGATAATGATAATGATAATGATAATGCTCATATAACAAACCCCAAGTACCTTAGTTTTCGTGACATCTAATGGTCAATAAGCATAACTGCTGTGCTAAGCTGTGACCAGCCCTTGTACAAAGACAGAAGGCTTCTACATTCCTTTTGAAGGCAACATGCGTATTGGCCCAAAACCGATAATGAAAAACGGATGTCGATATTATCCGATATCATTTTGAAATGCTTTTATTGGCCGATATTATCAGACAACTCTACTTAATTGTACTTTTATAGGATTTACTAGGGGTGTGCACTTAGGCACCCCATGATTCAATTCAATTTTGATTCAGGGTGCTACGATTCGATTATTGAACAATGATCACGGTATTGATGATGATCACGGTTATCACGATTATCGATTCATCGTACATTACTAATTAATAAAGTAGCCAAACAAAGTACCGTATTGGCCCTAGTATAAGACGGTGTTTTTTGAATTGAAGTAAGACTGAAAAAGTGGGAGTCGTCTTGTATTCGGGGTCTAGACATTATACCCATTCACAACGCTAGATGGCGCCAGATATCATTGAACCGAATGCTGAATTTGAGGAGTAATGTTCTGTCATGACAGATCTTAGCTACTCTCAAGTTTAACGAGTTTGCATCATTTTAATGCAATGTTTGTCCTTATTCAGATTTGTTTCAAGACTACAGTTACAGTTAGACCTCACTTTGATGGTTGATGCAGTTATTGCAAGTTTGTTGTTTTATCACAATTGGTTTATTTACATTTCAAAAACCAGAAGCCATTCATTTACGGATGTGATTGCACTTTAGTTTACATATTTAAATGTTCAGATATGAAGATACGAATGAGGCAAAATAATATGCTTTTTCTCTCAAATATATTGTTATAATCATTTGTTTCAGATGTACTGTAATTATTTTCTGTATAAAAATTAATTTGGTGTTCAAAAAGTCTTTTTTCAAACTTGAGTCTTGAAAAGAGGGGGTCATATTATAATCAGGGCCGTCTTATATTCGGGCCAATAAGGTATGTCCATAATTTATTTAAAATATCCTAATCATTCAACAGGAACGATGGAAACATGCTCATACAACAAAAAAACTGCCCTTACACGTTTTTTTTTTTTTTTTACAAGAATGTGCAAAAACATTAACCATTTTAAAGGCTGCACTTATTTCTCTCCAGAATGCAATAAAATTTACACGGGTGGAAAGAATTCCACATTTTCTGGAAACAAAGTGTCTTTGAGAATAAGACTTCTTTTAACCAATATACTTTGTTTTCACAGATTTCTCTACTATTTCGCATGTTTGTTGTGTTACCGCTGTACTTAATCGTGGTTTTACTCGTTCTGCATATGAAATACACGTTAACGAATTAGCTAATTAGCTTAGCACTTGGCGCTAACTTTTAACATCTCAAAACAACAATAATAAAGGCTAAACAGTACAAGAGGGTTCATGTACTCACCTCTTATAGTTGCACACGGGTCTTAGCAACACACTCAGGACATTTTTCAATTGGCATGACTTGAAACTACTGCTGGACAACTGAAAGACAAGAGCAACGAACGCTCTTCCCCTCTTGCTCTAAAAAATAAGTTGCGCACAGAAGCGCGACCGCCTGTCTCATACCTGCCTGTCTCATACACAAATTCATTTTCCAGTCTTATGAAAAGGAGTAAATTTCTCGCTCAGTAACCGGCAGTAGCCATCATAACGTTGTGCGTGCGTCCGGCAGACGTGTCTTGAATTTCGTTCAGCTACGAGCGGCTGTCATAAAGTTATTAGGGAAAATCATCGTTTTTGAGCCTTTATGAATCATAATTGAATCGTCATGTGTCGAATCGCGACGCATCTAATAATCGATCTTTTGGAACTCACTCAGGATATACAGTAGGATATTTGTACTAAAAGTTGCAGATATTGCTTCTAATGATTTGTGTTTATTTTCAGTATTTTGTGAACTACTTAAATTATGTCAATGTTCCCCCCCCCCCCCTTTCATGGGTCGTGACTTTCCTGTAGATCTTATTAGTGACTGTTGAATGAGCTTAATTCAAGCCTTCTGTCCATGCTGCGTGTTCGTATGAACACTGCACAGTGTGTGTGCGCACGCACGCGTATGTCCATTTTATAGTTTCTCCGGTTCCCTTGGCAATTTGGAGCAACGACCTGTGGTGCACCCTCTGCTTCCATCACATTCATGCAAACAAACACGTCGGTACTTTCTTCTAATGACCTCCACCATGAGTGGAGCAAAGTGTAAGACATGCTGTGAGCGTGCGCATTTGTTCGTGCAGGTATCCTTCTGTCAGTTATATTAGGAACACTTCCTGCTGTCATCAAACAGCATGCAACGGATCCAATGTCATCTGTGTGTGCATGTGCGTGCACGTTCTGAATGCATGTGGACATACTGTCATGGGTATCTATAAAAGTGATTTCATTGATGATTCAGCAGAAAATATCAAGTTTTAATATTTTTTTCAGCAAATTAGTTGTTTGTTACATACAGTAGATACACCAACCAGTCACAGTATTGTGAGCTATTATTTCCTTGTATAATACAAAAGCTATCAGCAATATTCACATAGGTGCCTCTAAGGGAAATATGTTTTCAGAGAGGTTTTAATTTAGCTATAGTACAATACATCACCAACACTTGCTCGTATGGGTAATAGGAATCAAGCCCTGCAAAATTGTCAAAATGAAACTGTTCAACTACTTCCAAGCAGTTTCTGAACCCCAAGATGCCCAAAGTTTTAAAGTGTAATGGAGAGTGTATCAGTTAGTTTGAATACAAATGGAATCATATTGTGAACAGCCCCCACACAAAATTTGTACCACTACTTAACTTTTCAACATGCTGTTGTACAACCCAGGTTTAAAAAGCCCATCTTGGACCTTTCCAGAACTCAGAAACTTACTGCCTTTTTAGGCCTAATTGTTGGAAAATGTAGCTAAGCAACCAACATATTTACTTGAAATGCACAGCATGTATGACATTTTTCAGTCAAGGTTTTGGAAACACCACTTTACTGAAACAGCCCTGCTGAAAGTGTATCGCGCAGCTTGATGTCTTAGTATTCTGGACGATGTACAGTGATACGGTTGACCACAGCATCATGATAAACTGGCTCTAGGGTCTGATGGGATTGACAGAGCCTGTACTGGAGTGGTTCGTACTCTGCTGGAAGGACATTTAGTGTGTCAGTCAACTACAGTATGTCTTAGCCGGCCAATTTGCAGAATAGTGGGCCCACTCCTGTTTCTCCTCTATGTTCTTCTTGGCCAGATTATCCAGCGGTGTAGCCTATCATCTATTTGTTGATGGTATACAACTGCACTGTTATGTTACTGCCTCCCCTTCGTCATCCAGCGGCTACTTCACTTCTACTGCCTCCTGTTCAGCACCTCCCAGTGGCTCCCCCACCTTGGCTGCCTCCTGCCCTGCACCAACAAGCAGCAACTCAACCTCGGATGCTGCCTTATTCTCGGCACCTCTTAGTGGCTACTCCAGCTCTGCTTCTGCTTACTGCTTTGGACCACCCAGCAGTCAGTCCTGCTCTGTTACTGCCTACTGCTCTGCACCACCCAACTGCTACTCCTTCTCTGTTGATGCTTACTGCTATGCATTACCCTGAAGCTACTTCACTTGTAATCTAATGCCTCATGTTCTCGGTGCTTCCTCCACCTTAGTTGCTTCCTACATTGAACCACCTTGTGGCCTTATCAACTATGCTTCCTTCTGCCTGCACTCTCTCAGCAGCTTCTCCACCTCAGCTGCCTCATGCTCTGGACCATCCTGCAGCTTTTCCATCTGATTGTCCTACCTGCTCTTCTCGAGCTAGTGCTCCACCTCTGCTGCTTCACCCTGTTATCATTACTTCACAGAGGACAACATGCGGGGTGAGCTATGGAGGGTTTGCATTGAAAGGTCAGCTAGGGCACTAAGCTTGCACAGGTTCTGAAGCAATCTTCAACTGCGGTTTTCAAGCTGGTAATTTCCCTGCCCAGTACTATACGCATTGAATGAGTGCCTAAGGTAGCAAGGCCAGCAGGGATGAAAGACTACAGACCTTTGGCCCTGACATCTGTAATAATGAAGATTGTAGAGAGGGTTCTGCTTCAACAGCTAAGACCTCACGTCATGCAGGCTTTGGATCAGTTGCCATTTACAGTGCCTTGCAAAAGTATTCGGCCCTCTTGAACCTTGCAACCTTTCGCCACATTTCAGGCTTCAAACATAAAGATATAAAATTTTAATTTTTTGTCAAGAATCAACAACAAGTGGGACACAATTGTGAAGTGGAACAAAATTTATTGGATAATTTAACCTTTTTTAACAAATAAAAAACTGAAAAGTGGGGCGTGCAATATTATTCGGCCCCCTTGCGTTAATACTTTGTAGCGCCACCTTTTGCTCCAATTACAGTTGCAAGTCGCTTGGGGTATGTTTCTATCAGTTTTGCACATCGAGAGACTGACATTCTTGCCCATTCTTCCTTGCAAAACAGCTCGAGCTCAGTGAGGTTGGATGGAGAGTGTTTGTGAACAGCAGTCTTCAGCTCTTTCCACAGATTCTCGATTGGATTCAGGTCTGGACTTTGACTTGGCCATTCTAACACCTGGATACGTTTATTTTTTAACCATTCCATTGTAGATTTGGCTTTATGTTTTGGATCATTGTCCTGTTGGAAAATAAATCTCCGTCCCAGTCTGAGGTCTTGTGCAGATACCAACAGGTTTTCTTCCAGAATGTTCCTGTATTTGGCTGCATCCATCTTCCCCTCAATTTTAACCATCTTCCCTGTCCCTGCTAAAGAAAAGCAGGCCCAAACCATGATGCTGCCACCACCATGTTTGACGGGATGGTGTGTTCAGGGTGATGAGCTGTGTTGCTTTTACGCCAAACATATCGTTTTGCATTGTGGCCAAAAAGTTCCATTTTGGTTTCATCTGACCAGAGCACCTTCTTCCACATGTTTGGTGTGTCTCCCAGGTGGCTTGTGGCAAACTTTAAACGAGACTTTTTATGGATATCTTTGAGAAATGGCTTTCTTCTTGCCACTCTTCCATAAAGGCCAGATTTGTGCAGTGTACGACTGATTGTTGTACTATGGACAGACTCTCCCACCTCAGCTGTAGATCTCTGCAGTTCATCCAGAGTGATCATGGGCCTCTTGACTGCATCTCTGATCAGTTTTCTCCTTGTTTGAGAAGAAAGTTTGGAAGGACGGCCGGGTCTTGGTAGATTTGCAGTGGTCTGATGCTCCTTCCATTTCAATATGATGGCTTGCACAGTGCTCCTTGAGATGTTTAAAGCTTGGGAAATCTTTTTGTATCCAAATCCGGCTTTAAACTTCTCCACAACAGTATCTCGGACCTGCCTGGTGTGTTCCTTGGTTTTCATAATGCTCTCTGCACTTTAAACAGTACCCTGACACTATCACAGAGCAGGTGCATTTATACGGAGACTTGATTACACACAGGTGGATTCTATTTATCATCATCGGTCATTTAGGACAACATTGGATCATTCAGAGATCCTCACTGAACTTCTGGAGTGAGTTTGCTGCACTGAAAGTAAAGGGGCCGAATAATATTGCACGCCCCACTTTTCAGTTTTTTATTTGTTAAAAAAGTTTAAATTATCCAATAAATGTTGTTCCACTTCACGATTGTGTCCCACTTGTTGTTGATTCTTGACAAAAAAATTAAATTTCATATCTTTATGTTTGAAGCCTGAAATGTGGCGAAAGGTTGCAAGATTCAAGGGGGCCGAATACTTTTGCAAGGCACTGTACATACCAGAAGCACACGGGGGTGGATGATATGGCCCTCTATTTGCTTCTAAGGTGTCTGTCCATTTTACATGGGTCTGGAAGCTATGTGAGGCTGATATTTTCCGATTTTACAAGTGCTTTCAACATGATTCACCCTCAGAGGTGAATAGGGAAAATGTGAACAATGGGAGTAGATCCTACTTTTGCAAATGGATCCTATACTATTTGAGTGACAGACTGCACTATGTTAGGCTCGGGACTAGTGTCTCACAAAACCTGGTGAGCAACTCTGGAGACTCGCATTTTGTCTTCACACTGTAAATATCCCAAAATACTTCGATTACACGGCTGTAATGGCTTGTGTGCAGGGAGGGGGACCAAAAAGAGTACTGCAGTGTCATTCCCCGCTTTATTTATTGGAGCAGGAACAATAGTCTAATCTTAACACCTCAAAGATCAAGGAGATGATCATTGACCGATCATCTTTGGAGCCATAATCAAGGTGATTGAAACACATATACTGTATACCTTGGGGACCATCTCGACAACATGCTGAACTGGTGTGTTCAGGATACAGCCATACATAAGAAAGGTCAGAGTGTTTGTGATTGTTTTTGGGATGCAGTATGACCCACGGAGACACAAACTTGCTGGACCGGCTGATTATGGATGTAAAAGACCTTTGAATCATGACTTTAGCCTTTGCCTCATTATCCTGCGAAGAACAGTGCAACATATTTTTTATTTTTAAAGCGGAAATGTGAACTAAGGTTGGCCAACCATGTTTTTGAATAATATCAGTGGCTAAACAATTATAAGCATATTTTCGTTATTTTTTTTACCGCAACCCTTCCAGATCCTTTATTTAACCTATAGCAACGCCCTTGACAACGAAAATGCTTTTCTTCGGCACTCTTCGGAAATGACGTCACACCTAGAAGTGCGTGGGAAGTCCTCCATAGAACAGTATTGTTTGTTGCATTGTTTCTCGGTAAGATGCCACGGCGGTGTGTGGTGATGTTTTGTTCTCACTCTAACGAAAAGTTGTTTGAGTGGCTAAAGGATAGCAGGGAACGTAAATGGACATCTTTCGTTGTCACGAAGCGACTTAATTTCACGCCATCATCGAGTAGTGTTTTCTGCTAGAAACACTTTGAAGATGCCTGCTTCCTTAACCGGTCTGCTTATGATCAAGGATGCCAAAAAGTAAGTGTGATTTTTGGATAGATGACTGATGACTTTGTCAAAGCAGAGCTGCCAACTGTTGTGGAATGTACAGTAGAAGCTAACGACGTTAGCCGAAAGCCAACTCGTGGCAATCCCCGATCATAGTTGTTGTTGCGTTCGCTAGGTTAAGCGTGTTTAAATTGTGCTTCATCTACGATCTTGTCCGAAAGGGTTAATCCACTGTCAATCGGGAAAGGGGTGTAGATATGCATATAAGCGGGTCGGCGTCGCGGTAATTCACGGTCACGTTGCCGTAAGAGACACACACCGCCGGTGAGTTTGTGCACATTTATTTGTATTTATATAATGTATTTCCACCTTCATGCTTCAAGCATTGCATTGCATTTGTACGGTTCGGCATTTCTTTCACGGTGATCGCTTGATAGCCTTCTAGTTTGTGTTTTACGAGAGCCGCTGACAGGTGACAACTAGCGTGTTGGCATTGAGTCAATCTCGCAGCGAATCAGCAAGCGGCTCAAGTCACGCAGTAAATCATGGGAAATGTAGTCTCGGGACAACACTGAAGTGGTGGTTTGTAATCTGTTCGCTTGTGTGAGAAAACTACATTTCCTCACGCCATTAGATGCCACTTCCTGCCGAGAGCCCCAAGCTGTGTTTGTACTGTTAGCTCCATGTGTTAACAAAGAAACAAAGTTGTCAGCACGTCGTGTGTTCGATACCTTTGCCAACAAAAAGCTCAGAACAGGACACTATGCACCATCCGTTTAAGAGACGCTGGGACTGGTAGTAGTAGTAGCTGGTAGTACGAGGCGAGGCGGAGATGAGCGAGAAGCAAAACATTGCGGTCGAATGTGAAGGCAGTCCGCTCTTATTTTGTTTTCTTATTGTTGCCACAATAAAGTGGAGAAAGCCATCAACGACTCATCTCCTTCTTTCCCCTCAACGTTTTTATATTATTATTTTATATGCACGAGAGCTGCCAGATCTGCCAAAATGAACATGAAGCCTGATTTTTTTTTTTTTAAACAATGTCATCAGATAGACAAAAACATAAGATTATGTGCAAATGCCTGCATCTTCAAACCATGAAAATAATAACAGCCTATATTTTACCAATCTTGTAATCTCGATGGGTCTTGTCTCCATTCCATGCCAGGTAGTCTAGGCACATTGTTTGCATCCTGATTAGCGTCTGGCTAATACATGTTAGGTCCAACATAAAATTCCAACCTCCTCTTCTTCCTCCAACTCTTCAAAAACTTGTATCTCCTCCCTTGCGCTCGATCTATCGCTTATATCGCTTATATCGCCGTATGTATGGAGCACTGCCATCGCTGTTCTCGGTGTGACGTATCACTTCCGGGTTCGTCCCCTTTCAGGCTGGAACTTCGGAAACGTGATTATTTTGTCAAATATACAACATAAATTATTTTTTCATGCTTTATTTGTTGGACAATGTTTAATTACTTTAATTGTGACCCTGTTTGGCATGTGATGAAATTACTTCACATTTCTGCTTTAAGGACAACCTGATATTTTACTCTGTAGCTGCATAGAACTTCTGATGTGCTGCGCTGCACTGAATTAATGCATTTTTGCTGTGTCGTCCATCAAAAAAACCCAAAAAAATGATACATACTCATTGCAAAGGCTGCAGGCGTTCCACAACTGAGATGCACGGCGAATGCATTCTATGTAACCATGCACATTGATTATAACCGTTGCATAATTGATACGTCTCGCGTTTTTAAAAAAAAAATTTTTTATGCACAATCAGTGGAGTAGCTGAGAGTTTGAGGGTTAGGGCAACCATAGACTTCTGGGCAACTTCAACTGTCACTATATAACTATTGGCCAGGGGTGGGAAACCATTCCACAAAGCGCCGCAGTCGTCCCATAGTCTTTTCACCAGTCTGGTGTTTCACAAGTGCAATCAGTTGAATGCTGTCAGGTTTCTTGTTTCCGCTGAAACCTCATAGGTTAAACTTTCTGTGCTGGATCGGTTGGAACAAAAACCTTACCTTTGCACTCATGCCCCAAAATGTCATCACTCTTACTTCTCATTATACAGCAAATTAAATTATCATGAAACTAATTTTCTGACCCCTGTTACCTTTGACATCTGTTTCATATTACAAACAGAGGTGGGTAGTAATGCATTATATGTACTCCATTACATTTACTTGAGTAACTTTTTGAGGAAAATGTACTTCTAAGAGTAGTTTTACTAAGCCGTGCTTTTTACTTGAGTAAATTTGTGAAGAAAAATGCTTCTCTTTCTCTGCTACTTTGGGCTACACAAGAGTCATTACATTTTTCCTCTTTACGTATTATATTCATTTTTTTGCCAGCGATGCCAAGAGTAGCTTTACCAAATTTACCAATGAGACATCTCAACAATAATCACATGACTCCATTACACCAATCGGACGCGAGCTTGCCATTCTATGATTACGCCAGCCTGTTTAATCACGTGGCGTCTTTAAAGCACCGTAAAAAATGAAGTACAGTGGTACCTCGACATACGATCGCTATGACACGCAATCTTTTCGACATCTGACGTAAAATTTGACTCGCCATTTGTTTCTACATCCGACTACATGCTCTAAATACGACAATCTATGACAGCACCGCAGTTTCTTTGTTTTCCCGCAAGACAGACGCATAGCAGATTTTCTTGTGAGAGAAATCAACATGCGTTCTAACAATGTTAGTGCAGTTTGTGGGAAAAAAAAGAAAAAAGGTGATGCTTACCGTTACCGTTGACATGAAGATAGATTTGACAGAAAAATATGAGTGTGGGGTGCACATCCGTGATATGGCTCGCGCTACAATACAGACGTAGACGGTCTATGACGGTCCTTCTCCGTTCGCCAGTCTTTTTAAATTAAGGTGGCAATTATTATTGTGGTAACATAGCCAAAGAAATCGCCAGCTTCGTCAGGTTTCTAATCATTTATTCCATCAACTTGTGCCTAGCGTCCTCCGCAGCAAGTAAACAAAGTAAAAGTGAAACTAAAAAGGTTCACTCTAGTCCAGTGGTCCTCAAATACACATTTTTAAAGTCCACAATTATTTTTCTCATACAAGCATGGGTCAATTTGTTAATGTTGGTCAAGTACAACACAGGTTGAAGGTGGTAAAGGTGGTTTTCTTTGGACCAAACAAGAATACAATATACATTCTGATTAAATAGAAATAAATTAACAAAACATTTTTTTTTACTGAAAATAAAAATACAAAAAAAACATGCAAGAACAATGTTTAAACATGTACACTAAATAATTGACTAGATCTGTCATTAAGGTGCAAACAAAAGCTATTGACTGCACATCTTGTAACTGTAAAACACTGCTGGACAAAAAAGAAACCGTGCAAGTACCGTTAGTACAGTGCATATTCACTTTTTCGAATATAAATGACAAGCTATGTCATTAAGGTGCAAACATAACAATTATTGACAGTAACTTTAACTGTGAAACACTGCTTAATGAGAGAAATGGTATTTGGGGGGTCACAAAGCTGTTTACTCACATTGTCAGCCAGTACTTCAGTGCGTCGTTTGCTTGATAAATTTGAAGTGAGATTTTAGTTTTGTTGTCATTACCTCCTTTTCTTTCCCTTTGAACATTGCTGTCATCAATTCAGTCATACACCTTTATTATTTCTCCATCAGAGAACGGCTTCTAATGTTTGTCATTCCATTCCTCATTGAAACGGCAATTTTCGTTGTCCACTTTTCTTCTCTTAGTCAACTTTGAGCATGCCATTTTTTTAGATTCGGTCTTCTACTGGTGGCACATGTGGTGTTAGTGAACGTTGCTTCACGTTGTGATCTTCTACTGGTGGCATGTGTGGTGTTAGTGAACGTTGCTTAACGTTGTGATCTTGAACGTTTCCCGCATGCAGTGAGAGTACCGGGGTAACATGGGGAAATAAATAAATAAATCACGTCTGCTCACAGCATGACTCATGTTCTTGAATGAAAAATAAAGTACACGACAGCATGAACAAATTGCCAAGTGCCGGGTGCGACTCGTGTTTGAGGTTGCTGAAACTGCTGCAGTCCGTCCACGCTAGCTAGTAGCATGCAGGCTCAATCAGCGCATCAATGTACGCTCTCTCAGCCAATCAGAGCATCGTTGTCTTGTCATAGCGATGACAACAGAAGTGAAAACATGTAAGATATTTGACTAAAAATCAAACAGAATTTAGCAATAGAATAGTAGCGCATAGCGATAGATCGGCGATTCATTCAAATTATGTATGTTGAAAAAAAGTTTTTTTTTTCTTTCGTTTTTTTCTTACGTCCATGGGTCCGCAAAGACGTGTGCCGTGGTCCGGTCGTGGAACGCATTCCGCTAATTGAAGACCACAGTGCTAGTCTATCAAGTCAGCCACGCGATGCGTTCAGGTACATCAGGCAAACACATTCGCCAACTTTTTTTTTTTTTTTTTTTTACATTTTTACAGGTATTATTATTATTATTGCTATGATTGTATTATTTTTTCCAATTTTTGTTTATAATGTATTTTTGTTCTTTGTAAGTGATATTTGCAATAGTAACATCAATATTTATTGAGAATTTAGTGTAGGTTTTTGGGCTGTGGAATAAATTAATGGAATTATAATGTATTCTTATGGGAAAATCCTGCTGGACATACGACCATTTCAACTTACAAACAAGGTCCTGGAACGAGTTAACTTCGTATGTAGAGGTACAACTGCATTTCACATAAAGCGCTGTCCTCAAAAGGAATCGAAAGCGTGAATTTAAACCTTTCTCCCATTTTTTATTTGGAACCCATATACCACGGAAAACCTGAGATATGATCCTTTTAATTTCATAATGGTAACTGTGAAGGCAGTATTCACTATTCAAACTAGGAACTATTTTCTCCACTAGAGGGCACTCATGCTCATGGACAAATAATGCTTAATTTCTGGCTTTTTTTTTTTTTTTCTCTCGCCGGACTTCAATGATTTTGTTTTTTTTTTTTTTTTTGGTATTTTTTTCTCTCAGCACATAGTTTAAAAAATAATAATAAAAAGTTATTAACAATGTTACTCTTTACTTGAGTTTTCTTTTCACAGGATACTTTTTTCCTTGTACATGAGTACATTTTTTGGATGACTACTTTTACTTGAGTAATATTATTTTTTAAGTAATGCTACTCTTACTTGTGTAAAAATTTTTACTACTAAACCCACCTCTGATTACAAACATATGCTGCAAGCTTAATAATAACAGTAATAATAATAATCGCGCCGTTCATTCTTGAGTTACCTTGAACACAAACATTCGGAAAAAAACACGTACGGAACCAAATACAGTACATCGCTCCTCTGTAGGTTTCACCTACTGGTGGAGGTAATAAATTATCACATAATTTTGTATTTACTGGTGAACAACAAAATTAACTCAGCAACTAAAAGCAATGAAAACATCCTTACATCGAACTGATCTAACTGTACTGACCTATTGTCATTACTGCTGCATCTTGCTGCCATACAGACTGGACTTAAACAGTAATGACTGCATGCCATGAATTTTTAATAGTAAGAGTGAGATGGGCTGTATTGATCAGCCTTTTTTAAGGTCTGTGTAGCATTCCTGTCACTGTAGTTTATTCCAGAACATTTTCAAATATATTACATTTGAATGACTTTTTTGATCATTTGTGCATATCACTTTATTTTTTAAGAGGATGATTTAGAAACTTCAAAGTGAAGAGTATTGACCTTTAAATGTAATCCCCCTCCTGTGTGATTTCCTGGTGTGGGACTAGTGTAGGACAGTAATACCTTCTATTTGACTTTAGTGTTAGTCACTGGGATTACACACAACTGTCAATGTCATGCAGTGTACACACACTTCCGCATGACACACACACACACACACACACACACACACACACACACACACACACACACACACACACACACACACACACACACACACACACACACACACACAGACTTCATGTCTGTCAGCAGCAACGCTGAGGTGATGCACAGTGGATTATCTCCACTTCTGTTTGTCTGCTTAATACAGTGGGCATGACTGTATGAATCTTTACGTGTGTGTTGCAGGACACGTGTGCATGATGTGTAGCAGTTTTTTAAGTGGATGATTAACTGCAGCGCCCAGCTCAGCTTTCACTCACAAACTTGTGGAAAAAAAGTATCTGCCAATTTCATATAATGGGGGGTGGGGGCTTCTTTTTTAGATCAGTTGCATGCTGTAGATTAACATTTTAATGTTTACTATTTGTCAACGTCCTTGGTAAATTTTCTTCATCTTCCCTCATAAAAAAATAAATATGTATATTTTTTTGATAAAGGGACAGTACAAATAGAGCCCTTTGCACCAACACCATCCTTGTGGAGAACAAGTATCCATAGATCGAGAAAGGAATTGCAGGACTGGTGCAATGCAAAAATAGCTGTAGCTCGGACAATTAATCTATATCATGCAAAAAGTGATGGGGCAAAGGAGGGAGCTTTGCTCTTCCAAGGTGTATGAGAAGGATCGGAGGACCAACAATCTTAGAGGAGACAGAAGGAGAAAAGTATTATGAAACTCGAGGCCATTAGTCTTTGTCATCACCCTTCCCCCATTGTTTCATGTGTCCTTCTCTGATTTAGCGGACTGTCTATCTGTGCCTTTTGCCCTCCTTCTTTCTTTTTTTAATGACTTTGTAATTTTGAGAGCTGATGCTTGTAGGTCTGTCATGATAACCTATGTTTTTTAGGACAATATAATGTATTTCTAAGAAACCATTGTGAAAAACAATTGTATTGTTGATTTTTTTTTTCCTGTTAGCATAATATTACAATATTGGATATAAATTAATCATCACAGAATTGCTTGAAAGGCCAGGAGAAATGACATTTAGCAATTCCATGAGCCATCTATCTATAGCACTCAAAAAAAGGGGTGTTGAACTGACATTAAAAAAATATGGAAAGAATTTGCACCTGATAATATTGCTTTCCTTCAGCATTTAGCAATTGTGTCCTTTTAACATAAAGCACACGTCTAGCCAATATTAGGCACTCATGTTGCCCGAACATAAAGCACTCTTGTTGAGCCAACATAAGGCACTCATGTTCACACCAAAATACATGTTGAACCGACATTAAAGAAATACATAATTTGCACCTGATTAAATTGCTTTCCTTCAGTATTTAGCAATTGTATTCTTTAAACATAAAGCACACATGTTGAGCCAACATAAGGCACAACTAGGGCTGTCAAACTTACCGCATTGAAGGGCGGTAATTAATTTTTTTAATTAATCACGTTAAAATATTTAACGGATGCACGGAACGACCCACTCACACATTGCCGCAAGAACTGCAATGGCGACGTTC
Source organism: Corythoichthys intestinalis (assembly GCF_030265065.1). Lineage (NCBI taxonomy): Eukaryota > Metazoa > Chordata > Actinopteri > Syngnathiformes > Syngnathidae > Corythoichthys > Corythoichthys intestinalis. The sequence goes on along the minus strand of NC_080401.1, from coordinate 12,531,764 downwards.
TACGTACATACAGCGCTAAGAGGCAGTGACATGTAAGTGGAGTGGATAAAGGCATTCATTTGGACCGTGCTTTTAATTGCGTAAAGCTTTGACATCACTTCCACAACCATTATATCTATTGAGATGAGCAACGTGGGAAAGAATGACAGACATTGAGCTTTTTCTTAACACCCTGTATTGTACACAACAGTACACACAGTCATGGTTACCCACTTCCCATCATGCATTTGGGCAGAACAGTTTTGTCACTACATTATCATTTACTGAAAGCTCAACACATACACTAGATGGCAATATTTAGTCACAATATACAAACTCACTTTTTTAAGAATCCATCCATGGATCCCTTTCACAGAAAGAATGTTAATAATGTTAATGCAATCTTGTGGATTTATTGTTATAATAAACAAATACAGTACCTATGTACAGTATGTTGAATGTATATATCAGTCTTGTCTTTCCATTCCAACAATAATTTACAGAAAAATCTGGCATATTTTAGAGATGGTTTGAATTGCGATTAATTACGATGAATTAATTTCTACGCTGCGATTAACTCGATTAAAAATTGTAAGCATTTGACACCCCTAATTTTAACGTAAATGGCCGTCAATGGCATCAATTTATATATGCCTCAATGGAATCCAGTACATTGGCATCAATAGTAGCGACATTCATGATAGTCAATGGCATTGACGTACATAGCTGTCAGTGGTATTGACTTACTTAGGCGCCACTTCAATGTCAATGGGCTGTAATGGTTAGTGGTCAAAAATCACAACCACCCATGTTTTCCTGTCATTGAAAATGAAGGGAAAATGTTTGCCATTAAAAATGAATGGAATTCCGGTCATTTTGATATGTAAACGGTGCCGGTCTGTCAAACGGTTTGGAGTCTCCACTGCGCCAAAAAAATGTGGATACTAAGATTATGAAAAAAAGAAATAAAAATAAAGTTGAAGAATTTTGCTAGCTGGGCCTTTGCCTTTCAAAGTCCCATCTAAAAAAAAAACGTCTTTTCACATCCAAAATAATAATTCAATGGTGACGGTACCAATGAGGTGTCCCTTACTTTTTCAGGGAGTTGTCAATCCTACTTTTAAATCTCGCGAGAAATCACGAGACTATTGCAATTAGTTGGAAAGACACATTAACATTATGTTGCATCAACAATATCTAATCAAGCTCCTCATTCACTGTTCATGTTTATGTATGGACTGCATGATTGAATCATGCTCACCTTGGAAACATGATGTGTTCTTGCTGAAAATGCACACTGTCTTATAGTTAACTTTACAACCTGCCTGATTCATGTTTTTTGAGTGTACCTTAAATATTAAGGAGTATCTATTTTGTATCTGTATCGTCAATGCAGCTCCAGCAGTCACTTGGACAATATCAATGCCAAAATATGCATGTTGCACACTATTACACACTGCGTGTATAAGTGCAAGAGACCCACCTTCCACAGAGAGCTAGTTGACTTACGGAGGCAGAGAGAACAAGATGTTGCATTACAATTTTTCTCAATTGATTTTGTGCGTTTCTCAGATCAGAATTGAAATTCTCATAACTAATTGTTCAATCCTCACAACATGTTGCACAAGTAGAAAAATAACATGGATTACCTGCAAAAGCAAGTCTGTGCAAAATACTTTGTCTATCGCTCAAAATTAAATTTCTGTGTCAATGAACATGTCGGTGCTGTCAGAATGATAAGTCCTTGTTTCATTGTGAACAGAAAAGACAGTCAAATTGCTTAGTCATGCTCTCAATTGAACGGTTACTCAGGTGGAAGGCTCTGATGCTGAAGATGGTGTACGAAAGTTTTGATGAAAATTGCATATTACACCCTTGTATGTGGGAGAGTGATTGCAAGAGACTGGACAAGATTCAGTTTACACTATTACTGTTTTTACAACCTTTAAAGACCATGCCCTTACAATATTGAAAGCAAAAGACAGCACTGAGTATCACAAAGAAATATAACATAAAAGCAACATTAGAAATGTGAACATAAGACAATCAGCACAGCTCCAAATGCTGTCAGGATCATTCACCCATTCTTTCTACACATCTTGACGCTCCACTCTGACCACAAATTTTCATCCATGTCACAGCGGATGTCCTCTCTTGCTACGCAGTGTGGAGAGAATCTTCTTGAATGCCTTACCTTGCCTCGGCATCTGCTGTGATGTCACTGCATGCTGCATTCATAGCATCCAGGAGAGTCATCTGATTGTTAGCCTGGCGATCATACACTTGCTCTCTCCATGTGGAGAACATTTCTTCTATGGGATTAAGGAATGGGGAATATAGTGTTAGAAACTTCATTACTTTTCTATTGTAGATTACAATCCATTCCCTGATTATGTTGGCGTGGTGGAAACTCACATCGTCCCAAACTATTGCAATTTTTATCTGGTTAAAGTAAGTTACGTGAAATAAGTAATGAAAATGCTTAGAAATAAGCACACACATGTTGACATATTCTGACAACATGTTCATCCATTTTGCATGTAAAGCCTTATGCAATGAATTAATGATTAGATAATGTAGGTGGTGAGACTATTCAATAGAGACCCGTAATCATCCATTTTGACCATCATGGCAGATGCAACTGATAATGTAGGAAACAGTAGAGAATTGTACAAAATGGATGCACAAAAACATTTACAACTTGCTCAAAGGAATGAGACTGCTTTTTTGATGTGCACTCGTGATGCAATGTTGTATGGATTGAACAAGTAGTTTTGAGAATTGCAAGTTTGATCTGAGAAACATACCAAAGCAATTGAGAAAAACTGTAATTAGGGGTGTGCCAGTGCTATTTTTTTTTTTTTAACTTCTGATCCGAGCCAATGCCGTTCCAACACCTTTATTTTTAGACCAGTAAAAATAATGCAAAACAAAAATGTAACCCGTAAATGACAAATGATATTTTGGTATTAAAGTGAGCCCTCCTCAAGAAATGCTCTGTTTACTAATATTGCACGATTGCCTATTTACTACAGCTGAAAAGCACGAGGGTACTGAAAACACACAAGACCACTGGATCGGATCCGATCTTGTGACTAAATGTAATACTTTCAAGGTACATATGTAATGGCTGCATCGGGCTTTGATACCGACATAGATTATCAGATCAGGACATCACTAATAGTAATTATCGTGAAAGGCTCAGATGCTGTTTGTCTGTAACATTAGTAAGTACTCAAATTAAACTTTCTGGTTTGGGAAAGATTGCTCTGAAAACACTGTGTGTGATGTAATTATGGCCAACCTGAAGTTTTTTTCATAAAACAATTAACTCATTGCCTGCAATTGACCAGGGGCATCACTAGATCTAATTCAATACTGGAGGCACAGTGGGGAATTGACAAGCGGGCAAATTTTTTTTTAGCACAATAAGTCAGAAATATTGGTTTAAACTATATATAATTTAATTTAATTTATTCTCACCCTTCCTTTTGACCAAAGTCACTTGACCAAAATACAAGTTTGTTTTTTTTTTTGTTTGTTTGTTTGTTTTTTATTTTTTATTTTATTATTTTTTTTCAGCCATCAGAGTTCAAAATCAAAATTGGGGCATCCCTTGATGATAGTAAATTCACCCCTGCTCATGCTTATCAACTTCAGTCTTTCCTTCACCTCGTCCTGCACTCTGCTGTTCTACTTTGTCCAGACAGAATTGGGGACATATCACTGTAACTGTTATGCAATAAATTGGTGTTTCAAAACTGGTAGGTTGTGACCTAAAAATGGTTTGTTACCTAGGTAGGTTACCTAGCTTACCTCTCCTCCTTGCTGAGTTACCCATGCTGCGAGGAAATAACTTTCTAATGTCCATTTGCAAGAGTAATGGTGTTTGAGTCAAATAGAAATAAAAAATAATGCATCTTGTTATGCAGGGACTGCAGTAATAAATAAATTGCTTGTAAACCGCTGGAAATTATGATGAGCACACATACAAAATTGTTCGAGGTTACATCCCAAAGATAGGCAATTATTTCATACAAATTGATTCTATTCATTATGGTCATATGAACAAATAGCAATAAATAGCATCAGTATTGATAAAGTTGAAATGCCACATATATTTTAACACAATATTAGACAAAGCTCTTGAGAGTCTCTCACTCAAATCACAAATAATTGTCATTGTATTCATAGCCAATAAGCTAAAAGACAAGAGCTAATCTGCTACTTTAATTTGCGAACAGAGTAGTTTGCCGCAGTTAACTGCCTGATAGGTAAAGAGTAAAGTTGAACCATTTAAATTGACAGTTCATGGAAATTGGCGACCAAACAAACATCAACACAGAGGTAAAAACGAACAACAAGGATCGGCAGTTTATCCGGCACCAACCTGTAAAGCAGGTGGGAAGATGTAATTTGCAACGTCGACTCTATAATTAGCTCACGCAACATAATATTGATGCTACATTCACGTGTTGTTGGAGAAATCGAAAAAATGATTCTCTATTACATTGAGTCTATTAAAAGCACCAAACAGTCACTCATCTTATGATGTATCATTGGAGCATTGAAATAGGCTCCTGTTCTTTGTAGCAGCAATGGTTTTATCCTCCATTACGACTTTACAACACATCAGAACGATTTTTCAACTTGGCAACAGACTTGGATCTCCTGACATACTGTACATGAACGCAGCATATCGCCCGAAGGTGCTTCGCAAAAGTTTCAACTCATATGCCTTTCACAGCCAAAGTTACGTGCATAAATAACCATATAAAGGACCCATGTGCAGATTGTGTTTATGGGGTGAATAGAGTAAAATGACCTTATTAACTCATTCACTCCCAGCCATTTTCACCGGAGCAAGGCCCTTCGTTCCCGTCCGTTTTACTGGATTTTGACTGATTTTGCAAGGCCCACAGAAAATTCTGTTCTATTGCTATATAAACATGAAACCCACCAAAAGAAAGATTAGACTCTTCTTTCAGCAGAAAAAAAGTTAGTTCATATCCTTTTCCATTCTTTAGAAATCAGCATTAGAAAATAGCTTAGTTTGAGCAATTTTCCAATTTCTGATGAAAAAACGGAGAAATTTACGGTAGTTTTTTGTGAAAGCATACATTTCAAACGTAACTTTGACTTTAACACAGCTATTTTTTGCTTTAGTTACATCCCAAACATCTGCATAATGTTTTCCTTTTACAAAATAAGTTAAACAACAAGACAAAGAGAGCTTTTGATAGCAAAGTAACAATTAATTTACACATAACTAACTGAAAGATGACGCTGTTGTGGCTGCGACACCCGGTTAAAGACCAAATGGTTAAGGTTGGCCAACCGTGTTTTTGAATATCAATGGCTAAACAATTATAAGCATTTTTTTTTTTTTTTTTTAACGCAACCCTTCCAGATTCTTTGTTTAACCCATAGCAACGCCCTTGTCAACAAAAATGTTTTTCTTCGACAATCTTCGGAAATTACGTCACACAGAGAACTGCTAGGGAAGTCCGCCATAGAACAGTATTGTTGCATTGCTTCTCGGTAAGATGCCACGGCGGTGTGTGGCGATGTATTGTTCTCAATCTAAAGAAAACTTGTATGAGTCGCCAAAGGATAGCAGGGCACGTAAATTGACGTCTTTCGTTCGCACGAAGCGAATAAATTTCATGCCATCATCGAGTAGTGTTCTCTGCTGCAAACACTTCGAAGATGCCTGCTTCCTTAACCGGTCTGCTTATGATCAAGGATTTGCCAAAAAGTAAGTGTGATTTTTGGATAGATGACTGATGACTTTGTCAAAGCAGAGCTGCCAACTGTTGTGGAATGAACAGTAGAAGGTAGCGACGTTAGCCGAAAAGTAACTCGAGGCAAAACCCCGATCGTGTTGGGGAATGAACAGTAGAAGCTAGCGACGTTAGCCAAAAGCTAACGCATGGCAATCCCCGATCATAGTTGTATTGAGTTCATTTTGCCTACACCTATAAGTTGGTCAAAACTTTTCTTTTATCCCAGGCAATAGTAGGTGGTTTATTTACCTGACATGTTTTGGCGAACACTTCCGCATTCGTCAGAGGGTCCGAAGGCGGAAGTGTTCGCCGAAATATGTCAGGTAAATAAAAGCTAACGTCGCTAGCTTCTACTGTTCATTCCACAACATGATCAGGGATTCGTCAAAACTTTTCTTTTATCCCAGGCAATAGTAGGTGGTTTATTTACCTGACATTTTTCGGCAAACACTTCCACGTTCGTCTGAGGGTCCGAAGGCGGAAGTGTTCTCAAGTACCGAGTAGGCTAACTGCTTGAACATGAAGTCTGATTTTTTTTTTTTAAACAATGTAATCAGACAAAAAAAATTTATTATGTGCAAATGCCTGCATCTTCAAATCATGAAAATAATAACAGCCTATATCATACCAATAATCTCGATGGGTCTTGTCCCATGTCAGGTCGTGTGGGCACATTGTTTGCATCCTGATTAGCGTCTGGCTAATACATGTAAGGTCCAACATAAAAATCCAACCTCCTCCTCTTCCTCCAACTCTTCAAAAACTTGGATCTCCTCACTTGCGCTCGATCTATCCCTTATATCGCTGTTTGAATCATTGTTTGAAGGGCTTTGTATGGCGGCCGTATGGAGCACTGCCATCGCTGTTCTCGGTGTGACGTATCACTTCCGGGTTTGTCCCCTTTCAGGCTCAAACTTCGGAAACGAGATTATTTTGTCAAATATACAACATACTGTATAAATTTTTTTTTCATGCTTTATTTGTTGAACAATGTTTACTTTAATTGTAAACCTGTTAGGCATTTTAAGAAATTACTTCACATTTGGTCTTTAAACTTTTCCCTCATCGCCGCCTGTCTCATAAAGATGAATTATTTTGAGTCTCTGTGGGCTCTGCTCATGAGCAGCACGGACTCAAAGGCATCGTCCACTGCACTAGTGGTCCCGGTTGATCTGTTTGGTCGTCCAGCGCCTGGCATCCCGGGCGTCCTACCGGTTGTTCTGCTCGGTTGTCTGCCGCCTGGCATCCATTCGGTCGTCTGCCGTTCGTTGCCATTGAATCGGGTTGCGGGTCTTACCAAATGCACTACTGCCGCCCTCCAATGGTCAGTTTTATTGCTTTAAAATGGATTTTCAGCTTTGTGCTTAGGAGCTAAATTGAATCAGAAATGTGTCTTTAAAAAAAATAATAATAAAACACAAATAAATACGTCTTTGGGACACTGAAACAATTACAAATAAAACTTATTTATACCTTTTTCGCAGCAAATGAGTTAAATAGGCAGATTCTGTTGATTATGCTATGTAGATTTGAACTCCAAAGTATATATTATATTTTTAACCAGTGAAATTTATACTGGGGCACTACAGATCAATACTGGGACCCGTGCCCCAGTGAAATATGTCTGGTGACACCCATGCCGTTGACATCGATATATGACCATGTAATTTAAACTGGGAGGCTGTAAATGCTCCTCTTTCACTGGCGTTGATGGTGCTAGACGGCCAATCCATTTTGACTGCGAGGGCTGGCAACCATTATTCGCTGCCAGCTTCCCCCAGATGAAACAATTTTTCACATGTTATCCCTCATTGATCATCTATAATCAAACTAATACTGTTATGCTTTAGAAAATGATCCTTAGATTAACAAAATGTTTTAAAATGCTTGGTCAAGCTAAATGTGAATGTGTGATGGTTGTGACCGATTCCCTTGGCCAAAGTAGGGCAGGAGAGCCTGGCATCACCTCGGTTTTCTGCTGCATGAGTGACCTGAGGAAACAGCGTGTGCGTGCGTGCGTGCGTGCGTGCGTGTGTGTGCCTTAAAGCAAGCTGCTGTCAGAGTGGGAGGAGCAACCACAGTGAAGACGAAAGTGAACAAGAGGAGCACAGTAGAGAAAGAGAGAGAGGGAGGGAGGGAGAGTTAGCATCTGTTGTTTCTGGAGGAGCTGCACTAGAGCGTTTTTTTTTTTTTTTTAGCTACACTGACTTTTTTTCCTGCAGATATACACTAACATTCATATCTTTACTTAGGCATTCTTATATCTGGAATAGCTCTAAAAATATTTCTCCTTTTTACGTACACTTCTACTCTATCTCGTGTTTCATCACATTCACATCCTTGGACTACCACTGCTCCATGCACTGACAGTGATCTAAAAGCCACCTCATCAGCATCATAGCGCACGGAAGCCAAGCCTGCATCAGCATGTGAGTACAGCAGACAGAGTCTACATACTCACTATCCTCCTACTTGCAGTTCGTTAAATAAATACAGAAAAAAATAATAATTGCCATGTTTTTATGGCTGCATTTTAATGATGTTGCAGTGAGTTTTAGAGTTTTAGCATTCTGAACGGCATGTTCATCGACAGCATGTTGTCCTTTATTCTATTTCTGTTGTGAAAATCATTGAGAACTCTAGCATGACCATGGTCCACTAACTCAAAACACTGTCAGTGATGTTGAAACATTGGTGAAGCAGTCACATTTGCAGTTCTTTTTATCAGCCCCAGTGGTGTGCTGATATGTAACTGCCACACTCATACCAATTTCATTCACGATTTGACGAAGCATCAGATTAAAACACTCAGCCTCTTTGAAACATGATAATTGGAGAATCCCTGACTTTCCATTAGAGTTGATTACATGAATGTAATAGCGTCAACGCTGTATGTTCTGCACAAACACAACCAGAATCGGCAACAATTGCAATCCTCTCTCAACGATGACGGCCAATTATTTAATTTGTTTAGAAAGTTTTACTTTTCCTTCTTTCAGCTGCATTGCAATAAATAATTAGCTCCCACTATTCTGCGGCGGTTTTCAATCTATTTTGTGTTCTATCCCCTGTGTATCTTTCTTTCATCTTGCTTTTAATCCCTTGATACCTTTTTGAGGCAACATGCTCTAAGTGTGAAGGAGGGGGGAAATGCTAAACTGAGTACCATATTTTTTGGACTATAATCCACCACATTTTTTTCCTACGATTTGAACACTGCAGTTGATAGTCTAGGTGGTATATTTGTGGAATTTTACATGCTAATGAGCTACATGTCTTTTGGTGTGAATATCCCCTAATACAATGTGGACACATGAGGTTTCTAGTCCACCGTGTGTTCAAATCTGTCAACAAATGTCGTTTTCTTCTCAAATTAGATGGGTGTGGCATAGAGGCAGGTGTGCCATATAACCCAAAAATTACGGTATTTACTTCCAGATTAGATTTCATTATGGTGTAAGTGTAGAGGCAATAGATGGAGGCTAATGAAATTGATTTGGTTTCTGGTTTAAGGTCATTCATTCAGTATTTCATTTTCCTCATTGCTCCAGTTCTCTCTCTCATTCATGCTTTTATTAATTTTCTCCTTGGATGAACTATTCTTCATATATTTTATCAATAAGTCTCCATCTTTAAAATGTGTTAGGTTTTCGTACGTATGAAAGGAAAGAAATACAGTGAAAGAAAGGTTCTGGGTTTTTTTTGTGTGGTCTTGTGCATTTCCTGTTAGCTGCTACCGCAAGTGTAATTAAATTACATAGGTTTGATTACATTCTGTCTATCGTGATGGTTTAGCAACACACACACTACCCCATATATCAGATAGCCTTGTTGCAGGCATCTTTTTCAGCTGTAAACAAATATCAGCTCATAGTATTGTGTTGTAAAACAATAGACTAAAAAACAGCATCATTCACAATGTTACACACGTTGAAAATACTAATGTTTTTATTGTTATTCTTTTTCTATGGCACAGTCAAAATTCTGTATTCCAATCTAGCTCGAACTGTTTTCTCTAGAGGGCACGTATGTCCAAAGTCCGGCCCGGGGGCCAAATGCGGCCCGTGGTCAAATTTCATCCGGCCCCCAGCCTCTTTCATAAAATCAATAATGTCTGGCCCGCACACAGACTTAATAAATTGGTCAGCAGTACTGTTACCAGCATATGAAGTAGCTTACATACTAAATGCTGCTCATCATTAACCCACTAAAAGGCAGCAGCACTCTAAGCAACAATACCCCGTGTGACCTTTTACTCCCAATTTTCTAAAATGGCGACAATCAACAAAAAAAAGAAAGTTGACTGTGATGGCCGATGCTTCAAGGATAGGTGGAAATTGGACTATTTCTTCACTAAAATACGCAACAACTGTGTCTGCCTTATTTGCAAAGAGACAGTCACTGGTTATAAAGTTCAATGTGAGGCGATATGACCAAACAAGACACGCTGACATGTACGACAAGATTACAGGGAAGATACGTAGTGAGAAATTGAAGCAACTTGAAGCTAGTTTAATTTTACAGCAGCAGTATTTCAGCAGTATTTCGCAAGAGCCTGAGAGTCGAAAGACAACGGCACAAAAGCTAGTTGCGAGATTGTTGAAATTATTAATTAAAAATAATAATAAAGCAAATGTGACACACATAATGGCTTGCTAAAATTTGCTTAAATATATTGCTCTATGTAAAGGACGTCAGCCAAGGTTGGCCCCCCACATTCTTACCACACCAAATCTGGCCCCCTTTGCAAAAAGTTTGGACACTCCTGCTCTAGGGACATGCTGTTCCTCCCAAAATTCCTGAAAAAAAAGCATGTTAGATTGAAAAAAAAAAAAAAAACGTAATTGTGTGTGTGTGTGTGTGTGTGTGTGTGTGTGTGTGTGCGTGTGTGCGTGCGTGCGTGCGTGTGTGTGTGTGAATATACGTACGTTCCTCGTGATTGGCAGACCTGTACAGGGTCAGCTGGAACATGATCGAGCAGGATAAGAGTAACGATAAGAGGGGAGAAAATGGATGAGTGCAGGGTTGGCTGCTTAATTTATTCTTATTTTTTTCTGTTGTTGTTTGGTGTGTGAATGTGATTGTTGCATTACAGTAAATAAACATTTTAAATAAGAAGAACAAAAATAACCACATTTATGCAAAATTGGTCTAAAGAGAGTTCTGCAGAGGGCTGTTGTGCTGAGTGTGTGAGCAATTTGCTGCTCTTTGCATTGATTGGTCAACTGGTAGCTCACTGGCAATTTATGATTTGACATTCAGCATGGATGGGAAAGTCCTTGCCCAGCATTGTTCTGAATTGTATTCTTGTCTAATCAGGACATTTGTGTGTGTTTGAATTTTCTTCGGGTACTCCAGTTTCTTTCCACATCCAAAAAACATGTAGGGTAGGCTGGTTAAACGCTAAATTGTCAGTAGCGTGAATGGCTGGTTGTCTGTCCAGCCCGCAATCCCCACGACCCTGGATAATGAAATAACGATGGATTGGAAATAAATATTGCATTGGGTGTGAATTACATTTCTTCATTCAATGACAGCTACCCAGTTTAGCAATTTTTGAAATAATTGACTGAAAGAATGTCTTTGTCATTCAGCTAATATCAAAATTAAATATGATAAAACACGTTCCATTTTTATCCATTTATAATGATACTAGGGGCGTCTTAGGCACCCCACGATTCGATTTTATTACGATTCAGGGTGCTACGATTCGATTATTGAACGATGATCACGGTATTGAGGATGATCACAGTTATCACGATTACTACGATTATCGATGCGTCGTACATTACTAATTAATAAAGTAGCCAAACAAATTTATGTCCATTATTTATTCAAAATATCCTAATGATTCAACAGGAACGATGGAAACATGCCCATTCAAAAAAAAGCTGTGCTTAAACTGCTTCTTTTTTATACAAGAAAGTGCAAAAACATTAACCATTTTAAAGCTAGTACTTATTTCTCAACATGCCCATACAACACACAGCTGACCTTGAGATACTCTTTTTCATACGAAGGTGCAAAAAACATTAGCTGTTTCAAATGCAGTACTTATTTCTCTCAACAATACAACAAAATTTACACTGGTGGAATGAATTCCACATTTTCTGGAAACAAACAAAGTATCTTTAGAAATAAGACCATAACCAATATACTTTGTTTTCACAGATTTCTGTACTATTTCTCATGTTTGTAGTGTTAGCACTGTACTTAATCCTGGTTTTAAACGTTCTGCATCTGGAGTAACTGATGTACACACCAATAAACAACGCACAACTTAACATGGAAATATATGTTAGTGAAGTCGCCAATTAGCATAGCGCTCGGCGCTAACTAGTAACATCTCAAAAACAACAACAATAAAGGCTAAACAGTGCAAGATGGTTCGTGTATTCACCTCTGATAGACGGACACAGGACTTAGCAAAACACTAGAGATTTTTTCCAATTAACACGACTTGAACCTACTGCTGGACAACGGAAAGACAAGGAGCAACGAACTGTCTCTCTTTCCCTCTTCTCGCTCTAAAAAATAACTTGCGCACAGAAGCGTGACCGCCGGGTACCTGCCTGTCTCATACACAAATTTATTTTCCAGTCTTTTGGAAAGGAGTAAATCTCTCGCTCAGTAATCTGCAGAATCCATCATAAGGTTGTACGTGCGTCCGTTAACGATGTCCGGGCGGCAGACGTGTCTTGAATTTCTTTCCACTACGAGGGGCTGTCATAAAGTAATTAGGGAAAATCATCGTTTTTGAAACTTTACGAATCGTAATCGAATCGTCTCGTGTCAAATTGCGATGCTTCGAATAATAGATTTTTTGGAACTCCCTTAATTGATACTATGTCATAGTCTTATAATGTCCCTACCCTGTTTACCCAATCAGCTTCCCTCAGCCACTCCTATCCTGTCCAAGTGTTCTCAATTGTGTCATTACTTCATTCATATTTATAATACCATTTTCGTTTAGTCCTTTATAGGTCATTATCGCTGTAACCCCTTGCCCCTGCTTCCTTTTATTTAGGTCCATACAATTCTGTTTCACAACGTAACAAAATTTACTGACCAAATTGGAGCAGAAGTCAAGCACTAGACTCTGTTACTGTTGTAAACTCCTTGACCAGAAGATCCCTACCCTCCAGACAGTGGAAGAAGCCATCAAACACCTGGCTGCAAGCACAGACCTCTTGGAAAAGTCTACAGGTTTTTCTTTTCAGTTGACCAAATATCAGGCCTTTATCTGATGCTAGGAGCTTGCAGCTTGGCTGCACCATCCATGCTAACTCCTGCATCATGCATCCAGTCTTTTTCTGGCAGTGTTGGTCCAGCGGTCACTATCCGTTCTTTTACCAGTGACGCTCGTCCAGTGGCCACCATCCAAGCATTCTCCTGTGGCGCTGTCCAACGGGCCCCATTCTCATTCTGGCGTAGCCTGTTCAGCGGCCGTCACCCAGTCTCATCTTGGCCATCGTCTGAGCAACGAAAGTCGCCCTATCCTTGTTTTGACGGTGCCTCTCCAATGCCCCTTCAAATTTAGCTCCATTCATCCAAGCACCTGTCGCCCAGCCTTATTTCGGCAGCACGCATGCAGTTGCCGTATTACCATCCTTCACCAGCAGCCTTCATCCAGCGGCTACCATTAGAACCTTCCTCATTTACACTCGTCCAGCAGTTTGTCATGGTTGCCTTGCCAGTTGCCCGTCTTATCACAGCTAGGCGCCGAGTTTGCTAGGCACTTGGCAGATGAACCCCAATGGGCTGATCTTCAACTTCGTCTTATGATATGGTTTTGCCACAACTGAATTCATTACCTCATCACTATTCATCCTTCACACAGCCGCTGGAAACAGAAATGTTGTTCAATTCAATTACAGGTGGCCGGGATATCAGGATTTTACGACACTGTGCGCTGGTCCTCATGAGAAAAGCAGTCTTCCTTAAGGCAAAATACTACCGCTTTTGCCATAAAAATTGACCAAAACTGAAAGTTTCCTAGTGTTGCTTTAGGACTTGTTTCATGTTTGTCTTTTTTCCCGTTGTGTCTGTTTCTAGTCTTGTGCTGATGAGGTTTTATTTTACCCATCAAATGTGAGGACATTCTTCCCTTGCTTGCATCATGTTTTTCCCGGCGTTTGGGTTGGTGCAAACGCATCTCGAGTAACCCCCTCATTACCACTGTTGTTGATAACGGCGTTAGAATATAACGGCGTTACTAACGGCGTAATTTTGTTCAGTAGTGAGTAATCTAATTAATTACTTTTCTCATCTTGGCAACGCCGTTACCGTTACTGAGGCGGGAAAGGCGTGCGTTACTATGTTGGTTGAATTTCGCGAGAAAGTCTGAGAGAGACGGACTACCGGAGACGAGAGAGCAGAGCAGGAGTGGGGAGGAGGCAAGGGAGTTGTGATGGCGTTTCAAACGCGATGCTAGGTGGCTCCAATAATACCTGATGGTAGCCGATAGCCTACAAACTATGCCCATATGATGCAAGGGTAGATATCACATAATATAGAGCTAGATGCAAATGACAGACACGGCGGCATTGGCAACATGTATAAAGAACTAGATGCGTTAGTAAACAACCGCCACCTTAAAGCAGTAGACCTCTCAGAAAGGATCTGTTGTAGAGAAACTTCCTAGCGAACCTAAGCGTTTTTATCTAAAATGCCCCTAAATCGGCGAAATCTTGACTTAAATCTATCTTTAAATGATGAAACAGTTTTAAAAACTTACACATGTCGAAAGTAGACAGAAGGGAACTAATGCAATAACGGGAGCAATTTTAACAACTTTAACGGTTGATTCACATTAAATGATTTCCACACATAGCAAAGGTTACTATCTAGTTATTGCAATATCCGCAATACCCCTGTGTCTCGATAAGTTTAGGATAAAGAATTGGGCTAGGGCCAATTGTCCCAAAAACCCTTTAAACTTCACATTGTGTGACCTGTTTTTTGTTGTTGTTTTTTTATTTTTTTGAGATTAAAAAAAAACATGAAAATTATCACCAGTTACTTTGCCAGGTAACTAATTACTCTTACATTCAGGTAACTGAGTTACTAATGCAATTAATTTTTGAGAGAAGTAATTTGTAACTGTAATTAATTTTTGAAAGTAAGATTAACAACACTGCTCATTACAATATTAATCTTGCTTCTGTGTCTATGTGTGTCTCCAGAATACAGTCGTTTCGAGGCGAAGATTCATGACCTGAGGGAACAGATGATGACCAGCAGTGTCAGTTCCAGCTCCACGTCGCTCAGATCCACCCAAAAACGGACCCTTTATGTCAGGTAATGCTCAATATGCATTACATCAGTGGTTCCCAAACTTGTCGGAGGAACGGAACTTTCGAGATTTAAATATCTTCCCTGAAGCCTCCATATTTAAACAAGTAAAATAAAATATATCCAACAATTTCACACACAAAAATATAAATTGGCAATAAATTACTGCAAATCAATGTAACTTTTGCTGTTGCCTTGCCAAGTGTCACTTTTGGGCATATGCAACTGATGCAAAACATTTGAAAAGAACCAGCTAATATTATCACTATTAATTTTTTTCCCAGTTGCTTTGTGATTGTGCAGCACGTGTAATGCATCACAGCTGGAAGGCATCCTTGTTACTGTATTTTGTATTCCATGCCGTCTGCATACACAGAATGCACTGACACTAACTTAGCATTGCCGTGGCTACACAGCTCCAAGTACCGTCTCGTATAATGTCCAAACTAGTTCATAATGAAATGAACTCTGGCCATACGGATCCCTTTACTGGCTAACTCTGAACCTACAGGCAACAATAAGTCCGCAATTAATTAATGTAATTAATAAGCCCTGAGACTTAAAAAAAAAAAAAAAAAAGAAAAAGAAAAATCTGGTATAGGACTCTGAGGATTAATGCATAATTACAAGAGTAAACCTACCAAATTTCATTCTGAGCTTTCCACAAACCAAAAAGAAGTAGCAATATTAATTTGACAATCTAATTAATGACTCCCGAATCCAAAATTTAAAAATCAGGCTCTTAGGATCGATGAATATACATTAATGGAAAATACCTACCAAAGTTCATTGTGAGCCATTCACGAATAATGGAGGTGTAGCAATTTTAGGTAGTTTCCTCCTCAAGAACAAGAAGAACGGGAACAAAGTAAGTTTTTGAGACCTCCCTCCAGGCTGCCTAAAGGTAGTCTCATTTTTTGCGTACATAAGAGTTCAATGTGACATGTTCATGTTCACTTCACCAAAGGTTTTGGAGGACTATTTCCCATTCACGGTGCAAAACAAATGTGTGTAAATTAAAAAGAAAGAAGAAAAAATGATAATAAAGGGTGGAAAGTACAAAAAAATAAAATAACGCTTATAGATGTCATATTTGTCTTGCATCAAAAAATTGTGAAGTGACGTCCTTTGCGTCTTTACATGAAGAAAGTGAGTGTATTTCTGACAAAACTACAAGAATCTACTAGCTTTGTACTCCGCCATGATTTCATGGTGATGTCAAGTCCATAGCTTTTATTTTGCCTGGATTGTCTCTGCATCAGAAGGCCGAGAGCTGGTTGGGCAACTTGGGGTTGTCAGGACGGTACTGCATGATAAATCACGCAGGACCGTATGATTATTTTTGTTTGAGTGTTTGTTGTTAACCATATTTATTGATTGATTGATTGATCCAACCACTATTCTATGGTGTTGAGGTCAGGACTGCTGGCAGGGAATTCTACTCTCCCCATTCCCATATTATTAAAAAAGTCTCTGATAAAGCATGCCCTGTCTGGACAAGTGTCATCTCAGCTTAATATTTCCCAGCAATAAGACCGCCTCCAGTGATGACGAGCCATGTCAAGTTAGATGCCACCCCACACCATAATACTACCTCTACTGAATGATGTTACTCAGTGAAATAATCAGTATATAGTAGCGTTCGAGGTATCCTGTCAACACTTTGACCCTGCTATCCGACTGCTGTCAGCAAAATCTGGACTCATTGCTGAACATAAAGTTTCAGTTCAAATATGCCTGACAGAAACGGGAGTCTTAGTCGGGCCCTTAGGCCCTATGCGACTGGAGATTTGGCTGGATGCAGTCTTGTTAACGAGACAGGGAGCCATCTTTCTTATTGCCGTACAAATCTTTAGAAGACACCGTATAGAAACGCAGAAGGGTGGAAAAAGAAAAGGCATCGTCTTCTTTAGGTGCCAACTTCCCAGCCCATCTCTGATGTCTCCTGTTATATGGAACGTTGCTCCATCTGCAAAATAGTGTGATGGCTCACACTCAATAATGGTAAATTGGTTTTGCAGGACACCATCTTAAAATTGCCTTTCCACACAAACCCTATCAAGATCAGTCAAAGGTGGCACGCCAATTTTTGGTGCAGACACCAAGCGACTTTTGGAGCAGGGCCTATGCTAACATTCCTCAAAAATATGTCATAATTTAATATGATTTTTTTTCCCAACAGTAAATGATTTGATGCCAAAAAGCATAAATGCAATACATATTCTACCAAATAGAAATTCATTTTGAACTATAGTGTATCACAAAAGTGGGTACACCCCTCGCATTTCTGCAGATATTTAAGTACATCTTTCCATGGGACAACACTGACAAAATGACACTTTGACACAATGAAAAGTAGCAGCTTATATAATAAAGTTAATTTATTTTCACCTCAAAATAACTCAAAATATAGCCATTAATATCCAAACCCTTGGCAATAAAAGTGAGTGCACCGCATGGGAACTACGTACATCCCTAAATGTCCAAATTGAGTACTGCTTGTCATTTTCCCTCCAAAATTTCAGGTGACTCGTTACAGGAGTGCTGTCAGCATTGCTGCAGAGATTGAAGAGGTGGGGGGAGGGTGGGGGGTGGGGGGTCATTCCCACCATCCTTGACTGTAGGCATGACACACTTATCTTTGTATCCTCCTCACCTGTTCGCCGCCACACATGCTTGAGACCATCGGAACCAAACCAATTAATCTTCGTCTAATCCAGTGCTTCTCAATTGTTTTCTGTCACGCCCCCCCCAAGGAAGACGTAAATGTTTCGCGCCCCCCCAAATTCTGCCGCCACTGTAAATAGTATCATTTGTCTACAATATTGCTATTATAAGTACGTCTCTGCCTCACATTGTATCCTTTTTTTCCTATTAGAGAAAATAACAGAGATAAACCTATAAAGTATAACTTTATTAACATTGTTTTGTTTGTAACAGAAAAGACTTAACGCCCATCAATTTGCCTGAATTAAAAAAAAAAAATTCACATCCAAACTAAAAAATACACTCAAGGTACATTTTTGACCATTTGATACAGAAAAATAAAATGTAATAAAATCAGTAAATAATAACAAATTAAAATTGATTAGAAACATTCACTCATGAGGACAATGTGCCAAAAAATTTGACCGAAAAAAATCTGAATAAAAGAAGAAAAAAAAGTGTCCTTGGACAGGACAGTTTTTATTTTTGCTGCTCACAGTATTTACCTCCTTTGCAATGGTGTGGAGTTAATTTGCAATGAGCATGCTAACAATGCTCACTGGCTTACTGATATAACACTGACAAAGCAGTTGGCAATATTCGGCACGTTTTCACTGAAAAAATCAAGCGGCTTAACAATGAGATTGGGGTCTAATGTCTTTAAGTGGCGTCTTAATTGATTTGGCTTCTGGCTGTCTGCTATAATTATTTTTAGACACAGTAAACAGTGGTCTTTCATCATCACCCACTGTATTAAAAGTCAAAGCTAAAAGGCAAACGGCACGAAAAAAACGCATTCACGGCGGCCGAGGTAGAACCGTAGGTGAGGGCGGTCGTCGTGACGATCCCAAGCCGAAAATGGCACTTCTCGGGCGGCGACGTGAGAACCGGACAAGACAGTGGGTCGCTGCGTGAGTGAGTCCGGTCAGGAAACGGCTTTCGAAAATGGCGGTGGCACACTGCTCTTCATATCTGTTGTCTGTGTGTGCTGAGTGCTCTCCTTAGTTCAAAAATACTGCGTGCACTCTGAAAATGAGAGCGCCACTGCCACCTACAGTACTGAGTGGATGTGCAAGTACACTTTATTCCAGTACGGCAAAAAAAAAAAAAAAAAAAAAAAAAAAAAAAAAAAACATGTTCCCCGAGGTCACATGCGCCCCCCCTGGCATTGCTCTGCGCCCCCCCAGGGGGGCGCGCCCCACTATTTGAGAAGTACTGGTCTAATCGGACCATAGGACATGGTTCCAGTAATCCATGTACTTTGTTGACATGTCTTCAGCAAACTGTGCGGGCTGTCTTGTGTACTGTCTTCAGAAGAGGCTTCCTCCTGGGGGTATAGCTATGCACACTAATTGATGTAGAGTACAGCGTATGGTGTGAGCACTAACAGGCTGGCTTATAGTCCGAAAATTATAGTAAATACAAAAAAAAACTGTTTTTTTCGAAACAATAATATAGGATTCATCACCCTTTTAATATCAGGCAGAGAGGATATTTTTGCATTTTGAAAGGACTAATAATTCGTAATTTGATATGTACCATTATTTTGAAGTTGTTCTTCACTGGGTCAAACCATACATGGAATTTATGGTACGACACTGTCCATGTACAGTATTTACAAGTATGCAAGGGTTAGAGATTTGTTTTCATGAGTGGCATTTGGTTTATGCATCTATTCCTGCTCGCTGATTTCTCCTAACAAAGGAAATGCAAGGAATAATCATCACAATGGGAGTATATCATACTCCGATGTAATACTAGTACACTCAGATTCCCCTTCTCCGTGTCAAGCAGCTGAACAGGACAGGTTAAAAAACAAAACAAAAAAAAGCATCCAGGGGTTAAAGATTTGTGGCATTTGGTTGATGCATCTAACCTAAGTTGCTGTTTGTTTAAAACAATGTAAATCAAAAAACATTTTTAAATTTCATCATGTACTCTTGTAGGACATTGTTGCAATCAATGTTTCGTAACTCATGTAACTACATTGGAGTGATTTCTACATGGGTTTTTAAATTACAAAAATAATTGATTCCGAGTTATACTGACATTGCCTTTAATTATAAAATGGGCTCTGATCAATGTAACATGAAAAAAACATCTGATGAAGTCATCATTTTTTTTGTAAATATTGACTAACAAAATACCACTATAATAATAATTTTTTAAAAATGCTTTCATCATCATAATATCAAAAAACACATGCATCCTGACTAACTATTGAACACATCGCACGCTATTCCTTTAATGGCATACTTACATGAATTCATGCACAACATTTCATCGTCTGAGGCTTACATATTAACTGTACAATAATACCTCAATATACAAAATTAATTCATTCCGGAGTGGCTTTCATGATTCATTAATTTTTCATATAAGGTACAGCGTTTTACACGTACGTAAATCGACTAAGTTGTTCCAAACGTTCATAATGAAGGAATTTAGTCCTCCCAGCCCAAACTGCACGGGGAGGCCGGCAACAGAACGGAAATGTGCTCCGTCGCTGACTCCCCCGAGGAGCCAGGCTAAGGAGGAAGCTAAACTCCGCGCGTTCCTGTGTTAACCCTTTGCACACTGACTCCATGTTTCAAAAGCTTGAAGAACACTCGCCGAAAACAGGTTGACAATTTATTCGTCGACAATGGTCAAAGACAAGGCAAAAACAGACGACGGAGGGACAATTCTGGATCCAAAACAAGGCTACATGTTTCCGAGCAGAAGAAAATCTGTCTTATCTCAGTGTCCAGTCTTTTTGAAGTCTTTGCTGACGCGGGTCTCGTCGAAGGCGTTTCTGGGCGTTGCTTTGGGGCCGCCCCCGCTGTGGCCGGTTTTGGGCGGTTTAGGTTCGTGCGCGGATTGGGACGCCCGCTATCAACTTTGCTGTCCGGGCTGGTGGTGCTTGTTTTAGGACAAAGCGCTTTGTCCTTGGAGTTTGCTGAGAGCAGATTCCCCGAGTATGTGCGTCACTCTTGTGATAAGACGGCATTGTGTATCTCTATTTCTTCTCATTAAACTATGGTGTGCTATTTATTTTATATTAGTAGTGTAGTCCTACCGTAAATATGAAAATGATACACATTTCCTGATTAATTATATTACGTGTGTTAGCCTAATGCAAACAGTTAGACAGTGCCTACGAAAACCTGTACCATATGTATGTGTTAGACTATATATGTGTTAGACTAATGCAAACAGTTATATGGTGTGTGCGATGACGATATCGTTTCCCCTTCAATAATAAGGGTAAAAACAGATTGAAATTAGAGCCAAATATATTTTCAATATACCTATCCTAACCGTTAATACCTCTAATGCAGTAGATAATAAAACACGATAATAAAAAAAAGAAAATGTGGAATCCACTGTCCGAAAGTGAAAGTAATACCAATGTAGTGGGCCATGGTGTAGGCGTAAAAACACACTTTGTGAGACAAAAAAGCGACAACAACACCGTTGTGCATGTCATTACCAGAGGTGGGTAGAGACGTATTAAATGTACCCCGTTACATTTGAGTAACTTTTTGAGAAAAATTTACTTCTAAAGTAGTTTTAATAAGCTACAATTTTTTCTTATACTTTAGTAGATTTGTGAAGAATAGAATGTTACTCTTACTCCGCTACTTTGGGCTACACAAGAGTCGTTACATTTTTCCTTTTTATTCTACATATTACTTTTTTTTTTTTTTTTTTTTTTTTTTTGCCAGCGATGCCAAGTAGATGTAGTAGCTATAGTAGTAGCAATTAGCTCGACCAATTTCACCAATGAGACGTCGCAACAATAATCACATGACTCTATTATAACAATCAGACACAAGCTTGTCGTTCTATCTTCACGCCAGCCTGTTCAATAATGTGGTGTCTTTAAAGCACTGTAAAAAATGAAGTATTTGATATAAAGCGCTGCCCTCAACATGACTCGAAAGTGCGAATTTTAACCTCTCTCCCAGTTTTTATTTTGCACCGATTGACCACGGAAAACCGGAGATACGATCCTTTTAATTTCAATATAGTAATTTTGAAGGAACTCTTCACTATTCAAACTAGGAGCTATTTTCTCCACCAGAGGGCACTCATGCTTTTTGGACGAATAAGTCTTTATTTATGGTGTTATGGTTATGGTTATGGTGTTATACTTATATATGTAATTTTTTTTTTTTCCCCCCCACTCATCGGAATTAAATAATTTGGGGGGGGGGGGTGTAATGGGGTGTTGTGCTCAGAAAAAAATACCATTATTTAAAATAAAAACAAATCCCAACAAAAATATGAGCAGATCCTCAAAATCTTACTTATTACTTGAGTATTCTTTTTACCAAATCCTTTTTTACTTGTACTTGAGTACATTTTTTGGACGACTACTTTTACTTAAGTAATATTATTTTGAAGTAACGCTACTCTTACTTGAGTAAAATTTTGGGCTACTCTACTCACCTCTGGTCATTGCACTTCAACATCCAAATTGAAACATCATCAACAATAGGTCAAAAGATATCAGAATCGTGTTACTGAGCATCATGGGAAAGATTCTGGCCAATAGGGCAACAGAATCATGTCACTAAGCATGACTGGAAAGATTAGCAGGAGCTTATGGCGTGACTTTTAAAATGTATTGCCAGCAGTAATTGCGCATCTTTTACAGCATGCATTATCTTTTATATGCTGAATAAATTTCATTTATGTGAAGCGAACAAAGCTTCGAAAAACTTGTTTTTAAATGAATTTTTTGTTTTTCAAAGCTTTTGTATCTCAAGGTACTACTATATTTATTATTATGCTAATGATCATCCTCCAAAGGGTAAGGCCACTTAACGTGCTGCATATTTTGTTTTGTTGCACACTACCCATACAGTGGGGCAAATAAGTATTTAGTCAACCAGTAATTGTGCAAGTTCTCCCACTTGGAAATATTAGAGAGGCCTGTAATTGTCAACATGGGTAAAACTCAACCATGAGAGACAGAATGTGAAAAAAAAAAACAGAAAATCAAATTATTTGATTTTTAAAGAATTTATTTGCAAATCATGGTGGAAAATAGGTATTTGGTCAATACCAAAAGTTCATCTCAATACTTTGTTGTGTACCCTTTGTTGGCAATAATGGAGGCCAAACGTTTTCTGTAACTCTTCACAAGCTTTTCACACACTGTTGCTGGTACATTCCTCATTGCAGATCTCCTCTGGAGCAGTGATGTTTTGGGGCTGTCGTTGGGCAAGACGGACTTTCAACTCCCTCCACAGATTTTCTATGGAGACTGGCTAGGCCACTCCAGGACCTTGAAATGCTTCTTACAAAGCCACTCCTTTGTTGCCCTGGCTGTGTGTTTGGGATCATTGTCATGCTGAAAGACCCAGCCATGTCTCATCTTCAGTGCCCTTGCTGATGGAAGGAGATTTTCACTCAAAATCTACATGGCCGCATTCATTCTTTCCTTTACACAGATCAGTCGTCCTGGTCCCTTTGCAGAAAAACAGCCCCAAAGCATGATGTTTCCACCCCCATGCTTCACAGTGGGTATGGTGTTCTTCGGATGCAATTCAGTATTCTTTCTTTCTCCTCCAAACACGAGAGCCTGTGTTCCTACAAAAAAAGTTCTATTTCTGTTTTATCTGACCATAACACATTCTCCTATCCCTCTTCTGGATCATCCAAATGCTCTGTAGCGAACCGCAGACGGACCTGGACGTGTACTTTCCTACTATGAAAAAAAAAATATATATATATATATATATATATATATATATATATATATATTGGTAGGCTATATCTACTTCTCCGTCTGTCTCTCCTGATTTGCCCTTCTCTGTCTCTTCTCTGTTTTATTGATGAAGGCAGTGGGGACTTTAGGGGATGCTTGTTATTTCAGCTCTACTTCACACTCACACACTGCTGCCCCATTTTTCCAGGTTGTTTCCCTGCGGACGGGTTTGGAATTCTGTGGTGGGTCACAAAGACAGATCATCATACAGCCAGGCACACGTCCACACAAACAGTTGACACATAGCATAGGGACACACAAAGGGACAGATGCGTATTCCTCCGATTAGTTCTAAATCACAATCATGTTTTAAATTGAAATAGTCTTATTTAAGAGTTTTTTGGTCATAAAATTATTTTGTTGCATATTTTTTTAATACTTTCTATGATTTAGTGGATTTATAAAATATATGGGAACACTTAACAATATTTTGTGTAACTTTCATGCATTTGGATATGGCCTGCACACGTCATCATTTTTGTCACTTAAATGATTTATACATCCACTTTATTTTGTTCCCTCTTGCAAAAAGTAACCGCTGACATTTTTGCCGCTAAATCCATCTGTTTAATTATATATTGCACTATCTGCTTGCAGAGCGCTATTTGACTATGACGGAAGTGCATCAGACGTGAGCACCACAAACCAGGCTCTGCCCTTCCGCTTTGGAGACATCCTCCATGTGAGCAGTGCTGGTGAAGAAGAGTGGTGGCCTGCACGTCACCTCAGCCCCCCACCCCAAAACTGCCCAGAGGTTGGAGTCATCCCCAGCCGGAGAAGGTTAGTTTAAAGTGCATGAAATATGGACACAGGGAGTGTGTCAGTGACTAATGATGAATATTGCGGGTCCCTAACTAGAGCTGGGCAATATTATTCATATATTGCGGCGTGAAATGACACAATTTGCACATCCTAATATGTCTTTCGGTTTCTTTCGGCTTATGCGATTTCAACTTTGCGAGCCTTGTCCACCATTTTGTCTCCAGTCGTTTTTTTTGTGTTTTTTTTTTTAAGTCATAAAGCATAAACAGTACCTTATTGCAGTGTTTTTCAACTTCTTCTGAGTCACGGAACGTTTTTACATTGGAAAAAATCTCATGGCACACCACAAACCAAAAATTTTCCAAAATTACATTCTGAACAGTATATTTAATTATAAAATCATGTATCAATATTTATACTTACTCAGTGTGAAACTTGAGCGTGTTCAGATGAACACAAAGTCGATATCCTGGCAGGAATTGAAGAAAGACACACACGAAGCTCTTCTTCAACAGCTCTCAGTCTTTCTCTGTCTTTATTTTTTATAGCAGTTAGGCCTGAAAAGCTCAGAATTATCAGACAGGGGGACTTTAGCATTGTCTTTAACCGCATCAGGGCCGAGCATCTCGCTGACAATGGCTTTGCAGTCAGGTAGTATTCATTTCCCTGCCACAGTGTGGGACTTTTTGTATTTAGCAACACGTTCAGCAACAAGGGAACTGGCTTTGATGGCTTTCTCATTTACCTTTGTAATTTTTCTCCAAAAACTGGCCTGTTTCTCCGTGTTTTCACTTAGGTGAACAAAATAGACAGACTTATTTTCTAAGCGACGGGTGTTTCGTTTGGAGATGACATTTAAGCTTGCTTGGAAACATGGTGCTGTTGGATAGCTGCTCATGTCATGTTCAAGAACTGCTCGGATTTCTAGCCATCAGCCACATTGCTGTCCTCGACAATGTGTTGGAATAAAGCATAGGGGAGGATTAATGGTCATTACATATGGATAAAATGGAAAGGACACTGCCGTGTATATTGACATTTGACGAGTCTCATCAAATGATGTACAGTAGACATGCTGTGGTCCACATTGTCGCGGACAGCAAGGTGGCTGATGGCTATACATCCGAGCAGTTCTTGGACGCGACACGAGCAATACCTCGCTCATCTGCGCACAACCAGAACCTTCTAACGGCACGCGGCACAATGGTCAAAAAACACTGCCTTATTGTACCTTGGAGTATCTTATTTTTTAGTTTACTTCATTATTATAACATGTTCTGTCCTCACTAAGGTTGTTCAGCTTTACAGACAGCAAACAAGGCAATTGTGCTTTTTGAAGGTTTTTTACTTCACTTTTGACTTCACTTATGTTCAAAACAACACACATTTTTACAATGAAAAACTTAACACAAAAAATTGGTGTTCAAACGTCCATCTAGTCTGATTAATATGTAAATTTAATAGATTAAATTATCCTAATTTGCCAAACAAAAGTCCGCTATCTTAAATGCTACGAATGATAAGATATTTACAGGTCTCATAGCAAATCGCTCACACGTAACTCCACAAACTGTAGCTCTCAGGGGTCGTTTACAAGGTGACTCTCCGAGAATACGACAAATTTCATGTGTGCATTTATATGGTTCCGTCTCCATTTGAACAATGTCGCAATTCCGCGTGAAAACAATGTAGTATTCATGCCAGGCCCTAGGGTGCAGTGCAGATTTACAACGTAACAGCCAATGATGCACTGCCTTGACACCAACAACCTCCTTAGCCCGGAAGACAACATACCCGCCCACTCCAAGCAATGGCATTTTTTCATTTGCTCCAAAAGGCACGAAAATTGCAAACATTAAACACATTTAAATTAAAAATATTGTAAAAACAGTAAATTAAAGCCAACGTTCCGCCATGTTTGCTGTTTTCAATGTTTGACGCCGATGACGTCAGCTCTTGCACACGCCCAGAGTGACGTGTACAAATGCATACGCAAACATTTATTAGCGGAAATAACTTACAGCCTTATGTGGCCAAAACAGAGCGCAGCTATCCTTTGTCCATGTCAGACGTCTGAGTCTGCTAAGTCATACAAGGCGACAGTCCAACCAGACACCAGAGGGCAGTGTATCCTCCATCTTAGGAACGGAAATCATTCGTAACCTGGGGACTACCTGTATATGGTGTAAAAATCTCTTGGGGAAATACGTTATTATCTATTTATTTTCTTCCAACTTACCATTTGACGTCAAGGGTCAGTCACGCCCACACATGATTCTCGTTTGAAGGAAGCTGCAAATGTAGAAAATGGATACTAGAGGCCTCATTAAATTGGGCAAGCCTCAATTCAATAATATCATAATTCAAATCGTTGTATCACATTTTTTTAACAGACTTTCACACGGTTGTTATAAAAGTCATACCTAGGCCTGGCCATATTGCCATAGGTAGCTGCAATTCCTGAAACTTGTTTGCATTAACATCTAATTAGAATTCATTAAACATTTTCTTCTGTTTTACATGGATGTTTTTTTTTTTTTTTGCAATATGCCTTCATATTCCATGACGTTATATACTTCAAGATGCAATACCCAGTCCATTAGTGCTGCAGCGATTAATCGATTAACTCAAGTAATTCGATGAGGGAAAAAAAACTTGAATCAAATTTTGCTGCATAGAGGATTCATTAGAGTGGCGTTGTAATGGTTTATTTTGAAAGTGATTGCATTTAGTTTTATTGATTTGGGTGGATACACTGACCTCTAGTGGCAGCAGTGAATATGACATAATGCATCTAACATGGCTGAATCCAGCTGCTCCCTGTTAAGACCAACATAAGGTTGTAAGGTTTTGTTTGAGCTGATATGATTGTTAATGCATTCGTAATTTATTTTATAGGTATATTTAGCAGTTTTTGGTCGGAATAGTGTTTGCACGATTTGTTAAGAGCATTGAAAAACAAATGTTCGCATTTATAGCATTTAAGCTAGCGGACTTGTGCTATGCAATTTAGCCAATTGTTCTTTTGTTGTACCTTGATCCTCATTTATTAGGGCCCGAGCACTGAGCGTGCGAAGGCCCTATTGTTTTGCAAAGGATTATTATTATTATTAGGGCCCGAGCACTAGACGTGCGAAGGCCCTATTGTAATGCAAAGGATTATTATTATTAGGGCCCGAGCACTAGACGTGCGAAGGCCCTATTGTAATGCAAAGGATTATTATTATTATTATTATTATTATTATTATTATTATTCTTCTTTCTTCATGGCAAATGAAAATGGCCAATTTGGAGGCCTGAACATGCACGAAAAGTCACCAAAATTTGCACATACGTGCAGATTCGCGTAAATTTCGATAATCTTGCGTCGTTTTGAAAAAATGTCAAAAAATGGCTCAGTGGCGCCCCCTTGACCCTTAAAATTTTCAAAAAGGCCTCTCCTCTCAGGTTTTCAACGTAGAGCAATGAAATTTGGGGAGTAGATACCTTATGCCTAACTGTTCAAAAAAGCCTCTTGCACCCATATTCCAAATCCAACAGGAAATCGGGTATTTTGGATCGAATGTGAAATTTTTTCGGTTCACAGTTGGAGTTTACGTTTGGAGGCTTGAACATGCACGAAAACTCACCAAAATTTGCACATACATTCAACTTTGCGTAAATTTTGATAATCTACAAAAAAATTTAACAAAATGGCTCAGTGGCGCCCCCTTGAAATTTTCAAAAAGGCCTCTCCTATTAGGTTTTTTCAACGTAGAACAATGAAATTTAGTGAGTCGATACATTGTACAAAACTGCTCCAAAAAGTCTCTTGCACCCATATTCCAAACCCAACAGGAAGCTGGAAATTTTGGGTCAAATGCGAAATTTTATCGATTTACATTTGAGACCTTGTCGCTGAAGGATAAAGTTGGATCGTCTTCAAAATTGGTCAGACTATTCAGGAGACCTATGAGATCTTAAGTTTTCAAAATGGTGTGTTTTCATTCAAGGGTCTGGCCTGGGCGTGGTCCCAAAGTCGGCCATTTTTAGGCAAAATACCAAATTCAGAAAATGATTAAAAACTCCGTGATCCAACGTTCAATCTTTTTCATTTTTAGCATGTTTATGAGATATCCCAGCCTGAACACGACTGCATTGAAATATTACCCATTAGGCCTGGCGCCCCTAGTGGAAACAGGAAATGGCCTTCTTTACGAGACAGGCTCCTCCTCCAAGGGAAAAAAATCTATTGACCTCAAACCTGTTTCAGGGGAGCCTCAAGACATGTGTTCAGGTGCCTGATGAAAAATATTGAGGTTTCGTTGAAGCGGAGAGGTCCAAACTGGAAGTGAAAATGACCGTCAACAATTTGTCTCGCCAAAAACTTTGAACAGTCATAACTCGGCAGATATGCAACATATCTGCGCCAAACTTTCCGTGTTTGTTGAGAGTCATACCCTGAAGGTTCTTGTAGGGGTCATTTGCATCAACTCTACAGTGCCAACTAGTGGCGACAGAAAGAAGTTTTAAAAAAGGCCTTTCCTATTGGGTTTTTTCAACATAGAGCGAGGAAATTTGGGGAGTAGATACCTTATGCAAAACTGCTCCAAAAAGTCTCTTGCACCCATATTCCAAATCCAACAGGAAATCGGGTATTTTGGATCGAATGTGAAATTTTCATGGGTTCACAGTAAGAGTTTACATTTTGAGGCTTGAATATGCATAAAAACTCACCAAAATTTGCACATACATGCGGCTTTGTGTGGATTTCGATAATCTTGCAACGTTACAAAAAAATGTAACAAAATGTCTCAGTGGCGCCCCCTTGAATTTTTCAAAAAGGCGTTTCCTATTAGGTTTTTTTAACGTACAGCAATGAAATTTGGGGAGTCGATACCTTGTGCAAAACTGCTCCAAAAAGTCTCTTGCACCCATATTCCAAACCCAACAGGAAATCGGGTATTTTGGATCGAATGTGAAATTTTTATCAATTAACAGGGTGCACATTTGAGACCTTGTCACAGAGGGAATCAATTGGATCATCTTCAAAATTGGTTAGACAATTCAGGAGACCTATGAAATCTAAACTTTTCAAAATGGTGTGTTTTCATTCATGGGTCTGACCTGGGCGTGGTGCCAAAGTCGGCCATTTTTTCGGCAAAATGACAAATTCAGTAAAGGACTAATAGCTCCTTGAAACAACGTTCAATCTTTTTCATATCTGGCATGTATGTGCGGGATCCCACCCTGAACACGAGTGCATTGAAATATTACTCATTAGGCCTAGCGCCCCCTAGTGGGAACAGGAAATGCCTTTTTTACGAAACAGGCTCCTCCTCCAAGGAAAAAAAAATCTATTCACCTCAAACCTGCATCAGGGGAGCCTGAAGACATGTGTTCAGGTGCCTGATGAAAAATACTGAGGTTTGGTTGAAGCAGAAGGGTCCAACAGGAGAAGTAAAAATGACTGAAGCCATTTCGTCTCACCACAAGTTTTGAACAGTCATAACTTCTACAACATATCTGCGCCAAACATATCGTGCTTGTTGAGTCATAGTCTGAAGGGTCCTGTAGGGGTCATTTGCATCAACCCTACAGCGCCAACTAGTGGCAATAGAAAGTCACTCATTTTTTTAAATATATGTCCAGTTCTTTTCAGGTTGGTCATTGTAGTTTCAAGACCTTTTAAAATACTTATTTTACGGCCCATGTCCACATGTCTCTGTCTGTTGCTGTGATGACCCTTTATTCGCTCCTTTTTTGTAGTCCTCTGTCCAATAGGGGTTTTTATCTCTTAGGTGTGTGAATGTAAAGAGGCAACTTTCGCGCATGTTAGGTTCTAATGAGATGATTAGAGAGGACGATCTGCCACCACCCTGACCTGCACACTGTCCGAGTTGCATGACGTCCGAGTTGCGCTAGATTGCGAGGGCCCGTTCAGTCCTGCTTGCAGGCCTAGTTATTATTATTAGGGCCCGAGCACTCAGCGTGCGAAGGCCCTATTGTTTTGCAAAGGATTATTATTATTATTATTATTATTATTATTATTATTAGGGCCCGAGCACTAAGCGTGCGAAGGCCCTATTGTTTTGCAAAGGATTATTTTTTTTTTTATTTTTTTTTTTTTTTTTTTTTTTCAGGGCAAATGAAAACGGCCAATTTGGAGGCCTGAACATGCACGAAAAGTCACCAAAATTTGCACATACGTCCGGAAAATTGTAAATTTCGATAATTTTGCAACGTTGCAAAAAAATATAACAAAATGGCTCAGTGGCGCCCCCTTGAAATTTTAAAATTGGCCTATAACATTAGGGTCTGTCAGCGTAGAGCAATGAAATTTGGGGGGTCTATACCTTGTCCAAAACCGCTCCAAAAAAGCATTTACACGCATATTCCAAACCCAACAGGAAATCGGTTATTTTGGATCAAATATGAAATTTTTATCGATTTACAGGGTGCACATTTGAGACCTTTTCGCCGAGGGAGTTAGTTGGATCATCTTCAAAATTGGTGAGACTGTTCAGGAGACATATGAAATCTTAAGTTTTGAAAATGGTGCGTTTTCATTCACGGGTCTGACCTGGGCGTGGTGCCAAAGTCGACCATTTTTTCGGCAAAATGACAAATTCAGTAAATGACTTATAGTTCCTTGACACAACGTTCAATCTTTTTCATATTTGGCATGTATGTGTGGTATCCCACCCTTAACACGAGTGCATTGAAATATTACCCATTAGGTCTAGCGCCCCCTAGTGAGAACAGGAAATGCCTTTTTTTACGAGACAGGTTCCTCCTCCAAGGGAAAAAAATCTGTTGACCTCAAACCTGCATCAGGGGAGCCTTAAGACCTGTGTTCAGGTGCCTGATGAAAAATATTGAGGTTTCGTTGAGGCGGAGGGGTCCAAACAGGAAAGTGAAAATGAACGTCAACAATTTGTCACGCAAAAAACTTTGAACAGTCATAACTCGGCAGATATACAACATATCTGCGCCAAACTTCCCGTGTTTGTTGAGAGTCATACCCTGAAGGTTCTTGTAGGGGTCATTTGCATCAACTCTACAGTGCCAACTAGTGGCGACAGAAAGAAGTTTTAAAAAAGGCCTTTCCTATTGGGTTTTTTCAACATAGAGCAAGGAAATTTGGGGAGTAGATACCTTATGCAAAACTGATCCAAAAAGTCTCTTGCACCCATATTCCAAATCCAACAGGAAATCGGGTATTTTGGATCGAATGTGAAATTTTCATGGGTTCACAGTAGGAGTTTACATTTGGAGGCTTGAATATGCACAAAAACTTGTACAAATTTGCACATACATGCGGCTTTAGATAACGTTCGATAATCTTGCAATGTTACGAAAACATGTAGCAAAATGGCTCAGTGGCGCCCCCTTGAATTTTTCAAAAAGGCGTTTCCTATTAGGTTTTTTTAACAGAGAGTGATGAAATTTGGGGAGTCGATACCTTGTGCAAAACTGCTCCAAAAAGTCTCTTGCACCCGTATTCCAAATCCAACAGGAAATCGGGTATTTTGGATCGAATGTGAAATTTTTATCGGTTCACAGTAGGAGTTTACATTTGGAGGCTTGAACATGCACGAAAACTCACAAAAATTTGGACATACATGTGGCTTTGCATAACGTTCAATAATCTTGCAACGTTACGAAAACATGTAACAAAATGGCTCAGTGGCGCCCCCTTGAAATTTTCAAAAAGGCCTCTCCATTTAGGTTTTTTCAACGTAGAGGGATGAAATTCGGAGAGTCGATACCTTGTACAAAACTGCTCCAAAAAGTCTCTTGCATGCATATTCCAAACCCAACAGGAAATCGGGTATTTTGGATTGAATGTGAAATTTTTATCGATTTACAGTGTGCACATTTTACACCTTGGCACCTAGGGAATTAGTTTGATCATTCTCAAAATTGGCGAGACTGTTCATGAGGCATATGAAATCTTAAGTTATCAAAATGGTGTGTTTTCATTCACGGGCCTGACCTGGGCGGGGTGCCAAAGTCGGCCATTTTTTCGGCAAAATGACAAATTCAGTAAATGACTAATAGTTCCTTCACACAACGTTCCATCTTTTTCATATCTGGCATGTATGTGCGACATCCCACCCTTAACACGAGTGCATTGAAATATTACCCATTAGGCCTAGCGCCCCCTAGTGAGAACAGGAAATGCCTTTTTTTACGAGACAGGTTCCTCCTCCAAGGAAAAAAAATCTGTTGACCTCAAACCTGCATAAGGGAAGGCTTAAGACCTGTCTTCAGGTGCCTGATGAAAAATATTGAAGTTTCGTTGAAGCGGAGGGGTCCAAACAGGAAAGTGAAAATGACTGTCAACAATTTTTCTCTCCAAAAACTTTGAACAGTCATAACTCGGCAGATATACAACATATCTGCGCCAAACTTCCCGTGCTTGTTGAGAGTCATACCCTGAAGGGCCTTGTAGAGATCATTTGCATCAACCCTACAGCGCCAACTAGTGGCAATAGAAAGTCACTCGTTTTTCCAATACATGTCCAGTTCTTTTCAGGTTGGTCATTGTAATTTGAAGACCTATTGTAATACTTATTTACAGCCCATGTCCACGTGTCTCTGTCTGTTGCCGTGACGACCCTTTATTCGCCATTTAAAGGAAATATTTTTTTTCAAAGACTCAGGCAGCTTATATAGCCACAATATTTGGCACACTTCGTCGAATTGGCCCAGTTAGAAGATTAATTTTGGTTTTGAATAAGGGCTTGGCTGCACAGCTCAGTAGTGGCTCCTTTTTTGTAGTACTCTCTCCAATAGGGGTTTTTATCTCTTGGGTGTGGGAATGTAAATAGGCGACTTTCGAGCATGTTATGTTCTAATGAGATGATTAGAGAGGAGCATCTGCCAACACCCTGACCTGCACACAGTCCGAGTTGCGTGACGTCCGAGTTGCGCTAGATTGCGAGGGCCCGTTCAGTCCTGCTTGCAGGCCTAGTTATTATTATTCTTCTTCTTCTTTTTTCAGGGCAAATGAAAATGGCCAATTTGGAGGCCTGAACATGCACGAAAAGTCACCAAAATTTGCACATACGTGCGGCTTTGCGTAAATTTCGATAATCTTGTGTCGTTTTGAAAAAATGTCAAAAAATGGCTCAGTGGCGCCCCCTTTACCCTTAAAATTTTCAAAAAGGCCTCTCCTCTCAGGTTTTCAACGTAGAGCAATGAAATTTGGGGAGTAGATACCTTATGCCTAACTGTTCAAAAAAGCCTCTTGCACCCATATTCCAAATCCAACAGGAAATCGGATATTTTGGATCAAATGTGAAATTTTTATCGGTTCACAGTTGGAGTTTACATTTGGAGGCCTGAACATGCACGAAAACTCACCAAAATTTGCACATACATGCAACTTTACGTATATTTTGATAATCTACAAAAAAATTTAACAAAATGGCTCAGTGGCGCCCCCTTGAAATTTTCAAAAAGGCCTTTCCTATTAGGTTTTTTCAACGTAGAACGATGAAATTTGGCGAGTCGATACATTGTGCAAAACTGCTCCAAAAAGTCTCTTGCACCCATATTCCAAACCCAACAGGAAGCCGGAAATTTTGGATCAAATGTGAAATTTTATCGATTTACATTTGAGACCTTGTCGCTGAAGAAAATAGTTGGATCGTCTTCAAAATTGGTCAGACTATTCAGGAGACATATGAGATCTTAAGTTTTGAAAATGGTGAGTTTTCACTCAAGGGTCTGACCTGGGCGTGGTCCCAAAGTCGGCCATTTTTGGGCAAAATACCAAATTCAGAAAATGATTAAAAACTCCGTGATACAACGTTCAATCTTTTTCATTTCTAGCATGTATATGAGATATCCCAGCCTGAACACGACTGCATTGAAATATTACCCATTAGGCCTGGCGCCCCCTAGTGGGAACAGGAAATGGCCTTCTTTACGAGACAGGCTCCTCCTCCAAGGGAAAAAAATCTATTGACCTCAAACCTGTTTCAGGGGAGCCTCAAGACATGTGTTCAGGTCCCTGATGAAAAATATTGAGGTTTCGTTGAAGCGGAGAGGTCCAAACTGGAAGTGAAAATGACCGTCAACAATTTGTCTCGCCAAAAATTTTGAACAGTCATAACTCGGCAGATATGCAACATATCTGCGCCAAACTTTCCGTGTTTGTTGAGAGTCATACCCTGAAGGTTCTTGTAGGGGTCATTTGCATCAACTCTACAGTGCCAACTAGTGGCGACAGAAAGAAGTTTTAAAAAAGGCCTTTCCTATTGGGTTTTTTCAACATAGAGCAAGGAAATTTGGGGAGTAGATACATTATGCAAAACTGCTCCAAAAAGTCTCTTGCACCCATATTCCAAATCCAACAGGAAATCGGGTATTTTGGATCGAATGTGAAATTTTCATGGGTTCACAGTAAGAGTTTACATTTGGAGGCTTGAATATGCATAAAAACTCACCAAAATTTGCACATACATGCGGCTTTGGATAACGTTCGATAATCTTGCAACGTTACGAAACAATTTAACAAAATGGCTCAGTGGCGCCCCCTTGAAATTTTCAAAAAGGCCTCTCCATTTAGGTTTTTCTAACATAGAGTGATGAAATTTGGAGAGTCAAAACTTTGTGCAAAACTGCTCCAAAAAGTCTCTTGCACACACATTCCAAATCCTACAGGAAATCGGGTATTTTGGATTGAATGTGAACTTTTTATCGATTTACAGTGTGCACATTTTACACCTTGGCACCTAGGGAATTAGTTTGATCATTCTCAAAATTGGCGAGACTGTTCATGAGGCATATGAAATCTTAAGTTATAAAAATGGTGTGTTTTCATTCACGGGCCTGACCTGGGCGGGGCGCCAAATTCTTCCATTTTTTCGCCAAAACACCGAATTCGGAAAATGACTGATAACTCCCTCATACAACGTTCAATCTATTTTAAATCTGGCATGTGTGTGAGGTATACCAGCCTGAGCAGGACTGGATTGAAAATTTACCATTTGTGCCTGGCGCCTCCTAGTGGGAACAGGAAATGCCCTTTTTTACGGGACACACTCCTCCTCTAAAGGGAAAAAATCAATCTACCTCAAACCTGCATAAGGGAAACCTTAAGACCTGTCTTCAGGTGCCTGATGAAAAATATTGAAGTTTCGTTGAAGCGGAGGGGTCCAAACAGGAAAGTGAAAATGACTGTCAACAATTTTTCTGTCCAAAAACTTTGAACAGTCATAACTCGGCAGATATACAAGATATCTGCGCCAAACTTCCCGTGCTTGTTGAGAGTCATACCCTGAAGGGCCTTGTAGGGGTCATTTGCATCAACCCTACAGCGCCAACTAGTGGCGATAGAAAGTCACTCGTTTTTCCAAAACATGTCCAGTTCTTTTCATGTTGGTCATTGTAGTTTCAAGACCTATTAAAATACTTTTTTACGGCCCATGTCCACGTGTCTCTGTCTGTTGCCGTGACGACCCTTTGTTCGCCATTTAAAGGAAATATTTTTTTTTCAGAGACTCAGGGAGCTTATAGAGCCACAATAGTTGGCACACTTGGTCGAATTGGCCCAGTTAGAAGATTAATTTGGTTTTGAATAAGGGCTTGGCTGCACAGCTCAGTAGTGGCTCCTTTTTTGTAGTACTCTCTCCAATAGGGGTTTTTATCTCTTGGGTGTGGGAATGTAAAGAGGCGACTTTCGAGCTTGTTAGGTTCTAATGAGATGATTAGAGAGGAGGATCTGCCACCACCCTGACCTGCACACAGTCCGAGTTGCGTGACGTCCGAGTTGCGCTAGATTGCGAGGGCCCGTTCAGTCCTGCTTGCAGGCCTAGTTATTATTCTTCTTTCTTCATGGCAAATGAAAATGGCCAATTTGGAGGCCTGAACATGCACGAAAAGTCACCAAAATTTGCACATACGTGCAGATTCGCGTAAATTTCGATAATCTTGCGTCGTTTTGAAAAAATGTCAAAAAATGGCTCAGTGGCGCCCCCTTGACCCTTAAAATTTTCAAAAAGGCCTCTCCTCTCAGGTTTTCAACGTAGAGCAATGAAATTTGGGGAGTAGATACCTTATGCCTAACTGTTCAAAAAAGCCTCTTGCACCCATATTCCAAATCCAACAGGAAATCGGGTATTTTGGATCGAATGTGAAATTTTTTCGGTTCACAGTTGGAGTTTACGTTTGGAGGCTTGAACATGCACGAAAACTCACCAAAATTTGCACATACATTCAACTTTGCGTAAATTTTGATAATCTACAAAAAAATTTAACAAAATGGCTCAGTGGCGCCCCCTTGAAATTTTCAAAAAGGCCTCTCCTATTAGGTTTTTTCAACGTAGAACAATGAAATTTAGTGAGTCGATACATTGTACAAAACTGCTCCAAAAAGTCTCTTGCACCCATATTCCAAACCCAACAGGAAGCTGGAAATTTTGGGTCAAATGCGAAATTTTATCGATTTACATTTGAGACCTTGTCGCTGAAGGATAAAGTTGGATCGTCTTCAAAATTGGTCAGACTATTCAGGAGACCTATGAGATCTTAAGTTTTCAAAATGGTGTGTTTTCATTCAAGGGTCTGGCCTGGGCGTGGTCCCAAAGTCGGCCATTTTTAGGCAAAATACCAAATTCAGAAAATGATTAAAAACTCCGTGATCCAACGTTCAATCTTTTTCATTTTTAGCATGTTTATGAGATATCCCAGCCTGAACACGACTGCATTGAAATATTACCCATTAGGCCTGGCGCCCCTAGTGGAAACAGGAAATGGCCTTCTTTACGAGACAGGCTCCTCCTCCAAGGGAAAAAAATCTATTGACCTCAAACCTGTTTCAGGGGAGCCTCAAGACATGTGTTCAGGTGCCTGATGAAAAATATTGAGGTTTCGTTGAAGCGGAGAGGTCCAAACTGGAAGTGAAAATGACCGTCAACAATTTGTCTCGCCAAAAACTTTGAACAGTCATAACTCGGCAGATATGCAACATATCTGCGCCAAACTTTCCGTGTTTGTTGAGAGTCATACCCTGAAGGTTCTTGTAGGGGTCATTTGCATCAACTCTACAGTGCCAACTAGTGGCGACAGAAAGAAGTTTTAAAAAAGGCCTTTCCTGTTGGGTTTTTTCAACGTAGAGCAATGAAATTTGGGGAGTAGATACCTTATGCCTAACTGCTCAAAAAAGCCTCTTGCACCCATATTCCAAATCCAACAGAAAATCGGGTATTTTGGATCAAATGTGAAATTTCTGTCCATTTCTAGTACAGTTTACATTTGGAGGCCTGGACATGCACGAAAACTCACCAAATTTTGCACATACATGCGGCTTTGTGTGGATTTCGATAATCTTGCAACGTTACAAAAAAATGTAACAAAATGGCTCAGTGGCGCCCCCTTGAATTTTTCAAAAAGGCGTTTCCTATTAGGTTTTTTTAATGTAGAGCAATGAAATTTGGGGAGTCGATACCTTGTGCAAAACTGCTCCAAAAAGTCTCTTGCACCCATATTCCAAACCCAACAGGAAATCGGGTATTTTGGATCGAATGTGAAATTTTTATCAATTAACAGGGTGCACATTTGAGACCTTGTCACAGAGGGAATCAATTGGATCATCTTCAAAATTGGTTAGACAATTCAGGAGACCTATGAAATCTAAACTTTTCAAAATGGTGTGTTTTCATTCATGGGTCTGACCTGGGCGTGGTGCCAAAGTCGGCCATTTTTTCGGCAAAATGACAAATTCAGTAAAGGACTAATAGCTCCTTGAAACAACGTTCAATCTTTTTCATATCTGGCATGTATGTGCGGGATCCCACCCTGAACACGAGTGCATTGAAATATTACTCATTAGGCCTAGCGCCCCCTAGTGGGAACAGGAAATGCCTTTTTTACGAAACAGGCTCCTCCTCCAAGGAAAAAAAAATCTATTCACCTCAAACCTGCATCAGGGGAGCCTGAAGACATGTGTTCAGGTGCCTGATGAAAAATACTGAGGTTTGGTTGAAGCAGAAGGGTCCAACAGGAGAAGTAAAAATGACTGAAGCCATTTCGTCTCACCACAAGTTTTGAACAGTCATAACTTCTACAACATATCTGCGCCAAACATATCGTGCTTGTTGAGTCATAGTCTGAAGGGTCCTGTAGGGGTCATTTGCATCAACCCTACAGCGCCAACTAGTGGCAATAGAAAGTCACTCATTTTTTTAAATATATGTCCAGTTCTTTTCAGGTTGGTCATTGTAGTTTCAAGACCTTTTAAAATACTTATTTTACGGCCCATGTCCACATGTCTCTGTCTGTTGCTGTGATGACCCTTTATTCGCTCCTTTTTTGTAGTCCTCTGTCCAATAGGGGTTTTTATCTCTTAGGTGTGTGAATGTAAAGAGGCAACTTTCGCGCATGTTAGGTTCTAATGAGATGATTAGAGAGGACGATCTGCCACCACCCTGACCTGCACACTGTCCGAGTTGCATGACGTCCGAGTTGCGCTAGATTGCGAGGGCCCGTTCAGTCCTGCTTGCAGGCCTAGTTATTATTATTAGGGCCCGAGCACTAGGCGTGCGAAGGCCCTATTGTAATGCAAAGGATTATTAGGGCCCGAGCACTAGACGTGCGAAGGCCCTATTGTTTTGCAAAGGATTATTATTATTATTATTATTATTATTATTATTATTATTATTATTATTATTATTATTATTCTTTTTTCAGGGCAAATGAAAATGGCCAATTTGGAGGCCTGAACATGCACGAAAAGTCACCAAAATTTGCACATACGTGCCGCTTCGCGTAAATTTCGATAATCTTGTGTCGTTTTGAAAAAATGTCAAAAAATGGCTCAGTGGCGCCCCCTTTACCCTTAAAATTTTCAAAAAGGCCTCTCCTCTCAGGTTTTCAACGTAGAGCAATGAAATTTGGGGAGTAGATACCTTATGCCTAACTGTTCAAAAAAGCCTCTTGCACCCATATTCCAAATCCAACAGGAAATCGGATATTTTGGATCAAATGTGAAATTTTTATCGGTTCACAGTTGGGGTTTACATTTGGAGGCCTGAACATGCACGAAAACTCACCAAAATTTGCACATACATGCAACTTTGCGTAAATTTTGATAATCTACAAAAAAATTTAACAAAATCGCTCAGTGGCGCCCCCTTGAAATTTTCAAAAAGGCCTTTCCTATTAGGTTTTTTCAACGTAGAACGATGAAATTTGGCGAGTCGATACATTGTGCAAACCTGCTCCAAAAAGTCTCTTGCACCCATATTCCAAATCCAACAGGAAGTCGGAAATTTTGGATCAAATGTGAAATTTTATCGATTTACATTTGAGACCTTGTCGCTGAAGAAAATAGTTGGATCGTCTTCAAAATTGGTCAGAGTATTCAGGAGACATATGAGATCTTAAGTTTTCAAAATGGTGTGTTTTCACTCAAGGGTCGGGCCTGGGCGTGGTCCCAAAGTCGGCCATTTTTGGGCAAAATACCAAATTCAGAAAATGATTAAAAACTCCGTGATACAACGTTCAATCTTTTTCATTTCTAGCATGTATATGAGATATCCCAGCCTGAACACGACTGCATTGAAATATTACCCATTAGGCCTGGCGCCCCCTAGTGGGAACAGGAAATGGCCTTCTTTACGAGACAGGCTCCTCCTCCAAGGGAAAAAAATCTATTGACCTCAAACCTGTTTCAGGGGAGCCTCAAGACATGTGTTCAGGTCCCTGATAAAAAATATTGAGGTTTCGTTGAAGCGGAGAGGTCCAAACTGGAAGTGAAAATGACCGTCAACAATTTGTCTCGCCAAAAATTTTGAACAGTCATAACTCGGCAGATATGCAACATATCTGCGCCAAACTTTCCGTGTTTGTTGAGAGTCATACCCTGAAGGTTCTTGTAGGGGTCATTTGCATCAACTCTACAGTGCCAACTAGTGGCGAAAGAAAGAAGTTTTAAAAAAGGCCTTTCCTATTGGGTTTTTTCAACATAGAGCAAGGAAATTTGGGGAGTAGATACCTTATGCAAAACTGCTCCAAAAAGTCTCTTGCACCCATATTCCAAATCCAACAGGAAATTGGGTATTTTGGATCGAATGTGAAATTTTCATGGGTTCACAGTAAGAGTTTACATTTGGAGGCTTGAATATGCATAAAAACTCACCAAAATTTGCACATACATGCGGCTTTGGATAACGTTCGATAATCTTGCAACGTTACGAAAAAATTTAACAAAATGGCTCAGTGGCGCCCCCTTGAAATTTTCAAAAAGGCCTCTCCATTTAGGTTTTTCTAACATAGAGTGATGAAATTTGGAGAGTCAAAACTTTGTGCAAAACTGCTCCAAAAAGTCTCTTGCACACACATTCCAAATCCTACAGGAAATCGGGTATTTTGGATTGAATGTGAAATTTTTATCGATTTACAGTGTGCACATTTTACACCTTGGCACCTAGGGAATTAGTTTGATCATTCTCAAAATTGGCGAGCCTGTTCATGAGGCATATGAAATCTTAAGTTATAAAAATGGTGTGTTTTCATTCACGGGCCTGACCTGGGCGGGGTGCCAAAGTCGGCCATTTTTTCGCCAAAACACCGAATTCGGAAAATGACTGATAACTCCCTCATACAACGTTCAATCTATTTTAAATCTGGCATGTGTGTGAGGTATACTAGCCTGAGCAGGACTGGATTGAAAATTTACCATTTGTGCCTGGCGCCTCCTAGTGGGAACAGGAAATGCCCTTTTTTACGGGACACACTCCTCCTCTAAAGGGAAAAAATCAATCTACCTCAAACCTGCAAAAGGGAAGCCTTAAGACCTGTGTTCAGGTGCCTGATGAAAAATATTGAAGTTTCGTTGAAGCGGAGGGGTCCAAACAGGAAAGTGAAAATGACTGTCAACAATTTTTCTCTCCAAAAACTTTGAACAGTCATAACTCGGCAGATATACAACATATCTGCGCCAAACTTCCCGTGCTTGTTGAGAGTCATACCCTGAAGGGCCTTGTAGGGGTCATTTGCATCAACCCTACAGCGCCAACTAGTGGCAATAGAAAGTCACTCGTTTTTCCAATACATGTCCAGTTCTTTTCAGGTTGGTCATTGTAGTTTCAAGACCTATTAAAATACTTATTTACGGCCCATGTCCACGTGTCTCTGTCTGTTGCCGTGACGACCCTTTGTTCGCCATTTAAAGGAAATATTTTTTTTCAGAGACTCAGGCAGCTTATAGAGCCACAATAGTTGGCACACTTGGTCGAATTGGCCCAGTTAGAAGATTAATTTTAGTTTTGAATAAGGGCTTGGCTGCACAGCTCAGTAGTGGCTCCTTTTTTGTAGTACTTTCTCCAATAGGGGTTTTTATCTCTTGGGTGTGGGAATGTAAATAGGCGACTTTCGAGCATGTTAGGTTCTAATGAGATGATTAGAGAGGAGGATCTGCCACCGCCCTGACCTGCACACAGTCCGAGTTGCGTGACGTCCGAGTTGCGCTAGATCGCGAGGGCCCGTTCAGTCCTGCTTGCAGGCCTAGTTATTATTATTCTTCTTTTTTCATGGCAAATGAAAATGGCCAATTTGGAGGCCTGAACATGCACGAAAAGTCACCAAAATTTGCACATACGTG
The DNA here is from genome assembly GCF_030265065.1 of Corythoichthys intestinalis. Lineage (NCBI taxonomy): Eukaryota > Metazoa > Chordata > Actinopteri > Syngnathiformes > Syngnathidae > Corythoichthys > Corythoichthys intestinalis. The sequence continues at coordinate 12,489,883 of NC_080401.1, read as the reverse complement.
CAGATTCGCGTAAATTTCGATAATCTTGCGTCGTTTTGAAAAAATGTCAAAAAATGGCTCAGTGGCGCCCCCTTGACCCTTAAAATTTTCAAAAAGGCCTCTCCTCTCAGGTTTTCAACGTAGAGCAATGAAATTTGGGGAGTAGATACCTTATGCCTAACTGCTCAAAAAAGCCTCTTGCACCCATATTCCAAATCCAACAGAAAATCGGTTATTTTGGATCGAATCTGAAATTTTTTCGGCTCACAGTTTGAGTTCACATTTGGAGGCTTGAACATGCACGAAAACTCACCAAAATGTGCACATATGTTCAACTTTGCGTAAATTTTGATAATCTTTGAAAAAAATTAACAAAAAGGCTCAGTGGCGCCCCCTTGAAATTTTCAAAAAGGCCTGTCCTATTAGGTTTTTTCAACGTAGAATGATGAAATTTGGTGAGTCGATACATTGTGTAAAACTGCTCCAAAAAGTCTCTTGCACCTACATTCCAAATCCAACAGGAAGTCGGAAATTTTGGATCAAATGCGAAATTTTATCGATTTACATTTGAGACCTTGTCGCTGAAGAAAATAGTTGGATCGTCTTCAAAATTGGTCAGACTATTCAGGAGACATATGAGATCTTAAGTTTTCAAAATGGTGAGTTTTCATCCAAGGGTCTGGCCTGGGCGTAGTCCCAAAGTTGGCCATTTTTAGGCAAAATACCAAATTCAGAAAATGATTAAAAACTCCGTGATACAACGTTCAATCTTTTTCATTTCTAGCATGTATATGAGATATCCCAGCCTGAACACGACTGCATTGAAATATTACTCATTAGGCCTGGCGCCCCCTAGTGGGAACAGGAAATGGCATTCTTTACGAGAGAGGATCCTCCTCCAAGGGAAAAAAATCTATTGACCTCAAACCTGTTTCAGGGGAGCCTCAAGACATGTGTTCAGGTCCCTGATGAAAAATATTGAGGTTTCGTTGAAGCGGAGAGGTCCAAACTGGAAGTGAAAATGACCGTCAACAATTTGTCTCGCCAAAAATTTTGAACAGTCATAACTCGGCAGATATGCAACATATCTGCGCCAAACTTTCCGTGTTTGTTGAGAGTCATACCCTGAAGGTTCTTGTAGGGGTCATTTGCATCAACTCTACAGTGCCAACTAGTGGCGACAGAAAGAAGTTTTAAAAAAGGCCTTTCCTATTGGGTTTTTTCAACATAGAGCAAGGAAATTTGGGGAGTAGATACCTTATGCAAAACTGCTCCAAAAAGTCTCTTGCACCCATATTCCAAATCCAACAGGAAATCGGGTATTTTGGATCGAATGTGAAATTTTCATGGGTTCACAGTAAGAGTTTACATTTGGAGGCTTGAATATGCATAAAAACTCACCAAAATTTGCACATACATGCGGCTTTGGATAACGTTCGATAATCTTGCAACGTTACGAAACAATTTAACAAAATGGCTCAGTGGCGCCCCCTTGAAATTTTCAAAAAGGCCTCTCCATTTAGGTTTTTCTAACATAGAGTGATGAAATTTGGAGAGTCAAAACTTTGTGCAAAACTGCTCCAAAAAGTCTCTTGCACACACATTCCAAATCCTACAGGAAATCGGGTATTTTGGATTGAATGTGAACTTTTTATCGATTTACAGTGTGCACATTTTACACCTTGGCACCTAGGGAATTAGTTTGATCATTCTCAAAATTGGTGAGACTGTTCATGAGGCATATGAAATCTTAAGTTATAAAAATGGTGTGTTTACATTCACGGGCCTGACCTGGGCGGGGCGCCAAATTCTTCCATTTTTTCGCCAAAACACCGAATTCGGAAAATGACTGATAACACCCTCATACAACGTTCAATCTATTTTAAATCTGGCATGTGTGTGAGGTATACCAGCCTGAGCAGGACTGGATTGAAAATTTACCATTTGTGCCTGGCGCCTCTTAGTGGGAACAGGAAATGCCCTTTTTTACGGGACACACTCCTCCTCTAAAGGGAAAAAAATCAATCTACCTCAAACATGCTTAAGGGAAGCCTTAAGACCTGTCTTCAGGTGCCTGATGAAAAATATTGAAGTTTCGTTGAAGCGGAGGGGTCCAAACAGGAAAGTGAAAATGACTGTCAACAATTTTTCTCTCCAAAAACTTTGAACAGTCATAACTCGGCAGATATACAAGATATCTGCGCCAAACTTCCCGTGCTTGTTGAGAGTCATACCCTGAAGGTTCTTGTAGGGGTCATTTGCATCAACCCTACAGCGCCAACTAGTGGCAATAGAAAGTCACTCGTTTTTCCAACACATGTCCAGTTCTTTTCAGGTTGGTCATTGTAGTTTCAAGACCTATTAAAATACTTATTTACGGCCCATGTCCACGTGTCTCTGTCTGTTGCCGTGACGACCCTTTATCCGCCATTGAAAGGAAATATTTTTTTTCAGAGACTCAGGCAGCTTATAGAGCCACAATATTTGGCACACTTGGTCGAATTGGCCCAGTTAGAAGATTAATTTTGGTTTTTAATAAGGGCTTGGCTGCACAGCTCAGTAGTACCTCCTTTTTTGTAGTACTCTCTCCAATAGGTTTTTTTTTACCTGTTAGGTGTGTGAATGTAAAGAGGCGACTTTCGAGCTTGTTAGGTTCTAATGAGATGATTAGAGAGGAGGATCTGCCACCACCCTGACCTGCACACAGTCCGAGTTGCGTGACGTCCGAGTTGCGCTAGATTGCGAGGGCCCGTTCAGTCCTGCTTGCAGGCCTAGTTATTATTCTTTTTTCAGGGCAAATGAAAATGGCCAATTTGGAGGCCTGAACATGCACGAAAAGTCACCAAAATTTGCACATACGTGCGGCTTTGCGTAAAATTCGATAATCTTGTGTCGTTTTGAAAAAATGTCAAAAAATGGCTCAGTGGCGCCCCCTTGACCCTTAAAATTTTCAAAAAGGCCTCTCCTCTCAGGTTTTCAACGTAGAGCAATGAAATGTGGGGAGTAGATACCTTATGCCTAACTGTTCAAAAAAGCCTCTTGCACCCATATTCCAAATCCAACAGGAAATCGGATATTTTGGATCAAATGTGAAATTTTTATCGGTTCACAGTTGGAGTTTACATTTGGAGGCCTGAACATGCACGAAAACTCACCAAAATTTGCGCATACATGCAACTTTGCGTAAATTTTGATAATCTACAAAAAAATTTAACAAAATGGCTCAGTGGCGCCCCCTTGAAATTTTCAAAAAGGCCTTTCCTATTAGGTTTTTTCAACGTAGAACAATGAAATTTGGCGAGTCGATACATTGTGCAAAACTGCTCCAAAAAGTCTCTTGCACCCATATTCCAAACCCAACAGGAAGCCGGAAATTTTGGATCAAATGTGAAATTTTATCGATTTACATTTGAGACCTTGTCGCTGAAGAAAATAGTTGGATCGTCTTCAAAATTGGTCAGACTATTCAGGAGACATATGAGATCTTAAGTTTTCAAAATGGTGAGTTTTCACTCAAGGGTCTGACCTGGGCGTGGTCCCAAAGTCGGCCATTTTTGGGCAAAATACCAAATTCAGAAAATGATTAAAAACTCCGTGATACAACGTTCAATCTTTTTCATTTCTAGCATGTATATGAGATATCCCAGCCTGAACACGACTGCATTGAAATATTACCCATTAGGCCTGGCGCCCCCTAGTGGGAACAGGAAATGGCCTTCTTTACGAGACAGGCTCCTCCTCCAAGGGAAAAAAATCTATTGACCTCAAACCTGTTTCAGGGGAGCCTCAAGACATGTGTTCAGGTCCCTGATGAAAAATATTGAGGTTTCGTTGAAGCGGAGAGGTCCAAACTGGAAGTGAAAATGACCGTCAACAATTTGTCTCGCCAAAAATTTTGAACAGTCATAACTCGGCAGATATGCAACATATGTGCGCCAAACTTTCCGTGTTTGTTGAGAGTCATACCCTGAAGGTTCTTGTAGGGGTCATTTGCATCAACTCTACAGTGCCAACTAGTGGCGACAGAAAGAAGTTTTAAAAAAGGCCTTTCCTATTGGGTTTTTTCAACATAGAGCAAGGAAATTTGGGGAGTAGATACCTTATGCAAAACTGCTCCAAAAAGTCTCTTGCACCCATATTCCAAATCCAACAGGAAATCGGGTATTTTGGATCGAATGTGAAATTTTCATGGGTTCACAGTAAGAGTTTACATTTGGAGGCTTGAATATGCATAAAAACTCACCAAAATTTGCACATACATGCGGCTTTGGATAACGTTCGATAATCTTGCAACGTTACGAAACAATTTAACAAAATGGCTCAGTGGCGCCCCCTTGAAATTTTCAAAAAGGCCTCTCCATTTAGGTTTTTCTAACATAGAGTGATGAAATTTGGAGAGTCAAAACTTTGTGCAAAACTGCTCCAAAAAGTCTCTTGCACACACATTCCAAATCCTACAGGAAATCGGGTATTTTGGATTGAATGTGAACTTTTTATCGATTTACAGTGTGCACATTTTACACCTTGGCACCTAGGGAATTAGTTTGATCATTCTCAAAATTGGTGAGACTGTTCATGAGGCATATGAAATCTTAAGTTATAAAAATGGTGTGTTTTCATTCACGGGCCTGACCTGGGCGGGGCGCCAAATTCTTCCATTTTTTCGCCAAAACACCGAATTCGGAAAATGACTGATAACTCCCTCATACAACCTTCAATCTATTTTAAATCTGGCATGTGTGTGAGGTATAACAGCCTGAGCAGGACTGGATTGAAAATTTACCATTTGTGCCTGGCGCCTCCTAGTGGGAACAGGAAATGCCCTTTTTTACGGGACACACTCCTCCTCTAAAGGGAAAAAATCAATCTACCTCAAACCTGTATAAGGGAAACCTTAAGACCTGTCTTCAGGTGCCTGATGAAAAATATTGAAGTTTCGTTGAAGCGGAGGGGTCCAAACAGGAAAGTGAAAATGACTGTCAACAATTTTTCTCTCCAAAAACTTTGAACAGTCATAACTCGGCAGATATACAAGATATCTGCGCCAAACTTCCCGTGCTTGTTGAGAGTCATACCCTGAAGGGCCTTGTAGGGGTCATTTGCATCAACCCTACAGCGCCAACTAGTGGCGATAGAAAGTCACTCGTTTTTCCAAAACATGTCCAGTTCTTTTCATGTTGGTCATTGTAGTTTCAAGACCTATTAAAATACTTTTTTACAGCCCATGTCCACGTGTCTCTGTCTGTTGCCATGACGACCCTTTGTTCGCCATTTAAAGGAAATATTTTTTTTCAGAGACTCAGGGAGCTTATAGAGCCACAATAGTTGGCACACTTGGTCGAATTGGCCCAGTTAGAAGATTAATTTTGGTTTTGAATAAGGGCTTGGCTGCACAGCTCAGTAGTGGCTCCTTTTTTGTAGTACTCTCTCCAATAGGGGTTTTTATCTCTTGGGTGTGGGAATGTAAATAGGCGACTTTCGAGCATGTTAGGTTCTAATGAGATGATTAGAGAGGAGGATCTGCCACCACCCTGACCTGCACACAGTCCGAGTTGCGTGACGTCCGAGTTGCGCTAGATTGCGAGGGCCCGTTCAGTCCTGCTTGCAGGCCTAGTTATTATTTGTAATTTTCTATACGCTTTGAGCTTTGATGCTAAGCTCAGGTATTTTTATTTTTAAATGCATTTATTGTTCGTGTGAAAAGAATTCTGCAATTCTGCATCATTTGAAAACACACTCGGGAATTTTACTTTGTATTCACGTTTAATGCGATTTTGAAAGTGCAATCATAGAAAGCCTTTGTTTTACATCTCCTAAAATTTATTCTGCAACGGATGAAATATTCATAATCCGATTACTCAATTATTCGAACTAACTAATTGATAGATTAATCAGTTACTTAAATAATCGATAAGACACAGCTCTAATTCCTTACTGCCAATAATCCAACATTTGGCTTCCTAGACCACCTCGAAAACCTGAAATTATTTGGGGGGTGAGGGGCTAAACCCAGAAGGCATACAAAATTGAAGAATAGGTGGCATTTCTTGCAATGCCTTTGTTTGTTCTGTAAGATTTACAGCACTCCATCTTTTAGATGATTTTCTTGGTTCCAAAACCTGAGAACTTTTAATGCTTGATCCATAGTGAGAAGAACAGTCCACATATAATTACAAATAAAGCTGATCTGATGAAATGTAATTTTGACATTGTTTTTTTTTTTTTTTTTTTTTTTTTTTTTTTAATTATGTCTGCGACCACTGTGGGTTTTTATTTCATCAGCAGAAGCGTTCTATAACTATGGAGCACGTGTGTATACTGTTTTTCGTTCCTCAAGTAGTTGATGATTTGAGTTCTATTACCACTCAGGACTCAAGGACGCAGTGTTGATGCTGGGAGAGATAGATTGAAAGGCAGTTTGTGTTAAAATGATAGCTTGTGAAAACAGGAAGGGATTCAAGCATGACCGGAGGTGTTAGAATAAATGACGGTGTTAGGAACCAGTATGTGAGGGTTTGTATAAATAGATAGTCAGAACTATGGTTGCTGATTATTCATAGTCTGTCTGATGTGTCTTAAATACTCTATATACCGTATAAATATAATGAGCGTTGTAATGATGGATATCAAAAGTTAAGTGAGGATTATTTTCCCATTTTTACAGGGCAGAGAAAAAGGAGAGGTCCAGGTTAAAGACAGTCTACGTGTCGAGGACTCAGGATAGATCGGTGAGTACTGTTTCATTTATTTATTTTAGTCAAATGGCCATTGCTGTTTCTTTGATTTTGCTATATTTTACTACCTCACTATACTAATTATACTAATACTACTGTCAAAACACAGTTATTGCATGTAATTTTCTAGTAATTATACAGCTTGTATCCGACTTTAAATTTTTTCAAACAAGCTATAGCATGTTGAGACAGAATAGGGAAATTCATATTTCTGGAAAGCAGTTTAATACTTTGAAGTCATGGTAAGGTGTGGCGCCCCGAGTGTAGCACTAGCTATTGATATCTCTGGTGTCAGCTTCCTTTCACACCATTTCCCTGTTTTCCTCACTTTTGTAAAAGAACATCTCTGCATCGTTAAGGTCACGCGCCATTTGGGCAAACAACATTCACTTCAGTTTAAGCTTTCATGTTTGTGTTTTTCTCTTTTGGGAGGTTGGGGGGGTCGATAGAGATTCAACTTGTAAAATTCAGTCATGTGTTCTACCAATCCACTGAGACGCTTTCTTTCTGTGGTTCTTTGTGCAGGATCAAGATGAAAGGGGTAAGTAATGCTATTATCAGTGACCCTTGCTGGACAGTTTCTTCTCTCTTCTACAAGTACAAACACTAGCTTTTGGTTATCATTGCATTGCATTGCATCAAACACAATACAAATGGACACTTTGGACACTAATTAGCATAATAGCTAACTAGCTTAGCGCTCCGTGCTAAGTAGTAACATCTCATCAGCAAAAAATACAAACAATACAACTGCCTTCATATACTCACCTCTGACGGAGGCACAGTGGCTCTAACAACACAAAAGACAATCTAACGCTTGACAGTTATCAATATTATTGATTCAGCAGCCTAAAAGCAGCAGCAGTAGCTGAAGCAGTGAACTCTCTCTCGCTCTAATCACTGGCACGCGCGCACCCTCACATTACAATCTATCAGTAAATCACAGCGTACGGATGGACACATTGTGGTAAATGTTTTACCCTTATGAGTGATAATGTGTTCTTATGGGTGTCTGTATGTGTGGATGTGTCGTTTATGTAATTGTATGCTGCACAGAATGGTGTGCGTTTGTGTATGTATTTTGCATGCGTGTGCAGAGGTGGGTAGAGTAGCAAAAAAAAAATAATTTACTCATGTACTGTTATTTAGAATATGATTCTAAGAAAGCTCTTCACACTATAGCCTCATCTACTTACTGATGGCGTAGAACCAGGAGCAACGTGGAGTTTAGTATCTTGCTCAAAGATACTTAGACGATGTCTTCAGGGCTTTCTTTTCTGTGGAAAAATTTCAAAGAACTGTTTAACGTTTTATTCAACTTTAGAAGAGATGTTTCTGAGTCTAGGAAATTCCGGCACTTTTGCAGCTATTAGTTTCTATTTGTGTGATTCAATAAAAATGCTTTAGGCATTTTATTGAAGTTCAGTGTTGGCTCTATTTAATTTTTATACGCCAATTTTACTTTTCCTGCAAAAAAATATCGCCTCCAAAAAAACGGTTATCGGCCCCTCTAATAATCATCAGTCCCCCTCTAATAAGGTATCAGTCTTAAGAAACCTATTTCAATCGATCTCTAGTTAAAATCCCGCTTTCGTGTCATGTTGACAGCAGCGTTCTATGTCAAATACTTATTTTTTTACAGTGCTTTAAAGACGCCAAGTGATTGAACAAGCCGGCGTGATCATAAAACGGCAAGCTTGAGTCTAATCGGTATGATGGAGTCATGTGATTATTGTTGCAACGTTTCATTGGTGAAACTGGTAGAGCCACTGTTGGCATCTCTGGCAAAAAAAAAAAAAAAGTCAATACGGTTAAACAGCCAGACGTCTCTCTGACAAACCAAAATGGGATAAAAATAGTAGTTAACAGTAAAGTAATGTTTTTCTAAATAAACTCAAGTAAAAGGTGTGTTGCATTATAAGTATAACTAAGTAAAATTTGTCCAAAAAGTATCCTAAGTAAATTTAACATCGTAAATGTAGCTCATTGGTCCCCACCTCTGCTCGCTGACTCCTGTCTTGTTCTTCCAGAGCTGGTAACCTCTGGCACCAGTGAGAGTGAGAGTGCTCCTTGTAAGTGTCCACCCTCTTTTGCTGCCCCCTACCCCTTCTCTGTGATACCACTCAAATCCTTCCTTCTCATTTATTCCATTTCATTTTTGATCTTTGGTCTTCGGCCTTTATTTTCTCGCTCGTTTGTGTGCGCTCTGTTGTGTGATCTGTCATTCAGTGTGTATATAGGTCGCAAATTTGTGGCCCTTTCTGTTTAAATATTTGCATATCCTTACAAGAAAAATCAATTACATAGCATTTTCTTAATTCTACACTGCTGGCCAAAAGTATTGGCACCCCTGCAATTCTGTCAGATAATGCTCAATTTCTTCCTGAAAATGATTGCAATTACAAATGCTTTGGTAGTAATATTTTCATTAATTTTGCTTGCCATGAAAAAGCACAAAAGAGATTGGGGGAAAAAATTAAATCATTATCATTTTACACAAAGCTCCAAAAATGGGCCAGGCAAAAGTATTGGCACCCTCAGCCTAATACTTGGTACGTAGCACAACCTTGAGACAAAATAACTGCGAACAACCGCTTCCGGTATCCGGTAATACTCTGCTGGAATTCTAGACCATTCTTCTTTGGCCAACTGCTCCAGCTCTCTTAGATTTGAAGGTTGCCTTCTCCAAACCGTCATTTTCAGATCTCTCCACAGGTGTTTTATGGGATTCAGGTCTGGACTCATTGCTGGCCACTAGAAGTCTCCAGTGCTTTCTCTCAAACAATTTTCTAGTGTTTTTTGAAGTGTGATTTGGGTCATTGTCCTGCTGGAAGACCCATGACCTCTGAGGGAGACCCAGCTTTCTCACACTGAGTCACACAGACGTCATAATGCCATGTACACGGTCAAGCAGTCCAGTGTCAGAGGCAGCAAAGTAACACCAAAACATCAGGGAACCTCCGCCATGTTTGACTGTGAGGACCGTGTTCTTTTCTTTGAAGGCCTCGTTTTTTTCCTTTAAACTCTATGTTGATGCCTTTTCCCAAAAAGCTCTACTTTTGTCTTATCTGACCAGGGAACATTCTTCCAAAACGTTTTTGGCTTTCTCAGGTAAGTTTTTGCAAACTCCAGCCTGGCTTTTTTCTGTCTTTGGGTCAGAAGTGGGGTCTTCCTGGGTATCGAACCATAGAGTCCCTTTTCATTCAGACGCTGATGGATAGTACGGGTTGACACAATGTTGTACCCTCGGACTGCAGGACAGCTTGAACCTATTTGGATTTTAGTCAAGGTTCTTTATCCACCATCCGCACAATCTTTCGTTGAAATCTCTCGTCAATTTTTCTTTTCCGTCCACATCTAGGGAGGTTAGCCACAGTGCCATGGGCTTTACACTTATTGATGACACTGCGCACGGTAGGCACAGGAACATTCAGGTCTTTGGAGATGGGATTACCTTGAGATTACCCATGCTTCCTCACAGTTTTGCTTGTCAAGTCCTCAGACAGTTCTTTGGTCTTCTTTCTTTTCTACATGCTCAATGTAGTACACACAAGGACACAGGACAGAGGTTGAGTCAACTTTAATCCATTTTAACTGTCTGCAAGTGTGCTTTAGGGGCAGTTTACATGGTGACTCTCCGAGAAGACGAAAAATTTCTAATTTGCATTTATATGGTTGCGTCTCCATTCGAACAGTGTTGCGGTTCCGCATGAAAACGATGTAGTATTCATGCCAGGCCCTAGGGGGCAGTGCACATTTACAAGGCGACAGCGAATGATGCACTTTGACCTCCTCAGCTCGGAAGACAACATGCCCGTCTACTCCAAGCAATGGTATTTTCTTTTGTTCAAAAAGGCACAAAAATGGAAACATTCAACATATTTAAATTTAAAAATATTATTAAAACAGTAAATTAAAGCCAATGTTCCGCCATTAGCTGTTTTTAATGTTTAATAGCACCGCTGCGCACACCCAATGTGGTGTGTACGAGTGCTGACGTTATTGGTGCGGGTCTCGCGCGGCAGGAGCTTTTGATATGCATGCGGAGCCAGCCCCCCTCAAGCCCCTGCAATCGAGTTCTTCCACTTTGGAGGCAGGATTCAGAATTTTCGTCTCCCCTCTTCGCCGACACCATATGCACGCGAGGCAATTCCGCTACTCAGTCATTTCGTCTTTGTGTCGCAGAGCCGCCATGTAAACTGCCCCTTAATTATTGGCACCATCTATCATGTGCCACAGGTAAGTAACAGGTGCTGTTAATTACACAAATTAGAGAAGCATCACATGATTTTTCAAAGGGTGCCAATTCTTTTGTGCGGCCCATTTTTGTAGTTTTGTGTAAAATGATAATGATTTTGTTCTTTTCCATTCTCTTTTGTGTTTTTTCATTGCAAGCAAAACAAATGAAGATATTACTACCAGAGCATTTGTAATAGCAATGATTTTCTGGGGAAAATTTAGCATTATCTGACAGAATTGCAGGGCTGCCAATACTTTTGGCCAGCAGTGTATTTAAAGATAACTTCAACCCATATGAAAAAATATATACATTTTTAACTACTTTGACTATCTTAATTTGAAATATTTAAAGTTTTAGAGTACGCAGTGCTAATTGACTTATCCGGTTGTACATGATTTTTCCTTTATTATTTATTTGGTATGGTATATGTTATTTGCATTCATATTACTCTAAATGGAAATGTATTTTTCCTGGATCTCTAGCTTTTTATTATCAATAGTAAATAAATAACATAATAGACTATACAGTAAGCAGCTAGTTTTTTTTTTTTAGCTCGCTTTGAGCCCTGGCTTCTTTCTGGATTCAAACGTTTTTGGTGTAAAATATCCCATAATACAATTGGAATCACTGCAGCTTATAATCAAGGGCGTCTGGTCTATGAACAAATACCATATTCTTGTACAATTATGTGGGTGCATCTTATGGTCTGGTGTGCCATAAAGTCCAAAATAACATTACTTTTAATATGATTAAAAAGAAGGTGAGTATATTTTCTGATTTTGTGTGGCTCATGGCACTTGCCCTATACTGCGTAATATGCAAGGCTGCTTTGGTTTTGATTTGCTTGGGTGTGTTGTGTATCTATGTGAAGCTCTGTTTTTATAGAGGAGAGATTTAAATAGTATGCAAAGGGTAAGAGAATGAGTTTTTGTCTATGTGCATTAAAACGTGTCCCTAACATTTATGTGTTAATCAGCTGGCCAAGAAGAGACACTCCTAACCTACCAGGCAGTTATACAGCAAGAAGGTTAGTGAATTGTTTCTCTTATTTTATTTTGAGGATAGAAAAGCTCCATCCTATTGACATTCTGTGAAAAACAAACTATTTGTTGTTTTATTACCGGTAAATATACATATTAACAGTAACGGTTTGAAAATAAATTATCATTTGAAAGTGTAAATTAGCATTTGCTTTTAACAGCTATTCCCATTAATTGATTTGTTATGGTAGGGCCCTTTGTGATGATTGCACCGACCTATGTTTTTATGTTATACATGGTTATCTAGTTTGCTCAGCAGTGTTAGGATACTGTGTATGTTATAAGTAACGATAACTCACTATACTTTTAGTTTTTCATATGCTTTTTTTATGGCCAACAAGTATTTACCGTAATTGTGATTTTGCTACTGGGTTAGGGTAGTTTAAGGATCAATAAAAGCACATTCTGACTTTAATACAGGTACTCGCCTTAAAATCCAGTCAATTTGCAATGTTTAACAGCTAAATAGATTATTTTGGGCACTAATCACTTACCAAATCTGAAAGACAATTTTAGCCTCCACTAAATAAAATAAAATAAAGAAAATGTGTTTAGGGTACTGTATATTGAACCGGGTTTTAGTTGTCTGGTCTAAAATTCTTTTTACGTTTTTTTTTTTTTTTTTTTTTTTTTTTTTTTTTTTTTTTTTTACTCATATTTACTTAATCAGTTATTTTTTATGATACTAATACAGTGGCACCTCTACAGTAGTATGAAAAAGTATCTGAACCGATTAGAACGTCTCATATTTCTGCATAAAATCACCATCAAATGTGATCTGATCTTTGTCAAAATCACACAGATGAAAAAAACTGTCTGCTTCAACTAAAAACACCCACACATTTGTAGGTTTTCATATTTTAATGAGGATAGTAGGCAAGCAATGACATAAGGGGGGAAAATTAGTAAGTGAACCATCACATTCAAAATTTTGTGGAGCCCCCCCGCCCCCCCCCTGGCATCAATGACTTCAACCAGACGCTTCTTGTAGTTGCAGATCAGTCTGGCACATTGATACGGACTAATCTTGGCCCATTCTTCTCTACAAAGCTGCTGTGGTTTAGTCGGATTCCTTGGATGAATCGCTGTCTTTAGGTCATGCCACAACATTTCAATGGGGTTCTGGACTTTGACTTGGCCACTCCAGAACGTGTATTTTGTTCTTCTGAAACCATTCTGAAGTTGATTTTACTTCTGTCTTTTGGATCCTTGTCTTGTTGCAGCATCCATCCTTATTTTAGCTTCAACTGTCTAACAGACGACATCAGGTTTTCCTGAAAAACATTCTGATAACTTTTGAATTCATTCTTCCATTAATGATTGCAAGTTGTCCAAAGCCTTGAGGCAGCAAAACGGCCCCAAATCATGATGCTCGCTCCACCATTCTTCACGGTGGGTATGAGGTGTTGATGTTGGTGAGCAGTTTCATTTTTCCTCCACACATGACGTTGTGTATTACTCCCAAACTATTTAACTTTGTTATCATCAGTCCACAAAATATTTTGCCAAAACTTCTGTGGCGTGTCCAAGTGCCTTTTTGCGAACATTAAACTAGCAACAATGCTGTTGTTGTTGTTGTTGTTTTTTAGACAGCAGTGGCTTCTTCAGTGGAGTCCTCCCATGAACACCATTTTTCGCCATAGTTTTACATATAGTTGAAGTGTGCACAGAGAAATTGGACTGTGCCAGTGATTTCTGTAAGTCTTTAGCAGATACTCTAGGGTTCTTTTTTACCTCTCTGAGAATTCTGCGCTGAACTCTTTGTGTCATCTTTGGTGGACGGCCACTCCTTGGGAGAGAAGCAACTGTGCCAAACTCTCTACATTTGTAGACAACTTCTCTGACTGTCGCTTGATGAACATCCAGACTTTTAGAGATGGTTTTGTATCCTTTACCGGCTTTATAAAAAATCAACAATCCTTGATCGCAGGTCTTCAGACAGCTATTTTGACCAAGCCATGATGCACATCAGACAATGCTTCTCATCAAGACAGTTCTCACCAGGTGCGTGTTTTATAGTGGTCATCTGTGTGATTTTGACAAAGATCAGATCACATTTGATGGTGATTTTATGCAGGAATGTGAGAAATTCCAGAAGTCAGATAGTTTTTCATACGACTGTAGATACAAATAAAATTTGTTCCAGAACCTTGTGTGTAAGTCCAAATGGTCGTATGTCAAGCGGGATTTTCCCTTAAGAATACATTATAATTAAATTAATTTGTTGCACAGCCCAAAAACCTACGCTAAATCTTTAATAAATACAGAAGGTACAATTACTAATAGCAATTACACGTAGCAAAACGAATTATAACTTCAAATAGGAATAATAATAATACTCAATGGAAATTTTAACAATCATTTTTACTGTCACCTTAACTTGTAGAGACTGGCGAACAGAGGTGGGAGGAGATGGTGGGTGGATGTGGATACGGTGATCCGTGTTCTGTCTATTTTATCAAATCCATTAAATAAGACAGGTGTGAAACAAATACTGTAGATTATGAAAAAATAAGGAAGAACAAAAGCGTTTTTATTGTCACCTTACTGGCAGTCTGAGAGAGACAGCAGGTGTATAGGTAGTTGTGTATATTTCAAGCATGTCGTCATATGTCGAGGCAAATGACAAGTCAGATTTTACCTTGGATGTCGAAAGGATCGTATGTCGAGGTACCACTGTATTCCTTGGCACACCAAACCGAATGTTGAAATTGTGACTACGGTATACTGCGTATTAATTTCAGCAGTTTGTGGAGAGTGCCCCACACAACTCCAGTTTCTGTATTCCAGTCATTATTCAAGTTTTTTCCTTTTTTTTTCATTCCATTTCCATTTTTTGAAGTCTTAATCAGTTTTCCTCCTCAGTGAATTACACAAGACCTGTTATCGTGCTTGGACCAATGAAAGACCGAGTCAACGATGATCTCATCTCTGAGTTTCCAGAAAAATTTGGCTCATGCGTCCCACGTGAGTGTCTAGATTTTAGTATCTCTTTCAGCAGAAACCACTATGAAACATGCACGTATATTGTAGTTGACATTATTATTAAGTATTCATGGATTTTTTTTTAGTCACGCTTTAGTTATTTGGCCGGTCTTGTGTCTTGACACAACCTGTCCGCATATGTGCACCTCAGACACAACTCGGCCACGGCGGGACTATGAAGTGGACGGCAGAGATTATCACTTTATGGCCTCCAGAGAGCTAATGGAGCGAGAGATCCAAGAGCATAAATTCATCGAGGCGGGACAGTATAACAATCACTTGTATGGAACGAGCATACAGTCTGTTCGAGAAGTCGCTGACAAGGTAAGACAAGTATGGAGAAGAGAATATGACAAGAGTTGTGACACAAAACAGAGGAGGAAGGAAACACATTTATGTAATAGCCTTGTCAATGTATTTGTCTCATTTTATCCAACTCTTTGTGTGCCTCAGGGTAAACACTGTATACTGGATGTATCAGGGAACGCCATAAAGCGCCTGCAGCTCGCAGGCCTTTATCCCATCGCCATCTTCATTAGGCCACGCAATGTTGACAACATCCTGTAAGTAAATTCATTTTGTAAGCAATTGGTTCATATTGAGTATTGCACCACCAGTGCTAAAAAAAAAAAAAATGGAGAAGATAGTACAGAGTAGGGCTGTCAAATGATTACAATTTTTAATCAAGTTAATTACAGCTTAAAAATTAATTAATCGCAATTCAAACCATCTCTAAAATATGCCATGTTTTTCTGTAAATTATTGTTGGAATGGAAAGATAAGACAGAAGACGGATATATACATTCAACATACGGTAAATAAGTACTGTATTAGTTCATTATAACAATAAATCAACAAGACAGCATTAACATTATTAACATTCTCTAAAAGCGATCCATGGATAGAAACTTGTAGTTCTTAAAAGATAAATGTTACTACAAGTTATAGAAATGTTATATTAAAACCCCTCTTAATGTTTTCGTTTTATTAAAATTTGTAAAATTTTCAATCAAAAAATAAACTAATAGCTCGCCATTGTTGATGTCAATAATTACACCATGCTCACTCATGGTGCTGAAAGCCAAAAATCAGTTGGACCCAAGCACCAGCAGAGGGTGCCAAACACCAAAACACAAGTAACAAGCGGACATTACACTCTGCTGTCATTTTAATCTGTTTGAGAGGGGCATCTGCGTTAATTGCGTCAAATAGCCCTAGTCCAGAGCAATAACTTGGTTCTTTTTTTGCCTTTTTCTGCAAGTAATGAATTGAGTTTACGAGTGCACCAGAAATCCTCGAACGTTTCCGTGAAGTGAGGCAAACAGAGCAATTAAGGTGGAATCTCATTTCACTAACAAATAGGTTGCTTAACAAAGTTTCAGGCAAATATTAGTGTTCCCCAACTCGCCGTATTTGACATGCACGTGGAACACTCAGTTGTGCTCTCTCTCACACAAATCCTATTCACTCCACGCCTCACCTAGTTTTGGCATCTTTGTTTTTCTGCTCTAAATTTGCACTCAGGATGATTAAGATGATGTTTTGAGATCCTGCTAACGAAAGACAGATGGCCCGTGCTGCAGCAGCTGGCTGCTGTGCATTGCGAGGATAGAGAGTGGAGAGGAGAAAGTAGGAGACAAAGCCTCACCACTTTAAAGGCACCACCCACAAATATATGACTTTGGGTTTGATCACATGTTGTAAAACCAGTTTTACATTTTATCATATTCAAGTTATACAGTATAATGCAATTGCCTTTATGACCTCCACTAGTAGGTTATGTTGGGTTATGCATTCTGTTCCGTATATCTGTCCGTTTGCATGTCTGTATCTCTGAGGACAAACTTTCAGGATATGTTTGTAATATGAAATGAAAGGGTGATTACATCATGGCGCCTCATTTTGGTGCCTGGGTGTGGTAGGAAAGAACCGATAAGGAAATGTCAATTTACTGTCAATTGGAGAGCTGATTTTAGTTAAGAGTGATGTAAAGTGATGTTCATGATTTAGTTTTACAGATAAAAGCATTATGTCATCTCTAGAGAGAGAAAATAATATTACAAAGTTATTTCTTGTCAATGTCACACATTGCAATACAATGTACTGTATAGTGGTAAAAACTTTAATGAAACATTAAGTGACCTGTAGTCGTCAACCAGTTCCAATCCAGCCCACGTGGTTGTTCTGCCTGACACGTTGTAGCTTATTCATACTCTACGTTAGGGATGCAACTATCAAATATTTTAGTAATCAAGTATTCTACTAAAAATTACATAGATTTTTCAAGCAATTAGATTAAAAACATAAAAACATATTTTTTAGGTAAAGAGCAATCATAATAATACATGGAAATACAAGACATTGCCCTAATATTGAACCATTTTTAGACTATCAATGTTTTTATTTTAGAAATATATTGTTGAAAACAGCCAACAATTGCATCTCAGATGTGAGTAGAGAAAAAAAATCAAGTTAGGTGCCCCCCCCCCTCCCGTTTCAATTGAATTTCCATTTGTGTCAAGCCATTTTTAAGAGTAGTTAAGTTTTAAGTTAGTCTAAATTGTAAGTCCTGATAGGATTTTGAGTTTTTGCAGTGTTCAAAATAAATGTATGATACCTGCTGTATTGGAGCACATTAGGCACCAGTGTTACTTGGTATTTTATCCATCAATGACTACTGAGCTAAAATTGCCGGTTAGATTTATTATGTTTTTATTTTACACCCTCATCACTCTCCAGCGCTGTGTTTTTACAGATTAAATAAAGCCTGTATGAAAGACACAATAGCCATTCATCGACAGTACTCATAATTACTAGAAACCTAGCTCTCCA
This sequence comes from Corythoichthys intestinalis, assembly GCF_030265065.1. NCBI lineage: Eukaryota > Metazoa > Chordata > Actinopteri > Syngnathiformes > Syngnathidae > Corythoichthys > Corythoichthys intestinalis. Next base: position 12,472,073 of record NC_080401.1, on the reverse strand, counting down.
TAGGGCTAACGTTACGTTAGCAAGGTACAGTAACGTTAATCTTATTTATTAGCGCTACGTAGGCCTGTCGGGATAACACATTTTAGTAGGCGATATATTGTCTCATAGATTATTGTAATATTATTGCCTGTTTTTTAACCTATTCAACCACGAATATAATGACAATACATCCTAGTAAATCACCTATTGAAACACAATAAATTGTTATTATTAAATAAAATACAAGTTATATTAAAATTCATAAATATTAAAACAAACAAAAAAACAAAATGCATAATAAGTCATTTTAAAGCTAGGTAGGTGCAGAATATGAAACAGGTGAGAAACCCACTGTCACTTTTGTTGTCTTCCAATTAGAGCCAATTAAAAGAGTTAATTTGATCCAAAATGACTGTCATTTTGTCCTGCAAAGTGCACATGCAACAAATTTGAAGCCAAATTATTATTCATTTATTACATCATATTATCATTAATCAGATTCTTCATAATGGGTGTCATTTTAAGATTTATTCTTAGTGTAGAATCTGAAGTATATGCGATTGCCTCCAGAAATCTGAACATGACATGTTCACCGGAATTATATTTGCTAAGCCACTAAACCACAGGTGTCAAACCGGTCCTCAAAGGGCCGCAGTGGGTGCTGGATTTCATTCCATCCAAACAAGATGAATACCTTTTCACCAATCTGGTGTTTTACAAGTGTAATCAGTTGATTGCAGTCAGGTGCTGCTTATTTTAGCAGAAACCTCATTGGTTGAACTGTCTTTGCTGGATCTGTTGGAACAAAGACCAGGACCCACTGGGGCCCTTTGTGGAATCGGTTTGACACCAGTGCACTAAACGTAAGCTTTACACTCAGTAAAAAGAAACAAAAACAAAATGCACTTCTCTTTCGTCATGCATGTTGTATCAGTAATAGATTTTTTTTTTTCTTTTGTTCGCATTGTTTGAAAATTCTATAATCCAGCGAGTTTTCATGTTTGATGTGTCACCTTTTAACCGCAATTTTGCGTTGTGGAGAAGACTGTCAATGTTTTATAGCAGACTAAAGTGGTTAGTACATTGTCTTTTTTTCCATTAGCCTCAATGTAGCAATGCTAACGTTTTACAATGTTTAATATAGAAGTGTTTCCTTATTTTGTATTTTGAACTTTAATTCCATGGGGTGTTGATGGCCAATAAACATCTTTGAAGTCTCATATGTAATCAACACGCATGTATGCCGAGTGCACGCAGCACACGCATGCGCGTATGTATGCATTCACTCACACGGCGATAAATTGCAGCCGGGAAAATTATTTACCATTTTTATTTACCGTGCGAGAATTTGACTTATTGAAAATCGCGACAGGCTTAGCGCTACGTTAACTTAATTTTAACTTGTCCTGAGTATGGCTCCTCCGCTCTCAGAGTAAACTGGGTGCCTTCAGGGGAGTTGCAGCATTGAAGTAGTGCTGTAGTGCTATGCAAGTGCTGTTTTACAGTGAATAAATGAAACTCTGTTCGCTTTGGTGCCCAGCTTGAAATGATCACACACTTTTCACATTTTCTGCTTTTCCTTGGTGCCTTGCTCTTCGCTTTTGTCGACTTCTTAGTCCCTATATTTATGCACGGTTGCAATCAAATATATCCGCCACCTCTATCTACTTCCTGTACTCGCCTGACTTCAGCGCATTGTGCCGCATTAAAAGTAGTCCGGGCAAAATGTCATTCTTAGAGCTGGCAAAATTAAATGATTCCTCGAGGCGGAGAAAATTCCTAGATCAATTTTTAAAATCGAAATGGAAAAAAAATGGAATTATTCGAGTAATCGTTTTAGCTCTACTCTACATACAACATCAAATGCTTTTATTTTGACATTGGGGCCATAAACTGGAAGATTTTTTATTTGTGTGATCGGGCGCATGCACTACTGCTCACTTCTGCGTCCACAATTACATTCGTTCATCCAATGCAGTTAACAAGGAAGTGTCCCAAAATGCCCCCAAACCAACAGGAAGTGACACCAACTCAACAGGAAAAGATCAAAGATTTAAAGGAAGTGACCTGTAAGTATCCTAAAATTACAAGGAAGTGACACAAAATTAACGCATTGCCTGCCACTGACAATGTTGGACTTCAAATTCACTTAAAATAGAAGGAGTGGCTGTGAATGCTCAACTTTCGGTGCCATTGACAGCGCTAGATGTTCAATCCACTTTGAATAGATTGGTCAATGCAAGCCAGTGCGTTAACTTATGAAGCCATAAATAAACTATTCCGGCCCACATGAGATGTAATGGCCATAAATGTGGCCCGTGAACCAAAATTAGTTTGACACCCTTGTGCTAGGTGACAGATTGACTGTTGTAATGTCCATGAGCTTGCCATCAGACAGTTCAAAAAGGGTGATTGAGATGAACCTGCCTTAAATTGACCCTGGAATGTCTGTTTCTGCAGAGAGATGAATAAACGTTTTACAGAAGATCAGGCAAGGAAGTCGTACGACAGAGCTGTCAAACTGGAGCAAGAGTTCACAGAATATTTCACTGGTGAGTCATCATCCACCGAAATAAGTACTGTATTTTCCACACTATAAGGTGCATCGGAGTATAAGACGCATCTTAAATGATTGTCCCACTTTAAAACTGTTTTCATATACAGTATAGAGTACACCGCTCTATAAGGCGCAGTAATAGTAGTTGTTGTGGTTGCATTATGCATCCACCAGATGAAGATGCGCTGAAGGGAATTTCATGCCATGATTGACCAATACTTATCCATATATAAGGCGCATCGGATTATAAGGCGCCCTATCGGCTTTTGAGAAAATTGAAGGCTTTTAGGTGCGCCTTATAGTGCGGAAAATGCGGTATATTACACCTTTTTTTTTTTTTTTTTTAACTATAACTTGTTTTAGATTGACTGTATAGATAGATAGACTGTATAAGCTACAGATATTTAGGTGTATCTTGAAAAATTAGTATACTGTGGAAAACTCATCATATCATTTCAAAAAGTCACCGTCAACAGTGACCTATTGAATTTGTTGTCTTGAAAATAAGTAATTATCTGGGTGTTTTTCAAAGGCCCAGATAATGTTAGTTTTTTTTTTTTTTTTTTTAAATGGGATTTCTTCGACGCGTGATTTTTTTGGGAAAAAAAAAAAAAAAATCCTAATCACATCATTTGGACATGAAAAATTCCGGGACGGTGAGCGGCATACGAGTTGTATACAGAATTTGGAATTTTCCGGAAATTTCCCAAAAACTTTCCCATTCATTTTGATGTCAATGGACTTGGATTCCATTGACGCATATAGATGTCGATGCCATTGACGGCCATGGACGTCCAAATTTCAAATTCATTCTCAATGGCATTTACGGCCATGTTTGTCAATTTCTATTTATGCTAATGTACTTGGATTCCATTGACGCAATTGTAAGTCAATGCCAATGACGGCCATGGACGTCTAATTTACCCATTCATTTTCAATGGCAAAAAATAAGCGTCCCCAAATCAACAGGAAATGACCAGATATGACTAGGACACATCCCCCAAATTTCCCCAAATGACCTGTTATGACCAGGACCCAATATTGTCCCCGAACTGTCCCCAAACCAACCTGGGCGGGGCTAAGATCTGTATCTCCATACAGCAAAGACCCAGAGTAATTTCTCCAGAAATTGCAGTTTTCAGTTATATTTAGTGTTCTCCGATAATGAATTTTTAACCGATATCACGATGTGTTCCATCGCCAAAAATCCAACACCAATATCAAACCAACCAATGCGGTCGTGGACTTAAAATATTATGGCTAATTGTATTGTGATGCCCCACTGGATGATTTAATGATAAATGTAACAACTTTTTTTAAATTAACATTCTGTGAAAATAAAAGAACAACTTCAAGTGAAGTTATAGGGAAAGTGTCAATAATTCACTATTATATTTATTCTTCAACTCAAAATAGTGCAGCCATTATTTTTGGGGATCATAGCAACTAGCCAACAAGCCTCTGCCATATCACATATGGCTCACAAAGTGCTTATGGTATTTTCAGAACGGTGAATGAGGTTAAACGTAGGAACAAAATACCCAACATAAAGAAGCTTCAAATATTACAAGTACAGTAATTTTATTATAAATGGAAATTGAACTATGATTTCCTGAACAGGTGTGTTACTGTCCTGAAGTCAGATATGGTAAAACCATCTTAATTCCAAAACATAAATTTTGGGATTCAAGTTAGAATTAACAGTGTCAACTAGTTTCCCATTAGTAAGCATAAAGAACTACCTTACTTTTGATATGCGTGATGAACATTCAGGCAAGCTAATGTCATGAAAAAGCAAGTGAGTCTTAGTGCCTGGGAACGAACAAACAGGTGTCACGTCGCTACACTATTGTGGCGTCATATTCCCCTAAAGCGCCACTAGGGGAGGACTTAGCCTTACAAATACAGACAATGCCATGCCAATGAGTGACAAAATGCATTTTTCTGGGATTTTACACAAATTTCTACTGATAAATGATGTGTTTCCTTACTTTTAGTGACTTAAGTGTAGTGACCATTTCTTTCTGGTAAGAGTTTTTATATTTGATAAGTTTATAAATCATTATGTAATGACCCGGAGGTTATTCTGCCCTTGAGACACAGCCAGGAAATTGGAAATAAAAAACAAAATGGATAAAAACAAGCTAAAAAGTGAGTCACTTCTGGGCAGGATGGCGCAGGGTTTGGGCTTCCCAGGGAGGGTGGCACTGCTCTGGCACAGCACACAAACGGTGGGCACTGAAATCGAAAAAAAAAAAAACACTGCAAACAAAACTTAGGTCCACATGGGCAGGCCCAGGGGTGGAAGTGGGCCAGAACGGTCAGGAACGCAGTTCCGGTATAAGATTCAGGGCCAGAACGCAGTTCCGGTATAAGATTCAAGGCCGGAATACTGTTCCGGTACACGGTGCTTTGATTCCGAAAATATGACGGCAACTGTCAAAACACTATGTAAAAAAATAAAAATGCTAAGCTGCCACACATGCATTTCATCTCTAAGAAGATAACAATCTACCAACATCAGATTTACATACACAAGTGTTAACAACAAGCATAATAAAGTGCTTGTGTAGCACTCATTTATACGTTCAATTGGCTGACATACTGACATGTGATCAGCAGAGATGCTGTGCATATTGTCTGGAACAGCAAAAAAAAAGGTTGTTGAATTGATGCGACAAAAAAAGGCCAACGCAACATAAAATGGATCAAATCTTTTAGAGCAACGAAAGAGTTGAGGAGGTTTATTTATCATATTTAGTTTTATTTGCGCTGATGGGGAGGTTCAGAACATCTTAGCTGTCAATGTGTGCTTTGGATTTATATTTCTTTATTTATGGTAGGCTACTTATTCTTTCCTTATGATTAAAAAAAAAAAAAAATCAACGTTTGCGTGATCTTCAAAATATATTCAATTTCACTTTTCGTAACATAAGTCATTTGTACTTATTTTCCTGAATGTATGTTACTTATATCTTGATTATTAAAAGTAAATGTTTACATTAACTTCAATTTTAATATAAATCCTATGTTCTTAAGTAGTTAAAATTGAGATTTGGCATTTAGTATGTGAGGAAATGAGGGAAAATGAAAATTAGAAGATGGTTGTTGTTGCTGTTTTTGTTAACTTTTATTTTGCAAATCATTGAAAAAATACCATTTTGAATGAAAATCAGTCTTTGTATTTGTTATAGAAATAACTGCTAAAACAGTTTTCTTTGCATTTCAGTAATTTAACAGGTTCTTACCCCCCCCCCCCCCCCCCCCAAAAAAAAAAAAAAAAGAAAAAAATGATGAATAAATGACATTTCTGGCTCCATGGCGACCTTCACGTCGGGGAGTTCCGGCAAGAAATTCTAGCCACATTCACCCCTGGGCAGGCCTATGGAACCCCCTGGAGTTGAGCCCACTATGAGGGGAGTTGCCAATTCCCCACTGGAACTACTTGCGGGCAGCCAGAGACTTCACTCCGAAATATCTTTAAAAACAGTTTAAAACAGTCCATAAAATATATATATAAAAAGATAAAACTTTACCCACCTACCCCTGCTAAAAATGTGCTTTTACTAACTACTGGGGCCTGTACTCGGTGGGCTCGGCGTCGCAGCGTTTGGGCTACCGTGCGTTTTTCCCACCTCGCCTCGCTTGGTGTGGTGCCAAATTTCTCCAACTTTGCGTGCGTGCAGGAAACTGTCAGTCCTCGCTGCATCATGCAGCGTCCGCCCACAGAGCGGGCGGTCCACTCTCCTGGTGGACTCTGCTCACGCCGCATTTGTAGCCGACTACACTTCCCTTGCACCAATCAATGTGTCTGGGTGTTCATTAGTTTCACTTCGGAGCACCAGGGGAGAAGGGTTCGCGCTCGCACACTGTTTGCCACACCCTCATTCCCCGCTGTCTATTACAATTATTTTTCATTTGTCATTCATTTAATTTCTACACCACGAATGCAAATGGCCTTCTCACTTAACAGACCAGAGCATATCCATTTGGAGACATCCAGATGTCATAAGTCATAGCTGCAAGTTAGGCTGAGATCAGTGACGTGCGGTGAGGTTCATGGTTGGTGAGGCACTGACTCCTTTAGTGTCAGATTTCCAAATATATAAACCAAAAAGGATAGCTTACTCAATTGGCTACTGGTTATTTCATATCTCATCAGCATTCTTCACAAAACACGCACACACGGTACATATTATCGATACGTAAAAGTAAGAAAATAACATGCATTTGCTCTACACACGCAATGTGTTGGCCGTCGCAATTCTATAATTCATGCAACATAAATGAGAGTAAAGAGTGGTGTACAAAACCACAGAATTCAATTCTGACCTTTAGTGAAATATTCAGTTGTTTTTAAAACTTTTAATTCTGATACTTTAATCAATTTATTACAGATTGCTAAACAAAAAGTGTGAAAAGAAAAACAAAGAATATTTTATTTAAGGCCAAAATTTAGTTTTTAAATATTCTATTGTATTTTTCTTTGTCTAAGCTTTTTTTTTTTTTTTTTTTTTTTTTTTTTAATAAGATTTAAATTAAAACTGTTTGTGGTCTTGCGTCTGTCCTTCACCACAAAAACCGGCGTTACTTTGGAAGGGCATAGGTTTGGTCTCAACATTCGTAGGGACGATATAATAGCATAACCTGCCTATAAGTACACTTTTTGCTGGGGACGGGACATTAATAAGACCAAACAGATTAGATGAAGGGGGCAAAGGGCCACATTTCTCATGTATATGAACTTAATTAATTAATAGGCAAAATGATCAATGCAAAATAAATCCTTATCTACTGATAATAACTTTTACGTGCATTGGTTCAGATGATACACTGTTCGATTCAAACCTTTGTTTTAAAAAAAAATACTAAAGAAACATTTTGAAAACTTCCTGAATAAATGTCTGGTTTTTATTAGCAAACATAATCATAATGAAAATAATTCACTTAATAATGGTAGGGTCAATTCTATCCCTACAACATATGGAACTATTGAAAGATCTAAATTCTCTATATAACTGAACATTATATCATGCAAAAAAAGGTAAGGTTGCTTAAAAGTTGGTGGGGAGAATTTTAGCATCCTGAAAAGTTGGTAGTGTTATGTCCCTACCGTCCCTATGCAAACCTACGCCCTTTTTGTAAAAGTCCTCCTTATTTTCCTTTACTTTAAAAAATCTAAAAGAGGATTGCTTCAATTAGATCGTTCTATTTGACAAGCCAGAAAACACAGTGGATGTGTCCAAATGTCTAGCTAACCTTTCATCTTTCTCAGCAAAACCATGTAATCGTTCGACATATATGCCACGTTTAGAAGAGCTTACACGCTCATCGTTACCATGAAATGTTAACTCCTGTTTAGCTAGGATATAGATTGCATTAATGAGGTCTTTCAAACTCCTTCGGTTTTCTTTTACCTTAGCATTGTGGCCGCTACCGTTGAGCTTCCGCTGTTCGTCAAAGCCAAATCGATCCTTGAGCTTCCAAAAGTTTTTAAAGCAATCAGGCTTTGAATGTGAGTGGTCGAGCTCTCATGTTTGCTGAGGCTTCTTGGTAGTTTTTTAATGTCACAATATATAGTGTTAGTCCAGACATTGGCACAAGTTGAGAAGAAAAGGCAGGGAAAGCAGCAAAGGCGATTTTTCGAAGGACAGCCACATAGCCAGTCTTTTCGGGTGTACCAGTCTGTTTGAAAAGCGCGAGTTATCTTCTGTCCCGCAGTTTGAAGCGAACCTTTTAGCTCCGGTGTGGTGTTAATCGCGTCCACTTTTGACGGAAAGTCCAGTTTCACGTACGCCCCCTTTCAGTTCAACCTGTGCCTTTTCACTGTGGTTTTATTTCCCATCAGCAAAACTAAATATGTCACTAACAAACATTAAACTTTAAGGGTTAAAGACATTACCCAGACTGTGGAAAATCAGGTCAAATAAACGTATCTGGAAACATTATAATGGCGACATGCAGATGTACGGCAACCAGCACGCTCCAATTCCATGTATCAACCCAGTTTGTTATGGATTGCGCTTTAGTCGTTGCTGCCGCACCTCTCGTTTCATTTCTTTATTTGAACAGGAAATGGGCAAATTCAGCGATTTTGACTATAAAAAATGTTTGAAATAAGTCATACATAAAGAGCAATGGACAAATATTAATATAAATTTGATGCTATAATTATTTTTTTTGTCATGATGACAGGTGAGGCTCTGCCTCACCTGCCTCCCCTGACCGCACGTCACTGGCTGAGATAACATCATGTACAAAGGTTACTAGCTTGAGGCAATGTATATGGCGGAAAACACAGACAAGGCTTAAAAAGCAGTTCCTGCTCTTGCACCCCTCTATAAACTGCTGTATATTAAGCCAAAAGAACTGTTGTGTCTGATAGAACAATATGTCTATATCTTGCCATAGCAGATTTATGGCGAATTAAGTCCCGGAACTATTTTTAATTTGTCCGTTTTACCCTGGAAACCCCCGTTTACAAACGTCGCGTAACCGCCTTCGTTTGTTGCGTCTGTAAAAAAGTCACTGATATCTACCTTTTTAACTATCGCTTGATTGTATTTTTTTCGTTACTGTCGCATTTTCCCCTATATTTTAGATGATAAATAATCGATCCAAACAAACAAACAAAAAAAAACGTTTAAAAGGGTAAATATACGAAAATGAAAATCTCAATTACTCCTTGACGTCTGTGATTTTTGCATCACGACCCTTGTTATATTACCATGTTTCACCCATAAAATCCCCCCAAAAATCCAGCTGTGGCCATTCATATCTGTGTCTTGACACATGATACATGCTACATGGACTTTTTGGACCGAAACAAAGTACGCGATAATATCTCGTTAAAATCATGGCATCTTTAATTCTGCTCTCGTGTGCTCTCACCTCCAGTTAGGGTGTTGCTGTTTAAATGTATTTTTTTTTTTTTTTTTTTTTTTTTTTAATTCCCTCCTGTTCAAAAATTTTCTTCCCCCAGAAAATTGAGATTTTAAGCTTTCCAATGATATACCACACATGCATATTGGACAGTTTTTAGTTTGGCCAAATTGGGGGTCTCAGAGCAGAACTTCAAGTCACCTGAGTGTTTTCCGCCATATACTGTATCGGCACAAATCCGATGTTGATATTTTCCGATATTTTTAAAAATGCCTCCGTTGGCCGATCTCATTCAAAACCCGATAATGATAACGGACAACTCTATATTTGCTGATTGTCTTTTTTTTCTTTGCAGCTTTTGTCCATGGTTCCTCTCTTGAAGAAGTGTATTCACAGGTGAAGCAAATAATTGAGGAGCAATCAGGTCCTTACATCTGGGTGCCCACTAAGGAGCGGCTCTAAATCAACACTGCTCATACTACATGTATGTTCACGCCAAATTTGGCAGCACAACACAGCTCGTATTTCTCTCTTCTCCATACATACAGCACCTCCATGTTCTCTCTTGTACACACACATAGCGCTAGTTGAGGCTGAGACTGATCTGGAGATTGGGAACCCACACTTCCTGAGGGGGGAGGAGATTATGTCTTTCCAGCAGCCCACTGGTGAATCTTCCAACAGCTGAGTTCCTTAATGTTTAAGGACGTGGATCAAATCAAGAAAACATTTACCATTATCTGATTTATTGATTTCATTATTGTTCTAATGCCTGTTGTTATTGTTGTTGTTGTTTTCATATTAACAAATGGTAATGCATCCACATACAGTATGGGTTTGTAATAATATGGTCACCAAGCAGCAGACTTTTGCACGCTGTAGCTTTAAGAGCATGTTTTGGAGGAAAGAAAATCTTGATCCTCTTACCCAATTGTGTCTGTCATTCCTCATAGCATCGCTCCACTTTATATTTCATTCACCTTTTTCTCTTATCCCACCACTTCTCAGCCAGAATGCCTCAAATTTTAAATATAAGATGATGGTTTAAATATGCCCTGGCATGTTGCAATGAAGGAGCAGAGATATTTATGTAGTACTGTACAAATACAGCTTAGAAATGTAGCAAATGTTATTTAAAAACACAAATATTATGACACATAGGTAGGGTTTAATTAATTTGTCCATGAAATGCAGAAAGTGCTAAAAAGAAATTAGGTAAGAATATCCCATCTGAATTTGGGCAAGATGCTCGTTGCTGGATATACCTAGGACTGGTCGCCAGTTAATCAAACACGTTTTATTCACAGCTATGGTCAATTTAGAGTCGTAAATTTCCATATTTTCATTATTAAAAAAGAAATGGAGCAAACTGACAAACCTATTGTCTTGAGTCTTTTAATCCCATGACTGCATATCTGCCTTATCTGTTCATTTTCAGCTTCATTAGCTAAATTTACAGTCTCATTATGCCGGTATAAAGTAAGGCTGCAGTGATAGGCCGCTGTAGATAACTTTCTCTGGAGAAAAAAAAAGTCGTATTCTTAGTGATGAATACTATAAATAAATAATTACATTGAATTAATATACTCCAGTCTACACGACCGACACGTGATGATGTAATCTATATTTTTCTGGGGAAATGTTATGATTATGTAGGGATGTAATTTTAATATGATTCCATTCTTGAACTGTGTGGTCTGTAAAATATAAAGTGAACAGTAATTGAAAGAAAATATTCCGTATTTTTCGGACTATAAATCGCACCTGAGTATAAGTCGCACCAGCCATAAAATGCCCAACGAACACGAAAAAAACATATATAAGTCGCACCAGAGTATAAGTCGCATTTTTGGGAGAAATTAATAAAATCCAACACATAAAACAGATATGTCATCTTGAAAGGCAATTTATTATCAGAATACAATAGAAATCAACATGCTGAAAAAGTGTACAGTATGATAATGTTACATGATGCATGAACAACGAAATGCGGATATACTATTCTACCCAGGACGCTACGGCTCGGTCCTGGCTGTACAGCGCGCTAAACTCCCAAATGACGATGCTGGATGTCCGTATAATTTGCTGACTTAATTTTGGCCGTCGTTAAGACACCATCATTTAAAGACTGAAACTAAAAATGGAAATAATACAAATCAATTTCATCCTCGATACCAAACAGGTTCGCATCAACGTAAATAAATGATAATTAGCTGCTATTACAGCAACGAAACAAACGGTTAGCATGCGTTCGCTAGCATTAGTACATCGTTCAAACAACCGCACAACTGGCTCTAAGTGTCCGATCGCGGGTGGAAAACACACAACAACAACAGAAAAGATGATACACACAGGCGTTGCCTCTGTAGAGATATTTTACAAGCATGAACAATGAACGTAGGTTCGCAGCCGTGTTTCCCTAACTCGCCCACTCACTGAAACGCTGCGTAGCTGTCCGTCTTCTTCTGGCGCGTGAGCGCTCTTCTTCGCGTAAACAAGTGCAAGTGCGCCCGCATGAAAGCGCCACAAAGTAAAAGCATGCTTTTCAATATAAAAATAAAGTCAATAATACAATTGAACACACATTGCAAAAGGCAGAACACTAACTTGGCCATAGCTCTCAAGAATTATTCCGATAAGTATAGCATAAAGAACATGCTAACAAGTTTACCAAACCATCAGTGTCACTCCAAAACACCAAATAACATGTGAAATGATATAATAATGTGTTAATAATTTCACATATAAGTCGTTCCTGAATATGTCACACCCCAGCCAAAGTATGAAAAAAAAAAACTGCGACTTATAGTCCCAAAAATATGGTAAATCACACCCACATGGTCCTGTTAAGCCAAAACCAAGTATTGTATTGTTGTCCTTGTTAACATAACCAGTATCTCATGCCTTGTTCCATCCCTCCCCTCCACATATTCTCGGTGTAGTGCACATTTAGAAACATCACCATCACAGCTAGATGCATCAGTGTTCCTTCTTACTGTGGTTGCACAAAAAATGGGGGCTTGTTCCTTTGGCATTTGAGGTCTATGAATATGTGATTCACTTTCTTTTTAAGAATGCCTTGTGGGTCTATTGGGTCACTCGGGTCATATATTGTAGTTATTTAAGACTTTGGAAGAACTATATAAATTTAGTGGTTTATGCCTTTTAATCACGATACATCCACATACTGTAAAGGACTGTGCCCTGGTACAATACACTTACTTTAATTTGGTCTCATGGCGCTCTCCCTGCACTGAACATCATTCTGCTTAGACAGTGTATTTCCATACAATGTTGATACATATCAAATCTCCAGAAAAAAATACAAAAATAGCGGAAGAAGCCATCATGATGTCACCCACAATTCCAAGCGGTGGAGTTGACTATTTCAGCTGTCGCCTTTTTCCTAGTCTGGTGACTCATAGATATTTGTTTACAAGAGGACTTCTCAGGGGTATTCCATTAAAACATTAGTATTAACCTACTTTTAGAAAATATGTGAGATCATGATCACAATGATGTCCGTTTAAAATGTTTTTTTTTTTTTTTTTTGTAGGGAACGCTTTGTGCCTGGTTAATGAAGTGTTTTGTACTTTGAGCGCGACGGTCATAAATGGGGATACTGTTAAATAAGGCGTTTGCATGTGTCTTCTACCAAGTTTTAAATTTGAAATTATGAGATGCGTTTGGAAACTCGGCCCCGGATGGACCTTGTCAACTACTTGTTTGCCATTACTCCTATTCTCACCCCACCTTTAAGCTGACTGGAGCCAGCAGACTTACAGAGAAGCCAGTTTTGCTCTATGTGTTTTGAAAGCTAAAAGGATTTCCCCATTTCTCAAAGTATCTCAAGCTAATTTGTATTCATTTCGTGAATTTTTGGGGGGTGGGGGGTTGATTTAACAGAACTGGACTCTTTATTTGATTCTGGCTATATGTTTTAGATACCACTGTCTGTTAGAGTAAGCACTGATGCAAAGAATCTATTTCAAAGATGGATCTACAGTCTATATAACATGATATTTATCCCTCCGCTAACTGCCTATTTTGGTACAAAAATAAATGTCTACTGAGATTTGATGACGTCTGTTTTGATTTTCAAACATTTTGTGTTGATTGTGTGACCCTGAAGAACATGCTTTTATTGCCACACAAAAATAACTGATTGGCTGCCAGCCCTCTCATTTTTAAAATGAATTTAATGTACTGGTATATTGCCGTCAATGGCAGCAAATGAGTTAAAGCAGGACCGGAGTGGGACTCATTTTCAGCCCGGGAGTTTCATGCTTTGACCTACTGTATTAAAATATTGTAATAATAATTAAACACGATTAATCGCATGCTGTAAATTGTAAACTTGCAATGAATGGCATTTTTTTAAATCTTAATTTTTAAATAGACCAGTAGCACAGGAGTTGACCAATGTGCTTACCTTACATAATATTAAAGCCACATTAGAAACAAGAAAAGAGTTTTACTTGGCACTTGTAAAGATGAATTAAATACGGATTTTCCCCAAATAACTTGTAAAATGGGAGGCACAGAGGAAGATTGGTTAGCATGTTTGCTGACAGTTCTGAGATCAAGGGCTCAATAACAGGTTCTGTGTGGAGTTGCCATTTTAGTTTTGGGGTACTATTATTTTATACAGTGTATCACAAAAGTGAGTAAATCCCTCGCATTTCTGCAGATATTTAAAGGATATCTTTTCATGGGACAACACTGACAAAATGACACCTTCACACAATAAAAAGTAGTATGTGTGCAGCTTATATAATAGTTAATTTATTTTCACCTCTAAATAAATCAAAATAACCCTAACCCCTGGCAAAAAATTGAGTGCACCCTATAGAAACTACGTACATCCCTAAATGTCCAAATTGAGTACTGCTTGTCATTTTTCCTCCAAAATGTCATGTGACTCATTACAGGAGTGTTGTCAGCATTGCTGCAGAGATTGAAGAGGTGTGGGGGTCAGCCTGTTAGTGCTCAGACTATACGCCGCACTCTACATCAAATTGGTGTGCATGGCTGCCACCCCAGGGGGAAGCCTCTTCTGAAGACGGTACACAAGATTGACATTTTTGGTCTAAAAAAGACAGTTACGTTTCGCCAGCCAAGGGGATGTCACTCGGAGCCTCCCTGTGCTTTTGCGCATCTATAGAGCGTCTCGGTCAGCCATGACAGCTGCCCAACACACGGGTAGGTTCATCACTTTCATCCGAACATCCTCAACAACAACCATAATGGGTCGCGCCAAGCAGCCAGACGGGTTCACGCTCGTCATGCTGCCTCAACGTGCCTCATTTTGACCATTAAAACCCAAAGTTAAGTTATACCAGATCAACTCAACAGGAGGATACTCTCTCCCAGAGCTGGCGGCATTGGGAGTGTGTCGCTTGGTCTTGAATTCCAAACTATGGGATGCTGGAAGGGCCATAATTTATCGCGCAAAGGGGGGGTTGCGCATAGACTTTATTGACTGGACACGGGGCGCAGGGACAATTCATAGGGGGCCTATCTCTGTCAAAGCTGACCAAGTGGAAACGCAGACAGCTTTTTACGTTGAATTTTTTGGTGAATAAATGCTTAAATCCCTGAATCATTTATAGTTATGGACGTAAAATCTCGATTCTTGGTTATAAGTAAAAAAACGGGCAGTTAGCATTTATTTTATGTAAATATGTCCAATGTGCTGCTAGTTTTTAAGCCACTGTGGTGCCACCTTATCACTAAAGAGCTTTTTACGTTGACATTCTTGTGAAGAAATGCTCAAATCCCTGAATTCTTTATAGATATGGACATAGAACAGTCTCGATTCTTAGTTAAAAGCAAAAACAAAAAAACGGCAGTTTGCATTTATTTTACGTAAATATTGCGAAATATAACGCCAATGCTGCAGCGGATAATTTTTCGGATAATTTGATTTTTTTTCACGTTTCAAAATGCATGCATGGTACGAAAAATATAATGATTACCTTGAATCCTCGAACAAATCACTCCTGAGACAATCCTACCTCTTTGTATGAGGTACAGCTTTCGTACTTTTTCAACCTAAATCCGGCATTGGGTTGCCGCATGAGTTTGAGAAGACCGACTGTGAATAACTGCAGCGGAGTGTGGGACGGCCCCCTATGAAATGGCGTGCCGCAGTGTCTGGGGAATCGGTCCCGTCAATATACAGTGTATCACAAAAGTGAGTACACCCCCTCACATTTCTGCAGATATTTAGGTATATCTTGTCATGGGACGACACTGACAAAATGACACTTTGACACAATGAAAGGTAGTCCCCTCAAAATACAGACATTAGTACAGTATCTAAACCCCTGGCAACAAAAGTGAGTACACCGCATGGGAACTACATACATCCCTAAATGTCCAAATTGAGTACTGCTTGTCATTTTCCCTCCAAAATGTCATGTGACTCGTTACAGGAGTGCTGTCAGCATTGCTGCAGAGATTGAAGAGGTGGTGGTGGGGGGGGTCATTCCCACCACCATGCTTGACTGTAGGCTTTCTCCTGGATTGACAGCCATGCACATCAATTTGATGTAGAGTACAGCGTATGGTCTGAGCACTAACAGGCTAACCCGCCACCTCTTCAATCTCTGCAGCAATGCTGACAGCACTCATGTAACGAGTCACATGACATTTTGAAGGGAAAATGACAAGCAGTTCTCAATTTGGACATTTAGGGATGTACGCAATTTCTAAGGGGTGTACTCACTTTTGTTGCCAGGGGTTTAGATATTAATGGATATATTTTGAGTTATTTTGAGGGGAAAATAAATTAACTCTATTATATAAGCTGCACACAGACTAATTTTCATTGTGTCAAAGTGTCATTTTGTCAGGGTTGTCCCATGAAAAGATATACCTAAATATCTGCAGAAATGCGAGGGGTGTACTCACTTTTGTGATACACTGTGATTATGAAGTCTATGGGTTGCGTTAATGCCGTTATTAACGAGGTTATCTGACAGCTTCATTAAAAATGTAATATTACGACCGGCCCAAGTGTCAGGCCGGCCCACCCGGAAGTGTCCCAGCCCTCCCAACTAGTCACTCCGGGCCTGAGTTAAAGTGTAATTGCACATCCACTACAGTAGATGGCGGTAACACACTCATTGTAAGAGTGTGTACTCTGTGTGGGGCTTTTATGTGTCAACACGTGTTACATGTTAACATCAATTTATGAATGTGTTTAGTCCTTGTTAAGATTATATAACATACAATATCAGACAGTATCCCGCAAGAAAAGAACACAATTAGATTATCACATGTTCCTCAAACTAATTCATCGAAAGGTGTCATTCACACCTTTCAATGGATTTAAAGTGATTTAAAATTTATTTCATATTTCACGCGGTATTTTATGCTCCTGATTGAAATGGACCGCTTGGATGTGTGTGGAAGCGATCGATATATTTTTTCAATTTTTTGAATCCCACGCCACGAACATAAATGACTTCCTGGATTGACGAAGAAATGCGAATGTGACGTCAGTGGGATAATCATCTTCAGAATACAGCCAATTCTACAGTATGCAGAACAACTGTGGATTCAGCGGATTTTGTGGATTATTTCGTTTATTTTTTGCATCACGCCAGCCCAATGCGCTGCAGGCTTTTGTTGCTGCACCACAGAGAGGTGTGTGTGCCGTTTTGGGTTTCAAATAGTTCCTGTTCACCGCGGATAATGGCTAAAACAAGTCCGACAACTGTGGGACCATTGTGAGGTGAGTAAGCGACGTGTTTTATATTATGTCACATACTGGGATCATGGAGAACGTTTTGCACACTTGCATTTTGTGGGTGAAACTGAGAAGGCCACACGGCCGACGACTGGCGGCTTGTTGCACACCATGGTCGCCGGCCGATAGAGGCGTGCCCGCTAAGAATTTGTTTTCTTCGGCTTGGCCACGAGCAGCCCCCCTGCTCTGACGTCGGCCGCTTTGGCTTGCCTATCCAGTCCGCTCGGTCCTATTTGCTTGCCCGCCGAGAATGCACTTTCCTCGGATTGGCCACGAGCAGCCCCCCGCTCCAACGTCCGCCGGTTTGTCCACCGAAAATGGGTTATTTTTGGTGTTCAATCCCGGCGACGAGCACTGCCAGTCCGCCGTGGCCACAGCAGAATGACGAGCCATAACTTGCTCCCCGCAGGTGGTTGGCCGATCCAGCCCACTCGGTCATCTTTGCGTGCCTGCCGAGAATGCGCTTTCCTCGGCTTGGCCACAAGCAGCTCCCTGCTCAGACGTCGGCCGGTTTGTCCGGCGGTCATTTCCCAGCTGCGTCCCAGGCAACGAGCACTCCTGCCCGCAGCAGAGGAACGACGAGCCAAAACGTTCTCACCGCCGGGGGCTGGCCAATTAGTGAAGACAATTAACCCCGCCACTGTGTGTGTGGCATGAGTTCGAAAGACGAGAATAAGACTTGGAAAAGCTGCTCGTTTCGGGTTGGCATGTCGGGTAGATGTCACGCCTCCTGTTTTGTTTATACTCTTTCCTCAGTCTTTGAAGCCGGGGCAGGGAAACGACAAAAGCCCGACAAACTCCAGTGGCGTAAAATACTGTTCGGGAAAAGAAGAAGTGGCAGTAATTTTGCCCTGTCGTACTGCATAAATGCATTTTTAATATTTTATATTCCATTCAGCACTAAACTCTTATTTGTCATGACCATACCAATTATTTAGCAATTGGGGAAAATACTTAGATAAAAAGAATATCCTGTAAAAATATTGGAGTAGAGAGATTGAAACAATGATGACATTTTGCTGCGCTGTGTCGTATTTTCCTCATTCTGAATCTTTTCTAGTTCTAAATCAGATGAAATCGTGACCTGCTGACGTCATCATCCAGCTGGGGATGCTAGAGTGCTATAAGGACAGGCAAGTCTTAACGGCAGATTAAAAGACTAATTTCTCATCATCTGCGCTTTGCCAAATTGTTGTTTATAGTCAAATCGTCTCAAATTATGATTCTAATTCACATAATAATGCGACTTTAGATTTTTTATAATGCTGTCACAGGCACTTTAAGAGTAACCTTGAAAAATGGAATGTTCCGTATTCAGAAACAAAAATACATGTGCCGCATTGAGCTTTCAAGGGGCACGCTTTGCCCCATATTATCATGAAACGCGAAAATTGTGTCTTATTTGTAGAACAAACGTATACTGTGGTATGGTGCTTTACAAGAATATGCATGGAAACACATTCCAAAGCCTATCCCGCGATTTCACCAATGACTTAAAGCAGTAATGTGAAGTAATTTCTTCACATGCCAAATAGGGTCACAAGTAAAGTAATTAAACATTGTCCAACAAATAAAGCATGAAAAAATAATTTATATGTTGTATATTTGACAAAATAATCGCGTTTCCGAAGTTTGAGCCTGAAAGGGGACGAACCCGGAAGTGATACGTCACACCGGGAACGCGATGGCACCTGCATACATACGGCCGCCATACAAAGCCCTTCAAACAATGATTCAAACAGCGATATAAGCGATAGATCGAGCGCAAGGGAGGAGATCCAAGTTTTTGAAGAGTTGGAGGAAGAAGAGGAGCTTGGAATTTTATGTTGGACCCAACATGTATTAGCCAGACGCTAATCAGGATGCAAACAATGTGCCTAGACCACCTGACATGGAATGGATACAAGACCCATCGAGATTACAACATTGGTAAGATAAAGGCTGTTATTATTTTCATGATTTGAAGATGCAGGCATTTGCACATAATTTTATGTTTTTGTCTATCTGATGACATTGTTAAAAAAAATAATAATCAGACTTCATGTTCATTTTGGCAGATCTGGCAGCTCTCGTGCATATAAAATAATAATATAAAAATGTTGGGGGGAAAGAAGGAGATGAGTCGTTGTTATATCTTGACCGAGTGACCCACGCGACACCTTTATTGGCTTTTACAACTTTACTCAACGTCTTGCCAAGTGACTCTGAACAACTTTTCTCTTTTAGTCAAGGAGTAAGGCACAAACAATAACATCTAAATGACATGCGTACCCTCTACTGGTGAACTCCCGTATTACAACTAAATAATATCCACTATATCACAGTCATCGATGGTTTTCTCCACTTTATTGTGGCAACAATAAGAAAACAAAGTGGCGTCTAATGGCGTGAGGAAATGTAGTTTTTTCACACAAGCGAACAGATTACAAAGCACCACTTCAGTGTTGTCCCGAGACTACATTTCCCATGATTCACTGCGTGACCTGCGCGCTCGCTGATTCGCTGCGAGATTGACTCAATGCCAACACGCTAAATTATCACCTGTCAGCGGCTCTCGCGAAACAAACTAGAAGGCTATCAAGCGATCACCGTGAAAGAAATGCCGAACTGTACAAATGCAATGCAATGCTAGAAGCATGAAATACATAATAAAATACAAATAAATGTGCACAAACTCACCGGCGGTGTGTGTCTCTTACTGCAACGTGACCGTGAATTACCGCGACGCCGACCCGCTTATGTGCACATCCACACCCCTTTCCCGATTGACAGTGGATTAACCCTTTCGGACAACATTGTAGATGACGCACAATTTAAACACGCTTAACCTAGCGAACGCAACAACAACTATGTTCGGGGATTGCCACGAGTTAACTTTCGGCTAACGTCGCTAGCTTATACTGTTCATTCCAAAACAGTTGGCAGCTCTGCTTTGACAAAGTCATCAGTCAGCTATCCAAAAATCATACTTACTTTTTGGCAAATCCTTGATCATAAGCAGAGCGGTTAAGGAAGCAGGCATCTTCGAAGTGTTTGCAGCAGAGAACATGATGGCATGAAATTCATTCACTTCGTGCGAACGAAAGATGTCCATTTACGTGCCCTGCTATCCTTTGGCCACTCATACAACTTTTCGTTTGAGTGAGAACAAAACATCGCCACACGCCGCCGTGGCATCTTACGCAACAAACAATACTGTTCTATGGCGGACTTCCCTCGCACTTCCCGGCAGAGGTTGCGCTAGACTTTTTTGTTGTCTGTCATTTTGACTGACAGTGTCATAAAAATCCGGTCATAATCTATTTTTATCCGTCACTTAAATTTTTAAAATGATAATAATGACATATTCACTAGTATTTAGTTTTCATTCATTTTTAATTAATATTCTGTCCGAACAAGCTTAACAGAGAATCCACACCGTGCCATCACACATCAAGCAGATGAATATGTAACTTTTTCTCCGCAGTGACAAAAACAGCTGACTGTGGCCCCAGTATGTAGGCTACGAGCCGACCTAAGCATAGCTTTAGCTTTTTTATCGACGCGACTGACAATGACATTCTCCTGTTTCAACAAGCTATCCTTTACCATCAGCCCTGTCTTTCTTATATATCCTCTGGTTGTCCTACGTCTCTTACCGTTCTTGGGGGTAATTTAGTTAGCTTTGTGTAGCGATCGCAAATGCTACTCAGTGACAGCCAACGAACACTTGTAAATTTTTCATTGATAATATATCTTAATCCTATAATTTATTTACACTTCCCCCTTACTAAAGTTGTTTTATATATATATATATATATATATATAACAGAAACGGTAACAGTGGCAGTCAAATACCATTGCAATTCTTTTCAGGTCATTGTCAGACAGAAGCAGTACGGCACAACGTTACGCTACAAAAATAAGTTAAAAATATAAAAATGGCTTACCTCTTTGTCCTCTGAAAGACCATGCCAACCCAACATAACGTTTACTGCATATGAAACGTGAATGGATTCGCCGAGCTGGTGTTAAAGTCCGCGCAAGTTGATTCGGTCTTCACATTTTTTCCTCCCTAGTTTTTGGTTCCGGAAACGTTTGAAGAAAACATCCTTCGTGTGTCGTAATGTCTAGAGTCGTTTCTACAAGTTTCAAAAAAGCAATGCGTGATCGGCATGTTCGTTTTTGAAAGATTACCGGAGAAAAGTAGCACTTTTTACATTGGCTCTATGCGAGGGTGGGTCTATAATGTCCCACTTCAGCTTTACTTCCGCTTTACGATGCAACGTCACGGTCTAAAAATAGCCTGCGTGCGGTACGCCATTGCGTGCCCGCTTGTGCACAATCAAATGTCTCAAGTGGGATTGCTGCAGAGGCTTTCCTTCATCCTCCACTGCATCAGTCCCTCTTTTTTCACCTCTTTTATCAACACCATCGTCGTTTTGGGGCTTTTTGAAGAAACTTCGGACACTCAGTTGCCTTGACATTTTTCCGAGTAAGGCCAACGACGTCATGCATCAAGAGAGACAATAGCTAATTAATATGCTCACTCGCCACCCTGTGGTCTGGGGTGTGAATTGCAACCTATCAAAATGACGGATGGACTTCATTTTTTTCCGTCACCGTTTTAAAAAAACGGTCAACGACGGAAAATATTCGGTTAACGCGACCCCTGCTTCCCGGTGTGACGTGATTTCCGAAAATTGCCGAAGAAAAGCATTTTCGTTGTCAAGGACGTTGCTATGGGTTAAACAAAGAATCTGGAGGGGTTGCGTTAAAAAAAATAATGAGAATATGCCTATAACTGTTTAGTCATTGATATTATTCAAAAACATGGTTGGCCAACCTTACTTCACATTGCAGCTTTAAAACGGAACAATGACAATATGAAATCCCATTCATCTCATTGGTCAAGGTACCGTCGCTTGCCATGATGATAAAGGAAGACAACATTAGAGTGTGGGAGAGTAGAGGTTTGAGTGAAGCTTGAGTAAAAACCTTGTTCAAAATGATGATCATTTGTTTTCTTGTTCTTATCTGTGTACTTTTTCACTAATTGTACTATATTTTTGTGTTCTGGCAATTTTATTTGTATTTCCACATTATGGAGTGATGTTTTGTGAAAATGCTACTTCTGAGGGGACCTTGAACGGAGCTTAAACTTGTTTGGAAAAAAAAAAAAAAAATTACCTCAGATTTTGCACTTTTTTTTAACCCCCCAAAAAAGGCCACAGATACACACACGCACCCACCCACACAAAATCTCATGAATTTAAAGGATAAATCATTTAAATTGATTTTGTTTTTTTTAATGAAGCAGGACAGATTTATTCTAGTATATTTGGTATTAAAAATACATTGTTGATAATTATCATTTTTCCATTTGTTTATATCACTCAAATATGTATGTGATTAATTCAGGTTTGAGTAAAATTATGATTTTTTTTTATTTTTTATTTTTTTTAAATCACTTTTCACATAAAAAAAAAAAATTTAAACTGTGACGGTTATCGGGCCAGATGTCCGGCTCTACCTATGAGGTGTCCCTTATTTTTTATTTTTCCAGGGAGTTGGCATTCCTAGGTGTGAAATCCAATCCAATTGTACACAAAAAATTCAGGTAGGTGGCAGCTGTTGAGTAACTTTTTTTTTTTTTTTTTGCCCACAGAGGGGCACTATTTCTCAATCTCGGTTCAGATCACAACACAGTTATGTTCAACGGTGTGTCTTTTAACATGCAGTAGTATAGTAGTACAATCTTCTGGGCATCCATATCACAGGATTACGATACTGCTGTAATTTCATAATTTCTGTCTTCAGGTGAAAATGAGATGATTCCCAAGTCATCTGATGTCATGTCATGTGTGAATGACTCATGAATTTCCACTCACCTCAGAGATCTGAGTTATATTGTTATTGCAGCAACGGATTGTGCTGCAATAAAGTTATCACCATTCAAGTTTACAAGAATCATCATAGGCATCGTAAAGATAGACGCCTCTTTCAATTAGGCTGCTTACTGGACCTGATGTACAGTACCAAACAGCCGCCATCTTGGATGGGCCTCTAATCCAGTTCTAGTGTGTTTATTCATGCTTCAGCTACGTAGAGGCACATGTCCTGAATCTGTACCAGATTTTCACACTGCAAAAGTCAAAAATATAATTGTGAGCAACTGAGAACGTAAACCCAACTCCTGGCGTTACGTAAATTATTTGAGTACAACTGAGTCATTGACAATAATATAATGCTATGCAAACTTTGTTAATAGCTGCCTCACTTTCAGTATACAATCAAAAACTAAGCACAGAGCCAGTGACGTCAACTGAGTTTTTATTCTGAGTACATTTTTAAGGGACTTTGCAGTGGAAGTTACATTGATAAATAATTTGATCGGGCCCCCCCAATTTTTTTTTAACCAGAATAGCTCATTTGAATTAATAAAACATTTCTAAGTACCGGAAATACAAGGCTTAAGAATTGGGAAAAAAAATTAAGCTGCCTGTAGGCGTGTCTAATGACTGCTCAAACCACACCCTACTTCAAGCGCCAACTGTCTGTCAGTAAACTAGGTCTGTGTCTATGGCATTATATTTGTGCCACAATTCCGAGCGAGCAATGATTGATTTTGAGTACAGAAAAATTGATTTCGAGCACAGAAAAATATATTGAGCGAGCAATTAAAGATTTTGAGCACAGAAAAATTATATCATATTGAGCAAAATAAAATCTACTCTGTGCTCCCTGTGTGTGCATGTTAGTTTTACCCGCTCTATTCCACCCTCTCGCTCTTGCTCAATCTCTCAACCCCTACGCTCGCCGGCTTGTTTTCCCTGCCCTCTTAGTTTGGCACACACGTTACAAATGTGCCACGAAGCCAACCAATCAGAGAGCTGGCGGAAGTACTGTACACTGGCTGTTTGCCCTCCAATTAGATCATTTGTTACATTCGTCCGAAAAAAGCAAAGGAGATGGACTTGGTAGGGAGAAGGATGACTTCTTCGGAAACTGCTTTGTGCATTATTACACAAAAATCGAGACTGTTTGTGATTTAAGCATTTATTCACAAGAATTTTCAATGGAAAAAGCTCTTTGTCTGTGTTTCCACTCAGTCAGCCTTTACGGCCACACCAACAATGCTGGCTAATACGCCAGCCTGGGCACCTGGTCCTACACCAACCCCTACGACGACGGAAACAAGCAAATCTTCATCTACTTTGACCCTGTGCAACATGGGCCCTTCGAGCGTGTGCAAGTAAGGGGGACAGTTGGACTTGGAGCAATTGAAGAAAGAGTAGCAACACAAAAATACCACCAACAGATGCGGAGGTATATACCTTTGTGTGAAATCAGTAGTCAGATTGGCCCTACGACCCACCAAATTCAAATTATTCCGTAAAAACCACTGATTGGTGGACTACCGACCGAAATGAGTATAGAATTTGTTAATAAAATTGTTTAGGATTATTTTAGATGCATATGTTATATTTTTCTTATAGAGTATTCGACGAGGAATACGATAGACCCATTAATAGACTTTTTTGGAAAAATCCCCATTTCTTTAAGTACGGTAGTCACATGAATAATGAGGTGGCCTGTGAAAATCAACGCAGAACAACTCTGCAAAGACTTTCCAGAGATTACTTGGTAAGTTACTCTTTAAACAATCATGTGGTATTAATAGCTGATTGGACTTTCTTAAACATGTATAATCTATGTGACAAGGTTAGCGCTGATTGGGATTGATAACAGAGTCGTTAGAAAAATCGGCCAAATGATTCCATGGTATGAAACACCCTCTGCACTTATCGCTGTGACGTGTAGTATAGCTGCGTGCGCTAAATCTGTTGGCCCTCTGGGGGCCCCTGCTGGCTGGGGGCCCTAGGCAATTGCCTGGTTTGCCTAATGGGACGCTACGCCTCTGGTGGTCGTCAACGCCAACACGGTCGCCGGGCTGAGGCTTCTCGCCATGACCACAGGCAAAGAGGAACATAGGGACATGGAGACGGAGAAGGAGCTGAGCCAAAAGGCGAAGCTCTCAATTTACTAGTTAATCTACTTTCCTACCCTCACCTATGGTCACGAGCTTTGGGTCGTGACCAAATAGAACAAGAGATCGTGGATAAAAGCGGCCAAAATGAGTTTCCTCCGCAGGGTGTCCAGGCTCTCCCTTAGAGATAAAGTGAGAAGCTCGGTCACCCGGGGGGGACCTTCTCCGTGTTGAGAGGAGCCAGTTGTGGTAGCTTGGGTATCTGGTTCGGATGTCTTGTGGATGCCTCCCTGGAGAGGTGTTCTGGGCATGTCCCACCGGCAGGAGCCCCGGGGACGACCCAGGACACGCTGGAGAGACCATGTCCCTCGCCTGGCCTGGGAATGTCTTGCGATCCCGCCAGGGTTTGGTTCAAATGGCTGGAGAGAGGGAAGTCTGGGCTTCCCCGCTAAAGCTGCTGCCCCCACGACCTGACCTTGGATTAAGTGGTAGATGATGGATGGATGGATGGATGGATGGATGGATGGATCACATTTGATACTTTAATTTCCTGATTTTGAGACTTTCTCCAAAAAATTGATGGATGCAAGTCAACATATGCATCTGCAGGTTCCATGAGAAAAAAAAAAAATCAGGTTATAGATTATAGATATAGATATAGTTTTGACAAATTTGAAAAAATTGTTCCTGTAAGACCTTATCTTTCCAATTTTGGGATTCTCTGACAATTGCTTCATGTTGCAAATCATCAAAACAACTGCACCGTCCCTTCAAATGAGCTACTTCCTACTTTTCCTTGAGTACACCAGTACTTTTAGAGTTTAGAAATTTACAATGCAGTGTAAACAGCATCAATAAACTTATGCTGTCTGTTTCGACAAGAGTGAGTTACTAGGTAATGTTCCAGCATTTACAACCTGTACGTGTGTGCTGCGTGTTGACCTGAATGTCCACCAGTGGAAAAGCACCACAACCGCAGATTTGAAAACTTTTAAAAGACTTCTCTGTTCACACTCTGGTCTGCAACTTGGCAACTCTGGCAGTGGGAGTTGTGTGTGAGGTAGCACATTTCCTGGAAGAATTTAAAACAAAACAAAAAAATCTACTTTTTTGCCCAGTATATACCATTATAGAGTACTTCTATTAATACCTGACCTATTGTTTTACCCTATTATTTACTCAAATCTCAATCATTATTATTGTGCACAGGAAAGCCTGTACATTGAAAGCCGGTGAGTAGCAGGGAGGCGCGTAAACTGCCTCCACACAGCACACATACTGTTTGTAGTACACTCTTGGGTTAGTGTGCTGCTTTCATCACACGATGGGAATAAAACTTGAGCATTGCTTGAGTGTCCTGCCTTTATTCCACCAGAACACGCAGTGAAGTTGTGCAACTAATTTCCTGAACCTCATCTCAGAACTTTGACCTAGGTTTTGAAGATAAAACTTGCACTTGGACTGAAGAGTCAGCAAAGAGAGAAAAGTTGGCTACGTGATCACAACCATGTGGAGCAAGGCGGGAATCCTTCTGTTCATTCTACATGCTGGTGAGAAATAATTTTACTCCCACTTACTTTTCTTGAGGTAAAAGATCTATTTAAATAAAATACTAATGTGCCTGATATTAAGAATGAAACATTTTGATTAATCAGTTGGGCAAAAAAAAAACTAATATGGTATTAAATTTAGACTATAGGATAGAATTATATTTTTTGTATGTATTATAGAAACTGGACTGACATTTCATCTAATACAGAATGTTAGGGTATTAAATTGAGATACGTAAATCAGTGGCTTGACCAGTGTTTCATGTTCAGTAAAGGGCGTAGGGATGGTATGGACATAACGCTACCAACTTTTCAGGATGCTCAATTTTTTTCTTTCTTTTAAATCATTATATATGTTATGTTGCCACGTCAAATTTCGTCTTTCAAAATATTGATTTCATTGTTGACAATGAGAACAATGAGCTATTCTATTCTATTCTAAATTGTCCCCACCAACTTTTAAGCAGCCTCATTTGCATGAAATAGTGAGTACAGTTATATAGGTAATTTAGATTGTCTTCCAATATGTTGTCGGATAGAATTGGCCCTATCATTATAAAATGATTTTTTTTCCCCATTATGTTCAGACGCCTTTTCACTTGTTGAATGCGCCAGTCCATTTTCTTTCCTCAAACACACGTTTGATTGGCTGAGGACTTGCAATTATTTAAAATGTATTTATTTATTTTCTACATTTTTTATTTTAAAAAATATTTTTATATACAGCAAATGGACACATTTTGTCAGATATTCTTACATTAATCATAATCAAGTTAAAAAGTTTCCAATTTTTTTGTTGAGTTTAAATGTGCTTGTGGACAAAAGCTGTACTTTACCTGAAGGAAGGCTTCATTGATATTTAGTTTTATTATAATTTGACTAAGATGTTTTTTTTTTTTTTTTTTTTTTTTTCAGTTATATTTAATTCATTTATTTATTTAGACAGACATTGTTGAGTGGTCTTAATACAAATGTTTATTTTTTTTAAGCATTCCTGGATTGTTAAAAGGTTATTAACAAGTTTGTATTTATTGTGTTAATGTTAATATAATTTATGTTCAAATATTCCAATTGAAATTTGCCAATAAAATGCAGAAATGTATTCTATAAGTTTTAAAATGATTATTTAGTAGTTTTTGAAAACAAAAGGTAGAATCGAACGGTGTATCACCTGAACCGACACACATGAAAGTTAGTATAAGTCAATACAGATTTGTTTTGTATGGATCATTTAGCCTGTCCGTAAATTAGGTTCATGTTCATGAGAAATGCCTGACCCCCTGTTTAACCAATCCGTTTGGTCTTATTAATCTCCCATCCCCAACAAAATGTGCACATGCATGTTTATGAGCGTCCCTACTAATGTTGAGACCAAACCCTTGAGAATTGCATGCAGCTTTTTCTTAAACAAGGAAAACAAAAGGAAAAGTATTTAAAATACAATATTTATTAGTCATTTAGAGACCAAAGTTTCAAATTCAATGTTGTCTTTGTAAAACTCTAATGTTTTTCATTGCTGAAAGTCTAATAAAATAGAAAATTTAGAGTCACTTTCATTTGTACTGCCAATAATCCTTACTAGTACTGCAACGATTAATGGATTAACTGGAGTTATCCGATTAGAAAAAAGCTTCAAATTAAATTTGGCTGCTGACTGGCGTTGTAATGGTTTGTTTTGAAAGTGTTTGCATTTAGTTTATTGATTTGAGTGGATACATGCATTGCTCTCTATTGGCAACAGTGAATATCTAATAGCTCATTTAACAAGGTTGAGCCCAGCTGCTCCCTGATAAGACCAACATCATGTACATTTTTGTTTGAGCTAATGTTTTTTATGTATTTTTAATTTAGTTGATAAGTATATTAAGCAGTTTTTTTTGTGGGAATATGTGTTTAAACAATTTGTTTAGAGCATTATATTATAAAAACATTAGCATTTCATAGCATTTAAGATAGCGAACTTTTGCCATGCAAATTAGCTAATTGTTCTTTTGTTGTACTTAGATCCTCATTTATTTTTTTTTAATACCTCTTGAGGCTAAGCTCAAGTATTTTCATTTATTTTTAAATACAGATCCTCTTTTTTTTTTTTTAATACCTCTTGAGGCTAAGCTCAAGTATTGTCATTTATTTTTAAATACATTTATTGCTCTTGTGAAATGAAAGTACATTTCTGCATAGTTTGAAGAAACTTTTATTTTGTATTCACATTTAATGCTCTTTTGAAAGTGCTGTCTTTGCCAGCCTTTATCTACCATCTCCTAAAATCTTTTCTGCAATGCATTAAATGTTCCTAATCCGATTACTTGATTATTCGAACGAACATATTGATGATTACTTAAATAATTGATTGCTGCAGCCTTAATCATTACAACAAATATATATACAATTACAATATAATTTGTGCGGTACCATTATAATCTTTAACAAAGAAAACAACTGCTATTGAGGATACCGTAATTTCCCGAATATAAGGCGCACCCGTGTATAATGCGCACCCCAAATTTACTTGTAAAATCTAGGGGAAAATATTGTACCCGTTTATAACGCGCACCCTAATTTTAGCACCAATAAATAGAAGAATACAAGAAAACAGAGCTCGTGTACAGATACAGAAATGTCATTTTACTGACTGGTGAAACACAGCACAAGCCTAGCATATTGGTAGTTCAAAACATTACCATAAACTGACAATATTTACGGTAATAATACGATTTGACAACTTCTCCAGCTTACCAGAATCTAGGAGAAAACAAAACAGATGTGACTTTTCTTTTAAAGGCTGCTGTATAACTTGCTCGTTTCTTCATGATGAATAAATGTTTCTTCCATGGATTGATACGGTAAAATGAAAGTGAGAACGTAAGTCGGAAATCCGTGAGAGCTCATCGCTATGACCACGAAAGTAATAGGAACTATTGTTATTTGGGATTGAGTTTCCTGAGGGACAGTTATAGTTGACGGACACAGGAAGTCTGTGTGCTTACATTATGGTCAGAGTTGCGGAGCTGCAATAAACGTTGACTCAAATGAGTTCAAGAAACTAAATTCCGTGCTTTATGAAGAGTAAAAAAAAGCAGAATTTAACACAGACGAAATCATTCGACCGGTTAGAGTGAAGTATTACCGAAACAAAATGGTGACGTCACGTACCGTAATGGTCGGCAACGGGTCGTCGCATACGTTTCTTCAACACAACGTGGTCGTGTCAATAAAAAAAAATCGGTTTATATATATATATATATATTTCTGTCTCCATCCATGTACCCGTTTATAATGCGCACCATGATTTTACAAGTTGATTTTGGGGAAAAAAAGTGCGCGTTATATTCGGGAAATTACGGTAATTGTGTGCTTAATCGGGCAGAACTACCACAGAGCTATCTAGGGTTACCAACCGTTCCATGAAAAACGGAATCATCAGCTTTCCAGAAACAAAAGTACGCGTCCCGTATTAAGCTTACAAGGGATGCGCTTTGTCCCGTATTATCATGAAAATCCAAAATATAAAAGTTAAAAAAAAAAAAAAAAATCATTTCTTTATTAAATGCTTCATTAAGCGTCCACTCAAATCCGCTCCAGCTGCTCACCTACACACAATGAGCTGCAACAGCAACTGTTTAACAAGTTAAACGATTATTGACGCATGCGGCGCTTTGAAGGTCGAGTCTCTGGCAAGATCAAAGCTTAACCGTCTGACGAACAGAGCAGGGAAAGGGAGGGAGCAATGTGAGACTGCGCGATCGGCTCGGGACAGCTTATCTGTATTTTTTTTTTTTTTTTTTTAACTGAAAAAAATCCGCGATGGACTGAGGGCGGGACGTTTGAAGCGCGAAGTAGCGAGGGATTACTGTCGTGGTTTATTTTTAGCACGGACGAATAGTGGTATGGTACTTTTCAAAAATGTGTCAGGGAACATATTCCCCCGCCTTTCCTGCTTTTTGACCAATGACCTCCTGACAGAACAATGACAATCCCGCTCATCTCATTGGTTGAGGAGACACTATAGTGTGCCATGAGGAAACCGGAAGACAACATAAGAGTGTGGGCGATAAGAGGTTTAGGTTAAGCTCGAGTTAAAAGCATCTTCAAAATGATGATCATTTGTTTTCTTGCTCATCTCTGTGTACTTTATTTTGACTTTTTGTATTATATTTTTGTGTTCTGTTAAGTTCATTTGCATTTCTACATTATAATTGGAGTAATCATCAGTGAAACTTTTATTGCTGGGTGGACTTTGAACGCACCTAAAATGTAAAAAAAAAAAAAAAAAAATTACCTCAGCGTTTGTTTGCACGTTTTAAAAAAGTATTTAAAAAAAAAAAAAAAAAAAAAAAAAACGAAGGCCAAAAACACACACACAAAAACACACACACCCCACACCCACACACACATACAAAAGGCTCAGGATCTTAAGGGTTAAATTATACAGTTTTAAATTCAGCTTGAAATATCTAAATTTTATTGTAGAATTTTTTGTATCATGAATACATTGCTGATAAATTGTTTTTCATTTGCTTATATCACTCAAATATGTATCTTATCAAGTCAGTTTTGAGTAAAGTTATTATATTATAATTATAATTTTAAAAAATCAGTTTTCACATACAAAAAAATAATTAAAGGGTTATCAGCAGGGGTAAAAGTGGCCAGAATTTCTTGCCGGAACTCCCCGACGTGAAAGTCGCCACGGAGCCAGAAATTTTGTTCATTTATTTATTTATTTATTTTCATTTTTGTGGGGGGTCAAACCTCCTAAAACTACTGAAATGCAAAGACAACTGTTTTGGCACAGTTATTTCTATAACACATACAAAAACTGATTTTCGTTCAAAATTGTATTTTTTCAATGATTTGCAAAATAAAAGTAAACAAAAACAGCAATAACCCCAACCTCCATCTCCTAATTTTTACTTTCCCTCATTTCCTCACATACTAAATGCCAAATCTCAATTTTAACTACGTGAGAGCATAGGATGTATATTAAAATTGAAGTTAATGTAAACATTTAGTTTTGCTTTCTTTTTTTTTTTTTTTTTTTTTTAATTATAAAGATATAAGGAACATACATTCAGAAAAATAAGTGCAAATGACTTACAGTATGCAGAGTGCAATGGAATATATTTTGAAGATCGCACAAACGTTGACTTTTTTAAATCATAAGGAAATGCATAAGTAGCCTAAAATAAATGAACAAATACTAGTATAAGTTCAAAGTGCACATTGACTGCTAATATGTTCTGAACCTCTCAATCAGAGCAAGTAAAACTAAATATGATAAATACTGTAAGCCTCCTCAACTCTTTCCTTACTCTTAAAGATTTGATCCATTTTCTGTTGCATTGCCATTTTTTTGTCGCATCAATTCAACATTTTTTTTTCCTTTTTGCTGTTCCAGAAAACACAAATTTGAACTAATCAGAGCTAACTATCTCTGCTGATCACATGTCAGTATGTAAGCCAATTGAATGGATTAATGAGTCCACGTGTTTTGCTTTGTTGCGTGCATTCGCACATTGACGTGACTCATCATCATCAGACTCAGATAATTGCAGCAGCTGGGGAAACCTCCATGCCGTCCGTGGAATAAAATCAATAATAAATATCGGTGGAAACGGATTACGCTACACAAGCACTTTATTGTGCTTGTTGTTAACACTTGTGTATGTAAAACTGATGTTGGTAGATCGTTTTTTTCTTGAAGATGAAATACATGTGTGGCAGTTTAGGATATTTTATTTATTTATTTATTTATTTTTAATATAGCGTTTTGACAGTTCCCGTCATATTTTTGGAATCAAAGCTCCATGTACCGGAACAACATTCCGGCCCTGAACCTTATACCGGAACTGCATTCCGGCCCTGAATCTTATACCAGAACTGCATTCCTGACAGTTCTGGCCCACTCTCACCCCTGGTTATCAGGCCGGCCGGCTCTATCAATGAGAGGTCTCCTTTTTTCAGGGAGTTCGCAACCCTAGAGCTCTCATTAGTTTGAGAAGTAATTTAGTTTAAAATGGAAACCATCCCTTTCACCTCAAAAAGTTGCTTCTGAAGGTTGATATGAACGAGAAAAAAACGATCACAATGCATTTTATTCATGTTGAGATTCTATGCAATATAGCAAAGGTAACGATGTAAATGAACTCTCATCTCTATCTGTTTCCTCAGTGTGTGGTCAGAGCAGCATCAGGTGGTGCACCATCTCAGATTCCGAGCAGAAAAAATGTGAGGCCATGTCCCTAGCTTTTACCCAGGCCTCCATTCGACCATACCTCAACTGCATCCGTGGCACTACAGAGGAGAACTGCGTGCAGAAGCTCCAGGTTCGATTTTTAATCAACTAGGACATACATGGAGCAGTGCAAACTCTAAAGAGAAACCTGTTTGAAAGAAAAAGCATTACTTAGACTAATAGTTAATAGTGATAGTTAATAGGGGTGGTAAAAAAATTACGTCACATCCTTATTACGTCACGCAATTCTCGTATCGATTCAAAACCTGTCTGTATCAATCCTTATGCGTGTGTTTTTGGTGGAAATAAACAATTCAGTGGCTGCACTTCTACTTGCGTCCAGTAGTTGGCAGCGCGCAGCAGCATAGCCTTGCAGTCTGTTGAAGAAACAACAACATTAGACTAATCAGAGTAGAGATTTTTGTACGTCACCCTCTAGCAGTTGCTTGGATTACTCCTTTTATAAATCTGAAGTTTGGGCTCATTTTGGTTTTTACTGCAAAAACGGAGGTGTGGAGAATTTAGTTTCCTGCATTTAAGCAGTTTCGGAATAAAGAAGGTTTGCACAAAAAAAAAAAAAAAAAGATCAAATTGTTATAGAAAATGTTATAATGAAAGCCATATGTATTCAAACATAAAAAATATTTTTACCTGAGTCGTGGATGAGGTTTCAGGAATAAAGTGATTCAAATGTACTATTTTCCATTGTTTTTTCTAAATTGATATACAAATATCGCAATAATCATCTTTGAGTGTATGGTGCTAAATCAAGGCCAAAAGTATTGCAATCTGAACAAAAGAAATGATTGAAACAAAAAATAAACAAATAAATAAATTGGATGTTTGAGTTTTTTTCTTGAATCTTTCAAAAGCAAAAAAATATTTTTTTTTTTTTTCAGTTAAAAAGTTGATATTTTCAGGTTCAAATATTTTTGGTTTCAGGTATCGAATTTTCACCTTTAATTTTTTTTAACTTTCAGATCTTATTTTTTCAGTTTCTTTTTTTATGTTGTTGATATTTTCAGGTAACGTTTCGGTTTCCGTCACGCCACACTCTGTCCACTTTTCTTTTGTTGGTCATTCTAGACCAGGGGTCCCCAACGACTGGGCAGCAGACTGGTACCGGCCCGTGGCGCATTTGGTACCGGGCCGCGCAGAAATAATAAATAATTTATTAACGACTGCATTCTGGCCGAATGACTTTGGCCTGTGCTGCTTAACACACCAATATCCCTGTCTACTATAGATATACAACTACAGGATAGGAGGTCGTCATAGAAATGCATTGAGTGGACTGTTAGCAGTACATCTTGTTTTGTATATCTTTGTGCGCTTGGCCTCGATAATAACATATGACGTAGGTCGTCGCCTATCACATTTGTTCCCGGAAATAATTAGCCGCACACTAGAATGACTGAAAAACTGACGTCTTTGGACAGATTTTTTTACGGGGAAAAGGGAACCTGACGAGCCAGAGGATGAGCCTACAACCTCGAAGAAAACAAAATCTATGCTACTTCCCAATCACTAAACACCCACGAACAGCGAAGGAGTGGATTCGTTACCCGTATTTGAATTAACCGAGTGATTCGAGCATGTCTGTGCAACAGGAATATCAGCTTGTAGAGATCGCAAATCACGGCGACCTTAAACGTACATTTGAGACAACAACTCTACCGAGGTTCTGGATTAAAGTCATTTCGGAATATCCTGACATCGCTTGGAGAGCACTGAAAGCTGTGGTACAATTTCCAACATCGTATCTTTGCTTCTCTCACTCTCCCATCTCGGGACCATCTTGTCTCAACAAAACAAGCTCAGACCTCCCACTGATTCAGCGGGTGAGTTGTATTTTCCGTGCACTTAACACAACAGGGCTAAAAACAAATATTATTTTATATTTGCTGTATTTTTCTGCCGCACATTGCTGGTGTTCTGACAAATTTGGCATGCGCGTAACGTTAAAAATGACCGCAAATGCAGCGATTCCAAAGTACACACTACAAACTGTCTTTAAAGAAAGGAAAATTAACTTAGGTTTGCCATGTTAGCTGCACACAAAAACTGCACGCACGCAGCTCTCCCACTTAACGACTTCGCCTTGTCGTTAAGCATTAATTTACGCCTTTTTCGTGTTGCACGTGTATGTTTATGATGTAAATAGTTTTTTAGTACCGTTGGATGACATTGAGAATCCAACAGAATATAAAAGAGGGCTTTTTTCACCACCACAAAAGCTTTGGGAGCAAAATTTGATGAGGGTGCAAAATCTGACATAACACTGGTCCGTGAAAAAAAAGACCCAAATCACACAGGTCCGTCGTGCAAAAAAGGTTGGGGACCCCTGTTCTAGACAACTCTTGGTCAGTTTTGATGAATAATAATTGGAAAATATGCCAGGTTCATGACTTTTACTTAAAGAAACGGTGTGTCCGAAATCCAAAGCAAAACACGAACGCAGCGTCTTTTTGCTAGTTTGTGCTGTAAAATGTTTCGTTTGTGCTGCTATCATTTTTTAGATATTGTTATAATAATTTCGAGTGACGGCGTCACTCACAGCCCCCCATTTATTGCAAAATGCACCCAGAAGTGGTGACATTTGTTTGTGGTTGCTGTAAGGACACACCTCTATTATTGAGAGAGTTGGAACGCTCCATCAGCTGCGGGGAGTTAGAACACGGATGTAAAAGTGGAGAGAGTATGGCGTTATAATCCATCAAAGAAGCCACGTCTCCTGAAGGCACCATCATTTGGTCAACACGCCTCTCGTCGAGGCCACGCCCCCCCCCCCCCCCCCCCGCACCAAACATGAACGTGAAAAAAAAAAATGAAACTGAAAACATAAGATATGAAAGTGAAAAAAAAAATCTGAAGGTGAAAATTATATAAGCGAAACCAAAAAGTTACTATTTGAACCTGAAAATATGAACTTTGTAACAGAAAAAATAACATGTTTTTTTTTTTTTTTTTTTTTACGCTTTTGAAAGATTCAAGGAAAACATCTTAAACATCGTTTCATTTTTCTTTTTATTTCAGATTACAGTACTTTCGGTCTTGATTTAGCACCATACAAGTGTAGTATTGGGATTAATTGGGATCAAATCGAATGGTGACCTGTGAATTGTGATACGAATTGTATTGCCAGATATGAGGCAATACACACTCCTAATAGTTACCAATTGTAGCGTTTAACCCCCCTCCACTTGTCATTCATTTTTGAAAGTGGCAAATCACTATTATTAAAATGTTTCCAATTCCTCACAAAATGTTTGAACACAAATGGGGTCTAATATGTTGGTGCTGCTGTTCATTTTGTTTGTTTTTGGGTACGTGTGTAGGCAAATGAGGTTGATGCTTTGTCCATGTTTGCCCCTGACATCTACAAACTGGGAAAGAGTGCCTCATTCAAGATAGCTGCCAGTGAAACAAAGGCCGATGGTAAGACTGTTGATCTTCACCACTTAAAAGTGAAGAGAAATCCCTAAAGCGTGTGACTCTTTAACAGTTTAACAGTTTTATATCATTCTCGCAAGCTTAAAAATTAAGATGAACATGATGCATTTCAATTAATAGCCTAGTTAATAGTTCAAGGAAAGCACTTGACTTACATAGGGTAAAGTCGGGAAGCAGATGGGACCCTGCCAGAACAGATTAATCATGTACTAGTATTTTTCCACTTACAGTGCCTTGCAAAAGTATTCGGCACCCTTGAACCTTGCAACCTTTCGTCACATTTCAGGCTTCAAACATAAAGATATAAAATTTTAATTTTTTGTCAAGAATCAACAACAAGTGGGACACAATCGTGAAGTGGAACAAAATTTATTGGATAATTTAAACTTTTTTAACAAATAAAAAACTGAAAAGTGGGGCGTGCAATATTATTCGGCCCCCTTGCGTTAATACTTTGTAGCGCCACCTTTTGCTCCAATTACAGCTGCAAGTCGCTTGGGGTATGTTTCTATCAGTTTTGCACATCGAGAGACTGACATTCTTGCCCATTCTTCCTTGCAAAACAGCTCGAGCTCAGTGAGGTTGGATGGAGAGTGTTTGTGAACAGCAGTCTTCAGCTCTTTCCACAGATTCTCGATTGGATTCTGGTCTGGACTTTGACTTGGCCATTCTAACACCTGGATACGTTTATTTTTGAACCATTCCACTGTAGATTTGGCTTTGTTTTGGATCATTGTCCTGTTGGAAGATAAATCCCCGTACTAGTCTCAGGTCTTGTGCAGATACCAACAGGTTTTCTTCCAGAATGTTCCTGTATTTGGCTGCATCCATCTTCCCGTCAATTCTAACCATCTTCCCTGTCCCTGCTGAAGAAAAGCAGGCCAAAACCATGATGCTGCCACCACCATGTTTGACAGTGGGGATGGTGTGTTCAGGGTGATGAGCTGTGTTGCTTTTACGCCAAACATATCGTTTTGCATTGTGGCCAAAAAGTTCAATTTTGGTTTCATCTGACCAGAGCACCTTCTTCCACATGTTTGGTGTGTCTCCCAGGTGGCTTGTGGCAAACTTTAAACGAGACTTTTTATGGATATCTTTGAGAAATGGCTTTCTTTTTGCCACTCTTCCATAAAGGCCAGATTTGTGCAGTGTACGACTGATTGTTGTCCTATGAACAGACTCTCCCACCTCAGCTGTAGATCTCTGCAGTTCATCCAGAGTGATCATGGGCCTCTTGGCTGCATCTCTGATCAGTTTTCTCCTTGTTTGAGAAGAAAGTTTGGAAGGACGGCCGGGCCTTGGTAGATTTGCAGTGGTCTGATGCTCCTTCCATTTCAATATGATGGCTAGCACAGTGCTCCTTGAGATGTTTAAAGCTTGGGAAATCTTTTTGTATCCAAATCCGGCTTTAAACTTCTCCACAACAGTATTTCGGACCTGCCTGGTGTGTTCCTTGGTTTTCATAATGCTCTCTGCACTTTAAACAGAACCCTGAGACTATCACAGAGCAGGTGCATTTATACGGAGACTTGATTACACACAGGTGGATTCTATTTATCATCATCGGTCATTTAGGACAACATTGGATCATTCAGAGATCCTCACTGAACTTCTGGAGTGAGTTTGCTGCACTGAAAGTAAAGGGGCCGAATAATATTGCACGCCCCACTTTTCAGTTTTTTATTTGTTAAAAAAGTTTAAATCATCCAATAAATGTTGTTCCACTTCACGATTGTGTCCCACTTGTTGATGATTCTTGACAAAAAAATTAAATTTCATATCTTTATGTTTGAAGCCTGAAATGTGGCGAAAGGTTGCAAGATTCCAGGGGGCCGAATACTTTTGCAAGGCACTGTATGACTGCACGTCATTCCTTATTGACTTTAATTTGTAAAAACATTTCTGTCTCACTATTATATGCTTTCCCGGATCTCACTAGTGTTTATACTGTATGTGTCAGGTACCGGGGCCTCTTACTTTGCCGTTGCTGTTGTCAAAAAGGCCAATTCTGGAATCAACATTAACAACTTAGCTGGGAAAAAGAGCTGCCACACTGGGAAAGGCCGAACGGCTGGATGGAATATGCCCATTGGATACTTCATCGACCAGGGCTACATGTCCGTAATGGGCTGTAAATTCTCACAGAGTAGGAAGAATTTATGATTAAACAGTCTTCAGTTATCGAACCTGAAACACTCCCTGACAGTTTCAATACGCGTGATCAGGTGTGGCACAGTTTTTCAACAGCAGCTGTGTTCCGGGAGCAAATGAGGAGGCCGGTGATCCCGCGTCTCTGTGCCAGCTGTGCATTGGTGATACAAACGGACAACACAGATGTGAGGCCAGCAACGATGAACGATATTACAGCTATGAAGGAGCTTTTAGGTAACGATTTGCACCTATATAACGTTAACCTAAATTTTAGAAAAGGAACGAGTAATAATAAGATTCCTGTTTGATTATGTTTAAAAGAAAAAAAAAACCTAAACACAACTTATTGTTTCCCCATTGCCTTCTTCGTAGGCAAAGATGCTAAATTGTGTATTTGTATTAATGTGACCCAGTGTTGTTTTTGGCAGCCCTTTTAATTTTTGTCTTATTCTTTTGGATGAAAATACTTACCGTATTTTTCGGACTATAAGTCGCACCTGAGTATAAGTCGCACCAGCCACAAAATGATCAACGAAGAGTAAAAAAAAACATATATAAGTTGCACCGGAGTATAAGTCACATTTTTGGAGGAAATTTACCTGATAAAAACCAACACATATAACAGAAATGTAATCTTGAAAGGCAATTAAAAATAAAAATACAATAGAGAACAACATGCTGAATAAGTGTACAGTATGATAATATTACATGATGCATGAACAACCAAATGCGAACGTGGCCGGTATGTTAACGTAACATAGCTATTAAGAGTTATTCAGATAACTATAGCATAAAGAACATGCTAAAAAGTTTACCAAACCATCAGTGTCACTCCAAATCACCAAAATAACACGTGAAATGATATAATAATGTGTTAATAATTTCACACATAAGTCGCTCCAGAGTATAAGTCGCACCCCTAGCCAAACTATAAAAAACTGCGACTTATAGTCCGAAAAATACGGTATTAGTCTTAGTCACATTTTAGTCATTTTCAAATGTTTCCCATAGCAAATATGTTCTGCCCTGTTGCTTAATCACGTCTCATGAGATGAATTTGATCATCTCAAATTTATTTCATTCTCTGCTTATTTGTTTCTGAATTTGTGCTCTAAGGAAGAGTACCCTTAGGAGCAAGGGATGAGTCAAAATGAGCAAAGACATCATTGAGACAAAGGAGATTGATTTGAGAAAATTTTGAGAAGACAAATTCTCATAATTGAAAATTGAGTTATAGCTCCTTTCTACTGTATCCTCGTTGACCTACTGCTGACGCAGCACCAAGAGCAATATGGGGTTCAGTGTCTTCTTCAAAGAGACTCGAACTCACAACCTCTGGATTGGGGAAGGACTACGGTACTCTATCAATGAGACGCGCACGGGCTCAAATGCACTATATTCGATGTGACACAGGACATTAATAGAAAGCAACTTCAGAAAGAGTATGTAGCAGCGATGAACCAAATTTATTTTATTTTCCTTCATTTACTAATCTAAATATTTCTTTGATACTTCAAAATACTTCCAAATTGCGGACATGTTGGCTGTGAGCCAGTCGTTTTAGCGAGACCACGTCAGCCAACGTGTTGCTTCTCATCGTGTTTTGATTACATGATCACATGAGGACTAAGGTTCTTCACACTATCCGGTGGTCTTCAATACAGATAATGGATTTATAGCTATTTCAGCCGATAGTTTTTAGTGCTGAATTTTTGGTCACTAATTTTTACATTGTATAAATGAACCAGATATGTTATTGAATTATTTGCCCAATTACAGTATATTATTTTGTCAGATTTGGGCGCGAGATGAATTAAGATGTGATTGGACATGTCAGAGCAGACACTACTCTTTTCTTACAGTGAAAGAATCTTGAGAACCCAAAATGAGCAATTACAGAAAGGAAGGAGATAAAATTGAGAAATATTTGTAACTGGCACAATATAGGTTTACTTGGCTTGTCCAGGAAAAGAGGCAGCTTTGAGGCAAGTTAAATAATAAAATACTTTGGTCTTCCATATCTTTCACTGAGACATGACTGAGATAGTGAGGCCAAGAAGGGAGATCAAATTGAGACATATATAAGATCAACGGAAGATCTCATAGTTGTCTCTTGGTGAGATCTTGAAAGGAGACGGCTGTGAGACATCGTGCCAGTAGAACTATTTGTCAAGGCCTTCTCATGTAATGCTCACTGTGAGACTTACTTCTCACTAGACAAATTTTGAGAAAACCACTCTGGTCTCGACCGTTGCTGATTCACTTCTCAGATATGTAAATGAGACATGAACAAGAGCTCATCTTCAATTTTGCTTTGCCATGGGTTTCGTCTTCATCTAGTTTTAGTCTATGAAATCTCATACAAATTTTGTCTAGTTTTAGTCGACAGTTACTCAAAATCGTCTGGTAAATTCAAACGTTTTAGTCGAAAAATAAATAAAGGTTTCCAACAATTTTGAATGAACATCGACAGACGAGCACATATTGTAGCATCTACAACGACACTTTGAGATGATAATGCACACTCAGCAGGAAAAGAAGTACATTATTTTCAATTAAAACTACCAAGAAGCCACGAACTGTATATGTCGGAAAATACTCAGGTGACTTGAAGTTCCGCTCTGAGATCCCCAATTTGGCCAAATTTCAAAACTGTCCGAGAGCATTTAAAAAAAACAAACAGCAAAACCATAACTGGAGGTAAGAGCATGAGAGAGCATAATTAAGGATTTTAATGAGATATTATTGCTTACTTACCTTGTTTCGATCCAAAAACTCCATGTATTATGTATCACGAGTGTCAAGACTCAGATGTGAACGGCCACAGCCGGATTTGGGGGGGATTTTATGGGTGAAACATTGTAATATAACAAGGGTTGCGATGCATAAATCGCAGACATCAAGGAGTGGTCAAGATGTTCTTTTTCATATATTGACCCTTTTCAACGTTTTTTTTTTTTTTTCTAATTTTTCTTTGTTTGGACCGATTATTTATTATCTAACATATCGGGGAAAATGTGACAGTAACAAAAAAAATACAATTAAGCGATATTTATGAGGTAGATATCCATGACTTATTTACGGACACCATTTTTTTCATTGTGACATAATTTGTTTAAAAGTTTAAAATATGCGAGTGAATAATTTTTTAAAGTCGTTTTTTTTTTTTTTTAATGAAATATTAGACATCAATTAGTGATTCTAATCTAAAAATGACATTTTGAATAATAAATAAAATTACCTTCTTTTTATGGCTGGATTAAAACAAAAGCGGTTGCGGGACGTCTGTAAACAGGGGTTTCCAGAGTAAAACGGACAAATTAAAAATAGTTTGGGGGCTTAATGCACTATGAATCTGCTATGACAGCATATAGACATATTGTTCTATCAAACACAACAGTTTTTTTGGCTTAAAATACAGCAGTTTATTTTAAAGAGGGATGCAAGAGCAGAAACTTCTTTTTCAGTTTGTCTGTGTTTTCAAGCCATATATATATATATATATATATATATATATATATATATATATATATATATATTTATTTTTAAAAAGTCAGAGCGTTTAACATCCTCTAGACCAGGGGTCCCGAAACTTTTTCCTGTGAGGGCCACATAACTTTTCCCTTCTCTGATGAAGGGTCGGGGTCAGTTTGTAACAGAAAAGGTGTGACGTTTGCAGCAGTGCCTAAATGTAAAATGTATTGCTTTTCAGAGAGCCCCAATCAAATAACCCTTTCTGGATTCTTCACGGAACAAAAGTAAATAAAATAAAATAAAATAAAAATAATAATATAATATAATATAATATAATAGAATAGAATAGAATAGAATAGAATAGAATATAACACTATTAATTAAATAGATAGTAACCAAATAACCCTCTCTGGGTTCTTCACAGAAAAATGCCAGGAAATAAATAACACTATTGTAAAAAAAAAA
The DNA here is from genome assembly GCF_030265065.1 of Corythoichthys intestinalis. NCBI lineage: Eukaryota > Metazoa > Chordata > Actinopteri > Syngnathiformes > Syngnathidae > Corythoichthys > Corythoichthys intestinalis. The sequence continues at coordinate 12,429,602 of NC_080401.1, read as the reverse complement.
AAAAAAAAAAAAAAAAATGCTCCCTGGTATTGTTCAGGGGGCCAGACCAGATGTGGAAGCGGGCCACATCCAGCCCTCGGGCCGTAGTTTGGGGACCCCTGCTCAAGACTTACTGACCAGAAGAGCCAAGTGTCTCTGCTTTTGGCTGGCTACATTCTAAAGCTAAAGCTAACGTGAACGCGAATGCTATGCTAACGCTAGGATTACATTTAGCATCTGATGATCACTCAGCAGAGACTTTTAAAGGCCAGAGCAACATTGCATATTTTCTCTTACAAAGATAAGAAAACAAATCTTACTGTGTTTCCAAACAATCAAGATGGAGCACAGCCTAGCTTGAGACACATCCTAAACTCCAGTGAGGAGGAAAGGCCCAGCACATCTCACATGACTGACATGACCCAAACACTGCCATGATACAAGCTGACGTACAATATGAAAATGTCACGCATTGTGAACATATGACAGAAACAATGTCGCATTTTCGTCTCGTTGTCGTCTCATCAGACGAAAACTGGCATTCGCCTAGTTATTTTCGAGTCTCCCAAGCCTCGTTTTTAGCTTGTCAGCATCATGGAAAAATTGTTTGTCGAGGAAAACAACACTGATGTGACTGCTTATTTATGGGTGACTGGCTTTTGTACAAAGATTGCAACTTTTGAACGTCAACTTTGATTGGTCTCAGGTGCCTGGCTGAGGGTGCAGGAGACGTGGCCTTTATCAAACACACAACAGTGGAAGAAAATACAGACAGTAAGCGTTTAGTTAAATTAGTTGGCAGCTACAGTGTATCACAGGGACAAAGTATTGATAAACAATATTTGTGAAACTGTCTGTTATCACTTCATTTTTCTTCAGATCATGGTCCAGAATGGGCGAAACCTTTGAAGTCAGCAGACTATGAGCTTTTGTGTCGGGATGGCAGACGAGTTCCTGTCAGTCAGTGGAAGACATGCAATCTGGTCCGTGTCCCATTCCGAGGCATTGTGGTTGGCAATCATGTCACTCCATCCGTGGTGTTTAACATGCTTCAAGAAGGACTGGTAGGTCCAAAAATTTCACTTGTATACAAGTCAACATCTGAAAACTTTTCTTAAACTCTTTGTTTATTGTATGAGTTATTCACAACAGTTGACTTTTATTTGATAATGTAGCGTTGTCACAATTTGGATTATGGCTAAGTAATTCAACTCACGAAAAAAAGATATTATTTGCTAATGGTGATTCATCATGATGTATGAGGAAGTAAAATTAATTTGTCCTTTGCATCTACAGGAGAAGTCTGGATTCAACATGTTTTCCTCCACACCTTACGGAGAGGGAACACTACTCTTCTCGGAGTCCTCCGTCATGTTTCAAAACGCCGAGTATGATGATCCGAAGAAATGGATGGGTCAGATCTATTATAATGCCATGAGTGCTATGGATTGTAAACCTTCAGGTACCAGTTCCAATTATTTGCATTCACTTGTATACACTTAATCTACAATGAAGAGTAAAATGTGTTAAGAATGAAGTGGCATGGGAGGGTGGGCCATGACAACTAAAGTTAAGCGACAAATTATATCTGCATGTTTTACTTTTTGATATGTCTTACTTAAAAAAATAAAAATAAAACGAAAAATAAAATGAATTAATCGAATGTATTTTTATGGCAAAATTCCATTCGACATAAGACCATTTCGACTTACAAATAGGTCCTGGAACGAATTAAATTCATATGTAGAGGTACCATTGTATTTTCCGTTGCTTGTAATTTTGTTGATACTTATTCAATTTTTCTCTTTTATATGTCATTTGGAAGCTGATATCTATTATTTGCTGCAACATAAATCGTTATGTTTATTAAGGATAAATTTGCTGTCTGTGGAGCTCAATGCACTTTGCTAATCTTTGAGGGACTGAATAAGCCAACAATTCAGTTTTGATGTTCAGCTGCTGTTGCCGTAACAGGCTGACCTGACTGTGGAAAATCTTTGAATGTACCGGCCTCGTTAAACCTTTTCAAAAGACTGATTATAGGATGGGCTGGATAGGTTGCAGGTATGAAATTGCCTTTGAAATTCTCGTTCAGTAAATGTGACGCTCTCAGTATTCCAGAAACAGTTCAAAACCGCAGTCTTTTGCTCTTTTGTCAATAGGCTAAACATCATCAATATAACGATATATCTGAAATACAAAATATAAGATTTCAGCTTTCAAATGACATATGAGAGATAAAAAACTGAGTACGTATCAACAAAATTACAAGCAAGTGGAAATATACTGTTACTTATGGCAGACATATATTATTTACAACAGATATGTTGCAACAAATAGTATCTACTCACCAACAGTGGCTACTTAACTACATTATCCAAATACATAAAACATTTGCAATGTATCTACGTACCTGATCATTTGTCAATCTTTCAATAGAAAGCTCTTTGCGGTGGTGTGTGCTGTCTGCGGGTGAGCAACAGAAATGTGCTGCAATGGGTAGTGCCTTTCAAAATAAAGGGCTCGCTCCGAATGTCAATTGTATTTATGGGGACTCTGTGACGGACTGCATGGAGAAAATAAAGGTAAGGTGATCATTTTCAAATGGTATCTGACATAGGCTGAGTTTTACTTTTTTTGGGGGGACACAATATGTTGATGACCCCGAAACGCAGTGTCAGCAATAGAATTAACTTACAAGAATATTTATAATAACAAGTTGAAAATTAGCATTTTTTGTTTCCCATCATTCTTGAGGGGGATTCTAAGTCAGGCTGCTTAGGACAGCTCTACCAAGATTGTCATCCATTGAATATGGAATGCCTGCCGGTGTCGTGCCAATGTAGTTACCCCCATAAAAAATTGGATCCCCTGGGCGGAGCCACTGCGCAGCACTGATTTACTTGATTTCCGTGTTTTGGTGATATAGTTATCTACGAGGTTTCATGGCCCATCCATAAAAATTTCCATCCATTTTTCTATCGTATAACATAACATACATACTGAACGTAAAAAAGGGCAATGTTTTACAGTTTTACTCGTAGGATAACCTGTAACTGTTATTACTGTAATTCAAGTCCAGAATGGAGTTTCTCCAGTTTAATAAACGTCGATGTCCAAAATATATAACTGTGGTTCTTTTCTGGCTTCAATTATTAAGTCGACATAACTAATGCGTGTGTGTGCGCTCCCGCGGCCAGGTGATACAATTTTTGACGGGGGTAACTACATTGGCAGGACACTGGTGGTGGCTCTGTTGTACAATTAGCGTCTTTTGTGGGGCAAATAGAAACTCCGCTCAGCATTTTGGTGGTGCTCTTTTATTCGCATTTCATGGTCCACATTTTCAATCCTTGGTTCTTGCTCAGTAGTTTTTGTCGCTTTTGAAAGCTTAGGTTTGAAAAAAATTACGTATAATTATCTTTCCTCTTCAGTCTCGGATGGTTTTGGCTAAGCAAAGCAAATGACCGTCTAAGGTGCGAGTAACAAGATCTGTTTGAAAAATAATTTTTACCCATTATAAAAATATCTTTTTTTTTTTTTTTTTGTTCATTCCATCTATTTTTGTTGTTTTATTGCTTTACAACGTTTATAGACAATATTTTACCAGAAAACGCATAATTTGAAATCATATATAGGAAAGTCAATTACATGCAATTACACTTTTCGGCCACCGGGGGAGGGGGCGTGTGTGTGCGCTCCCGCGGCCAGGTGATACAATTTTTGACGGGGGTAACTACATTGGCAGGACACTGGTGGTGGCTCTGTTGTACAATTAGCGTCTTTTGTGGGGCAAATAGAAACTCCGCTCAGCATTTTGGTGGTGCTCTTTTATTCGCATTTCATGGTCCACATTTTCAATCCTTGGTTCTTGCTCAGTAGTTTTTGTCGCTTTTGAAAGCTTAGGTTTGAAAAAAATTACGTATAATTATCTTTCCTCTTCAGTCTCTGATGGTTTTGGCTAAGCAAAGCAAATGACCGTCTAAGGTGCGAGTAACAAGATCTGTTTGAAAAATAATTTTGACCCATTATAAAAATCTTTTTTTTTTTTGTTCATTCCATCTATTTTTGTTGTTTTATTGCTTTACAACGTTTATAGACAATATTTTACCAGAAAACGCATCACTTGAAATCATATATAGGAAAGTCAATTACATGCAATTACACTTTTCGGCCACCGGGGGAGGGGGCTGGCCCCTCCGGCCCCACCTTAAACTCTGCGTATGGTCTTTGAAATGTTCATTTGCATTAAAATCCCAAAAATGTACTTTACCACTTTTTCAGAGCAATGAGGCTGATGCTATCACTCTTGATGGAGGTTATATCTATACAGCTGGCAAGGACTATGGCTTGGTACCCGCTACTGGAGAGAGCTATACAGGTACAAGAAAAGAAAGTGTGAAGCATATGGACGCAATACGTATACCATAGACTGACAATGTATTCATGTTTGTCCAGCGGACAGGGATGGCTCCAGTTATTATGCTGTTGCGGTGGTGAAAAAAAGTAGCTATGACATCAGGAGCCTTGATGACTTGAAAGGCCTTCGCTCCTGTCACACTGGATTTGGTCGAACAGCTGGTTGGAATGTTCCTGTATCGACCCTGATAGAAAAAGGCCTGATCAGCCCTCAGCGCTGTCAGATCACCCAAGGTTGGTGGAACCAATAGAGTCCATGGAATAACTCAATCAGATCTAGCCAAATGAAAGAATATTTTGCTTTATATTTCCTATTTGTGCTTCCTACAATACCTAGCTGTGGGTGGGTTCTTCAAGCAGAGTTGTGTACCTGGTGCAAATCAACCCGGTTTTCCTAGCAACCTCTGTGGCTTGTGTGTGGGAGATGACTCTGGACAAAACAAATGCGAAAAGGGAAAGGACCTGTATGATGGTTACGACGGTGCCTTCAGGTAGGAACATTACACCAATTGTGCTTCTTGATATAATTTTTTTCCCTGACATATTACTGAATGATGGTGGAATAGTGTTGAGCACATCTGACTCAGATATTACCATATTTTCAGCACTATAAAACACATCTAAAAGCCTTCAATTTTCTCAAAAGAAGACAGTGAGCCTTATAACCTGTTGCGCCTTATACAGTGGGGCAAATAAGTGTTTAGTCAACCACCAATTGTGCAAGTTCTCCTACTTGAAAAGATTAGAGAGGCCTGTAATTGTCAACATGGGCAGACCTCAACCATTGGAGACAGAATGTGGAAAACAAAAAAACAGAAAATCACATTGTTTGATTTTTGAAGAATTTATTTCCATATTCGAGTGGAAAATAAGTATTTGGTCACCTACAAACAAGCAAGATTTCTGGCTGTCAAAGAGGTCTAACTTCTTCTAAAGATGTCTAACACCTGTCCACAAACTCAGTCAGTCACACTCCAAACTCCACTATGGCCAAGACCAAAGAGCTGTCGAAGGACACCAGAGACAAAATTATAGACCTGCACCAGGCTGGGAAGACTGAATCTGCAATAGGTAAAACGCTTGGTGTAAAGAAATCAACTGTGGGAGCAATTATTAGAAAATGGAAGACATACAAAACCACTATTAATCTCCCTCGATCTGGGGCTCCATGCAAGATCTCACCCCGTGGCGTCAAAATAATAACAAGAACGGTGAGCAAAAATCCCAGAACCACATGGGGGGACCTAGTGAATGACCGACAGAGAGCTGGGACCACAGTAACAAAGGCTACTATTACTAACACAATGCGCCGCCAGGGACTCAAATCCTGCACTGCCAGACGTGTCCCCCTGCTGAAGCCAGTACACTTCCAGGCCCGTCTGCAGTTCGCTAGAGAGCATTTGGATGATCCAGAAGAGGACTGGGAGAATATGTTATGGTCAGATGAAACCAAAATAGAACTTTTTAGCATGGGGGTGGAAACATCATGCTTTGGGGCTGTTTTTCTGCAAAGGGACCAGGACGACTGATCTGTGTAAAGGAAAGAATGAATGGGGCCATGTATCGAGAGATTTTGAGTGAAAATCTCCTTCCATTAGCAAGGGCATTGACGATGAGACGTGGCTAGGTCTTTCAGCATGACAATGATCCCAAACACACAGCCAGGGCAACAAATGATAGGCTTCATAAGAAGCATTTCACGGTCCTGGAGTGGCCTAGCCAGTATCCTGATCCCATCCCCATAGAAAATCTGTGGATGGAGTTGAAAGTCCGCGTTGCCCAACGACAGCCCCAAAACATCACTGCTCTAGAGGAGATCTGCATGGAGGAATGGGCCAAATACCAGCAACAGTGTGCGAAAAGCTTGTGAAGAGTTACAAAAAACGTTTGGCCTCCATTATTGCCAACAAAGGGTACATAGCAAAGTATTGAGATGAACTTTTGGTATTGACCAAATTCTTATTTTCCACCATGCTTTGCAAATAAATTCTTTAAAAATCAAACAATGTGATTTTTTTTTTCTCCACATTCTGTCTCTAGTGGTTGAAGTTTACCCATGTTGACAATTACAGGCCTCTCTAATATTTTCAAGTGGGAGAACTTGCACAATTAGTGTTGACTAAACACTTATTTGCCCCACTCTATATGGATCAATATTGGTTAATCATGGCAACATAATTCCCTTTAGCACAGGACCATCTAGTGGTTGTATAATGCAAGCCCAACCACTACAACAAGCACTACTAATGCACCTTATAATCCATTGTTGACACTTTGCCATTGATCCCAAAAAATGTTTGCATTATTTTGAGTTTTACAGTTGACAGTGACTTTTTGAAATGACTGAAATAAAGGAGGTTTTCCACAATATACTTATTTCTCAAGATCCACCTATATATCTGCCCCTTATACATTCATCCAAAGCAAGTTATTGTTAGGAAAAAGAAAAACAACAACAAAAGTGGATCTGTATTGATCAGTCATGACATGACATTCCCTTTAGTGCAGCTTCATCTAGTGGATGCGCAATGCAACCCCAACAACTACTACTACTGCACCTTAAAATGCGGGGCGCACTATATATGAAAACGGTTTTAAAATAGGCCATTCATTGAAGGTGCGCCTTATACTCCGCTTATATTGCGGAAAATACGGTGGTCTCTGCTCCTGTGTGTTAACTCAATATCCACATGCTTGTGTGGGTTTTCTCAGGGCCCTCTTAAAATATTGTCAAGGTCAACTGAACACTTGAAATTGTACAAAAGTATGATAAAGACTAACAACTAAGGACAGTAGAGAATTTGAAGTTAAAAAATGCCTGATTTGTCAAAAAAAAAAAAATAATAATAATAATTGTTTCATGCAGGTGTCTGGCAAAGGGAGATGGAGATGTTGCTTTTATCAAGCATTCAACTGTTTTCAAAAATACTGATGGTAAACAGATCAGAAATCAGAACAGAAATGTTTAATATTTTCCTGAATCCTAACATGAAACTTTTGTGTGGTTGTTCATGTTCAGGCAACTCTAGTGAATCTTGGGCCACAGATCTCCATTCCAAAGACTTCCAGTTGCTCTGTCCCCATAACACCAAAGTTGACGTCACTAAGTATAGATACTGTAATTTGGCTCGCGTCCCCTCTCATGCCGTAATGGTGCGGCCTGATGCCAACATCCACGCGATTTATGGTCTCCTGGACAATGCACAGGTACTTGAGAATAAATTTTACAAAGTTTCATATTCTGAAGGATGTCAGTCACTGTGAGCAGAAAGTATACTGTAGTGCAGCTCTATGGGACACATAACTGTCAGGATTGAGTAATAGAGATAGCACGAAGGTTAAAGGTTAGGTTGCTTGGGTGTCTTTGATGGAGTTTTCATGTTTTTGCGGATTTCTCAATCACTGTAGATAAAACATGAAAGTAGTGTGAAAGTGAGTATTGATGGCTGATTATCGGACTATTGAGGAGGAGTTCAAGTATCTTGGGGTCTTGTTCACGAGTGAGGGTAGGAGGGAGCGGGAGATCGACAGGCGGATCGGTGTAGCGTCTGCACTAATGCGGACTCTGCACCGGTCCGTAGTGGTGGTAAAGGAGCTGAGCCGAAAGGCGAAGCTCTCGATTTACCAGTCGATCTACGTTTCTACCCTCACCTATGATCACAAGCTGTGGGTCGTGACCGAAAGAACAAGATACAAGCAGCCGAAATGAGTTTCCTCCGCAGGGGTGTCCGGGACTCTCCTTTAGAAATAGGGTGAGAAGCTCAGTCATCCAGCAGGGACTCGTCGAGCCGCTACTTCTCCGCGTTGAGAGGAGCAAGCTGAGGTGGCCCGGGCATCTTGTTCGGATGCTTCCTGGACGCCTTCCTGGAGGGGTGTTTTGGGATGTCCCACCGGCGGGAGGCCCCGGGGACGACCCAGGACACACTGGAGAGACTATGTCTCTCGGCTGGCCTGGAAACACCTTGGGATCCCTCCGGAGGAACTTGTTGAAGTGGCTAGGGAGAGGGAAATCTGGGCTTGCCTGTTAAAGCTGCTGTCCCCGCGACCTGACCCTGTAGCAAGCGGAAGATAATTTTCATGCCTCTGGTGCAATCGATATGCCCCGTGCAACTATACGCTAATTGAACACTAGAGGGGGCAACATGAGTACAAACACGATTAGGCAGGTGAAAAAGCTCCTGACCAATAGAAATCAACATTGAGAGCAGCGTACCTTCAGATGGGTACTGCACACTCTTGTAGAGTAGTTGGGGATATGCACCTGATATTGGCTTGCAATCCGCATTAAGCTTTTCATTAATCATTTTGCCAGGAGATGTTTAGTTTAGTTTCAGAGTTTTTTCAGCTTGTTAAGCTTCTGTTTGCAGTGTAATCAATTTTATTGCTTGTTTTTTTTTATCATTCTGCAATTAAAATAAAATTGAGCTGTCAATGAATTTTCTGGTTCTTTCTTTGAACATTGGTTTAGATCTCTGTATCACATTTTTGCATTGGGGAAAATACTTTTGAATAGAATTTAGAATTTACAGTGTATCACAAAAATGAGTACACCCCTCGCATTTCTGCAGATATTTAAGTATATCTTTTCATGGGACAACACTGACAAAATGACACTTTGACACAATGAAAAGTAGTCTGTGTGCAGCTTATATAATAGAGTTCAGTTATTTTCCCCTTAAAATAACTCAAAATATAGCCATTTACATTCCAACCCCTCATGTAGCGCAACAATACGTCTTTTAAGATCCTCAGAGAGTTATTTGCCATGTGGTGCCATGTTGGAACTTTCAGTGACCAGTATGAGAGAGTGTGAGAGCTGCACTACAAATATGAACACACCTGTTCCCTATGCACACCTGGACCTAGTAACACTAACGAGTCACATGACATTTTGGAGGGAAAATGACAAGCAGTACTTAATTTGGACATTTAGGGATGTAGTTTCTAAGGGGTGTACTCACTTTTGTTGCCAGGGGTTTTGATATAAATGGCTATATTTTGAATTATTTTGAGGGGAAAATAAATTAACTCTATTTTATAAGCTGCACACAGACTACTTTTCGTTGTGTCAAAGTGTCATTTTGTCAGTGTTGTCCCATGAAAAGATATACTTAAATATCTGCAGGAATGCGAGGGGTGTACTCACTTTTGTGATACACTGTATACCGGGCTTTAAACAGGTTTATTTTGGTGTTGAAATTGGCTGTTTAACGAAGTAAACGGGACATTGCTCTGTTTTGAAGCCAGCTTCCAGTGGTAAGCTTCTGTACTGCAAGTTTTAATTCATTTTCAAAGACGGTTGTTTGTCCCTTAGTATAATGTTAGTATAAGTATAACACCATTTACCATTTACCATTGTGAAATAACTTGTATAACCTTATCCAACGTAATGCAGGCATAGCCCAGTAACTTTACTGAAAATTGAGTTTCTGCCACATCTCAAATGTTTTGCTTCATCAAACATTTTAAACACTCTCATTTTTTCTCTGTAGACATATTTTGGCAGTGACACAGGTGCAGAGTTCCGCATGTTCGACTCGCAGGCATACAAGGGCACAGATCTCCTCTTCAAAGACTCCACTGTACGTCTTGTGGGTGTAGCTGACAAAAAGACCTACAAGGAATGGCTAGGCCAGAATTACTTGGACTCACTGATCAATATGGAGTGCAATACATCACATAGAGGTAAACATATCCCATATCTTTCATCTTTTTAATTCAGTGTTTATGGATTGAAATTGGATTGTGACAACTGTAATGTGTTGAATTTCTTGTGTATTGTAGTGATTTCCTCACAGTGGTTTGTTGGCGTAATGCTGCTCTGCTCCATGTTGATGACCATCTGAATGTCAACATGAGGAACTTGACCCACTCTCATCCCTCTCTTTGTTTTCCTATCCTGATACCCCATCACATATCCCTGGTTAAATATGGATTCAAACCTTCTCTGACATTAACAAAAGAAAAAGTGTCACTTGTTGCTATAAAAGAAAACCTGAGTATTACACTACTAATTTGTTTACAGAGGGTGAGCTGCCATATCAGAGCATATGCTGTCACCTGTTACATTCTCAGAAGTCTACAGTGATCCCTTCATTCAAAATAATGTTTAAAAGGCCTTTGGTGCACAGAGAAATTCCATTTTACCATGTCGTAAAACATTTCTGGATTTTCCCTTCTCATTGCTACCTCTTGCTTGTTCCTTTTTATATTCAAACTATCCATTTAATGTGTTTTCTTATAACTACGGATTTTTTTATATGATGTTCAGATGCCATATCAGTGTATATGTACTGACTCATACTGTTGGAAATTTGTGCAATCTATACTCTGAACAGAGATTTTATTTCGGTGTGAAATGATAAATTGTAACTAATATTTAGTTGCCAGGCCAGTGAGTCTGCACGGGTATTAAAAGCTACTTTTCTATTCAGCTGTGTTGTATCTTAATAAATTCATAAGCATTTAACGGCATTTGTGGTGTTTTATAAAAGGCCAGCAAGTGACAATGTTTATTCTGTATATCCTGATACTCTTTTTTTCCTCAGACAAAAAATTTTGTCTCTGTTGCTCTGTCATCTTGCAGAATTCACTTGAAAACGTTAGCATCGACTTGCATCTTTGTAATGAATGAAGAAAGGGGGAAGTGCCGTATGCCATTAAGTAAGGGTGTAACGGTACATGTATTTGTATTGAACCGTTTCGGTACGCGCTGCTCTGTTCGGAACGGAGGCGTACCGAACGTGTTTCTGATGTAATGTAACCCGTACTTTTCTAGGCTGTGAGTCGATCAGGTTACAGTTTCTTTGTGTAGATTATATTTACTCTGTCTTCTCTACTATAATGAGGACCAACACGGTAGGACAGAATAACCCAGAAACGTCAACTGCGCGACAACATGGCCCCCGCGAGAACGCAGTGAAACGCGGGCGTTAAAGTCAATCAGCCAATGCTCACCAGTCGCAGTGCGGCCGCGTGTTAGACGTGTCCCAGAAGCAGCTCGACACGACGCACGCGAAAAGAACGGCAGAGTTTATTATTTGACGTGAGACGTGACCCTCCTGCGTCAATAGTACTACCGGGAGCTAGGATCGGGCAGACCGGAAGTCACTTGTTTAAAAATACGGTGGATCCGGTCGATTTTCAAACTAATATGCAATCGTAACCCACTTTTTGAGTCCATCACATTTCTTGAGTGATAGATCGGAGCACAGTTGACTTGTCTTTGTTGATTTACTGCTGTCTTCTCTGCTATAATAATAACCAACCTGGCCCCTTATTCAATACAAAACCCTCCTACCACAACATAACAAGTAGGAACTAATATTCACATAGGAACTAAAGTTACACAACATAAAATATACAATATAAATGAATGCTACATCACATTTGTAAAATATAAGTACATAATAAAATCAATAATAGCCCATTTAAATAAATTGAAATGAGCTAAAACACCTGTAATTAAATAATAATAATAATAATAATAATACACAAATCCTGCTTACACAATTACATTTATTAATTTCTGTGTGGCGCTTTAACTTGAGAAAATCCACCAATAAAGCTTTTGAAAACCGTTCATTAAAAAAAAAAAAAAAAAAAAGATTCATTGAGGCATTTCATTTGTAAAATACATGTTAGAATCTTTGTCATTGGGATTGCTTTTCTCTAGCACAGGACTTCTTTTTTCTTCTTTCAGAAAGAAAGCTGACCAATAAGCGGGGTCTGAAAGGCAAATTGTTGTTGGATTATCTTTGAATACCCGCTACTTTTTGAGCAGAATTCTAGCTTTGTATAGGCTAATGTTCCTATTGTTGAAAGCACAAATGTGTGTAATAAACAACTAGCACGTTTATATTTTGCATTTTGTTTTCTTACTGTACCGAAAATGAATCGAACCGTGACCTCAAAACCGAGGTACGTACTGAACCGAGATTTTTGTGTACCGTTACACCCCTACCATTAAGTAGTTAGCACATATATAGTTTTTTTGTATGGTAGGGTTCCTGCCACCCTCCTCAAAGTTAATTAGTGCCGGTGAAGGCGATACAGACCCCCTCAAGATATAAAAGAGGTGTCATTCAACTAGCTGTCAGTCGACATATCACGAATATTATGAAAATATTTTATATATGGTTGAAAAGTTACCTAGTGTTGCTTTAAGTACAGCTACAGGTGCAAAAAATACTTAAGTACAAATATTTAAGAAAAATCTACTGAAGTAAAAGCAATTCCTTTAAAGTTTACAAATGGTGTATAGCGCCTTTCCACCTTTTAAGGCCCTCAAAGCACTTTACTCTCTCATTTCGTCTCTCGTCTCCTCATCTACCTACAACCTCTGGGTTGCGGAACGACTACACTAGCACTGAGCCACATCATTCCAAAGTAAAATGTATTTTCTCCCGATGCAATAAATGTGGTAGCTTGTACATATATATTTTTATATTTTATAAATATATACATACACAGAGATCTGAGTCAACATTTAAAGACCCAGAAAACTAATTTACTGCCGTTTTAAAACTGCAGAATGGAAAAAAAGCAATAAAATTGTCTGCACTGTAAACAGAAGCTTAACAAGCTCAAAAATTCCAAAACTTAGTTTATAATGGCAGATTGCAAACAACTATCAGGTGCATACTGCAACATACTGTAGGAGTGTTTTTTTTATTGGTCAATATCTTGTTCACCTGCCTAATGTTGCTTGTATTTGTGTTGCTGCCTTTAGTGCTCAGTGAAGTCTACGTTTCAGTAACGGTTTAGTTGCACGGTGCTTGTCATTTCTGCCGGAGGCATGAAAACAAAACTATCTATTCAAAATGAGGAAAAAAAGAAAAGTAACGTGTCACGTAGGCGACAATTTGAAAAGTAGTAGTGTAAAAAGTACAGATACCTGCTGTAAAATGTAGTGAAGCAAAAAGTACCACTTCGTATTTGTACTCAAGTACAGATACACAAATATGTACCTTTGTACTGGGACAGAATAAAGTACAGTTTACCACATGGAAAATGTAATCATGATTCTTTGATCACCTTCAGATTTGACTTTCCAAAGAAGCCCTCAGATTACACAACTGCTGACACTTTAACACAGGTTTTAAATTTAAAGCCTCGAGGCCTTTTTTGTCAACGTGACTTGGTCAGTACTTTCAATTTTTCAAATAAAAAATATTTACAGCACTCGAATGTGCAGACATACGTGGTTTTTACCACAGTACAGTTGTCATAATGACTCTGAGCAAAAGGCTGCAAATTTTCAAGAAATTAAAAAGGTCATAGTCCGCCCGTCTGCGTGGCTGTTGCGCGCCCGGTGGGGCTTGCGTGCTGCTGGATGTGGTAGGGCATGCTCGGGTTAGGGGTTCCGGTGCCGGGATTGGCGATGCGGCGGCGTAGGGTTGGTCGCCAACGGGCTTACACTCATAAGAGATTCACACGATTACTGGGTTCTATATCACAGAACTGATTTGTGTACACTCTACCCCTTTCAATCACTTAGCTTATAGTCTTATAGACACCCCCACCCCCATTCTCCTCTTTCACTGGCCAATAGGCCCCCACATGGTGTAAACCGGAAATACATCTCGCTGACGATAGCACCAGCATATTAGTAACTAGTTTAGATGTTCAATGTATTTCTTGTTGTTGTTTGTGTGTTTCTTTTCTTTCTTCTCTTGTATTTCTTTTCTTCTGTCCCCCCATAATCCCTTCCTGTTCGCTGCTTCGTCATAATAAAAAGGTATTTTGAATGATCACAATGGGAGTATGTCAGACTCTGAATGTGAAACATTAAAACTGTTCAGAATCCGGGCACTTAGACTTCCATTCTCTGTGTCAAACAGCTGTACAGGACAGGTTAAAAATAAATAAATAAATAAAAAGGTCATAGTATCTCATACAGGAAAGCAAGTGGAAAAGTGACAGACCAAACATTTAGAATTATGTTGATTTAATCTCTTGAGAATATACAGTACTATCTTTATTTAATTTACATTAAAATGACACTCATTTACATTAATTTCCAAATGTTGAATCGGTTTGGTTGACACTAGTAAAAGTTGAAGAAGCTTATAGGGCCACCGCCATCAGTGCATGCTAATCACACATGGGCATACCAACACATACATCTGTATCGTGTTCCAATTAATGTCAGTGTACTGTACGGCCTCAGATTCCAATCTGAATCAAAAGCTCCATGGTTTGAGGTCAGCTCGTTTTGACAGGACAGCCACCGATGATTCATTGTCTCCAATGTTGACAGATTGTGTTCCCATTTAATGTGTCTTTCAGACAATATTCAACCTTCAAAGGTCCATCTATTTTTTAACCTGACGTGATCCATCTTTCCAGCCGTCCTTTACTTCATTGACAAATGTCTCTCGGACTCTCTTGAGTCGCCTGCCGACGTCCTCCACGCCCCCTGGCACTCGATCAGCCTCCTCTCGAAGTTGCCGCACTGTCTGGGACCGCAGGACCCGCTGCGAGGTGTCTCTGCCGAATATTTGAGCCTTGGTGATGGCGTACGCGGTGATCTGTGCAGCCCTCCGAATCGGGCGAGACTCCGCCAACCTCTCGACGACATGGAGGTTGTTGAGCAGGGAGAGCAACATTCGAGACAGCATCGTCACGTCACCTCGAGCAGGTTGCTTGTTTGGTTAGCTTGGCACTTAGCAATTGAAACTTGACAACCCCCGATGTGGAGTCGTTCTGGAACAACAACCGTACGCAACGATAGTTTGACATGTAAATTAATGGACGGACTACGCGTTTTTCTAAACGGATGGTTTAATAATCTGAATAAAGGTGACTTACTTAAGTTGCAAAGGTGTCCGTGACCGCCTGCAAACGTCACTGGTGAAGCGACGTATGAGATAGTGTTGTATCGGTCGCGAACGATTCGTTCTTTTAGAACGAATTGTTTGGGTGAACGAGACCGAACTAATCACCATCTGCACTGATTCGTTCTATGAAGTTGGTGCTTGTTCACTGCGTGGGAGGGCGTTGAGCAAGCGGCAGCGTCTTCTGACATCGCACACGACCAATCAGACGCCAGCCTCATCGCGGGCAGGGGAGGGACCGGAAACAGAATCAGGGCGTATGTTCACTTCCACGTGTGGCCAATAAGCAGCCAGCGTGCAGGCAGGGGGGTAAGACTGAGTTTTGTCACTTCCCGTTCAGTGACTCGGTCCTCCGGCTCCTGACGTAGCTTGCTGCTAACTTGACTTTCCAGTAATGACTATGCGGTGAACGAATCAAAAAATGAAAGGAAAGGACTTTGTCACATATTTGTTAACGTGGAGCCTATTAAATGCAACTCAAAAAGACAAAAACACCACACAAATCTAGCGAGCATGGTTTAGTGTACTACTTTTCTCAACAGACTCGGGACTACCTATTACGACATACTATCAAATTTACAGTAATTTAAAACACGGGTAGCTACAAGGCAAGCAAAAGCTGAGCTGCGGTGGCGTGACGGCAATGAAGGGGGCAAAGAACTGTCACTATATGGAGGCTTCATGGCAGCGATATTTACGTCATATGTGCACAGAAAAAATATATATTGTATGATCACCATAATACTGATTTGCAATGAAACGGTATATACATGTCCATTTTTTCCAAGTGTTTTATTTTTATTTTTTCGTGTCAGGTGTTGATTGGTTTGACAAATTATGTCAATCCGTCCATCATGTGCTACTCAAGCGCCCCAAAACAACGCACATGGACACGGGAGATGTCGCAATATGTCTACATTTTTCTTATCAGACTAATGAGAGTAGAGAGGCGATATCGTAAAGAGCAAACAATTATTTCTCGTCAGCATTTGACGAACTGAGATGCGGGGACGCCAGGGGAGCTGACCGGATTATTTTATTTATTAATACCAGTGCAAAAATTCAATACGATCACCATAATACTGATTTGCAATGAAACTGTATATACATGTCAATTTTTTCCGAGTGTTTTATTTATTTATTTTTCGTGTCAGAGCGTGTCGGTTGGTTTGACAAATTATGTCAATCCGTCCATCATGCACTACTCAAGCGCCCCAAAACAACGCACGCGAACACGGGAGATGTCGCAATATGTCTACATTTTTCTTAACAGACTAATGAGGGTAGAAAGGCGACATCGTAAAGAGCAAGCAATTATTTCTCGTCAGAATTTGACGATCTGAGATGCGGGGACGACAGGGGAGTTGACCGGATTATTTTATTTATTAATACCAGTAAAAAAATTCAATACGATCACCATAATACTGATTTGCAATTAAACTGGCAAATATGAAAATGTAGTATTGTCTTTATTTCAGAGCAGCACATTCGACAACTAGCTATTTACACTTATAGTTTTAACAATAGTGACTAAAAATAATAGTGATGAGCATAAAAACAAAAATACAACAGAGCGAGAGGTAAATATGATGTGTTGGTCGTTCCATATTTAGACATTAAACTATCGATCTATTTTTATTTTCGTGACAGCAAGCATGCTGCGTTGGCTGGTGGCAGCAGCATTATAAATGTGATCTAGAACATGCTAAAGAAAGTCCGTGCGCCCCCGACCCCAACCCCCCGCTGCCCCCACAAAAGGAAAATGTTTAACCGTGTCCTCAATCGAAATGCAAGCACGAGCCATGACTTTGAACTAGGACAGACGACGCGGAAGTTCTCCCTCGCTTTTGCAGCAGCGGGAGGGAGGGAGACGAGGCTGTCTGTGAAAGCAGAATGATATTGCCTGTCACTCATTACTGAAACTACGACGAGTGGTCAATGTGCAAGAGAGGGAGGGACCAAGCAATGTCACTTCCCGTTCAGTTATATTGCGAAGCGGTCTTTGGTGATTCGTTCGGCAACGTCACTTCCCGTTCACTAACCGAACGATTCGTTTGGGCGGGGAGGGAGATGAGGGTGGCGAACGATTCGTTGAACGATTCGTTTGAACGAATCTTTTTACTGAACGATCCGGAATGGATTCGTTTACTCAAGTGAACGACAGATCCCGTCACTAGTATGAGACTCTTTTTCTTCTTCTAATTCATTCTAACAGGGTAAACGCGCCTATGAGGAAACACCGCCCCTCCTGTTCAATTTACGTCATTACATTTTCAAATAACAAATACCATAGATATAATCCATAAAACGCTAGATGTCTGATGCACACCGTGAGTCATTAGGAAGCAATGAAGCATGTACTTTAAAATGGCTACAGATTGCACAATAGCCAACCAACTTTCAAACCACTTGAGTTGTCATAAACGACATTGACGCAATCAATATACTGCACAATTGAAAACAATTTTAACTTGTTTGAAATTCAACATCGAGCCTGAATCATAATCATTCAGTTGTGAAAAGGATTTTTCTTCAAAATAAATGAAAATGAATAGTAATAAGCTGGGGGGAAGAATAATAAAAAGATATTCAGATAAGTGTGACCCGTGTGCATTTTGCGCGCCGAAAATTCTATTTATTGATTTTTTTTTTTTTAAATTGATTTCTAAATATTTTGTGACCTCATATAAATTAACTATTTGGTCGCCAGTGACAGTAATAGACATCCAATCCATTTGAACTGGGAAGGCCTAAAAGCCATCATTCGATGCGAGTGAAAATTCAAGTGGCCCCTTTCCCCTTATTGATTTTTTTCCCCCAAAGATACATTACAATTTAACAATTGTGATACTATATCATTTGACCACTTACAGTCCCTCCCCGTTAAAATGGAATGGACGTCTATTGTCGTGTAAAGCACTTTGAATTGCCTTGTGCACTTTTAATGAGTACTAACTCGTAGTGTTGTTGGAACTCCAATCTGGATTTCGTTGTTATCCTGACAATGACTAATAAACTCTGAATGTGAATCTTGTGTTGAATTGTGCTATACAAATAAGTTTGCCTTACCATAACACATATGCACTGTGATCTGGGCTGGCAGTAAATGAGTTTAATGATAACTTTTCTTTTGGTATTTATACTGACAACAAGGGTGTAGGTTTGGTTTCAACATTGGTAGGGATGAGGTAACAGCATAACCTTCATGTACACTTTTTGCTCGGGATGGGACATAAATAAGACCAAACAGATTGGGTGAACGGGGGTCAAAGCTACATTTCTCACGAATATGAACCTAATTTATTGATCGGCTAAATCAGGGGTGCCCATTACGTCGATCACGATCCACCAGTCGATCTCAATGGTAATTTGGGTAGCTCGCGACATCCCAAGATTTAATTTCTATTTTTTAATGTACATAGTTAATTATGATTATGTTGTGTTGTGTGAGCAACATGAGTTTATCCAGCACCCGTCTCTCTCAAAGCAGATTTTTGCTCAAGTATTTCTGGTTCTATAGTTTCCAGCAGAGTTTGCTACATTTCTCACAGTTTAATTAATGTTAACAGTCGAAAACACAAACAGAAGGACACTTCTCTCTAAGCAGCTTCCTACTCAAGTTTTGCAGGTTAGCAAGTTCACACAGTTTTCACAGTCACACATCTTACTCTGATGCAGATTGGACTTTCAGTAGCAAAAATAGTGGTGTGTTTCCTGCCTCAACAACATTGGCGTCGTCTAAAATTACTTACAGTGGCTGCTTCTAGCCGAAAAAAAAAATCTTTATCTAATTTCCCTCTTCTTCGGCGGCATGTTGTTGACATAGGGGCTGTGCGAGTGCGAGCATGCATGTGTGTCTGGGACGGGTGAAGTCATCAGCCAATTAACTATGTGTTCAGGGGGGCGCATTCAGCAAATGAAAAGAGGTAAATGTAAGTTTTAACATATTGAAAATAATTCACTTAATAATGGTAGCGTCAGGGGTGAAAGTGGGCCAGAACGGTCAGGAACGCAGTTCCGGTATAAGATTCAAGGCAGGAATGCAGTTTCGATATAAGATTCAGGGCCGGAATGCTGCTCCGGTACACGGTGGTTTGATTCCAAAAATATGACTGCAACGGTCAAAACACTATGTAAACAAAATGCTAAGCTGCCACACATGCATTTCATCTCCAAGAAGAAAACAATCTACCAACATCAGATTTACATACACAAGTGTTAACACCAAGCATCATAAATTGCTTGTGTAGCGTAGTCCGTTTTCACCCATATTTATTATTTATTTTATTCCACGGACAGTATGGAGGTTTCCCCAGCTGCTGCAGTAATCTGAGTCTGACGATGATGAGTCACGTCAATGTGCGAATGCACGCAGCAAAGCAAAACGCATGGACTCATTTATCCGTTCAATTGGCTGACATACTGACATGTGATCAGCAGAGATAGTTAGCTCTGATTGGTTCAAATGTGCATGTTTCCTGAAACAGCAAAAAAAAAAAAAAAAAAAAAAAAAGTTGAATTGATGCGACAAAAAAGGGCAATGCAACAGAAAATGGATCAAGTCTTTCAAAGCAGGGATAGAGTTGAGGAGGCTTATTTGTCATATTGAGTTGTATTTGCTCTGATGGGGAGGTTCAGAAGATCTTAGCTGTCAATTTGCACTTTGGTTTTATATTTGTCCATTTATGTTAGGCTACTTATTCATTTCCTTATGATTTAAAAACTTCAATGTTTGCGCAATCTTCAGAATATATTCTATTTCACTCTGCATAATAGAAGTCATTTGTACTTATTTTTCTGAATGTATGTAACATATCTTTTTTATTAAAAAAAAAAAAAAAAGAAAGCAAATGTAAATGTTTACATTAACTTCAATTTTAATATACATCCTATGTTCTGAAGTAGTTAAAATTGAGATTTGGCATTTAGTATGTGAGGAAACGAGGGAAAATAAAAATTAGGAGATGGAGGTTGGGGGTATTGCTGTTTTTGTAAACTTTTATTTTGCAAATAATTGAAAAAATACAATTTTGAATGAAAATCGGTTTCTCTATGTGTTATAGAAATAACTGTGCCAAAACAGTTTTCTTTGCAGTTTTCTTTGCATTTCAGTAGTTTTAGGAGGTTTGCCCCCCCCCCAATCTTAAGTAGTTAAAATTGAGATTTGGCATTTCATATGTGAGGAAATGAGGGAAAATAAAAATTAGGAGATGGAGGTTGGGGTTATTGCTGTTTTTGTTAACTTTTATTTTGCAAATCATTGATAAATACAATTTTGAATGAAAATCTGTTTCTGTATGTGTTATGGAAATAACTGTGCCAAAACAGTTTTCTTTGCATTTCAGTAGTTTTATGAGGTTTGAACCCCCCCCAATAAATAAATAAATAAATAAACAAAATTTCTGGCTCCGTTGCGACCGTCACGTTGGGGAGTTCCAGCATGAAATTCTCGCCACTTTCACCCCTGGGTAGGGTCAATTATTTTCTTGCATCATATGGAATGACAATCTAAATTACCTTTCTAGCTGAACCTATTATATAATGCATACAAGTTTGCTTAAAAGTTGGTGGGGACAATTTGAGCATCCTGAAAAGTTAGTATTGTTATATCCCTACCATCCCTATGCAAACCCACACCCTTGACTGACAAGTTAGCTAAAGTGAATTATCAACATTAGTTCCTTTTTGGGACTCGTTGATGCAGCCCTGACTCTTAATTTCAGCTACCTCCCACCAATAAATTCAGTTTAAAAAGCCTAATAAAGGATAAAGCAACTTTATTTGTAATATGCCTATTTTTTTAAATCCGCAGATCAACTCCTATTCGAAAGGTGGCGCTGTTTGTAAACGACAGAACTCATTTCCTCGACTGATGACCTACTTCCATTTCCCCTATCAGTGAATGCACGCCTCTTATGTGCTGATTCAACTCAATTGTGCAGCTTGTTGAAGGTACAGAAAGCAAAAAGAATTCAATAAAATCATGCGGGCGTTTTTCTTGTTAGCGCTGACGGCGCTGTCCCTGAGCCCAGTGCTGGTCCACGGGTCCGAGAAGAAGAAACTTCAGATCGGTATCAAGAAGCGAGTGGACAATTGCCCCATCAAGTCCCGCAATGGAGACGTGCTGAACATGCATTACACCGGGAAGCTGGAGGACGGCACCGAGTTTGACAGCAGCATTCCCCGTGGCAGACCCTTCACCTTCACACTGGGCAGCGGTCAAGTGATTAAAGGTTGGGACCAAGGCCTGCTTGGCATGTGCGAGGGAGAGAAGAGGAAGTTGGTCATCCCCTCCGAGCTTGGTTACGGAGACCGAGGAGCGCCACCCAAGATCCCGGGAGGAGCGACCTTGATCTTTGAGGTGGAGTTGCTCAGCATCGAGAAGAGATCCGAGCTTTGATGGAGGGGTGTTAAAATAGCCTGGTAAGTTATCCGAACACCTGTGTCGGCACAATCTTACCTGAGGTGGTTGACAGAACTCTTTCTCATTGTGAGTTAATTCAAATTAAAAACGAAACAAAATCACCCCACCAGCATCCTTCTTTGCACTTTTTTGCACTATAATGCTATTGATTATTTATTGTTTTTGGCTGATTTTCTAAATATTTTCTTTCCTGTCATATTGTATGGAGATTGCCCACTCACTTGAGTTTTCCCCCCCTCTATTTTCAGTAATAAGCTATCTATAAGTAACCAAATGCCTTTGAAATACCCCACATTAAGGGAACACACTTTTTTTACCTGTCCTGTTCAGCTGTTTGACACAGAGAATGGAAGTCTAAGTGACCGGGTTGTCTGAACAGTTTTAATGAACACTCTTTTGTGATGTCACAGGTCTTTTGCACCAAGGATTTGTTGGAAATGCATATATGTGTAAAGTGGGGGCAATGGCCCGGAAACTAGGGATGTCCTGATCGCATATTTTTGCGTCCGGGTCAACTGATTTCGAGAATCTGCTAATACCGAGTCCTGATCCAATACAGAAAAAAGTGTTGTGTTTTTTAACAACATTTTAAACATAGCACTGTCCCACTGTGCCACCCTCATAATGTGAATTACTTTTAAACAAGAATAACTTAGAAAAATGCTTGTCTCTATTAAATGCGTCATTCAGTCCCCTCAAACCCAATACGTTTCTGATAACAGCCTCTCACTTACACAATGGGTTGTCACAGCACACTGCCGCTAGTGTGTAACAAACTAAACGATGATTGACACATTTGCAGCTAGAGCTACCAAGTTTCTCTGGCAAGATCAAAGCAACAAACCTGTCAATCATCGTTGACTTTAAGAAGCTAATACCAGACCATTGCTGACCAAGAAAATTAGCAGGAGGGAGAGTGAGAGGCTGTAGGAGCATTAAGCATAAAAACATAAATATATTTTTTAAATCAAAAACAAGATCCTTTTCATCTGATTCCAATCCTCTGAAAAATAGCATGAAAATTATATATATCAAGGAAAGATGCAATGATGCTATTGGAAAAAAAGATACTGTCCTATCCATCTTGTTTTCCACTGCAACTTAAACCTAGGGCAGGTTAATGCAATGGCTAACTAATCAGCTTGAAATGGAAACAAAAATTGGCCAAGTAGTGTTTGACCTTTGGACTCAAATGTAATAACTAGAATGGGGAATCTTTGGGTACCCAACGATTCGATTACGATTCAGAGGCTACGATTTGATTACAAATAGATTATTGATGACCCCCCCAGCTATTAGCTGTAGAGCTGTCCCGACTAGTCGATGTTGTCGACGTCATCGATGACGTAAATGCGTCGACTGGCAAAACATACAACAAACGTAACGTAAACATAAAACAAACAGGTAATGACGGGTTAAAAAAAATTACATGCAGCTAACGTTTAGAATGGTAGGCGCTCGGCAATACAAGCGGTTGTTACTGGCACCCCCAAGAGGGCCGCTGTTATTTCAATGTGACCGGCGTTGTCAGATTGAGCAAAGAGGACGCCGCCGCCTTCCCGAGGAGGAAATCGGACGAACTCAGACGAACCGATGACAACGAGCCAAGTGAATCGCCGGTGAGGAGTTGAAAACACTGCCAATTCCCTAAAAGGGCAGAGATGGTTACACGTGAAAGCGGCATAAGGCCAAAAAAAGCGGACCAGAATAACCAGAGCCTGGAATTATTTCAAGTAAAATATGGAGGGTGCCACTGCGTGTACTCTTTGCTAAGCTGAGCTCGCATACCACGGTAGCACGTCGGCTATAAACGAACACTTGAAGCGCTGTCACCTAAGTATAATTTTCGAAAACAACAAGAAACAACAAGCTAGCGGATTGTAAGTCCATACAACTCTCTAACGATTTTTTAAATGGAAGTTGCCTTTATGTGCGTCGTATCAACGCGCATTTTTATTTAATAAAATAATATAATTATAGGCGGCATGGTGGCTGAGTGGTTAGCATGTCTGCCTCACAGTTCTGAGATCAAGGGTTCAATCCCGGGCTTCGGCCTTCCTGTGTGGAGATTGCATGTTCTCCCCGTGCCTGCGTGGGTTTCCTCCAGGAACTCCGGTTTCCTCCCACATCCCAAAAACATGCATGGTAGGCTGATTGAACACTCTAAATTGTCCGTAGGTATGAGTTTGTGCGTGAAAGGTTGTATGTCTCCTTGTGCCCTGCGACTGGCTGGCAACCAATTCAGGGTGTCCCCAGCCTACTGCCCGTAGTTCGCCGGTATAGGCTCCAGTAACCTCCGCGACCCTCGTGAGGAAAAGCGGCATGGGAAATGAATGAATGAATGAATCTAATTATATATTTTTTGAATTATTATTAAATTTATTAGGCTCATGGAAGCTCCCACTTAGGGAAAATATATACATATAACCTGTATATACATAATATAAAAAATATATATGGAAACACCACTGGCCTGCTTACTGTTATCCATGACTGCACTAATTACACTAGTTATTTAATATTATAAAGTTTTACATATAGTAGTATACTATAAAATTAATACTATATACTTAATTTTTGTTACTGTGGGTATGTGTGCCTTTCATTCAAAATAATTGTGGTAATATTTCATTGTGCCCTCTGCATTATCTTCAGGTTAAAACAAACAAAAGTTGAACAGTTTTTCCCCTTCCCCAAAAATGCGGAATGCACACCGGTCAGAGCATCTGAACTCACACAAAGTATTCTGAAAATGATTGTCCAGGACATTGCAATTCATTTTAACATTTAGAACAATATAGACAATGACATACCGCAAAAACAGTAAGAATTGTTTTGACTCCTGTTAAAAAGGTGAAGTCACAGTGTTTCCGTTTACATTTTTTTGCACCAGTTAATGCCAGCAGCATTTGACCTCATTGTTTGTGATTTATTATTGATATTTATGTTATTTATTCATACGTTAATAAAGAATTTAGGTGTTCCAATTTTTTTTTTTGTGAATTAATAAGCTTTAACAAAAATTTCATTATTAAATTAGTAAAAAAAAAAAAAAAAATTATTAGATTAGTCGACTAATCATAAAAATAGTCGGCTGACTAATCAGGAGGAAATTAGTCGTTTGGGACAGCCCTAATTAGCTGCTTTTAATCTTTCATACATTAGTGACAAGAATTGTACAAAAAGCCTCTCGGGTTTGAATAAACGACTATTTCAGTATCAACAGTTCAAAACAGTAAATAAAATACTCAAGTCCCCATTCTGTATCAGCAGCATTAATCTACATTCTATTAATTTAATGTTGTAAATCAACCGTTAAAGTTGTTAAAATTGCTCCTGTTATTCCATAATTTCCCTTCTGTCTACTTTTGACATGTGAAAGTTTTAAAACTATTTTAAAGATACATTAGATTCAACTCAAGATTTTGCCGATTTAGGAGTATTTAAAAAAAAAAAAAATTTGGTTCACTTGCAAGGTTCGCTACAACAACCTTCCAGGGAAGTCTACTGCTTTAAGATGGCGGCTGTTTATTAACGCCGGCAAGTCTGTAATTTCGCATCTACCGTAGTTTTCAATACATGTGCTGCTAACGCCGCCGAGCCTGTCATTTCACATCTATTTCTTTATACAAGTGATATCTACCATAGCATTATGTAGACGTAGTTTGTAGCAGCTGCCGGCAGCACTCAGGTATTATTGTTTTTTTTATCTAGCGGCATGAGTTGAGCCAGAGCCGTGAGTTGAGCATTGTCATTACCCGGGTAATTACAAGCATGATGTTTACTCTCTGACCATTCCTCATTGCTTCCCGAAGACCGCGTTGACTGCGTTTTAGTTTCGCTTTACTGGACATATTTCAATAATCGGAATTAGGATGTGTGTGAATCGTTCTCGAATCTTCCACAGCCGAATCGCGAATAATCTAAAAATCGGAAATTTCGCACATTTCTAGTAACAGCAGTTTAAAACGTGCTTGAGGGATGTTAGCATGTTTCAATAAATCAAAACTTTAATAAGAAATAACATTTCATTCATTGAAAATGCCGCACAAAGTTCTTTATAAAATAAAACAAAAGCAGAACGGATGCCAAGCACACAAGCTTTACACTTTAGAATTTTGTTTTACACACATTAGGAAAAAAAAAGTGAAGTGAAATGACGTGAACAGTGCTTCCCCCTCTGTTATGTTAAATACTGTATGAACAATACAAAAGGTTATGGTGATTGATCAAAAGTATGGCATTAAAGCTTTTACAATGAAAAATGTGCTGGTGCACCTTCAGAAAAAAATTAGGCACACAAGTGCAACCAATGCAAAAAGTAAAAGTGGAGCCTTGGTAATATACTGTATATTGCAATGTTATTTTTTCCCAATATCGTTCAGGCCTAAAACAAAACAAATCCCCCCCCCCCCCCCCCCTTTTTTTTTTTTCTTATGGGATCGAGACTTCGTATCGCCAGATTCTCAAAATCAGGTGACTCGTGTGCAGAAATATGCAATCGGGACATCCCATGTATACACAAGTCTTTTTATCTCAAGGTGCTCTGCGATTGACTGATATAGCCTTGACATACTAATTAATAATACCAAGTGGATTGTTCAATAAGTAATGTTTTTTCTTTCGATGTTCAATTAGTAATGTTGTTTCTTTCGATTTGCAGGAGATGCATCTTTTCTTGGAAGGCACATCTGACATCACTGAACAAAACAGCGTGATAAATTTCAGATCGGACTTCAACATCAACGCATTACATACTCTATGCTCTTTATTTTACTGGAACAATGTTGTTAAAATAAGAACTGGCCTACTGTAATGGATAAGAAACACTGCAGCATTCCAATGAATTACAATAATATTTTTTCTGTTATGAATAGGCATATTTATGTCATTCTTTTTCTTATAATAGACCAGGCAGATAATTTCACCAACTGCGGTGATAGACAACAAACAATGTCAGCTATCGTTGACTTTTTTTTTGTAAAAGGATAAAAAGTGACCTTTGAAAAAACAAGACTTTTTTTTATTTCCCTTATAAAATGTGTTTTTAAAAAAACATCTTTGAATATCTAATAGATACAGTCCCACTCTCACTATTCTGATTACAGTATATATTAACTGCATTTCCGCTTGAATTTATACGCTAAAAGTGTTTAATGATTGACTAGATGTATGAATTGAAAGTTTGGGTGGCCGGAAGGAGAAGAGAATCGGCTGGATGTCAGGGGGATGATGCATAGAACACTTGTGGTTTGTGACAACTTATGATTTTCATGAGAGGTTAATGATCGAGTACTACTTGTCTTAGCTTTGCGTTCTAATTAAAAGCCACTGTAGATGTCTGAATATTCTCATCCATCCAGGTCATTTTAGTCTCTGTGCATGCAGATGCCATCAGTTAATGCAAATGCTTATTTGGGACAGCACTATCCTGGATGTTGTTGTAGGAACTCAGCTATTTTTCTCCAGGTTGGAGGTTCACCCTCAAACAATAATTGGCCTCATTCTTTCATAATTTCTTGTAGGGTCTCTATAATGTCTTTTCACTTTAACAGATTACTAGCCTTTTCAGATGGCAAAATGTATGTAAGCTCTGGTCAAGATTGCAACAAATTGCACAGAGCATGTGAAGTCATTTTTATATAGCCCTACCATGAGTCTCAAAAGTCCTACAGGAGACCAAAAAGAACAATATCCTCTGATCCAAACTCTCAGTTAGGCAATGTTAAATCTCCAAACCCCACCAAGGGGTGTTTGTGGAGATGCTTACACAAATCATATATAAACAGCAAATCAAAAGATATGGTAGGCTATGGCGGTAATAGCATATTTAAATCAGGCTAGATGTGTAATGGCTGGGTCGGCGTCGTATATAAATGGTGGCCTTTTTGCCTCGGGGAACTTCCCATATGGGCTCTACAGCAGCTGACGTAAGGAGCAATTCCACTAAAATTCGCTAAATTCGAATTCTTGACGTATATACAAACTGTTTGGTTTATAACAAATGAATTATTCAACATTGAGACAATTTTGAGTAGACATGATAAATATTCATAGGTCTGCAGTAAAAAAATACTGCGTCTCTGACGTGTAAGACATTTAAATCAAGTCTTTTGGAAATCGTGTAAAAATTGAGCAATCTTTCTCTATTACAAAGTACTCGCTCTATTCTGTATACTGGTATGTACGTTGAATGCCCCCGAGGCAAAATGGCCAACGAGTGACGACGCCCGTGATTACTTGCTCAAAGCGCGCAGTGACATCTAGCCTTACATGTAATATCTATGGCGAAAATACCTAATGCAGCGCAAACCACCACTCTAGGATTGTTTCACACGGACGTGTTTAAAGTACGGACCCTACAAGCGGAAACGCCGTATTGGTTCCGTGACGCCAAAGAAGTGTTATCTCCTCGTCTAATAATTCAGCTACAATGTCTGTGAAATTGAATGCCCTAAATAGTGATTCCTACACCGATATTGGAGCATACAGAGACCAACATTTTAAGGTAAGACATGTTTACGTTACGAGTTTGCTTCTTCTTGGGTTATGCTAGCAGTTTGATGATATCTAAAACGCCAGCGAAGGAATTGTCCATTTTAGTCTTAATAAATTCAGACCTATTTAGCGTCCAGAATTATCGAAATATAAATCCACACACTGTAGTTGAAGCCTAGGAATTACTAAATGAGTTTTTAGATTTGATATTGTTATCATAATCTCCAATTAACGCTTAGTTAATGTGTACGTGCTTATATTGTATTTCCAGGGTAAATGTCATATACAAGAGAAGCTGCTGAAAGCAAGCCACACTTTGTATGTAGGAAATCTCTCCTTCTACACCACAGAGGAACAGGCAAGAGATGCTGAACTTAACTAAAATGATCTGTCGTGTTTATACAGAATAACCCGTGTCTTTCTATTTTGTGCAGGTTCATGAGCTCTTTTCAAAGAGCGGAGATGTGAAGCGCATCATCATGGGTCTAGATAAAGTCAAGAAGACAGCCTGCGGGTTCTGCTTTGTGGAGTATCCTTTTGTGCCTGTTCAGTTTAAAAGTGCCCAAACACACATCTGAACTAACTCAAGTACTTCTCCTCATTGACCGGACTTAACTCCATGTGTAGATACTATACAAGGGGAGATGCAGAACATGCAATGCGTTTCATAAATGGCACACGTCTCGATGACCGTATGATCAGGACAGACTGGGACACTGGATTTAAGGAGGGAAGACAGTATGGACGTGGCAAGTCTGGTGGACAGGTAGGTCATTTGGGAATTGTCACTTGCTGCACTGAGTACTTCTGCCATTCTATGGACGGGTAGTCCCAGGTTACGAACGAGTTCCGTTACTACACTGGCGACGTACCCCGAATTTCTGCTCAATAACAGCGATTAAAATTTGCGTTTATGACTAGCTGCTGAAGCAGTAGTAATCCTCACAAATGATAATCAGGTATCTATTAGCTTCCATTATCAAAAACAAAATCGCATAAACTCGCCAAAGTATTTGATAATTCGATCACGATTAAAAATGGACAATAAACGGTACAAAAACTGTTATATACGGGTTTCACCTCTGTGGATGCTTCACAAGCAACAAATGTGCGCGCAAGCTTGCAGCTGTGATCTATCTACGCCCTCACTCCTCCTTTTGTGTGCGTGTGCGCAAAGACGTTCTTCATGTATCATTCATTCACAAAAACATTTTGGAACACACAAGCTATTTAAAGAACAAACACATAAATAACAATAATAAATCACAAACAATGCGATCAAACGCTGATGGCATTAACTAGTGCAAAAGAATGGAAGGTAAACAGATTCACAACACTGTGTCTTGACTTGTCCAACAGGATTCAAAAGAATTCTTACTTTCTCTTTTTGTGGTGTGTCTATATTGTTCTGGGCATTAGAGTGAACACCACCAGAGTAGATAAATAAATGTCACATATCACTAGAGTGAATTACGTGGGGGAAAAAAAAGGACGACAAGATTAAAGTCGTACGATTGCCAAGAGAAAAGAAAGTCTCATAATTACGTAGGTGGAATGTAGCTGTGAGCCGCTACGCACATATACTTTAGCTGGAAGCTACGACGAAGTATACGTTTTTCGATTGATTACAATTTGATGTAGACTAAGAAAAATAATAAGGTTTTTCTTATTTGTAAAACCGATTCTAAAACAAGATGCTTTCAATATTGTTAATTTTAAGGGAGGCGGCAACGCGCTATGTAGAGTACGTAGCTGCTTATTCAGCTACATTAGCCCCTAATACTCCATTATATGACGCACATACTGTAAAAGGCAACTTCAATAAAAAAAAGTCATAATATGGACTTAGTCAATAAATAAAATGAATTACGAATTCAAAAAAATGTATGAATTACAAATTCAAAAAAATATAATCAAGAAATTCATTCAACAAAGTCTATAAAATTAACTACGGCTCATAAAGGAGGGTGTATTGGATTTTGGGGAAGGAATGTGAAGTGTATTTTAATGCAAAGTGTGTGTTACATATGTATATACACTCAAACTTTTGAACGGTAGTGTGTATATATATATTTATGGCGGAAAACACTCAGGTGACTTGAAGTTCAGCTCTGAGACCCCCAATTTAGCCAACTTTCAAAATTGTCCGATATGCACGTGTGATACATCATTGGAAAGCTTAAAATCTCAATTTTCTGGGGGAAGAAAAAATTTGGACAGGAGGGCATTTTTAAAAAATGTTTTTTAAACAGCAAAACCCTACCTGGAGGTGAGAGGACGCGAGAGCAGAATTAGATGCCATGACTTTAACGAGATATTATCGCGTACTTACCTTGGTTTGATCCAAAAACTCCATGTCACATGTACCACTGAGTGTCAAGACACAGCTGTGAATGGCCACAGCTGGATTTTTTGGGGGATTTTAAAGGTGAAACATGGTAATATAAAAAGAGTCGCGATGCAGAAATCGCAGACATCAAGGAGTAATCGAGATTTTCTTTTTCATATATTTACCCTTTTGAACCCCCCCCCCCCCCCCCCCCCCCCCCAATTTTTCTTCATTTGGAGCGATCATTTATTATTTAACATATTGGGGAAAATGCGACAGTAACAATAAAATACAATTTGGCGATAGTTATGAGGTAGATATCCATGACTTTTTTACAGACGCCATTTTTTTCATTGTGACGTATACTCACCGGCCACTTTATTAGGTACACCTGTCCAACTGCGTCTTAACACTTAATTTCTAATCAGCCAATCACATGGCGGCAACTCAGTGCATTTAGGCATGTAGACATGGTTTATCTCCTGCAGTTCAAACCGAACATCAGTATGGGGAAGAAAGGTGATTTGAGTGACTTGAACGTGGCATGGTTGTTGGTGCCAGAAGGGCTGGTCTGAGTATTTCAGAAACTGCTGATCTACTGGGATTTTCACGCACAACCATCTCTAGGGTTTACAGAGAATGGTTCGAAAAAGAAAAAATATCCAGTGAGCGGCAGTTCTGTGGGCGGAAATGCCTTGTTGATGCCAGAGGTCAGAGGAGAATGGCCAGACTGGTTTGAGCTGATAAAAAAGGCAACAGTGACTCAAATAACCACCCGTTACAACCAGGTAGGCAGAAGAGCATCTCTGAACGCACAGTACGTCGAACTTTGAGGCAGATGGGCTACAGCAGCAGAAGACCACGCCGGGTGCCACTCCTTTCAGCTAAGAACAGGAAACTGAGGCTCCAATTTGCACAAGCTCATCGAAATTGGACAATAGAAGATTGGTAAAATGTTGCCTGGTCTGATGAGTCTCGATTTCTGCTGCGACATTCGGATGGTAGGGTCAGAATCTGGTGTCAACAACATGAAAGCATGGATCCATCCTGCCTTGTATCAACGGTTCAGGCTGGTGGTGTTGGTGTAATGGTGTGGGGAATATTTTCTTGGCACTCTTTGGGCCCCTTGGTACCAATTAAGCATCGTTGGAATGCCACAGCCGACCTGAGTATTGTTGCTGACCATGTCCATCCCTTTATGACCACAATGTACCCAACTTCTGATGGCTACTTTCAGCAGGATAATGCGCCATGTCATAAAGCTGGAATCATCTCAGACTGGTTTCTTGAACATGACAATGAGTTCACTGTACTCAAATGGCCTCCACAGTCACCAGATCTCAATCCAATAGAGCATCTTTGGGATGTGGTGGAACAGGAGATTTGCATCATGGATGTGCAGCCGACAATTGTGCACCAACTGTGTGATGCCATCATGTCAATATTGACCAAACTCTCTGAGGAATGCTTCCAGCACCTTGTTAAATCTCTTCCACGAAGAATTGAGGCAGTTCTGAAGGCAAAAGGGGGTCCAACCCGTTACTAGCATGGTGTACCTAATAAAGTGGCTGTTGAGTGTAATTTGTTTAAAATATGCGAGTGAATAATTTTTTAAAGTCGTTTTTTTTCTTTAAACAGAATATTGGGTAACGTTTTTCCAATCTTCTATTGTCAAATTTCGATGAGCTTGTGCAAATTGTAGCATCAGTTTCCTGTTCTTGGCTGAAAGGAGTGGCACCCGGCGTGGTCTTCTGCTGCTGTAGCCCATCTGCCTCAAAGTTCGACGTACTGTGCGTTCAGAGATGCTCTTCTGCCTACCTTGGTTGTAACGGGTGGTTATTTGAGTCACTGTTGCCTTTCTATCAGCTCCAACCAGTCTGGCCATTCTCCTCTGACCTCTGGCATCGACAAGGCATTTCCGCCCACAGAACTGCCGCTCACTGGATATTTTTTCTTTTTCGGACCATTCTCTGTAAACCCTAGAGATGGTTGTGCGTGAAAATCCCAGTAGATCAGCAGTTTCTGAATTACTCAGACCAGCCCTTCTGGCACCAACAACCATGCCACATTCAAAGTCACTCAAATCACCTTTCTTCCCCATACTGATGCTCGGTTTGAACTGCAGGATATTGTCTTAAACCATGTCTACATGCCTAAATGCACTGAGTTGCCGCCATGTGATTGGCTGATTAGAAATTAAGTGTTAACGAGCGGTTGGACAGGTGTACCTAATAAAGTGGCCGGTGAGTGTATAATGTGATTACTTTTATACTTCAACTGGGGAATAATAAAGTTCCTGACAACCAGGCCTATGTACTTGGTCAAATCAGAAACTCTTAATTAGGGCTGTCAAACGATTAAAAATTTTAATCGAGTTAATTACAGCTTAAAAATTAATTAATCGTAATTAATCGCAATTAATCGCAATTCAAACCATCTCTAAAATATGCCATATTTTTATGTAAATTATTGTTGGAATAGAAAGATAAGACACACAACGGATATATACATACAACATACTGTACATCAGTACTGTATTTGTTTATTGTAACAATAAATCCACAAATGGCATTATTAGCATTCTTTATGTTAAAGTGATCCACTGATAGAAAGACTTGTAGTTCTTAAACGATAAATGTTATAGTTACAAGTTATAGTAATTTTATATTAAAACTGGGGCTGTCAAACGATTAAAATTTTTAATCGAGTTAATTACAGCTTAAAAATGAATTAATTGTAATTAATTGCAATTAATCGCAATTCAAACCATCTATAAAATATGCCATATTTTTCTGTAAATTATATATATATTCTGTAAAATAAATTGTTGGAATGAAAAGATAAGACACAAGATGGATATATACATTCAACATACGTTACATAAGGACTGTAGTGGGCATTTCACTCTACTGTCATTTAAATCTGTCTATGCTGTCCTCACTCCGAAGCGTCTACTTTTTACAAAGCTAGACAGCTAGTGAACGACGCCTTAATAATTAGACTTCTTCCTTTTTCATCTGATTTATTAATAAAATGGCCTCAAACCATTGTCCTCTTTAGACCGTCGTAAAACTACAAAATAAAAGTACACAAGCATTGCATTAGCAACAACGTTAGCTTAGCACGCTATACAGGTTCACTAAACATAAACAAAAAGCGTCTCATACAAAAAATATAACATTTCGCTTACTAACATAATATGTGCATTCTTTACAACAACCATACTTACGGACAAATCTTGTCCAAGGATCATATAAGCACAACATTATCAGCCCGAGACGTCGTGCAGCCATAATGAACTGGAAAGAAAGCAATAAACCATGTCGCTAAGCGACCACAAGAGTTCGCTGTTGGACAGGACAAAAAGCCTTGCTGTAAAACTTACCGAAAGGCAGAATACTTTCTGAGCGGGACATGTGCGTTAATTGCGTCAAATATTTTAACGTGATTAATTAAGAAAATTAATTACCGCGCGTTAACGCGATAATTTTGACAGCCCTACTCTTAATAGGTGGTGGGATAAAAAGAACATACTCTTACTGTGCAAGTTAAGAGTGTTATACTTGACCCCTTCAAAAAAGGTTTTATCTGAATAGCAGAAATAGAAAACCTGTCACCTTGTTTAAGCTTTTTGGCCCACAGTAGACCTAATATCCCACAAATATGTATACAGTGATACCTCAGCTCACGAACGCTTAAGCTCACGAACTTTTCGCCTCAAGAACATTAAATTCGCGAGCATATAGTCTCTGCTGACGAACTAGTTTTCGGCGGACGAACCAAACCACTCGGTCGAACAGCGCCACGAGAAGCTGACGCACGCTCACGGCGTCCCAGTTCGTCCCCTCCCTTTCGATGAGTGCGGACGTGGTTTGTGTTTGATAGACATTTTGGACCATATTGAGTGTACTTTTGTTATTATGGGACCGAAAAAGACCCCACCACAGGCTAGTGTTAAGCCTAAGAAGACATGAAAGAAAATAAGGTATATTTTTGTGTAGTTTTAAGGCTTATTTAGTAGAAAATTATGTTTTATGGGGACCTGGGAACGGATTATTCTCATTTTAATGGTTTCTTATGGGAAATAAATGTTCGGAAGACGAACTTTTCGCCTTACACACACTTTCTGGGAACCAATTATGTTCGTGAACTGAGGTATCACTGTATTTTTAAGCACCGGTAATAGATTTGAGCCATTTCTTTTTACTATATACTGCATGTTCATGCTTTAGGATTGTAACTTGCAGCTAATACTGTGTAATTTAGTTGGCCAGAAATATGAACACTGGATGTACCGGAAAGATTATAAACCGAAGTGAATATTTGGTTTTTTTTTCTTCCCTGTTTAGGTAAGGGATGAATACAGACAGGACTACGACCCAGCCAGAGGTGGCTATGGAAAGTTGGCTCAGCAGCACAGAGGTCCACAGTAGCTTTCTGTCCTGATGCATTGTGCCCCCCCCCCCCCCCCCCACCACCACCAAACAATATTACGACTGTAAATCAGCAATTTGAAGAATCCATTTTTTCACTATTTCTGATGTTGAAGCTGAGTGATAATTTTAATGAGACGGTGAGATCCTTGTCAGCCTCATTATACTTGTCTGCTGGAGGAACAAAAAGCAAGCATGCCATTTGATGTGTTTTCCTTCAAAAACATTACTTCATTGGGAATGTCCCAAATTGTGTATTGATTTTTTTTATATATATATAAAGTTATACTTTTCTACCTCTGCCAATGCTTTTTCATTATGTAGTTGGTAGTCCATATGAATGAGTGACCACAATCAAATAAGAACTGCATTTTCATGAAGCCGAGTGGAGATATCTGAACAATGAACATTAAATTTAATCCTTCATCTGTTGGTTTCCATTAAAAAAAAAAAAGTAACGAGCATTTGTACCTTTCAAGATTGGATTATACATTATAATGCTACCTAATGTGACCACCTTCCTGTTTACACTTAAAGCTCCTCGGTATGTTCTGAAAATGTACACAAGAGGGCACAAGATGACCAAAACAGTGGTTCACACAATGGGTTCGAGTGGAGGCACAAAATCGAATCTCCTCTGTTCCTTGGTTCATTAACACAACAAACGAATTTGGATTTCAGCAATTGCTTTCTTTGGGTTTGAAGCTTCGATTTCTTCTTTTACATCTTCACAGTTACCAAATGTCTTTATCAGAAACCCTCAAAGCTTTTCAACGTGTCCTAAATGACCATTTAATTAAAATAACGAATCATCCGATTGAATTTCATAGTTATATGGCGTGAGGCTGAACAGAGAGGGGAAAAACCTTTCAGTTCTTCATTTTACTTTGATCTTTTATTTAAAATTAAATGATTTAATTACCATGCTAAACCAATCCAGCCTGTCTAAGAATGTCTGGAGGGAAGTTCACATATTATTCTTAACTTTTAGGTTTGCAAAAAGTTGAATCAAATGACATATTTGGTACCGAATCCCAAAGGGGTTGATGGCCATATGTGTTGGGAAAATATACCTCATTAGGGGGGCAATTATGTTGGCATCCTGACATTTCCTACTAAGAAATGATACAGCCTCACAGCACCTGGTTTTGCTCAGGATAACATCATGGTTATTCGTCACGGTAAGCAATAGTTGCTTCTTGTTTTGGCTCCGGTCGCAAACAACAGGATCTATCTCATGTTTCTTAATTGCAAGTCCCCTTGTGCCTCAAAACAGTTGACTGCCATAGTTTTGCAGGAATTTGAAGTATCTGGGTGGACTTGTGCATGGTCTGTCAACTGTTTGAGATGTGGATTTGCCAAACCAAGTCCCTTTCGAGGCTCTTTCAGTTCCTGAAAGAAGGGTTGACTACTGCCAACTCTGGGCCTACTTCCTCTTTGCATGGTTTTCTTCCTTTTCACCATGGAAGATATGCTTAATCCCCCCCTTTTAATTGTCCTGGGAGGTTACCTGTGTATTTCGTTGCACGTGGGTTGCGTATTTGTGGATCACTGTGTACGTACTGGCAATTTAGCGTTCAGGTTCTAAATGCTTGTACATAAATAACGTTTTTATAATTTTAATTTCTTTTTCAGATTATTTAGCATTAAAATAGTGCCTTAAAGTGCCTGTGACACCAAAAAAGCATGTTTTATATTACAATATTTGATGCTCCTGAATGAAATGGACCGCTTGGATGTGTGGAAGCGATCGATATATTTATTCAATTTTATTCAATCTCGCGCCATGAAAATGAGTGACTTCCGGTTCCTGTCTCAGGTTGAGGAAGAAGGCGAATGTGGCGTAGAGATTATCTTCATAATACAGCTATTACTATATAGTGCATGCAGAAGGACTGCGGATTCCACAGATTTTGCAGATTAATTCGTTTATTTTGTGCGTCACGCAAGGCCAATGTGCTGCAGGCTTTTGTTGCTACAACAGGGAGAGTTGTGTGAGGCTTTTTGTATTTCCAAAAGGTCCTTGTTCACTGCGATGAGCAAAACAAGTCCGACAACCGAGGAACCATTGGACGGACAAGAAAGTGAGTAAGCTTGGTGTGTTATTTTATGTCAAATACTGGGATCATGGCAAATGTTTTAATAAGGAGGTGGCTTGCATTTTGTGGGTGACAATTTAGGA